>NC_137100.1:31205183-31942683 GCF_949357685.1 Gobio gobio | reverse complement strand
TTTTAAAACGAATTTTGCTTCATATTGATGTTTAAATATTATACCCTATGTTGTTGTTTTTAAAAAAAATTTTTTTTATAAAGTTAATTGCTTTCTTTAAACTGAATTTCGTTTTGTATAAATTGTATCTTAGTTTTAATCAATGTTTTTAATATATTTGATATAATATAACAGACTGGTATAATAAATATATTAGTATATTTGATAACAATTTAGCAGACAATAGCCTTAGCGCTGGCTCATGCACGTGTTTCTGACTGAAGCTCGAAATGATATTTGAGTATTGTGTGTATTTGATCTTTTACAAATGATTCAGAAAATATTTGCCATTGAAATGACTGGGAAAAAGTGTCCCAATCAACCTAAAGTTACCAGATACGATTTGAAATCATAATTGCAGTGCATTATGTTGTTTTAAATCCCAAATATTTTACTTATAACATTCATCATTACCAATTAAAGGGTTAGTTCACCCAAAAATGAAAATTCTGTCATTAATTACTCACTCTCATGTCGTTCGACACCCGTAAGACCTCCGTTCATATTCGAAACACAAATGAAGATATTTTTGTTGAAAGCTGATGGCTGAGAAAGGCTTCACACAGGCCTCCATTGGCATTCAGTACAATTACACTCCCAAGACCCATAAAAGGCACTTAAAACGTCGTTACAAAGTCCATCTCACCACAGTGACTCTACAATAATTTTTACGATGCGACGACAATAGTTTTTGTGCGCAAAAAAAAAATCAAAACAACACCTTTATCCAACTTGTTCTTGTCTTCCGTGTATGCCTCCACGACGCATGCGCGAGAATATGATGCAGATCCGGCGTTCGGACACATGACCCAGAAGCGATTTGTTTACAAGCAGAGGAAGACGCGCGTATCTAAGCTGTTGAATTCTACATTGATCGTGCTTTAGGTCTCGGCGTAGTGCTCAAAATGGGGTTAGAGTGGCATTTCATGGATTCCCGAACCCCGGCGCTACGTCATATTCTCGCGCATGCGTCGTGGAGGCACACACGGAAGACAAGAACAAGTTGGATAAAGGTGTTATTTTGATTTTTTTTTTGCGCACAAAAACTATTGTCGTCGCATCGTAAAATTATTCATCGTTCTATGCATTCGTTCTATTCATGAGCATACTTGCATACGGCCTGAGTAAAGAAAAAGTGTTTTACAAAATGTAAATGAATATATTGTTTTATGTGAATGAGTAGGCTCAATGATTCTCACATCATTTTGAAGCAAAAACTCTAGACAAAAACACCCAATAATCAAAGGTCTTGTGAACACATCTATTGTGTCTTGAAGCCTTAATTTTAAAACACATTTTTTACTTTTTTCAAATATCATGCATAAACATTATTCTCTCAAAAATACAAGCATACATGTTGCTCACATATTATGGTAGCCCAGTTTGTGCTGAATACAGTGTAATTGCACTTTTGCCATTAATATGTTTATAAGCAACTGAAAAAAGCACAACACTCAAAAATCTGCCATAAGAGCAAAATAAAGAGCTGGTGAAAAAAAAAGCTGACCCAAATGCAGAGAGCCTCAAACTAAACCTTGAATAAAGGCCTGACAAAGAAAAAACAGCCCAGAGTCTAATCTAAAGCTCTTAGCATGGGAGGAATAAAGTCTCCCTTCACCACTGCCCACTAAAAGCACTTCTTTTTCACTTCCCAGGCAGCCCAGCCTCTCACTCATCTCTTTTGAAATATTGAGTCGTGAACCCTCCTGTCTCCTGCGGTGCAAAAAGCACGAGTCTGTTAACTAGAGCCGAGATGGTCTCTGTGGTTCTTTAGTGCAGGGTGTGATGTTCTCATGCTATAATAGCTTATCTGTTGCAATTGTATGTTTCAGGACTCTTCTTATGCACATTCAGGTTTAACAGAACATAAGTCTGCCTAGACCTTTACATGGTTGATCCTCTCATTCTGAGCTACTGTTTTAATGCCTGTATAGACCATTTTCACATTTCCGGGTTTCTCAGAGCGGAAGTCGTCATAGTTGGGTTAAATATTATAGCTGTGAATGAGAGACTAAAACAAATATTTTTTTGTGTGCTGATTTGCTCAAATAGCAAAAGAAAATCGCCACAATAGTGATTTCACAACTTTCAAAAAGAGGGAAACAATAGAGTGAGATTGATAACAGCAGTCAAATTAGAGAAATATGTTAATTTTTATGATCGCTCCTATAGACGCTGTATTAGAAACAATGCACAGCAGCGGTAACTTGTTTTTTGTAATTTGATGCAAAAATAACAAAATACAACGTATTAGTGTTATAAATGTGTGTGTGTGTGTGTGTGTGTATATATATTTTTTATTTTATTTTTTTATTTTATTTTATTTTATGAAATTACAAAAACGTTTCAGGATTTACGCGTCATCACAGTCTGTGAAAAGGGTCTATTAGGTTGGCCACATAATTAACTGGGGAATGCAGAAGAGAAGTGAAAGACTGATCAAAAGTGACACTATACAAAAGTGTCACAAAAAATTTGTTTCAAATAAATGCTGTTCTTTTGAACTTTCAATTCATCAAAATAATTCTGAAAAAAATCTATCCCACAAAAATATTAAGCAGCACAAGTCTTTTCAACATTGATCATAATATGAAATCTTTCTTGAGCACCAAATAAGTGCATTAGAATGATTTCTGAAGGATTATGTAACTTGACATTGAATACATTCTAAAATGTATTCAAATAGAATAAGGTTATTTTAAAATGTAATTTCACAATTTTACAGTATTTTTGATCAAATAAAAACAGCCTTAGTTAGCATAGGATAATTCTTTCAAAAACAGTTTTACTGGACACAAGCGTTTGAATGCTAGAGTACATTATGATTGCAATATAATATTTTTTTTTTAATTCTTTAATATATATTTATGTTTTAAATAAAATAATAGTAAGTACCAGTATGTGTGATATCCCTAGTTTGTTCAGTCAGTCACAGTTGCATCACCAGTAGTGGTCATGTTATTGATGTAGCATGCATGTAGGACACAGAGAGAAAGTTTTGTTTACCAGGTCAATAATGCAAATCAATCATTCTGCTCAATCTAGATCCTCACAGCAGAGGTCACTGAAGACCGAAGTCTCATGCCAAAGTTCATGAAACCTGATCATTGTTCCCACACATCATCACAAAATCAAATAAACCTGCAGGAGCGACAGTCCTATTAGAACATTCCGTTTACTTGGCGTTCACTGTATTTTTTTTCTCTCCTGATAGAAATGTCCAGTGTGTTCTAAAAGTGTTTGTCTCCATGAGAACGGTTTCTAGGTTGTAAGGGTAGGGCTGATAAGGGAATCAGTCACATGGGCTGAGCCTCGTGAGAGCTTCAAGGTTTCCTTCAGGAAGAAACTCGCTGACCTGACTAATAAAAGCTATGTATCTTACAACCAGAGTTCCTCTAAAACAAGGAGAAGCGGAGTCTGGTTCTTTATCAGTCTGCTAGCGACACTGTCAGGTTTGAAGTTCCAGACAAGGGTGCTAATGACTGAAATTCCAGCTCGTCTATATGCAGATCTAAAACAATGAAGCAAAAGAACCTTCATATAGCATAAACATGTAAGACTTAATAAAAGTAATAAGAGATACTTTTAACTGCAAAGTCAAAATCTTTAGGTCCAGACAAGATGGACTCGAAAGGGCTCTCAGAATTAGCCCACAGGCCATCAATCAAGTCCAATTTTACAATGACTCAAGCACATAGCAGTGAAAACAATGTATTTGTCCATTTATTTTTTAATCTTTTTTTGAGGTGTCAAAAAAAGCTATTTTAGACAAAAAAAAATTCTTATGGTCATGACCCGCATTTCGTAAATTGATTCATTTAGCAGGCTTTTTATCCAAAGCGACATCAAAATGGAGAACATTTCAAGCTACTTCAACAATATTTGAAGTACATATTACAATGCCAAGTTTCAAGCATAAGACAGATTAGTACACAAGTCAGAGCAGAAGTAAAATCTAGAACGTTAGAGAAATAGTGAACACATTATTACAGGAATTGCCTATTGTGGTTTTAATAAAAATACATATTTTTGTCCTTATGACAATGGTTATGTCCATGTTGTTTTCTCTTGTATACAGTGTTGGGGAAAGTTACTTTGAAAAGTAATGCATTACAATATTGCGTTACTCCCTTAAAAAGTAACTAATTGAGTTACTTAGTTACTTTTTAAGAAAAGTAATGCGTTACGTTACTTTTGCACTACTTTTTCTCACCTGGGCTGGGCTTGTTTTTGTTTTTGTTTATGTTTATAACAAAAAAGTTATATTTTTGTGCAACGGTAAAGACCTCTTCATACCAAAATTGAAATAATAAGCCCCAGGCTGAGGTAAAAATGCAAATTCATGCATGAACAGTAGAGGGCGCAGCTCTGCTGTGCTGCCATTCTGGATAATGGTAGAATAGGATGCAGGAGAAAAAAGTTTTACCAATAAAAACAAAACATCTAGCAATTTTCATCATCAAAGGTCAGCAGCAAGACATTGGTAAATTAAATATAAAGGTAGATTATGCATAAAAATAGTTGTTTTATTTAACATTTAATTACTGGAGCTTTGCATAGTATTCTGATTTGTATTTGACTGATTTTATTCATTTTGAGGAGTACAGAATCTTTATTGTGCAAGTGAGATAAATAAATGCTCACGTTTAGTCTGGAACTACAATAACCATCATGTTTACACACAACGCCTCTGCACTTCTTTTTCTCAACATGGGGGCAGGAGAGCTGTCAGTCAAATTAATGTGAAAAAGTAACTCAGATATTTTGTTGTAAATTTGAAAAGTAATGCGTTACTTTACTAGTTACTTGGAAAAAGTAATATTACGCAACTCAAGTTACTTGTAATGCGTTACCCCCAACACTGCTTGTCTATTAGTGAAAAACAGCAAATAATGTATAAAATAATGTATTTTTGATCAGCCTTGGTGAGCATTTTCTTTTAATATTGCTGACCCCAAACTCTTGATATTTTTTTCACTGAGATAAACACTCATAGAGGATGTTTTCATTAGTAGACCATTTGTATGTCTTTGTTGTGTTCATTTCGGTGAATCCAGAAAAACTATACCTGGATACAGGGTGCAAGAACTGCTTACCTGGAGGTACACTATAGCGGGTGGCGTTACTGCAGTCAGGCTGGGGTGAGGCTTTGCTAGGCTCCCGAGGAGAGAGTCTGTATGGAGAGCCCGGTCTGCCTGCTCCAACATGGGATTCCTGCTCCATCAGCTTCAGATCATATGACATGTAAGCGTACGGCTTACCTGGGGAGAGGACAGAGAGGAAAGGCTATCACAGACATCAAGCAGACTGGCAAAGACATAAAACAGAACGACAAGCACATTTTCTAATTGTGGTCGTCTCTACTAGTGATCATGAAAACATCTTATTCAAACCATACATTAAATCACAGGTATAGATATAGAAAGGTTAATTCAGTGTTATCACTGTACAGCTCTACCAAGTGAAATATCAAGGCAGGTTTTTAGAGCTACAGTCTTGCCAGTCTGTGAGAAAGAGGTCGAGCAAAACTTGGTGTTTCTAATGGATATCACTACAAGAGAATGACCTAATGTTCTTTTTGGTTGGCTGGCTCCATCAAAAACAGCACTGTTTCAAAGCTGAGAAGAGCAAAGTCCAGTGTCTCTCTCCCGCACGTTCGACACCCACGTTCAAATCTGTTTTGGAGACCCATTATAAAACAGAGAGGAGGAGGAGGAGGAAAAACAGAAAAACGTCTGTCTTTGCCGTTACTGTCTTTGCTCAAACTTCTTGGCATGTAAAAACCGAGCGAGAGTGCATGGGAGGATAGAACAGATGCACTACAGGCACATTACAATCTTTGTTATGCAGCGGTCCATCTGCTTGTCTTTCTGTCTGCTTGTCTCAGGGGTGTTTCTTTAACCTCAATTTTGTATTGTTCATTGCTCTCTTCCCCTCAGAGACAGCTCTTTTGGTTAGGAGTTTTCCCAAACAAAAAGTGACAAATGTTCTGTTTGGATGGGATTAGTTCTATATTTGAGAGGATGGGCAGTCAAAATTACCAAAGCTTCTTTGAGTTTTTAATCCCAAACTGGCCATGCCAGTAAGTGTTTTGGACATTAAGATTTGACTGTTTTTTACCTTCTAAAAAAGCAATCATGAGCAAATTCACATGTCAGTTAGAGTTGCAAGAAATGAAAACATCTTTTTTGTAAATTAATTCATGCACATTTTTTTTTTTTTTTTTTTAAATAGTTTTGGCCTTGTAATTAACCAAAATGTCACCACTGGATTTTCCAATGAAAATTACAGACTTCTCTCTAGTGATGTATACCAGACTTCACTAATGATTTAGTTTGCTTAAACCCCACAGCGGTCTTATTATTGACTGCAAGATTCCATTCAAATCTGCCTCAATCCAATCAATAATTGATGGATAGAACCCGTTCAACTTTTTTACCTTTGTTTTATTTTGAATGTACTTCACAATACGGAAGAAAAGACCTGTCGTTGGAATTCCTAATTTTTTCCTGATAACAGTGCAAAGAACTTAACATACTCCGTTATTTTTGGTTATAAGATAAGAGTGATACATCATTCAAAACTATTGTTGAAACATGTTGAAATATATAGGCAGGCAACCTTTCATTGTATCTAAATGTCATATGACGGCACCATAATATAAAACAATACAATATAAAAGTAATAAGAAAATTTACACTGTAACATGAATGTTACAGTCTAAGAATGTTTAGACCAGTGTTTACTGTGAAATACTGTGTTTGTGAATGTTTGCTCAAACTTGGATGTTTATAATGTGCTAAACAATAAAAATATAAAATGTTTTTGTACTGTAAAAATCATATTTTTGTTATAATTGGGCAATATTATAGTACTAGTGATTAATTGCTAATATAATAATAATAATAATAATAATAATAATATATATTTTTTTATTTTACAGTGACCAGATACCATGAGACCATAAGTCTTTTCTTTGAGAGTGTTTCACAAACATCAGCAAGTTGTTATTTTTGTGGTGCTCGAGACCGGTTTCGAGACCATTTTTAAGGTCTTGGTCTTGCCCACATTTGTACTTTGTCTTGTCTCAGTCTGGATTTTATTTCAAGATCGGGATACAGTATCACTAAATTGCTGGTGCATTGTCTGATTTATTTGTTAACATCATTCATGTGATGGGATGTAAAACTTTTTGCTTCGAATGGAATTAGTTTATTTCTAATTAGATTTTTTTTGTTACCGTTGTTTCAGGTCAGTAATTAATGGGATCTTGTTTTTTTATATTACAACATATAATTAAGCAATATAACAAGAGCAAGAGAGCTGTTTTCACAAATAGGAGCACAATTATTTATGCAGTTGTAATTGTACCAATGCAGATGCACTTTCAGTGCCACCTTTGCAGTGCAAAGATGCATTTTGCAGTTAGTGATTTCATTTGATTGATAACAGCTCTATATAGTGTCTAATTCTAATGTATGTATTGATAAAATATCAGACATTTCTCAGGCAGTAAATGTGGATCTTTTAGATCAGGAGTGGGGAACGTTGATCCTGGAGGGCCACTCTCTTGCAGAGTTTAGCTCCAACCCTAATCAAACACACCTGAAGCTAATCAAGGTCTTCGGGATTACTAAAGTTACAGGCAGGTGAGTGTTTTTTTTCCAGGGTTGGAGTAAAACTCTGCAAGAGAGTGGTCCTCCAGGATCAACGTTCCCCACCCCTGCTTTAGATGAATTTAAGGAGTGCTAGTCTGTTCTTGACTAGGTTAGGGTTAGCCCTGCTTTGGTCTCAACACACTCTGGTCTTGGTCTTGACTTGGTCTCAGTGTAGCTGGTCTCGACTACAACACTACAAGCTGTTAGCCAGCGAATATACTCTGTCCAAGTATCTCAAGTGGATACTGAACAAAGAGCAAAGGCAAAAAGAACGACTCCGTTGGCTTGCTGTTGGATTTATGGGGTTCTCAATTTACCACATTTGAGGGATTTTTGTGCATTCTCTCTCTCACTCTTCCTGTGCGTGACTCACCTTCTCGGTCCAGTACAGTGGGGCTGTGGGTGGTGACACGTGGCCTGCGATCAGACTCGTTCTGGTCCAGTCTCTGTTTGTCCTCCTGCACGGACTCATGCACAGCTTTGATTTGGTGCTGGAACATAGCAAATCCGCTCAATGGACCTCCGGGAACACCGCTGTGACCAAATGGAGTTGAAACCTAAACAAACCGTTCAGTAAGAGAGGATTCAAATGTGGGCAAAAAGCTGGATTGACGTACACCAAAAAGCGCTTTTAGAAAAATTTAAACAATTAAATATATTCCATTTTTCATTTAAAGTTGCATGACTTGATCCCATTAGAGATGCTACATTTTATTATGTAAAAGTTTTGAATGGCCAATCAGGGCCTCAATCAGATTTAAATTAATTTCACAGCCACACCAAATCGCCACAACAGACAGCCTCCAAACCTCACAACTGATCAGCCCAAAAGCAACCAAACAAATTCTCACTCGTCATGATTTCACAGTGTGGAAAATCAATTGGCATTTGCTGATTTGTTTGCTGATTGCCGCAGAAGCGAATCACAGTGCGTGTTCTGCGGAGGTGGAGATGGAGGCAGGACTCACGTGGCGGGGTGGCTGGGCCCTGTCTCTGTCCAGAGGGGCATATCTGAATGCTAAGTGGGGGTAGAGGCTATGGGGACTGACCATAGGGGGGATGGTGGCGGCCCTTTGCTGCAGCTGCTGCATGTTGAGGAGTTTGGCTGAGGACACAACCACTGAGCCTGAAGCACCCAGCATTGACGGCTTCTCCAGAGAGAAAAGTCTGCCACAGAAAGGAAGGAACAAGAGAATAAAACGTATTAGCTACAGATACTCTACTGTGAGTTACAACAAAGCGGCCGGAAGTGATTTTTCATTCATTCCCA
Source organism: Gobio gobio (assembly GCF_949357685.1). Classification (NCBI taxonomy): domain Eukaryota; kingdom Metazoa; phylum Chordata; class Actinopteri; order Cypriniformes; family Gobionidae; genus Gobio; species Gobio gobio. Next base: position 31,933,716 of record NC_137100.1, on the reverse strand, counting down.
GTCTATCCCCCTACTTTTAGGTATAAAATTTGTACAATCTTTGCACAACTAAATATTTACTAAGGTAAGACAATTAAAATAAAAACTATTTAAATAAAACTTTATTAAAACAAGTAATTTATTACACATCAGGGCTCAACATTTATTGGCAGGTAGAATTATCGCGCCGGTAGTTCAGATTTCTATTTGGTCTGCGAACATGTTTTATTCAACAAACAAATTATACGTTAATTAATTTTTTTTCATTAAATTAAAGTTAATGCATTCTTTGGGAATTGAACCAATGATCTCACAGGCAACAGGAATTGAGCTACAGGAATGAAAATTTATCATTTTATATTTGGATTTATAATTTAAAAGTATACATTTTTTATTTATACAGTTCATATTTTACACATACGAATTACATCTCAAATTAAAGCACCACCTTATCCATGATACTAGAAACCAATAGCACTATGTACAAACACTATATAAAACAGGACCAGCAATTTCTCACCTTTGTCGGTCAGGTTCGACCTCCACATCCTCATCCGCACTGCAGGTGGCGCTAGAGTCATTATCGGAGTGGTGCTGCTCCCCCTGTTTCTCCTCCTTGTCCTTGACCTTTGGCTCAGTCTTCACTTGCACCTGTGCTCTTTCATTGCTAGGAGTGGTCATCTCCATATCCTGCGGCTCGCTCTTTGGCTGGATCTGCATTTCATATGCCGAGTGTGCTCGTTCATCTTGAGGAAGCCTGTCTCCAGCTCCACCTTCTGGACTCTTCTCTACTTTCACCCGCAGCTCACTGTATGGAGGCTCCTGGCCCGTGGCATCTGCCACCAAGCCTTTGGTTGCCATTACATCCAGGTCAGATGCACCACCCAGAGCTGAGCTGGGATGAGTTAGCGAGTCAGAGGATTTTGAGATGTCGGTTTGAGAAGGAGAGGGCGCACTCTCTGTGTCCGAACTGTTATCAGGACCTTAGGAAAGGAGATGAAATAACATAAGATTGAGCCATCACATCCTCTTTAAATTCTTCATTCATCTGTGCAAAGCGGGCACCGAATATCAAATCCAATCCATTTCAATCTCTGCTACAGAAACACAAAGGCATAGAAGCAGAAAACCCAAACAACCCTGCCGTGACAGAGCAGAGGTGGGTCACCATCACTGCACACAACATCACGCAAACAAGCTAATGCACTTCTGGACAGCAAACATCCTTTGGCTAATCACCTTTACACCCTTGCCACGTGATGACACCCACCAGGGCCACAGGAAGTGCTACATATAAAATACACACGACTTTGCGTATGCACTACCATTTGATTGTTCCTGTGATTAATGCATAGTGAAAGAAGTCTCTTATTCTCACCAATTTATTTGATCAAAAATATAGTAAAAACAGTAATATTGTAAAAGATAAAATTTTTAAATAACTTTATATTATATTTTAAAATGTAATTTATTGCTGTGATGGCAAAGATGAATTTTCAGCATCATTACTCCAGTCTTCAGTGTCACATGATCTTTCAGAAATCATTCTAATATGCTGATTTGGTGCTCAAGACACATTTCTTATTATTATCAATGTTGAAAACAGTTGTGCAGCTTAATATTTTTGTTAAACACATATCGAACAACTCTCTCTCTCCTCCATTCCCTGTCTGAAAAATTACTCTCCCTCATCCATAATTCCTTCCTCCTCTCTGCTGTGCGGAGGCTCTCACAATCTATCTGATATTCTGTCCCTCTCTTGGAGAGCGATGAAGGCTAACCTGCTTGACTCCAGGAGTATGTCAGCATGACGAAAAGAAGGAGAAAAAGCAAAAAGAGCAAGGTTTGAGGGAAGGTAAGGAGGGAGAACAGAAGCCACCAGCATTTAGTACATGACAAGTAACCAAGGAAAGCAGACCAGGGAAACAGCCTTGCAGAATCTGTGTATCATTCGTTCAATTGTTTTTTGATTTAATATTGAAAGTACAAAAATGACAAAATGGCTCCTTTTTCGTTTTTTAATTAAAAACAAAACAAAATAATAATACAGGGATAATATTGTTGTTATCAATGCAATAAACTTGTTAAGAGTCCGTACAACTGCAGCAGAGGAGGACTATTATTCTGCTGTGTGAAAATGAGGAAGAACTGATGACGGCACGGTTTGATCTACGGCTGACCAATCAGAGGAAAAGGGCATTTCATTCCCTCCCACGTGTAGAGATTGAATATTCCAGTTGTTTACAAATGTTTCTACCCCAGAACGAAAAACAAAATTGAACGGAATTCTTTTTTCGTTTTTTGGGGGGGAAAAGTAGCATTTCTATTTTTTTTTTTTTTAAAATAAAAACATAAATGACTGAACGAATGATACAGATTTTGTAGCCTTCTGTTTTTGCAAAGAGAATCTATTGAATCTGAATTATTCAATCAAAAATGAAAGATAATATCATTCAAAAGTTTAGGGTCAGTAACTGAATTTTTTTTCAGTACAATGGTTTTCAAAATTAATAATAGGAAATGTTTCTTCAGTATGAAATCAGCATATTAGAATGCTTTCTGTAGGATCGTAACAGCACCTTAATAACAGCGCAACAGAGCTCTCTGCTTCCTTCCAGAACACTTTTTTTTAGGTTTTATAGCCAGGGAATGCTTTCATAAGAACGAGAAAGGCAGGCAGAAGTAGTACAGATCTTTTATCCCTTCTGCACATTCCCTCTATTTCCACTCTCTTCACTTTGTGTTTTTGTCTAACTCCCTCATTTCCTCTCCCTTTCATCTACCTCCCACCCACCCAACCGGTTCTCTTATTTGCTCCTGATCCTCACTCATTAAGCGTGCAGACAGTAGAGGGAGGATGTTGACCTCTGTGGCAGTGCAACGCGGTCTGGGGTTTTGCTGTCAAATCTAATCAAACGCATTGCAGTCAGAAAGGTCAGCACACTGCACTACTGCTCTCTCACTTCATCCCTCTCTTTCTGTGTCAGTCTGTTTCTGCTCTCTTTACATTACAGCCCCACTGCTTCTCTTCCCCTCTGCTTGATCGGACTCTGGGTTCATGGGTCAGAGAGAAAGAGACTGACAGCGATGGGTTTTTAGGGTGTTTGTTTAAGCATTAGAGCTTATGTTGGAAGCAGCGGCTGTAAGAGAGTTCAAACCACAGAGAGAGATCATACCATCACTCTCCTCATCCTCATCAGGCGCAGGATCGCTCTGCGATGAGTCTCGATTTCCACGGAGCCGGGAACCCTGCACAAAACAACGAGGTATAGTTTTGAGGAATAGTTCAAAATAGATTATACCACAATCATGTGCATTCATAAAGTTTTTGACAACCCTTCCATGTAACTACTTTCTTACACCACTTTTAAGAATTATGCAAAAAAAACAGCCAAAGCAACTGTGACTACTAAGAAAACGTTACTTTTGAACTAGTAAACAAGTAACTAGGAGAAATATTATACATACACTACCATTCATAAGTTTAGGGTCAGTAGGGCACAGTTTCCACAATATATTAAAATAGAAAACAGTTATTTTAAAAGTTTTTACTGTATTGTTAATTAAATAAATGCAGCCTTGATGAGCATAAGGTAGTGTAAATATCTAGATGTAGAGTTGTGATTGTGATCATTTTTAGTAGTTTATAATTTGCTACAAAGAACTGCATGACTCTTTCCAAATAATAATAAAGGGATATGGAACCATAATGCGATCAACATACATGGAACTACATAGCCATTCAGCAATAGAAAATGAAAAAACGGCTTGAAAAGCCCACCAACTAATCAAAATCAAGTACTCAACCATGTGTAAAATATCTGATATCCTATGTGAACATTTCAGTGATGCATAAACTTCTTGAATACAAGAACATGAATATGTTGGCCAATAAAGGATATAAATCACTGTTCATATATTTCAAGCATGTAATGGGAATGTTTGGATGTAGCAAATTTATTCCATGAATGCTAGATCTGTACCTTGTGTTGCCGTAGTAGATTGTCTAGGTTGTATCGTCTCTTGTTGTTGAAGTAAAAGTTCTTACATTGAGCTTCACTCTTAGTGCCTACCATCTTGGCAATGGCTGACCAGTTCCTACCATGTTCAACCAGCCCTGTGCACAAGAGAAAGAGGATAAGAATATGAATGAACAGAGAAAAGACACCTTCCTCCAACTGCAACAAAACCCTTAGAAATAAAAGTATAACTAATAATTTTATTAACCACAAGAACATTCAATAAAGGTCCCACACCATAACATGAAGACCATTTCTCTTTCAGAGGCACTAAACACATGAAATATGGCTTGGGATTCAGTCAAAAATGACCATGCCAGTCCTTCTGCCTCTGTGGTGAAGATAATCCTACCAGTTTAGCTAGAATGGTTGTACAAGTTAAGGCAGGATGCTCAGGGCACCACAAGGTTGAAGTATTAGCCGAACACCTGATGAGCAGAATCAGCCTGATTTTTGAACATCCAACAGGAAGACACATTAGTGAAGAATACTTCAGGATGCACAGATTACAAAACATGTATCAATATTAGAGCAAGAAATCAGAAAGGATGGCTATCCATGGGCATCTTAAAGGGGTGATGAACTGAGAAATCAACTTTCCCTTGAGCTTTTGATATATAAAAGGTCATGGTAATATAAGAATATCCTGTAAGTTTCAGAGCTGAAAACTTCCTTGTTAGTCAAAGAAAAGCTTTTATTGACACCAGGCTCAGAAAACGAGAGCACTCAGAATATATGATCTCTTACGTAATAGGACCTAGACGCCGCCTCTACAGATAAATATGCTTCTGTAGCCCCGCCTTGTGAGCTAAGGATCATCCCTGTATAAGCTTCCTTCTGAACACACACTTATGTGAGTAGGCTAAAACATGTTTTTTTATATGTGTTAGTTTTGCATAACATTACAGATCGTTTGAAATCTATTGATTACATACCCTAGAACGCTGTCACAGGGTGGAGTAGGTGTAGGTGCGAGTGAGTGTGTGTGTCCGCGCGCTTGTGTGTGTGTGTGTGTGTGTGTGAGTGAGTGACTCCGCGGGAGTGTGTGTGTGTGTGTGTGTTAGGGATGAAACGGTATGGAAATTTAACATCACGATTATAGTGACCCAAATTATCACGGTTATCAATATTATCACGGTTTTGTTCAAACGAGATGAAAGTGTTCAAAAAGAACTGATGCACACACTTAAAACATTTCAACAAGTTTTATATTTGAAAATCAACAAACAACAAATAAATCAAGCAGCTCTATGCACTTTTTTAAGCTAGATTCTGTGGGATTTCCTTCCTTAATGGCCGTCGTCAATAGCAACGCATAATGCATAAATAATAATAATTTGTCGTAAATATAATCTCTAATATTATCTCTGATGAGAATATTGCTTGAGAATATATTTACAGTGTTCAGCAATGATGCATTTAAATCTAGCATATTTTGTGTTAGAGCCCAAACATTATCCAAGTGAAATAATGCATATCCATATTTCCATATGATTTGACAGTTTATTTTATTAAATATCAAAATGTGCGCATCATACCTAACACCTAAATGATCACTTTACAGTCAGTTTTATGACTGTCATTCTCTTCAAATGCTGAAGTTTGAAACGTGTAACGTTACCAATGTTGTATGTAACTTTAGAGACGGTCCCTAAATTCACCAGCGTTGCGCTGTACTTCTGCTGTGTTTTTAAAACCATTTTCGCTGCTGAAATAGAACAAAAACAGTACAACCACTATATGATGAATGAATCTCCTGCATACATCGCACGTTTATCTCTGCTTTTAGTGTAGATTTCAGCGAGTAAGAGCGGCGCGCGCTCTGAATGAAACTCCGGCTAATCTGAACGCCTCTGATTATGAGACATTGCATTCATAAACTCAATAGAAACACGTGTTTATAATGCGCAACGCGATTATAACAGATGGCTTTTGAGAAGACTATTATAAGTTCAACAGCCAGAGTGACTAGTGTGCAGCCGAAATAACGCTAACTTACACCCGCAAATGGCGGTTGTTAATGTCAAGCCCTGATTATTATCCCTTAAATGTTAGTCTTGACTAAATTTGTTCGTTCGCTTCACGTTATTATTTCCCAGATGTAGTTTTGGTATTGAGGTCAAAGTCCACTTGCCGTTCGTAGTTTTGAAGTGTTTCCCCCTATTACAGTGACTTTCTTCTGGCATGTTCTGCAGACAGGGTGACCATCTTAGATTAAGTTTCCCTCAGGACTTTTGTAAAAGCCAAAATATGACCACACCTCAGATTTGGTCCTTTTAGAGGCTGAACAATCCCCAGAAGTGCTGTCACTGCCTTCTGCCATTTCTTATCATTCAAAAAACAGCGGTGCTGCGCCTGACTGACGCTGACTACACAGGATTTACCGCGAGTTTTCACAACCGTGATAATCACACGCGGTTTTAATGATAATAAAATTTTATACGATATTACTAACCGTCACTAAATTTTATCGTGGTTTATCGTGAAACCGGTAATCGTTTCATCCCTAGTGTGTGTGTGTGTGTGATTTAATCATTGTGTTTGTTTGATATTTTGCAAGTCCTCTGAGCATTTCCCCCAGACAATTCCTGGGACAGGCGGTAGCTGAAGCTCATTAAATATGCAAATCTTATCCAATCCTAACCGTGGGCGTTTACTTCCAAGTCTTCAGTGCGGCACGCCCATCAAATCCAAGTGTTTCTCAGAGAGCCTCAAAACCAAGGCAGAAAATAGCCTATTACTTATTCATTATGATGTTTTTGAATATAAAAACCACACAAACGTCATAAGTTGACCTCAGACAAAAGTATAATTTTTTTTTAAAAAGCCAGTTCATGACACCTTTAACAACAGTTGCTCACTCTTTAAATGTGCGGTCACATTATCAAAATTTCAGCGAAATTTGGCAGACAAATAAGGTCCATTGTGAAGAGTGTAGTGTTGTCTGAAGAGCAATTCACAGAGAAGTCGCTTTCAAACCAAACGTGGTTTGGTCAACGTGGCTATTAATTCATGTGACCAACTTAAACCTGATGTGAAATCTGCATGGTGAAATCATTCACTTTCAAGCTAAATTCCTGATTTCGAAATTAGAAATTTCTCCATTTCAACCTATAAAACCTTTAAAGCTAGTGGCACACTAACCCACTCTAAACAGATTGACAACAGTATGGATGACAAATCTAGAGGAACAGAAAAATGGAAAAGTCATTTTTTATGCCATTTTTCAGGTTCTTACAATGTCTCAATTTGGTGGCAAATTAAGATAAATAATCAATAACAATTGTAACAGACTAACTTTGGATTCAATTCATGAAGTGACTTTAACCTGTGAGTGTGTGTGTAATCTGTATTTGTTCATTCAGGGTGTGTCATAGTAGGGCTGCACGATTATGACAAATCATAATTGTCGATTATTCCCTTGAAATTGTAATTGCGATTATTAATTACGATTATTCTATATATAGCATTAAGCCTCAAAAGTCAAATATACATTGGTTTGGTTTCTTTAAATAAAAAAATTGAAAATATGCATGGTATTATAATGTTGTACTAAAAATAAAAACAATGGGGGGGGGGGGGGGGGGGGATTACGATAACATGTAAAAAGAAAAAAAACACATTAAGTACACAGAATAAAATACTTGGACTTTTTTTGTAAGCAATTACATAATTGTGGCATCCGTAATTGTAATCACGATTACAAATTTGATTAATTGTGCAGCCCTATGTCATAGTACACATTCATGCGTGCCAGAAGTTGTCAGCTTTAGTGAGAAAAAGATTAACATTGAATAAACACATTCACATTTATGTTCTTATTTTATTTGTCATATTTTAAGCAATCCCCAGAAAGTAATCGAGCTACACAATCAGCACAGAACACAAGTTACGTCTGTGATACTATATATGCCTTGAGTTTGCAAGGAAAGTTTAAACCAGATCAGAGCAGTTCATGTCACTGATCACTGCCATGATCACGAAAGCCCACACCACCAACTGCCAACCGAGATATTCCAACTAGCTGAATGTTCTCAGACACCATGAGGACAGTCAACAGTGCCAAATACCCAAGAGGCTGTGATGATGCTAACATGCACAAATTCCCTCCGATACATATATATTTTTTTAATCAGTACCTTCCAGAATTGTTCAAAGAAAATACATACCCTAAAGACTTATGCAACTAAATCAAGTTATCAAACATTGTATTTGTACTAATGCTCAGCAAGCAGGAACGGAATTCAGCTCCTAGATGTACTAAGAACTAGATGTCTTGAAATGACAGTTAAAAATAGTTTGTCATTTGTGAAGGCCCTGCGTAAAAGTGTCATTGCACTTGACTGACATGTCTGTAATCACTTGTCCAAGAAATTAGCCACAGTGTGCTGGAAAGGTCTTCACAACTAACACCTAGACTCATAATGAAATTGTGTGTGGTGTACTGATTGAGTGCTGAAATCACTGCAAACATCAGGGTTCAAGATCGAGCACCTTGAGTCGCAGTGGTTTATGGCACGGGCTGACCTTGATTCGGCTCTACATAAGAGCTTCTCTGAGTCTGTTTTACCTCTTTCCACTAGCACTGAGCAACAGAGTATGAGAAGAGTGATGGTATGATCTCTCTCTGTGGTTTGAACTCTTTTACAGCCACTGCTTCCAACATAAGCTCTAATGCATAACACCCTACACAACACAAGCAAGAATATGAATGATTTAATAAATCCTCTAACTAAAGAACTTCTGAACATTCTTCTTATTGCCGCATGTTGTTTTGTAAAACAGTACAGCGTCTCTCATCTGCACAGCAGCTACAGTGATTCTTGTCAGAATATAAAAACACTCAGTTCCTCCAAACAAATACTGAAACTCAGTCAGCAGTTCTCCTAGTCCCTAGCCAATCATGTTAGACTGTCCTCCAATTAAACTGAACTGTGCAGCGACATTGATGGCTCACCAGAGGTCTGTACAAAAGATACAGGGAGAAACACACACACACACACACACACACCTTCATGTTTGTTCCTCAGTGGACTGAACTTCCCCTTTACTCAAGAGAAGATGAAAGAGCACAAAGAAAGAGGAAGCAGAAGGAATGCACTCAGATGACCGTAGTCTGACCTGAAAACACTTCTGCAAACTCTGATGCTTTAAAAAGCTCTAGGGGTAGTTTGTGTGTTGATGTGTCTGAGCGATTAAATTTTTTTAGTAATATAAACACTTACAACACTTGTATTATAATATGAATCCATAATGACCAGGTCTCAGAAGGGTTGATCAACACATTTACACACACACACACACACACAAAAAAATAAAAATAAAAAAATAAATCACAAACGTTGTGATGTAAATAAAAAGAATTAAAAAAATGTTTTTTTAAATAGGGCCTCTATTATTCACTATCTTCCTTTCAAGGCCATTAATACAATCAGTCAAAAACACCAACCAGAAAATAAATTACACCGTTGGATTCAGTGCAAAAAGAGGAAGCCTCTTTTTCCTTGGTCCATTTCTGCTGGCAAACTGACAACAACTGTGGAGAAAGAACTGCAAACTGAACTTAGGCCTGTTCAAGAAAAGCTGTTATTTAGATTTAGCACATTTCTCTTTCACATTCTCAATCCTAATAATATAATAATAATAAAAATCTCACTACTGCAATGCAAGGAAATGCTGCTATATTTCTGAACTGCAAACTATTTACACATCTGTTGTACTGCCTGTAACTGAAGATATTGTAATTCAAGCAGATTCACTGTTGAGAATAATGGGAATACTGGTAATTAGTACTTTAGTTACACTTGTTGTTTAAAGTATGTTTTAACCATAAATAAATCACATCTGTAATGCTGGAAATGCACATCCAAGACGTGCAGATGAACATGGCTGATCAGCAAAGTGCACAAATCATCTGTGCTGGAAAAACAATGCAATGCTTTAAAAATTGGAATCAATTTGAATGATTAAAATACAGACAATGTAAATTTAAAATAGTAAACATTATTATTATTAATTATATTTAAAAATACATTGCAATTCAAATTTCTGGGGACGGTAAGTCTCTTATGCTCACCAAGGCTGCATTTATTTGATCAGAAATATACTACAACAGTAATATTGTGAAATATTATAATTTAAATTTTCAGCAGCCATACAAATCTTGAAAACAGTTCAGCTTAATATTTTTTAAAGCGATATACAAAATGCTTTGATTAATAGAAAGCTCAAAAGAACAGCATTTGAAATACAAATCTTTTGTGACAATATGTCTTTTCTGTAAGTTGATCAATTTAAAAGTATCCTTCCTTTTAAATGGTAATGTATATTTATATGCTATATATTTGCATTGCATTAATGAAAACAAAAAACTTTTTGCCTTACATTAATAAGAATTTTGTGGGAAATGTGCTAAATTGTCATGAAATGACGGCATAATTGTCAGAAAACAAAGCTTCAGTTTCTTCCCGTTTAGTTACAGGGTGACATGTGACCTGGACAGGTTTTCATAGAGATTCCCTCCAAAAGCTTTCATTAAACTTTAAACTCTGAGCAAAACATTTGCCCTCTGCACTATTCCTGTCATTCTTTCACTGCGTTTAGGGGTGAATGGTTGTCTTGTAAAGTTTTTAGTGTGTTAAATGGTCACAGTTCAGTTTCTTCCTCACAGTCCTGATCTGAATAATCACTACAAAGAGGATGCTCACAAATGCAACTCCAACCAACTTCCTCAACACAGAAAAATATGCAAAACCACAAAGACATCAAATAAGTAGAGCAAAAGTGAGATGTTTGTGCATGTGTGAAGATCAGATCAGACAGAGCCAACTGAAAACCAGAGAAGGAGAAGGAGTGGGGGAGGGAGATGAAGTAAAAGTCAAGCAGTACCTTTTTTGGCGATCTCCATCTCATCCTCTGTCCAGCGAGACGTCTCTCCAGCTTCAACCGCGCCTGTAGCGACACACACCGTCAGCGTCAGTGAGGGAGAACTCAGGCAAAGCTACACGACACGGTTCATCTTGCACCCTCCCTCTCTATCTGTTTATACTTGGGGGCTGCAGAGACCTCCCTCCCTCGGGCTCTCTCTCTCTCTCTGTCCTCAACCGCTTTCTGTCCTTTGCCCTGTTTATTGCTTTCTCTCCTTGGCGCTTGCTGGACTCAACTAGGCAGTCTCACCTCTCTCTTACTCCTGTCTCTCTCTCTCTCTCTCTCTCTCTCTCTCTCTCGCTGTCTCTCGGAGAGTCCAGTCAGCTGATCTCAAGCAGACAGTGGAGGAGTGCAGAAGCACCACCCTACTGGGTCTAAGACCAACACACACACTCACTCACTCACTCACCCATATCATTAGGCAGCCACTCTCATAACAGTAGCCGAGCTGAAGCGAGCAGCGCAACAACCCCTCCCTACATAATTTCCACTCAAACTACAGAGAGAGAGAGAGAGAGAGAGAGAGAGAGAGAGAGAGAGAGAGAGACAGAGAGAGTGAGAGAGAGAGAGAGAGAGAGAGAGACAGAGAGAGAGAGAGACAGAGAGAGAGAGAGAGAGAGAGAGAGAGAGACAGAGAGAGAGAGAGACAGAGAGAGAGAGAGAGAGAGCCCGTGCTCTCCTCTCCCGCCCGCTCTGAGGGTCTCCTTGAAATTGACTAAACACTACGACAGATTTAGCACAGTGTGAACCTCTGACATTTATGCGTGAGCACGAGTGTGTCCCCACAGTGTTTGTATGACTAGTGCAGTGAGTCTCCGCTAAAACTCTTCAAATAAACGTCTCTTCGCTGACCCACTAGATGCAGTTTACATTACCCCATGACCCCTGACAGTGTGTGCGTTACGTTCATATGCTTGTACTCTGCTGCTTTGTCATGTTGATGGCGGTTTAGACGTGGAATTGTTCCATTATGGCTTGTTTAAAACTTTAAACACACTTTAAAAGACAGAACGACAAGATAAAATCAAGCACAGTTACAAAATTCATCAGACGAGATGGCCAGATCCTCTTCAAGCCCACGAGCGCTTGAGGTTTAATAGCTCTTCTGATCACAATACAGGAACAGAGGCCAGACAGGAGACTCCATCACGAAAAAGCGGGAATGACAAAACACAATTGGTGACCGATCTATAAGGTAATCAGCCATACTTTGACGTGGGAGCCAACCGCATTCAGCAGCATACGTAATGAACACTAATTACTGAGCACTGAGGTCTCTTAATTCATTTTAAAGTGGCACCAAAAGCCAAATGAAACAATCAGGACGGTCTTTCATTCCCCTTTTTACTCTAATCAAACTCCTCCTGAGACTCGCAGCGTTTACCTGCTTCTCATTATTGTCTCCATGGCAATCCCTCCACCCGCTATCACCACGGCAACACAAACTCAGAGACCTTGAGTCTGGCGTTGGGTGGCAGGATGACGAGAGAGATTTGGAGATAGGAAAGAATGGACAAACAAACTCACTGAGAGAGCGAGAGAGAGAGACAGAGCAAAAGAAAAAAAAACACGAAAGGAGGGAACAAGAGTGCGAAGGGAATAAACAGTAAAACGAAGAGAAACGCTCTGAATGTCAGCGAAAGAACAGAAGTGAAATAATGCTGAAGAGCTGCTGTTTTGTGAGCCTCAAGGATCAAACCTTCAGCGTTTCTGTCTGACAGCCCTTCTATCACAACAGCATTTGAAACAAACCTCACATGCACACACTAGGGGTGTAACGATCCGAACCAAAAAAAGTGATACACCACCCACGGTACGAACCGCGATACTCTCATGTCGAACCGAACATGCCCCGCCCCCTGCTGCCCTTCCCAGCTCTCACTTCACCTTATGCCACAAATACATTTTTTCTTCCTTGACATTTGATTGAATAGTAATTTGTACACTTTTAACAACTAATAAGAGCTGTATTTTTACTAAATATTATTATAATAATATTATTTACTAAATATACACTAACTTTTGTCTTCCAAATGCAAGTCACGTGACTTGGGTGATCGCTCAATGTGCATTGTGGAAGGAAAAAGAGAGCCAGTTTCCCCCTTTAGCCAGGTAGGCAAAATGCTACCTTTAAGTCCCAGCAATATCGTCATTTTCGTAGCTTGTTACGAGAAAAAAAAAAAAACTCACTTCAGAAAACCGCTTTCCTGTCCTGTCAGCCGTTGTACTATGCTCATAGCGCACTCTCTACAATTATACACGCAAATGTGGCGGCGCTCCCTGTATATCACTTCATATATAAAGCGCAAGAGAAACTATGAGCATGCAACGTTACGTTGTCAATTCGTAAATCATGAAATTAAAGTAAAGTACCAATTTTAAAAACAGAACCGAACTGTGGCTCCAAAACTGTGATATGAACCGAACCATGGCATAGGTGTATCGGTACACCCCTAGCATACACGTACACCTGGCTGCGGTCAGAGAAAGCACCAAACTAGGTGAGGTCACCAAGGAACAGATCACACTTCTACAGACTGACCGCACGATCAGCAGACAGACATCACAGCACCACACAGATGAACCTTTCTGAGAGGTGAGAGAGTAAAGTGAGTGTGTGGATGTGAAAACCTATTTGAAAAAAAAGAGGGCAAGTATGTGAGAAACATAGCGCTTACCTCGCGTGTCTGCGCTGGCTGTGGGAGAGGGTTTTGCAGACTCTCGAGCTGGTTTCTGCACTGGCTCAGGTTTAGAAGAGGGTGTTGGCTCTGGCAGAACTAAGCAACAAACAGAATAAACCGTCAGGACTTTGGCTCATTTGTGCTTGTGTGTGTACTTGCCATAGTATTGGGATGTCAGATTCATCATAAGCAGATTTAGTTTGTTTGGACAGATCACTAGTTCTCAGGTTTTCCCACAAAATTTCAGCTGTGTGTAATTCAGTTTAGTTTTTCCTTTTGTAGTTTAATACAATATTGTCGGCCTAGTTACATGATAGTCACATCACAACTTCCAAACAATGTTACATACATGATTTACAAAAATCTCATCATGGTAAGATTTAAAAAAAAAATATATATAAAGATAGATAAGATGTATTAAAAAAAATTCTGCAGGCCAGTTAGGTCAGTAGTTTTTACTTTTCACATCATTTTACTGTTCCCATGAAGGAAAAAAAATTGCAGCGACTTCCTTTTATTTATTGCAAAAAATAGTGTGAGTTAATTACACTACCTTTTAAAAACATTAAATAAATTAATAATTACGGAGGCATTCATTTGATCAAAAGTGACAGTTGCAATCAAAATTATTCAACCCCCCAGAGACTATTAATTTACAAAATGTAAGCTTTTTCTAAAGATACAGAATTAAAAAAAAAATCTATAACATCTTTAACAGTTTAGTTCATTTTTTACAAATTAAAAGTGATAATGTCAATATATAAATGTAATGCTTTTAAGTTATAGGATTTTTTTGTAATACAGCTCGTCATAACTATTCAACGCTGATGGAGTATGACAACAAACATGGAACTTTTTGGACTCACAGATCAGCAGTATGTCTTGTGCAAAAAAGGCAGTGCTTATGAGCAGAACACCACCATCTCCATGGTCAAACATGGAGGCGGCCCTATGGGGGTGCTTTGCTGTTGCAGGAAATTAAAATCTTCACTGTATGAAAGGCATCATGAATTCTTTGAAGTATCAAGTCTGTTTGTCAAAGATAGTGATGCCTTCGGTGTAGAGACTAAAGCTTGATGATCAATCAAACAGCTTTTCCAAAGTATACATCCAAATCTACTTAATCTTGGTTTAGTCTGTACAGATTTAAATCTCATTCAAAGTTTTTGGTGGAATTTGAAGAAAACAGTGGTAACATGAAAACCAAAGATTATCAATAATCTGGAAGCTTTTTTCAAGTGAGGAATGGGCCAAGATTGCAGTAGATAGGTGGCAGAAGATTCTAAGAACTTATACGGGCAGTGTTTTATTGGGGTTTATAAAGGATAAAATATTCTGTACAATTTTTTTTTTTAGATTTTTAGGGGTTGAATAATTTTGTACATGAACGTTTAGAGCCATTTTTATTTTGTAATCCACTTAGCGTTCTCAGAATCCCTCACATGTGTATTAATAAACTTTTTATAAAAGTTTACTGATGTCTTTGTTGAATCTTTGTTGAATTGTTTTCATAAAATCTTGTTCTCAGCAAAATGTCTAGAAGGTCAAAAAGGGGTTGAATAATTGAACTGTATATTTTGTTACAAAAGACTTCTAATTGAAATAAAGGCTTTTCTTTTGAAATTTCTATTCATTAAAGAATCCAGGAAAAAAAGTATCATGGTTTTCTACAAAAATATTAAGCAGCAAAACTGTTTACAATAATAATATTTAAAATTAGTGACAATAATATTCAACGCATCAAATCAAAAAACACATGCTCAAAAAATAAGATGTAGTGACAATGCAGCTCTTGCCCGACAGAGCATATAACAGTTGAGCATGTTACCTTGTTCAGGTGGCGGTGGAGGTGGCTCTTCAGCCACCACAGACGCAGCTTCGTTATTGGCCATGGAGCGGGTGGTGATGCGGCCCTTGCGGCGGCCCTGGCTATTGGCAGTCTTTCGGCCGCGTGGCGTGCTCTGCTCCTTACCCTCTTCCTCCTCTCCCTCACACTTCTCTTTATCTTTACTGATGTCCCTGCAGAGGCAAAGACGGGGAATAAAGGCTCTCCCTCTGCAATGAACTCAATTTAATTACATCTATTTAGACGATCAAGAGCAAGCAGAGCTCAGAGTTGCAAATGCAGACACTGTGCAAGTTTCTCACCTGCTATAATATATTAGTCTTGTGGAGTTCACTACAGAGTTCCCATAACAGAAGCACACCCAGACAACAAAACCACCCCTGTACCATTGTGTATTCATAGAAAAGTCAGAAATCCCAGTTTTTCACTTTTTGTTGAATTCCTAGAAGTGACATAACAGGTCCCAAGTAAAGCACAGAGTATCCTCCAAACCAAATGAGTTAATGAGGTTAATCTTAAGCTTCTGTTACAGTAAGGCTCACCTCACAGAAAACAGATCATCTCACCTACTTTACAAGACTGCACACTCATGGAGATGGCAATAAAACATGAAACAAAAACATGTATCTGATATTTATCATTTGGGTGGCTTGAGCAAGTTCTTTCTGATATAAAGAGCAAAATTATCAATATTTTATCCAAACATTGCCATTTTGAAAATATATCCTGCCTTGTCTACTAACAAACCTTCACAGTGGAGTTGGGGCAAAAGGGTGAATTGAGGCCAGTTCATCACAACTAAGGAAAAAAGGGGAACAAACTATGGTACTTACTTGGATTCTTCTTTTTCATCTTTCTCCTCCTCTTCCTTCTTCTCCTCGTCCTCTTTCTTCTCTGATTTCTCCGATTTGTCCTCTTCGTTTTTGTCGTCTGTCTTGTCTTCCTGTGAAGGTCGGGTTATCTGCTTTAAAAGGAAAAGAACCACAATAACAGAAGCATTTAGACAGCTGACCTTTTCAAGAGCACAGACCTGTGACCAGATTCCCATCACTAGAAAAAACAGCAGTTTGCCTTAAATTGTGTCAGCCCAGCTATGAAGTAAAGGAATGATTATGTATCACCAAACACCAAATGGGCAATATCATAACTTGCGTTACATGTAGGACTTCAATGAAATATGATTTAAGGCTAAAAAATATTTCAAAGAGAATATTTTAAGTTACATTTACTAAGTTCTCTGTTGCACATGCTTGCACTATTTCTAAATTAGTTGCTGTTAGAATAAATCTTTATGTAAAATAAACTGGAAATAAACCAAGAATTTCTTTGATAAACTTTGCCAGGATTTTGGGGCGGACCCAAGAGTTTTCTACATTTCACTGTTTGCCATTGTGAGAGAGACCACAAAACGGATGTCACATCAGTTTAAAGCCAGAAAGCAAACCAAAATGCATGCTCCAAATCATCCCTGCTCTGGACTGAATCAGACAAAATTCCTGTCTGGTTACTTCTGATCTATCTCGGTCTCTACTTTCTCCAAAAAAAAAAAAAAAAAAAAAAAAAAAAAAAAATGAAGAGTGGAGCTTCAGTTTCACCGTGTGAAAATGTGAGGTAATCCAGTCAGGTTACTTTGTTCTTGTACTTCTCAAAGGGAAAATAAAGACACTTTTCTTGAGCTCATCTTGAGCTTTGAAAGTTTTTAGAAACATAACTTTGTGCTAAATTTTTTTTGCCTTTCGAAATCTTATCTGATCTTCCGTGTGATAAGCACACAGCTCTTAAGATCTAATGCATATGACACAAACACAGAATGTAGGTAAAAGGGAAAATATGCATGACTGACACGACTAACTTTCTGGAACTGAATTTCAAAGGAGGCCTATGCTAAACATACAATTATGTTAACATATGTTATGAACAACAGGACGTAGATGTCACAAAGAAAAAGAAAAGAGCAAGGAGAGGGGGAAAAATATGAATAGAGAAGAAGCAGATGATCAACAGGGAGAAAAGCTAAACAGAGCAATGGCCAGCCAATCAGAACCAAGACATGTAGGTGGGACTCAGATGAACACACTGAGGAAACCCCATCCACACATACAAAACACAATGAACCCAATGTTTTATTTTGGGTAAAGGGAGAGTTTAAAGAGCATCATTCTCATAATGGCAGAATGCAGGAGTAAAATACAATTCCTCCCCCTCTGTTTCCATGAGAGCACATGGCCCAATGTTCATGAACATCCATAAACTTATGTAACAGATCAGATTTTTCAGAACTGGAACCTTTGCATCTGGTGTCATACATATTGTACTACTGTAGAACATTTGGAGATTTTGCAGAGTCAGTGCAGAAACTGAGAGATTTTAGGCGTATTTAATATCAAGAAAAACCAAATATAATTTAATTAGATGTTTTACTTCCGTTTAAACTCTTAAAACAATCATGAGATCTTGTTATTAATGTTATCGACATGTGCAAAGCAGGTGACGTTATGGTATTTGTAGAGATGCACCGATGTATCGGCCGCAGTCTATCGGATCCAGTCTATGTTCATTAGAAATTATTTGATAATGTAGCAAACTAGCTAGTATGCTTTAAGTTAATGTATGTTTTTTTTTTTTACTTTGCTGATTCATAACATGATCAAAACACTATCTATTTTAATGACAACATTTCAAATAAGAGGGCAATTGACAAATACAGGTATCGGCCAATAATTGTTTGTTAAAATCGGTATCAGCCGCAATGCATCCCTAGGTATTTGTAAACAGGCAGAGAGCCACGTCAGTTTTTACACTGATTACAAATGTAGGTAAATGTATACATAAACATCAATGTAAACAAAGCAAAATTATCAAACCAACTAAATATTTAAGTCTCTAATGTGAACATAGCCACAGTCTAGTGTACCGTTACATGTGTAGGCCAACAGTCAGACAATATTAAGTGAAAATGTAAGTGTGAGTAGACAAGGTCTTCTTTAGAGTAAAATTAGACATTAGATCAGTAGAGAAGATCTTTTTCCTTTGGTTTGGAGAGGGAGCCAGTGTGCTAATGGCTCAAGGATCTTTATCATGGTTACTGGCACGGACAGAGGGACCGGAGCCCCTCCTCCACGTCGATCTGTTCCACGAAAGAGAAGCAAAGCACTGGAACAAGCAGAGCTCAGCCAACACAAACAAGCTGAGCAGCTGCCAGATGGGACCAAAAAAATGTCAGAACCTCTGCCACAGAGACGTAGATAACAAATGGGGGTGGGGGGGGGGACTCCGATAATTTAGGTCAAAACAAAAATAAAAACGGCAGAGAAAGGGTCCAATACATGAAATACATATAGCAAGCACAAAGGGGACACCGGATCGATCATTCACGCTCTAGGTTGAAGGGCAGGAGGAGGAAGTGCTCGTTTCAGTGCTCTCTTCGACTTATAGCACATCGACAAACTGACACATGGTTCACAATAAAAGCCCATTTCTGGCATTCAGAGCTCAGTTCAAAATAGGGGTGTAACGGTACACGTATTCATACCGAACCGTTTCGGTACAGGGCTTCCGGTACTGTGCACGTGTGTACCGAACAGTACGGATGCAATCTTTAACAGTTAACATTAGGCTTGTTTTACGCACGTAGGGATGTCACAAGTACCGGTACTTCGGTACCAAGTCCGTACTGAAATTATAAAAATGTGACGATACCAGCATTTCTGTAGTACCGGTAGTCCCGACTCCCAAGTATATTTGGTACCCGCAGCTGCGTTCAGTCGCTTCCGTGTTTATATCAGCGCAGGGCTCCAGACTGTAGCCGAATATATACTAGTGTCTATGAATATTAAACTGCAAAATACTATTTAAATATTACTCCTTCGTGTTCTGCGTCTCTGTGTGAATGACGGGCAGTCGGACGCACGCGCATGACACTCGCTCGCTGTCTTTGTAGCCTCTGCCGTGTGTCACTGTATGAGGACATGAACGCATAAACCGTCACTTCATGAGAATTTACCGTTTAATTTTAGAAAACTGTCATATCATGAACACAGACACTCAAAGGTCTTCACGACAACCCGTCAAAATAAAAGATCTGTTTTACGTGAAGAAATTGACAGAATATATTAGGCTACTGTTGTAGCCTACAGTAGATTTAGCTATGTCTCTATGTAATGATAATACGTTTCTACTAATAATAATAATAATTATGCCTAGATGGTTGATTATTTTTCACTTGATCTTTTTTTTTTATAAACAATGTTTACTTATACAGCATACAGCCTTTAAATGTTTATGTATTATTTACTTATAATTATTGTCATCATAAATAATAAACTTAATGCATTTAATAACTTTTTTTTAAATAGTTAAATAAAAAAAATAAACATAGCTGTGGTACCGAAATTGGTACAGAGTACCGTAAAATTTTTATGGTATTGGTACCGACTACTGGAATTTTGGTACCGTGACATCCCTATACACACGGAACATACCTCAATCCGAGTTCCCACACGAACATTTCACACTGCGTGACTAACACACGTGAGATGTGACAAGTAAACAACGCGAGATCACGCGTGCGTCAGACCGGAATTCTCACGCGAGACTAGAATTATTATAAAAAAATTATAAACTGCCGAAAGTTTGCGATCAAAATTGTCTGTGCGCTGATTTGTAGCGAGAAGGAAAAAAGATTATGGAGTGTCTATTTACACCAAGTGCAAATAGCGTGCCTTGTTGGCAAGTGCTATTCGCACTAGCTTCGCCTAACAATGCCTGTTTGGGAAAAACAAGATTTAAAAAATAATGGCCGTATTTCAACGTTTCAGTGGCATAGTCAGTAAAGCATAAGGCTTAGAGATCCAAGTTTTGACGTGATCGACCCGGGTTCTAATCCGTCTTTTGCAGAGCTCGCTCTTCTCTCTTTTCTTTTCAGATATCACATCGGAAAGGCATTTACTAGGGGTGTGACGAGATCTCGTGCCACGAGATTTCTCGACGAGGTGAAAAACTGTCTCGTGTCATAATGTCATGACGGAGTGTGAGGGTGAAGTTAGGATAGAATAGGCTTGGTCAAAATGCAAGCTCGCGCGGATTGATCCAACTATTGACCCAGAGTGTGACAGGTGTCACCAAGGCCCAGCCACACTAATACATATGTTTTGGACCTGTCCAGCTCTTTCTTCGTTTTGGGGGCCAGTATTCAATTCTCTCTCAGCCATTACATCTATAGACGTACCTCCATCTCCTATCATTGGCCTTTTTGGGGTGTTGCCTGTCGGGTATTCCCTTCCCACTCACTTTTCTAAGTTTGTTGCCTCTCTTACGCTGCTTGCTAGACGTGTCATTTTATTAAACTGGAAAAGCCCTCAGACCCCTTCTCACACATACTGGATGAAGGATGCCCTGTACTTCATGAAACTAGAGAAGATTAGACACTCTTTACAGGGGCCTAACAGTACTTTTACTAAAATCTGAAAGCCCTTCCTTGCATATGTTAAGACTCTCCAGCTGGACCCAGTCTGATTACCCTAACTCCCATTGATAATATGGTGGATTAATTTGTGACCCTTTGTAACACTTAATGTGTATTGGAATGGATGTTTAGGTCTCTTATCAGGTATTTTATGTACACTTGCACGTGTACATTTATGTGTACCTAATTATTACAATATATATTTTTTTTGTGTGTGTGTGTGTGTGTGTGTGTTTTGTTTGTTATCTGGACTGTAACATCACCAATGTCTTCCTTTTCCTTGTCTGTTCTGTTTGTGAAAATGTTTAAAAATAAGAAATAAATCATAAATAAAAAAAAGGATCGAATAGGCCAACACTACTTTTTTATTACGCATCCACTCTAGTTTTGCTTTTTATATAAATAAAAACAATTTAATTCAGGTGGATAACAGTCGCTTTAATTCCATCAGCTCTCCCAACATGAGCTGTTTGAGTCGTGCCCACAGCACTGATTACGTGACGAGAAGACATTAAGCATGTTATGAGTGTGTGTTACGTGTGTTAGTGAAGCGCTCGCATTGTACGAGTGTGTGTTACATGTTAGTGGACTCGACCGTGGTGAGTTTATATTTTAAAATGCGCGTCAGCACCACCGCTCCCTATTCCCAGAGTACGCACGATCGCGAAATTCAAAGTGAAAGTAAACGCGAGTACGCATTCAAACGCGATTTCAATACGTTACCGCTGTTTGCAAGCGGCTACTTGAGGCACGCGAATATCTCCCAATATAAAAGCTATCCCATTGTAATCTCTTAGCTCTGTCTCATGCTTGAAGATAAATTTGGTCTCTATTTGCACTTTGAATATTGAGTAGGCCTACTTATGGAATTATGGTTATTGGTTGCACTTAATATCTATGATCAATTTGTGGGAAAGAGTTCAGTTAGGAGGTCAAAAGAAGCTCATGTGCAGTTCTGAGGTCTGAAGAGACAATCATACAGGAAAGAAGCCAGTTGAGTTTTTGCCAAAACCTTTACAGTGCTTGAGTATTGTTGTCTTTTACTGCATATGATAATTCATACTCAGAAAGTAGAACTGAAAATGACATTCATTACAAGATGATGAGTTAAATCATTTCAAATGCACCTGCAAACAATTTTTCTAGTCATCTATTTCATTATTGAAGATTTCTTAAAAATACGATGTAAAAATCTCATCTCGTATCTCGTCTCGTGAGATAAGTGTCTCGTCACACCCCTAGCATTTAGTTTTTTTTTTTAAATTAAGAAAATGTTCTAAAAATGGTAATAAAGTGCCTAACAACATGTTTAATAATAATAATAAAAAATGTATTATTGGGTAGGGTTAGAGATAGGTGTAGGTCTAGGTGTAGGGAGGGCTTTTATTGTCCCATTAAGGCGGCATCCATTTAAAAATAATAATATTAATAATCATTTACACTCCGTTATTATTGCATCCTGTTAATGTACAACAATACTGAGGTGCAAATAGTATGTATCTGTCAAAATAAAGTATAAATAGCATCTAATTACTATTTACACATATTGCAAAGAACTACTTTTACATGGTGTAAATAGAATATATCACTATTTTAACTTAGTAAATAGCATCTACAGCTATTTGCACTTAGTGTAAATAGCAATTATCGCCAATATAATATGCTATTTTGTGTAGAATCTAGTTGCCATTTACACGGTGCAAATACCATCTAATCGCTATTTGCATTTAGTGCACTTAGCGCAAATAGCCGCTGCCAAAAGATTATGGTGGTGGAAATGGTTGGGGAGACACAGGGACCAATGATAGTGTTCTGCAAAGAGAGTTGGAGGTAAATAAATAATTTTGCAATGTGCTGCTGTTGCGGCTGGTCAAGCAAATGTCTGTGCTTTGTTTCTGTTTGACAGAATTGTAAATATATCTATTAAAATACTGATATACTGGTCTATAACTCCTCCCCGAACTTCCCGCTGCCCTGTATCATCTCTGTTTCATTGCCGATGTAATTGTTAGTCAGAACACATTTCACGCGGCAGGATTTTGAATCGCCGACAAGTCCAGATATTTAGCATACCAAATATCTCACGGGCGTCGTCGATTCTCTCAGCTCACGTCTTTGATCATTCACGCGGGATTGTCACTCGCGTGAATGAGCACAGATTTGCCTATGATTTCGGACCTTTGTCGGCGATTTGGCAAAACCTGCCGGCGAGTCAAAATCGGGCTAAAATCGGGCAGTGTAAACTCTGCATAACCGGCAAACATGGAAGTCCTGCATTGCACGGACGAGAATCAATGAACTGCATTATTAGACCGTTTTCTAAGGCTGCACGATATAGTAAACCATTAAAAAGCATACTATGGCATTATGCTATTATGAATTCACAAAGGCTGCGATTCAATTTAATAAATATATGCCCTGCGGGTTTAATATATACATACGCTCTATTTACATGCGTGTAGGTTATGTACATCTCAGAGCGGCTCCATTGACAGTAAAAACCCCTCACTCTGTTTGCATGTTTTTATATCCACATATTCTTGTTTTAGAAATTACAGTGGCTGTAGATGCCAAATATTAAAGATTACATGAAAATTTGAATTAAATACCATTTGGCCAATATTAAACAAAGATTTGATCTGCTGCAAAGTGCAACAACACTAGGTTGGTGCCCTCTGCAGGTATTTGTCATAATACATAATGTGTACATAAGATGATTGTTTATATATTATGTATTTTAACAGTGTTGTTCAATAAAACCATATGATTACTTGCTTTTGATACTTTATTTTAACCAAATACTATTGCCTCACTGTTATAATATATGTATTTTAAGCCATTTTAAAGGCTCTAATTTTATTACTCGATTAATCTGATTTACTAATTACCAAAATAATCGTTAGTGACAGTCCTAGCAACTTTAGTGTAAGAGCTGCGAAATAAACATACTGGTGTTTCAGCATTTTAATGTAGTGGAAAAGTTCTTTATAAACTTTGAAAATGCCTAAGAATTTTTTTCAGGTAATATTACAAGTTGTAAGTGAAATGTAGAGATATCTTAAAAAAAAAAAAAAAACTTTAAGACTGTCCGAGGGCTGATGAAGGTTGGGGGTAGGGATGTGATAGAGTATTTTCATTTTTAAACATCAACTTCTTCTGGGCTGACTATAGGGCTGTGCGATATTGAAGAAAAATGCGATATGCAATACCTTGTTAAATAATGCGATATTCGATATGCGATACGATATTGCTTTAAGTGCATAAAATCTATTTAAATTATATTTAAAAAATAATAATTAAAAACTGAGAATGATACTATTTATGGGTTTCACATTCTTTCTGGGAAAAGAAAGCATCGCTACAACTTCTGAAAATGACCAGCAGTGTTTTAGCAAAAATGTATGTCACAAATCTGACAATATAATTTTAACATCAATGTAAACAAACAAAAAATGTAATGCCAATATTTAAATACTAAAAACTATTTGCTCTGATTTGGTAATATATAGTCATATCTACCTAAAACTTAACATCAAGAACATCCAGGTAAAAAAAGACACCTGAACTAGGGGTGAACGATTATTTTTGTTATTTGAATTTATCTTTGTTATTAAAAATAAGAACTAAAAACAGTAGTCTTCACATGAATTAAATATACAGACATTTTGACATAACTGTGTGTATTTGACAGTTCGAGTATGTAACAAGGCACAAAAAACAACTGCTTTCAGAGAGGCGGCTTGTGCGCACGTTTCTGTGTGTCAGACAGCAGACAGTGTGAGACTGCAAGGAGTTGTTTTTCGCAAGTCATTGCATTTAATAGCTCTTTTTAACGCCAAACAAGTCACATAAGTAACAGTCGTGTGCCCAGTCTATTCTCTGCTATTTGCATCGACTTAAAAGGTACACTTTTCACATGTTGAAGTAGCCTATTAAAATCATTCAGATATTGCGTGCCGTTGTGATATGCATATCGCGATATGTACATTTGCGATATTTCGATAATTTCGATATATTGTGCAGCCATAGCTGACTTGTTAATTTAAAGGGTTAGTTCACCAAAAAAAGAAAATGTGGTCATTAATTACTCACTCTCATGTTGTTCCAAACCCGTAAGACCTTCGTTCATCTTCGGAACACAAATTAAGATGTTTTTGATGAAATCCGAGTCGCTCTCTGAACTCTTCATAGACAGCTATTTAATTTACACTTTCAAGGTCCAGAAAGGCAGTAAAGACATCGTTAAAATAGTCCATGTGACTCCAGGGGTTCAACCTTCATTTTATGATGTGACTAGAATACTTTTTTGTGCGCAAAAACAAACAAAACAACGACTTTATTAAACAATTTCGTTCTAGCCTGTGTCAGTCTCCTACGCAGTTTACGTTGTAAATACAGTGCAATTCCTGCGTCATCATCACACGCATGCGTCGTGGTGCTCACGTGAACAGCATCGGCTGCCGTAGAACTCGAAAGCTGCACTGTACAACGGAAACTGCGTAGGAGACTGACACAGGCTAGAACGAAATTGTTCAATTAAGTCATTCTTTTAGTTGGTTTTGGCCACTGGAGTCACACAGACTAGTACGGCAGTACGTTTTGG
This sequence comes from Gobio gobio, assembly GCF_949357685.1. Taxonomy (NCBI): domain Eukaryota; kingdom Metazoa; phylum Chordata; class Actinopteri; order Cypriniformes; family Gobionidae; genus Gobio; species Gobio gobio. The sequence goes on along the minus strand of NC_137100.1, from coordinate 31,908,197 downwards.
GAGTTCATTTTTGTCCATCCTGAAGTCCGTTTTGCAGAGATGGACTAAAAATGAACTCCCAAAACGTACTGCCAGATTCTGGAAGATGAATTCTTCAAACAGTGGTACTAGAGGATGTGGTGCTGGTCCTTCAAGAGTCACTCTCAACCTATCTGTCCATAAAGCCTATAAAAAAACCTTCTTCATGTATTTTACAACACTTCAGCTTGTGATTCTTATCTAGTGGGGGTCATTTTTTAGGATTCTTTACCTAACTGAAGTCTCTGAGATCCTGACACCTTGCACTTCTGGAGACTCCAGGTAGGTTGCAGCTCTGGAAAATGGTGGCGCTGGAGACTAAAGGGTTCCTGATGGTTTCACCCTTAATTCTTCACCTTAATTCTTAATTCTTTTGCAGTTAACAGGTGTCTTTTCTTCACCACCTGTTTTTGTCAGATCCTGCTGACCCAACGAGCATTTCACTGTCCAATGGTCATGCCTTAACTGCAATGTCTAGTATTGCATTAGTATTGCATCCTTCTCATGGGCATTTAATACTTTTTGACTTTTCAGTCTGAGTTAAATCTCTTTTTTGGCTCAATTTATCTGTAAAAGAAAACATGCCTAATAATTCTGCACACCTGAATCTGCATACCCCTTTTCCACCAAAGCAGAGCCAGAGCTAGATCGGAGCCAGAGCCTAGTTTCAAATCGGTTCTTTGTGTTTCCACACCCAAAGCCCCAGCTCCGAGCCAGGAAAAGTGGTTCTTAAGTAGCACCAAAACATTGCTGGGCTAGAACAGGGCTAGAAGTAAGAACCGATTACGTCAGGTGCTGGGGGCGGTGTCAACAAGACGAACACAAACTTGAGATCCGCCATGTTTGAAATAGCAGCTAATGGAGCTAACAGCTGCTGCTTGTTTGTAATCTCCGTCTATACAAATTACGGCGAACTGCATGAATGCGTTGGATTCGCTGTGTTTTCGTTGTGTTTTGATGCCGATGTAGGATCGTAAAGCCATGTGAATCAATAGTAACGCAATGTTTGCATTGTTGATGGAAGGCTTGTTCGCAGCTGTGCAGACCGATCGCAGTATGATAACGAGTCCAGCGAGAGCATATGACTCCTTATGCTTTTGATTCACTCATGCGTTTTTTATCATACGTGGATCGTGTGCGCAGCGCCGATGCATCTTGAACAAGCCTGGTGTGTGTGTGTGTGTGTGTGTGTTTCCCGCTGCCCAGGATTGCCAGGTTTTCACAACAAAACCCGCCCAATTGCTACTCAAAACAAGCCCAATCGCGTTTCAGGGGGGCTTCCCCGGTAAAAATCACATTTGGGGGTAAAATATGTGTTTTTTTGGCATGGTTGCCTACTAAAATTCGCATTCCCGGGGCTAAATATTACATAATTGGGGTCGCTTCAAGCCGCGGTCATGAAAAAAAGCCCGCGGCATAACCGTAGACTTGGCAACACTGCCGCTGCCTCGCTAGCGTTGCTGAGAAAGATGATACGCAATACAGTGACGTAAGACATGGCTCTGTTGTGGCTCTCAGGCCGTGGAAAAGCAAACGGTTCTTAGAAGGCTCCTCAGTCGAACCAACTATGAACTGGGACTAGCTCTGGCTCTGAATTAGCTCTAGCACTGCCTTGGTGGAAAAGGGGTATCAGTGTTGCTTCAAGCACATTTTAACACAGCAGACTAAAATACTTTATTGACTGTTGTCATGTCATAAGCTGTCATTAGATTACTGTGTGAATTTTTTTATTTGTGGATGTCACTTTGAAATAAATGTTTGTTATATACTTTGGTTGCAGTTGTGCGGTGATAAAAATGTAACTGGTTGTGTAAAATAGGCACATAAAATCATAATATTGAAATATTGTTATACTCCTGAATCGAATCATATTGTAATCGTGTCACAGAACTTTTTGAGGTATCGGAAAATATTGTATCGATTGCTATGAGAATAGATACTGTATCGAATCATGATTAGCTGTCCGATTTACACTGCTAGAAAAGATGCCATTGCAAGAGGTAGGGGAAGAGGTAGATTTCATGGTGACTTTAAGGAAGAGTGTGTTTCGGCTGGTTTAAGGTTCATTAGAGACATTTTCACAAGACACACTCGTGTTCAAAAGCAGCTGGAGCACAATGGAAAAGAACAGAATGCAGGATGTCCTGGATGTGTAGGAACATACATAATGGTTTTTATAATTAGTTACTAAGAACACTTGCACACCACATAGAATGGCTAAATGAAGGTTGCGAGAGAATATTTTGTTTTTACAAAAATTCTCTTTTCAAGAAAGATATTGATATTTTTTACATCAATATTTGGGTCTCAGAGGGTTAAGTGCATCGAGGGAGAGGAAGCAAGAATTAAATATTAATCTACTGTCAATATTCTAATGTTACCTTATCTTTTATTGGAAACCTCAGCTTTACAGTCAACCTTTGGACACACTTCATTCTGTATCTGTAACATTCTGTGACAGAGGTAAAGCAGTGGTTAACACAACCTGCACTACAAATAATTGCTGCAGAATTCTCCATTAGTTTTTTTAACTATTTGAAAGTTTTTCAATTCCCAACAAAACAAAATGCACTTGATATACAACAACAAATGCGAGGAGTGGAATAGTAACTCTGGCTGATATTCACTCGTGAAAGATGCAACTGTAGCACATGGAAAGCTCAATAAAAATAGTATAATTGTTTTCAAAGCCAAATGAATGAACAGTAAAGATGAATGCAAAAACTCAAATAAACCAATAAAGAAAAGGAGGGAGAGAAGACTAGGCCAAGAAAAACAGCATAACATGGACTACAAAATTGAGTGTCAAAAATCTTAAAATGATTATTTTTTTTAAATCTATGCCTTTGTTTAGTCTTCAGTAGATCCATGAACAAGTATGCAAAAATGTATTAGCAGCACACCTCCTGTCCTGTAGATGTCATCAAGGCAATAGCACATCCAAGCTAACCACCGCCACACACAACTTTTATACGTGCACTCTGCAGATATTGGCATGATGACAGTAACTGATAATAATTTAAAATAATATTTAAATAATAATACAAATGAAATAATATACTAAATATAAAACATTATAATTAACAAAAAATATACATAAATGTCCTTTTGCATATTATGAATAACTTCTACCACAGCTTAAACCATTAAGCAAAAGTACACAACCCTGAAATCTTCTCAAACAAATCACAACAGCCCACAAAACTACTCCACAAACCAATAGTCAATTCCTTTACTCAATCATAAGGTACCTTCATCTACGTTTATCTGCTTCTCATGAATGTCCTTTTCATCCCATTATATATCCCAGAATGCTGTGCAGCCAAGGCCAGAGTTAGTGACAGGAACAGGCTGAGCAGGAGCGCGCGCCTCGGGCAGCCTGACAGCGGCGTTGCGCTGGATCAGATCCTCAGCTGCGGGACCCGGCTCGACAGATCAATGGCGCATATTCCGAGAAAGCCTGCCACAGGGTTGTTTGAGCCTGCTAAAGAAGCAGTGGCATCTCCAACTTACGCACACACAAAAATGTGTGCGAGCGCTAGCTAATCTGGGTGCTAGGGTCAGCCCAGGTAATCCCCGCGGTGGGGAGGGGAGAAGAGACTGACCGAACTTAACCCAGCCCCGTCAGATTTTGATTGGCACAGCAAGCTGCTCCACAACTTTCTCACTGGTGTCAGAGCAAACGGCACATACCACTGCGCAGTTCAGGAGGGGTGTCTCGCATACACACACACACATTCTCCAACCCTCCCTCTTTCTCCGAGAAAAAAAAAAAAAAACTCTGGAGGGACGGCAGAACACACGGGCTGCCAGTTTAATGAAGAGAAAAAGACACAAAAGTTTGTTCTTCTCGCTTATGCATATTCTTCTGCATGTTCTCTCCCTTTTTCTCTAAAACATTCTCGCTGGACTCCAGGAACAAAAGCTTGAGCAGAAGTTTGTTTGGAACAGCATTCAGAACTCCACTGAACTCGACGGACACAAACACTTTTATGTGTCTCTAAGGGTCATACACTCCACCCACACACAGACGAGCTTGGTTAACAAACCCGAACACACACACACACACACACACACAAGCACACTGAGCCTGCTTTCAAGATAAGATAAAAAAATGAGCTTGCTTGCCCTCGCTTTTTAATCAGTGTGTAAACGTAAGAATCACAACAGGTGGTAGAGGAAACTATGACTGCTGTATATATCCAGGTAGCTAAAGAGACACCAGGAAACACTTACAGCAACATATGCACATGAAAACGCCTGGGACTACTGGTGGCTGAAGGGTCAGGCAGTGTGAGTGTGTGTGTGTGTGTGTGTGTGTGTGTGTGTGGAAAAGATCAGATCATCTCCTCATTACTGCAGCTCAACTCCTGACTCAAAGACACATGCTTTCAATGACCCGCAGCCTTGGCTTGTGATCAGCATGGCAGCGGTGTTCACAGAAGTCCTCTGTTACACACGCTCTTATCCAGCGCTGTCTGTGCTGTTTAGATAGGCTGAAATATAGCTGTAATTAATGCCCATTCCGTACTGCAGCTGCTCACACACACAGGCGACAGAGGGCTAATCGAGTTAGACAGTCTATGTAGAATCTCATCTCATATGTTTGATAATATTTAAGATGTATCACTTGTACTTCAAGCAGAGGTTGGGTTAACTTAGCATTTACTACATTTTAATTTCGCAACTTTGTTTTACAAACATTTTTGTTATACTGGTTAAAACTCTCTCACATCCTGAAACCAATCAATAATAGAGGTGGTCTAAATATTAAAACATGTACATGTATCTTCAGTGGAAGTCTCAGGACCAAATTTTTTTTTCGTCCAATCATTGCAATCGGGCCGCAAACAAACAGAAGCCACCTTTTACAGTTCCTCCTAAACCAAAACCACGAGCTAATGCTGCGTTCATGCCATGTCATAACCGTAATTACGAGATCGCAACCAGTGATGTTTCGAACCGGACTGGTCATGTCCTCAGACTCGGGTGTATGCGTTTCTATGTCAACACTATCAGCGCAGAAATTAATCAGCAGCAATCAGGTGTTACAAGAAAGAGCTCTGTAAGTTGTTTACTCATTACTAGGGCTGTCACGATATTATTAGATTTTTCACACCACGGTTATTGTGGTCAAAAGAATTCACGATAACGATATATAGCGATATCTATAGAAACCTTGGGGGAAAAAAAGTTATCAAATAAATGTTTACTTTGTTTATTTCGTTTTACTTTTTTACCCAACGAACATAATTGGATACTGATAAACACAGGGCACATGCATCTTTGAAGCTCCCTATAAAATAACAAGAGAGAAAAAACTCAAAGTTTAACAGTATGATGAATAAATATTAATTATTGATTATTAAAATAAAAATTATTGAGCGTTCCTTCAGCACTGCTGCAAGAGTTAAGGCCTTTTTACACCTGCTCACTTCATTTGTTTTCTCTGATCAGATATCTATAACATTGTGAAGAGATCAGGAGTAAATGTCATCCGAAATTCTTACTAGGCGGATTTAAATCCGATCACTCAAACAAATTAATTCAGAAGGTGGTCTGGGACACATTTCAGACGAAACTGGACAAGTGTAAATGCATCTGGTTGTTTAAACCACATAAACATTTTACTCCGGGCAAATTGTTAAAAAATAAACGTGTGAGAGCTATATATGTGTGTTATAGGCTATATAAATGACATAGTCGGCGCTACTGCAACACGCATCACCGCAAATGAGTAGCCCATCACTAAAGCATTAAGCCAACATGCAAACGACCGGCAGTGAAACTGAAAGTAGCCTAAGTCTCAGATGCTCAAAAACCCAATCATCTTCATTAAAACTAATGAGACTAAATGCTCTTACCAGTGCTTAGGTCGCTCTTTCTCCCATTGCGACCTTTGATCTTGAAATGAGCTCATGATAAATAAAATGCTGCTCGTATCATTTGCTTTCGTTGACGTGAACTGAATTTGCATAGCCTATAGAACGGGAATTGAAGATCGGATTTATTTTCATTTTGCGGAGAGGTGTAGCCTAAGGTAAGAGAACCTGCATGTTTTTTATTTTCATTTTGTTTATTAGTTTAGATTGTATAGCTTGTTTCGTTTGCTGCGCCGTTGCGAGCTGCAAGCAGTCTCAGCTTGTCAAAAATGCCTTTTTACTGTGGTGGTGATAGTAAACATTTAAACTAACATTGTGATATGCTTGAAGTGTTTTATATCTGTGGATTTTATTATAGGCAAGACAAGTCAAGTGTTGATTTGAGAGGCTAAATTGATCAAACGTGGTTAACTCACTGTCAGCCGCTGGCCGCTTGGTCGTTACTTTAAAAAAACAAAAACTTTAATTTAACAAACAAAAATTGCTCCAAACTTAAAAAAAAAATTACTTAATAAAGAAACGATACAAAATATAACTACTTTGACATTAAAAACAAAGCTGAACTATGTTTATGGCTGCCACATTGTGTATAGGGAGGGAGAAAAAAAACACGGGCTCCAGTCGGACTCGGGACACTGGAGTATTTACGCGTCATGTTATCATTAGAGTCCTATTCATTTTAAATATTGTGGTTATCGCCAATACCGGTATATTGTCACACCCTAAATGAACACAATGTTGATATTTCGTGCTTTGAATATCACGATTATCGTCAATACCGGTATATTGCGACATCCCTACTCATTACTATTGTAATGTTATGTGCTTTGAGACATGAGGTAAGTTAATGTTGTCTCATGTCGCTTTGCAGACTGTGTTGTAGCATTCATGTGTTTTGAGGAGGCGTGGCTTTGTGGACGCTCTGAAGGGAGGGTGGGAGGGATCTTATGCTTTCAAAGCTAGCTTGCTATTGCTCGACTCTGAAATTGCCTAACCTACCTTTAAAAACATTCATGGATAATTAAAAATGCTTTGTTATAAAAAGATATGGCATTTGGTCTATTAAGTATCTGTAAAATATTATCACGGTTAAGGATATTATAAGGTATTACAAGTAAAGAAAATGAGAGAAAACATTTTAAAGTGCCCCCATGAAAACAGACCAGGAGAGAGATGTGAGTAAGGATTTGGGGGAAGAATAATTTTGGGATATTGTTCATTAAATCGAATGACAAGATTGCAATACCACAATACCAATGTCCCTTCTCTGTAGTATTTCACACACTGCGAAAACAGGATACTGAGAATATCAAGAGCTCCCAACATAGTGCTTACTAAGACTCCATTGTGATATCAATATCACCCTAAAATACCAGACATTACAATATTTCACTGAGCAATAATACGATACCTAAAATGTTTTTGCTCGAACCACATGTTGTCATAAGCAAATTAATAAATATAACTTTTTACTTTCACAAACCATTCATTCATTATCATTCTTTAAATCTTTAGTAAAGGAACACTCCACTTTTTTTGAAAATAGGCTCATTTTACAAGTCCCCTAGAGTTAAATAGTTGAGTTTTACCGTTTTTGAATCCATTCAGCCGATCTTTGTATCTGGCGGTAGCACTTTTAACATAGCTTAGCATACATCATTGATTCTGATCAGTCCATTAGCATCTCATTCAAAAAATTACCAAAGACACTTTCAATATTTTTCCTATTTAAAACTTGACTCTTCTACAGTTACATCGTGTGCTAAGACCAACTGAAAATGAAAAGTTGTGAGTTTCTCCACCTATATGGCTAGGAACTACGTTCTCATTCCTGCGTAATAGTCGCGGATCTTCGCGGCCGTACCATGGCTGCAGCGGCGCAATGATTCGTTGGTATTCTGTGAAACATGGTGGTAGTATACACCTTCGACTTACTATCACAGCCCTTTACAACACACAGAACCATGGCTAATCACACAGGTAAATCCACAACACAATTTGTCGGCTGCAAGCCTGAAACTTTCTCTGCAACTACACGAACTTAGTGCCGGTCACATTGAAAGTTACCTAGCTGGGGGCTACTTTCAGGCGCTGCGTTCCATCATTGCGCCGCTGCAGCCATGGTACGGCCACGAAGATCCGCCACTATTACGCAGGAATGAGAAAGTAGTTCCTAGCCATATAGCTGTAGAAAATCGCAACTTTTCATTTTCAGTTGGTCTTAGCACACGATGTAACTGTAGAAGAGTCAAGTTTTAAATAGGAAAAATATTGAAAGTGTCTTTGGTCATTTTTTGAATGAGATGCTAATGGACTGATTAGAATCAATGATGTATGCTAAGCTATGCTAAAAGTGCAACCGCCAGATACAAAGATCGGCTGAATGGATTCAAAAACGGTAAAACTCAACTATTTAACTCTAGGGGACTTGTAAAATGAGCGTATTTTCAAAAAAAGTGGAGTGTTCCTTTAAAGGGATAGTTCACACAAAAATGAAAATTTGACATTTATCTGCTTACCCCCAGGCCATCCAAGGTGTAGGTGTCTTTGTTTCTCCAGTAGAACACAAATGGAGTTTTTTAACTTCAACCGTTGCTGTGTGTCACTCATAGAATGCATGTCAATGGTGACTAAAACTATTAGGGTAAAAAAAACATGCACAGACAACTTCAAATTAATCCATGCGGCTTGTGACGACACATTAATGTCTTAAGACACGAAACTATCGGTTTGTGCGATAAACCGAACAGTATTTATATCTTTTTTTTACCTCAAATACAGCACCATGTCCAACAGCACTAAAAAGCACAGCACTTCCGCAAACGCCAGGAGTGCTCTCGCTCTCTTCTTTTTCTTCTTCTTCTTCTTGTTTTACGGCGGATCGCAAACAAATACGTGCATTACCACCATCTATGTCAGAAATGCTCTCGCGCTCGTATACAGTAAACAATAAGTGACGTACTGGACATGGTGTTGTATTCGAGGTTAAAAAAAGATATAAATACTGTTCGGTTTATCGCACAAACCGATCGTTTCGTGTCTTAAGACATTAATGTGTCGTCACGAGCCGCATGGATTAGTTTGAAGTTGTCTGTGCATGTTTTATTTACCTTAATAGAATTAGACCCCATTGACATGCATTCTATGAGTGACACACAGCAACGGTTGAAGTTAAAAATCTCCATTTGTGTTCTACTGAAGAAACAAAGACACCTACACCTTGGATGGCCTGGGGGTAAGCAGATAAATGTCAAATTTTCATTTTTGGGTGAACTATCCCTTTAAGGAGAAATTTCACCCAGAAATATATATTTTGTCATCATTTAGTGCTGTTCCCAATCTGTATGACTTACTTTCTTCTGAGGAACATTAAAGATGATATTTTGAAGAATGTTTTGCTGATCATTGCAGTATGGACAAAAAAAAAAATCATCTCCTTTTATATTCCACACAAGAAAGAAAGTCACACAGCTTGAAAACAACATAAGGGTGAGTAAATTACAGAATTTTCATTTTTAGATGAACTGTCCCTTTAACTTCCATTGTAGTATGTGTTTTATCAACCAAATGTAAAAATGTCCAAATATGTTGTTATAAATTTAAAATAATAGCATAATGCAATAAAATGCATTAACTACCCATTTTACGTCATAATTAAGATTCAATTAAGTCCCTTCCCCACAAACACAAACTTTTTGACTGGGACATTGAGGCTGAAGGTCAAGGTCTCCCTCAAAAGCATCGTGACACTGTTTCTCTTATTAGATTAGACTTAATCGTATATAAATAACTACATTAACTATTGGCAATATTTTAAGATCGGTTACTTTTATTTAAAACAGTAGCTTAAAACAATGCCTAATTAGCTTGGGTAAATTTGATTAACCAATAGCCTGTGCTGCCTAGGTGACATGAGGAGAAAAGGAAGGTTCTTTCAGAGGAAGAAGAACTGATTGTAATAAAAGACTATGATTATGATTTCTTTAAACCCTGAACTGTAATACAACAAGACCTTGAACACATATTAAGAAAGTAAATAGCGCAAGTTTCAATTTAATGTTTACATGAAATGATTGGTCCATGTCACCCTCCTGAAACACAGTATTTGAGCATACGCATGTAAAAGTGAGAAGCTTCAGCTACTGCACTCAAACAGCTTTAAAGTTGGAACTCTCATGTTCTTCTCCTTTCCCTCTGTGGTCCCTGACAGCAGCATGGAGCCTTTCGGCTGTGCCAAACAGATAAAACAGATTCCTGGAAAGCTGTGCAGCCCTCCATAAATCAGAGAGAGCAAGAGAGAGAGACTCTCAAAGCACAGATGCATTTTTGCCCGATAACCTGCGCGCACACACACGGTTCGAGTTCTTCTAAGACAGCATCAACAGCGTACAAAAACAACCACAAAACACACCCTCTCATAAAAAAGAAAAAGCACAACCTCACATTAAGCATGATTCAAACACACCCCCTCTCATAAAAAACAACAACATTCAAAACACACACAAACACACACACACAGGATTCCTCAGACTGAGATGCAGATGTTGTAACAGTGCATACTGAACACTAGGTGGCTTCTTGTGTACTAAAACAGCATCTCAAAACAGCCCTTCTGCTTGTTTGCGATCACAATAATGAATGCAATTTCAAATAATCCCCACATAACAGCTTGCAACAACAGCTGCAAACAACCTTGAGAGTGGAAAAACAATATTACCTACTCAAAATATGCTGTTTCAGTGAATGCCATTGTGAAGTGAGCATCAGTAAAGCCTACTCATTCTTGACAACAAAACACTTGTCAACTACAGATTCATGTTTGTAACTGTTAATATTGACAACATCCGCATTTAGTAATGTCACTTTAATTAGTGCACACTAGTTTTATACATCATTCATACGTTTGGGGCTGGTACATTGTTTTAATGTTTTTCTTTTATTCTCATTAAGGCTGCCTTTATTGTTTAAAATACAGTAAAAAAAAGTTGTATGATTTCCTGTGATGGCAAAGCTGTTTTCAGTGTCACATGATCCTTCAGAAATCATTCTGATATGCTGCTCAAGAAACATTTCTTCTTCTTCTTATTATTATTATTATCATCAATGTTGTGTTACTTAAAGCTGCAGTCCGTAACTTTTTGCGCTCTAGCGGTTAATAAACTGAACTGCATGCGTCTTGTGGAAGAACATTGCAGCCAGAGCTACTTCTCTCTGTTTATGTCTATGGCGAGTCACGCAGGGACTGTGCTCCTCCGCAGCGGTTCCTACCAGACCGGTCTGAAATAGTCCCAATATAAACAATTATTATAAGTGTACCATACTGATTCAGGGTAAAACAAAATCACGGTTTGGAAAATGGACTAATGTTGTACATTCTCATTATATAATTTTTGTAAATCTTGAACATAATACAAGTTACGGACAGCAGCTTTAATATTAATGTAGAAACTGTGATACATTTTTTTCCAGGATTCTTAAATGGGGGATAAAAAAAATCTTACTGACCCTAAACAGCAGTGCACGTAAAAAAAAATTAATTATCAACAATATTTTTAATTATATAATGAATTATTAGTAGATATTCACTGCACAACACCAAAAAACACTACAATTTCTGAAAAAAGTTTATGCAAATGCAGTCATTTTGAGCCAAAATAATCAATAATCCTGGTGGGCTGCTAAAAAACAAAGGCTGTTCAGAGAAGCATACTACCACACTAATCTTACTATTGCTGCAGTATACAGTACGCATACTGTGCACATTATGAAAACTTTATATATGCAAAGAATAACTGCATAGCAAAATGTGCAACAGAGCTTACTGTGTGAAAAACTGCATCTTAATGCAAAAAGCTCACCTTCTGTTACCAGTGTGATGATAAATTGGAAGTAACACTAGATGTGAATTTTAATGTAACATATCCATGCTTAGAGTAAGAGAAAAGTGCACAAGTGAAGGAGAAAAAAGGGATTTTTAAAAAATACCTGATTCCTTCGTCGCCGATTTCCAAAATTTCTTCTGACAAGAGTTTTATAGTTCTGACTCTTCTTAGTCAAATAATAGTACAGCACACAATCAGACACACACTGCACACAGGGAGAGAGAAAATACAAATACAGCTGCATCACTTGGGCATGAATTTGAAAAGAAAATAGCATTATTTCAACAGAAAAGCTGTTTGTAGGTGGGGAGCTGTAATCTGAGTCAGTAAAGCTGTTAACAGTGCTTCAGTTCCAACATCCACTGGTGAACATCCAGTTCTGGGTGTGACAGCAATCCACCATACTAAACTGAATCACAAAAAAAGAAAACCCACCTTTCTCTCCAGAAATGAAGCGATCAGCCCGAAGTTCTTTGGATGCTGCACAAACCTGCACCATAGAAGAGACAAAGTTGAGGAAATGAAGCACACTCTCAATTAACATGCCAACATGAGCCACAGTTACTCACTTTTCTTTGAAGAGCGCCTTCTCGTGTTCGGTCCAGACATTCATGAACTGGCGGGATTTGTAGACCTTCATTGGGTCATCCATCAGACCATTCATGTTGATAAACTTCACTCTCCGCTGTTCGGAATCATACATCATGGGAGGAATGACGGACAGCTGCCTCATCTGCTTCTCATTGTTCTGAGAGAGACAAAAAAGGTGTTGAGATCCAGGATGGGTCTGCAGCACTAGTTTACATTACTCTAATCTCAGCCACCGATGGCACACCTATGGGCCACCCACAGTCCATTCACTAATTGTCTGATGCATGCTGCACACAAAAATTGTGACTTGTGAATAAATCACAAGCTCCAATCAGATTTTCCGTTTGCAACAACTTTTGGAAGTAGGAATGGTTTTCATAAACTGTATACTCAACTTTGCCTTCTTTGTTATATGTCTGTGAAATAAAAAAATACTTTTTTGGACCAATAGAAATTATAATCAAGTCTACACACATTACTGCCAACTTCTTTGGTGCTTTCTGTACAACACCAAATGTTTGATTTGTTTGAATGAGTGTAGCCCACTCCAGCTAGGGTGGGCAGTTTTGTAGAGGCTAGCAATAGCAAGCTAGCTTTGAATGCATAAAAGGGGAAAAGATTCCACCAGCTTTCAGAGCTCTCCCCACAGCCATGCACAAAATATTACAATAATAATGAATGTAAACAACTTACAGTTATTGTTAGAAATTAAAATGGTTTTGTAAATGTGTTTTGGCACCATGCCAAAATGACCTTATTGCAACTTGTAAAAAGCGATCACGCTCTTGTAGAGCTTGTAATTACAACTTGTAAACAAGCTCTGACTTGTACCTGTATTATAGTGCTTAATTCCTAGTATACATTTTTGTAAATATATTTAGACCACTTAATTTTTTTTTATTGCTATCAGGATGTGAAGAGACTTTCAACCAGTCAATGTATGGGAAATATTGCCTACCCTAGCTTTAAACGGTAAATAAAAAAAATTAAAAAAAAATTGTGGATGGTCTCTGTCCCTTCAGTCCCTCTGTTTCCAGTCTAAGTGGGAGGATCTTACCCAAAATAAGGTGCAAGTGAACCAGATTTTATGCTGCTATGTGATAATTCAGTGACTCACAGGAAATAATAAAGTCTGAAGTATGGGAAAAGGCTGGGGTGTATGTTTACCTGCTACTCATCTGGGTGAAGCTCTAAAACTCTGGCTAACTCACTTTCTGTACTTGGGGTAAAGTCCCAGTCATTTTTTCTGTATGGATCAGAGTTTATTTCCGGTTATACATCAGATAGCAAAACTAGTAGTTTACCTCCTGCTCTGAGAGGCCGTCAATGATCTCGGATATCTCGTGTTCACTTCTTGCGATGGTGGCAGACAGGCCTGTCCCCCTCTGGCCCACCCTAAAGACAGGAAAGATGAAGCATGGTAAGAGAAAGTGTTTCTCTGTTCCTGGCTTTGTTGTCTCTGTACCATGTAACGGCACTTTCCCAAGCAAGCTACCAGACCAGAGTCCCACCCTGTTTCTTCTCCCACAAAAAGTCTTTGAAGCAGCGGTTAAAGCTATTGGCAAGATTCCTCTGGGTCTATTCATGAGCTCTGAAGTTCTTTGGTTAAGAGACTGTTCCAGCAACAATAGCTACATACTCTGGCTAGTCTAAACAATCAAGACAGGCAAACATCATTTAGTAAAGTTGGATGGCTTGATCTGAATGAATGGAACTATAGACCCGAGTTCTGCAACCAACAGCTTTAAATCAAACTAAAAGTCGGCCACGTCAGGCTAATTAACAGTTCCAAGCTTGACATATTACTGAAATATTGAACTTTTATCATAACATTTTTTTAACAGATGCTTATCTTAATAGGGGTGGGCGATATGACCAAAATCTCATATCACAATAAACAATAATGATAGGCTATTTATTTATCATGATATAGTTACTTTGCTGTAAATAAGGAATTTATGATATCAACATTTTTGATACCATATAAACTTCACAATTCAATGTAAATATCACAAAAAAACTACTAGCCTAAATAAATAAAACTCAAGCTCACTGAAGACGAGTAAACAGTTAGTGATGAAATAAGAATAAGAAAGTAATTAGAAGCAATAGGACAAAAATAAATAAATACAGGAGAATACAGGGGCTATATGCATTGTATAAATCATTATTGATATGTATTAATCATATGTATAAAAACACTGCATAGACTTCATTGTGTAAATTAAATATACATTTACTCTGATTAAAGTTACAAAAGTGGATTAGTTGAGAGCAGGGAGATATTTTCTCTCTTTTGTTGTTTGATTAATATGAATGACAGACAGCAGAAAAATTTGACAGCTGTCGCTTTAAGCGCTGCCCTGGTTTCTCTATGGCTCTTGGTCCATTATACTGTAACACTTGCGTTTTCTTTCTCCATTTACTTTAATTTAAGACATAAATGACTTTACGAGGATACTTGCAAAGATGGGCATTTTAACACGTAAGTATGTATATATAACCGTGCAAGGCCAATAAAGCGCCAAATATAACTCCACTCAAAACTTACACGTTCTGTGAGAAGCTGTCTCTCACGCAAATTAAGAAATGAGTCGTCTTTCGCTGCTGACTGATTCAAAGGCTTAAAATTACTTGTTTTTACACCGCAATGCTTCATAATGACCAAATTTTGCCGAAAGGTGACAAGTTTGCAACCCTGGATAATAATTTAGGGAAAAGTACACATTTCCAGAACTAAAAAGAAGGTCTGACGTGGCCTTGCAGAGGGTTGAGAAGCAAGCTTCTTATTCATTAGATCTATTTATTTATTTTAACAATAGCTTTAGCTAAATGATTTATGACGTTCACTTCCACTAATGGTTCTCAAATGTGCATTTTTTTAATAGGGGTTCTTAAAGTCAAATCCATGTGATGAGAGCAGGGCTCTGAACCGGTTCAAGGAACGAAAACGAAAACCGGAAACGAACGAAATTTTAAGAGGAACAAAAACGAAATCAAAATCAATTTGAATCGTTCTGAAAAGAAACGTAAATTTGAAATGACCATTAACCAGTTAATAACGTTATTTTATCGTTCTTTTAATATTTTAATTTGGCAGTGACCAATCATGAATTGAGTAGTACAGCATGTGATGTTGACGGATCAAGCGTGAGTGAAATGCCCGCGCACCATCATCTATGAATCTACCGGTAACGCAAGTCAGTGTATGAGCGCGCATTTACACGCCTCAAGTACATTTCTTTCCCCACTGAGGTCTACAATGAATGTGCAGGTATTGGAGGACATTCTTTTCGAACGTTTAAATAAGCAGTACGGACTTTAAGCTCAAATAGTCTGATTTAGGCTAGTTTATGGATTCCGTTTAAGCCTATCCAAGTAGGCTAATAGCATCTATCAAACATTTTTCCTATAGTCTTTCAGATTGCCAATACAGGACAGGTCAATGTTTTCTATATAGACGGTTGATGCTTCGTATTAAATGGTATGTAATATTGCATTAAATGATCAAGCTTTATTAGCTGACTGAATTTGATTATGTGATGCAAGGACGTGTTGCGCAGTGCTTGCTTTGAAATTAGCAGTTGACGGTGCATTAAAAGAGCAATGGTTATCCAGTTTATTTATTCTTTATTCATGCAATTTTTAAAACAAGTCGTGTTGAAAAAAAGTTATGTACAAAGAATGTTATCACTCTTCTGAAAAGAATTAGGCATAAGAGGCCACTTTCGATTGTCTAACGCTCCATTAAAACAGGTCCGCTGTTTATGCTTTGTAATTAATGCATGTATTTCTGTTGTGGTTTTAAAAATGTTATGAAATAAATATTCAAGTTTAATTACCATGCGTTATATTATTATTGAGTGAAAAATAAGTATATTTATACATATTTGTTTAAAGTATAGGCTAAATTAAAATAACGTTATTAACCGGTATTTTTTCAAATCAAACCGTTTTCGGAACAGTAATGTTTATGGAGGAACAATAAAACGGAAACGCAATTATATCGATTTTGCTCGGAGTGAACCGATTGATATTTTTTTCCGTTTTTAAGCCCTGGATGAGAGAAAGACGAAGCACCTAAAAATACTACATATGGCACACCCGAGCCAAGTATTATCCACAGATATAACCATGATCCGCGCATCACTAATCCACACACTTTAAGCGCGAGAGCTTGATTAAACACGGGGAGAGTGCCAGACACCAAAAATGCTAAATAATTCAGGATCATGTAAAAATTTTAGCTGTGGAGCTCCTACATTTTTGAAATTGGGAGTACAAGTGCTACCAAGTAAAAAAGTTAATTTCGAGCCCTGGAACATTAATGGTACATTCAGTCTTAAAGTGAACTGTGTCAATGTTAAATCAAACAACAAACGAAAGAAGAAGAAAAAAATATAATAAATAACTCCTTGCTCTTGACTGAATAACTTTTGTAGCTTTAATAAAAATCAACGTATATTTCATTCATATATTTCATAACATTTCATTATTACATTTCTGTATTTTTTTTTTATTCTATTGCTAAATAGAACTACTGTACTGAAAAGCATTGTTTACTTCATCTGCCTCTTTCTTATACTGTATTTGTCTTTGGTTTGTGAATTTGTTCACATTTTTAATAACAAAAATAAAAATATAACTATCATGAAACAAAATTGCTCATGTGAAGGAATAAAATTGTGGTCATATGTCCACCCTTAATTTAAAGCTTTAGTCCGAATGAAATAAAAAGTGTATGTAAATTGAACTAATTATTCAAAAAGACCCAAAAAGATTTAAACTCATGAGTTATTAGTTTGAATTGGTCTAATGACTCACTCACTGACTGAATAAGTCAGAGCAGTTGTGGGCATACTGATTCAAATCACATGACATTACCTCATTATTGACTTTTTGGTCATATATAACAGTGTAATAAAAAAAATGGTTAACTTCAAAATCAATTCTCATCTTTTGTTTTGGTAAATTGTTTTGGTAAACAAGTCCAAGTAAGAAATCAATACTGCCAAAAAGTATTATGCAATATTATACTAGAATATCTATAAACTATCTACTTTGCTCAATAAGTTTTTGTTCAATCAGCAAAAACAACAGTGTCTGTGTTTTTGGTGAATCGAGGTCAATGGTATGTGAATGTTCTTCAGTTCTGCTTTAGTGGTGTTCCAGAAAGAGTTCCCTATAATTCAGGGAATACCCTGCAACCTCTGTACGAGGAACTATCACAGCCTGACATCTGACCCTAGCACCCACAGGATCCTCAATGCTGATTGGCTAACTGCTGAGTCAGGACAGAGCACAAATCGGTCAGGGAAAAGCAATACCGGTGAGAGTGTGTGCATGACTGAGCGTTCATTGGGTCATCATGGAAACTGGGGGGCCTGGCTGACCTCTGGAAGCGCTCCTGTTGCTCGCGCTGTTTGCGGATCTCAGGAAACTGCCTCTCATAGTATTCGCGTGTGCGACTCTCTTTGGCTTTACGACGTGGGTTGTTTTCCATCCGCTCAACTTTTTTCTCCCACTCAGTCATCAGCTCATCATACCGCTGGCAAATTTTCTGCTCCTAAGGAAACAACAGAAAACATTTTAGCGAAATAAAACAAAATCTTATATTTTAATATGTTGACGTTACATTGGTCAATCTATCTGATCAACTCTTACACTACACTAAAAACCTAAGATGATGTTTAGGAACTTATTCATTTCTGAACACTCACAATAACTGATCAAATCAATTCCTGCTTCTACAACACAAGGCTAAGTCTGACACCTATTACTTATCAATTATGTAGCTAATAAACTAATTATTATGGGAATCAACTGACTATTTATTCAAGGGATCAGTATTTATTAGTGCTGTCAATCGATAAAAAAAAAATCAGAATTTTTTATATTTTTATATGGTAATCCTTTTACAGTTACTCTTCAAATTAATGTAGAAAAATCTGTTGTAATGGCATCTTTTTATAAATGAAGGCCAGTATCACTGAAACTAATACTGCTACTGAGGTCTCAATGTAATTTATTTTTTTTAAACATTAATGAAAGACATTCAACATTACAGTATAATTGAAAGCTATATCAATTTCAACAATTGGCTTTGAAAATCACTTTTCATTTAAGTGAACCTAAAACAATCTTCACATAAACCCATTATAATAAATGTCATATTTACCTGTGGCCTTCATACCTGTCTAACAGGTAGGAAATGTACAGAAAATGAATAAAGTTATCAAACAATCTGCACTGCATAAATAATAAATTAAATATAGATGAATCTTTATTACGGCCAGCAGCCATATCACCCTGTAACCCAAGACTGATTTCCCACTGAAGCTAAGCAGGGCTGAGCCTGGTCAGTACCTGGATGGGAGACCTCCTGTGAAAACTAGGTAGCTGCTGGTAGAGGTGTTAGTGAGGCCAGCAGGGGATGCACACCCTGTGGTCTGTGTGGGTCCTAATGCCCCAGTATAGTGATGGGGACACTATACTGTCAAAGAGCACAGTCCTTCGGATGAGACGTTAAACCAAGGTCCTGACTCTCTGTGGTCATAAAAAAATCCCAGAAAAAGACAAGGGGTGTAACCCCGGCATCCTGGCCAAATTTGCTCATTGGCCTCTGTCCATCATGGCCTCCTAATCATCCCCATATACTGATTGGCTTCATCACTCTGTCTCCTCTCCACCAATCAGCTGGTGTGCGGTGGGCGTTCTGGCGCAATATGGCTGCCGTCGCATCATCCAGGTGGATGCTGCACATTGGTGGTGGTTGAGGAGATTCCCCTCTTTCATATGTAAAAGCGCTTTCCAGAAGTATCCAGAAAAGCGCTATATAAATGTAACTAATTCTCATTATTATTTATTAAAGCTACAATTTTCACTGTTACCTTTGTTCTTTGATTAACATTAATGACAGACATTACAGCAACTGGTTTATTCTGCTGCTGTCACTTTAATGCTGCTTTCACTCCATCGCAAATAGAGCATCACAATAGAAGAGCATCACATTCGCGTCCAGTTGGATGCTTAAAAATTTTGAATACATTCCAAGGTGCTCCACAGCGAATTGGACGCTCATAAAAATAGACGCGTTCAAGGCGCTCCAGGAGCTGTACCTGGATGACAGCCAGTACTTCCGCCTGTCCCGCACCCAAGTTCAGACTTGCCAAGTTCGACTCACGAGAACAAACTCCCGAGGACGGGAGGACACAAGTCCGGTACTCTGCTAATAGAACAGCAGCGTTCTTGATAACGTCACTCAGCTCGCTCTCACTCCTGTATGTATATTTTAAGCTACAAAAAAACGAAATGTCATAAAACACCACTCTGCCTTTTTTCATTTTCATTAAAAGAATATTAAACAAATGTGGTTCAGGCAACGCATACCTTGATTATCTTCACTGCATGTATATTTATAACAAACGAAATATAAAACACAACCATGCCTCTTTCGTTTACATAAAAAAAATATATATATAAAAAATAAACATTCATATATGGTTCAGACAATAAGAGTGCATATATATGATTAGTAATAAAATTAAATATAACAAATATAACATTGACTTAACATGGAAATCACTTGCTCCAGACGCTCTATTCACGTTCGGTGTGAACGCAGCATAAGACCTGCCGCTGCCAAACATGATGCGGATCCGACGCGCATCTCATTTTCTCACAACTCTTAAGTTAATTTAAGATGTTATTTAACTAATTTATGACTGCTCTTATGAGAATACTCGATAGAACATGATTCTATGTGTTGTTGTTTCTAAAGAGAAAGCGTTTCTGGCGGGCTGTCTGTGCGCATGAAACAAGTTTGCATCTTTCTGTAAGTTGTGTGTCACATGAACAGGACAAATCACAGCCAGCTCGTTCTCTTTTGTCTTGTCGCACTTGAATGGTTTAAAAGCATTTGCATGAATAAGAGCGTGATCATATAATGTAATGTCAACCCCAAGGATGACAGAAAAAACGGATTCGGTGTAAATTGTTTTTTTTTTTACTCGTTAGACTGTGATAAAAAAAAAATCAGATTTTAATCCCAAATAGAGTGTTTGAAGCATCAATCTTTCCAATGCTCTCCTTCAAATTGCTCTTCTTCTATTAAAATGTAAATGCACAATATACACAAAAGCCTGTTTACATTTCTGCTTTTTATTTATTGACTAGCTGATGCAGCCCTAAAGCTTCTCTTCTGTAAAAAAAAAAAAAAAAAAAAAAAAAAAACCTGTGCTTTGATATAATCAACAGAGTTCTTCTGAAGAACAGAACTGCATGCATTGGTTCTAGATCAGCACGTTGACTAAATACTGTGGGAAGCAGGAAATAAACTGCACTGTTAATTCCATTCTATTAACTTATATCTTGTAATAACTTTGTATTCTCTGTAATGTACTTGGCCTGCCGTGTCACATATAAACCTGAAAGGATGGACAGAAAGAGACAAAGGAAGATAAATTGAGGAAAAGACAGCGAGAGGGAGTGAGCAAGAACAAAGATGTTCATCAAGAGGAGTCGCGTAAGTGCAGAGACATAAGTGCACTTGTGTCTATACTACAGTACACAGAACAAAAAAAGGTTTGTTATTCTCTCTCTCTGAACAGTTAAACTTCCTCTTGGCTTTCAGCCATGTCACCATTCTGACTGTTCTTGGTCCAGCAGGCCTGACCAACCAGTCTACTAACAAGCGATTGCACTGAACTATACCTTCCTGAGAACAAACCCACTTAAAAAAAACCCACAGAAATCAAAATGCTTCCGTGTGGCTAATGCTTATTTTTGGAACAGGATTTAAGGAAAAGATCACCATTCAACAGTCCTGAACTACAAGAGACAAAAAAGAGAGGCAGAAAGACACAGACATAGGGAAATGGCCAATCTTCATTAAGCATCTTAGAGAAGTCCCTAAACAACTTTCCACAACAAATTTCCAGTGATAGGATATTTTTTTTTATCCGTCCACTAAAAACATGAAATTGTGATGTGACACAATCCCAGCCAATCAGAAGAAATGTAATGTTTGATATGTAGTTATGTGGAGCATAATTTAAAACAAATAAGAAACGGACAACAAATGGACCCAGAACGAAGCCACACAAAAAGAAACCATGTTAATGTCAAAATGTCATGTTCTACTAAGAGTCTTGTATTGTGTCTGTACTGTTTTGAAGAGACATGAAAAAACCTCTAACCTAAGTTCAGACAAACTATAAATCATAAGTAAAAGCTGATTGATCATAAAGATGACTGATATGCAAATTAGGGCATAGGGCAATTCCAAGCTTTATAATGGAAGGGGAGGTAATGACCGGAAGCTGTATAAGTTTATAAAGTTAAAATTATTGGTATTTTTCATACAAAAATGCAATGCTTTGCTTTAGAAGGCCTTTATTAACACCCGGAGCAATATGGATTACCTTTATGATGGATGGACGGCCGCTTTTTCAAAAAACAGGGTACTAGAGCTGCACTATTCTGGATAAATTGAGAATACATTTTTGTTGTGTTTTTGCGATTCTCCCACAATTCTGAAGAAAAAAACACCAGACAACTAAAGCAAACTAGAGGTTCTGACAAAATTGTCATTGCTTTATTCTATTTAAAATATATATTCATTTAAAAGAAAAAAAATTATAATTTGAATGTCATTCGGTCGTCAATGAGCACGTTTACATGCACACCAGTAAGCTGATAACTCACAAATATCAGCTTATTGAAATAAATAAATTTTCTCCGTTTACATGCAAACCTGTAAACTGACAACGCAAGTAAACCGCGTTTACATGACTTTATTAATAAATCGGATTATTTCCTTGTAGTGACGTCAAAAATAATAATTTCCGTATCTGACTCCGAGTATTCCATGTTATGTCAGTTGTGATTGTAAAAAAAGCTTACAATGTGACAGCGGGAAACTTACGGGTCATATATTACTCTCTCATGCGGTTACAGATGCAGTGTTATGACTGAACCACTTCTACTGCACGAGAGATGAGAACACATTTTTACAATTTTCTGTCACCTATCACACATGCGCACTTCAATAAGCCGACAGAAAGCAGGTTAATGTGTTTACATGCCGCGCGAAATCGGGGTAAGAGGCAAAAAACTACCTGTTCCAACCGGTTTATGCCTAAGCCGTTTATGACCTTACTCTGATAAAAGAAAACGGGTTACCGCGTTTACATGACCATGTTCGTTGTCGGCTTATTGAGCATAATCGGCTTAAGAACGTGCATGTAAACGCACTCAGTGTCTCATTCATCGAGACTTGTTTCGTTATTGGATGAATTAGCGTTTGTGAATAAATCTTTGAAATTAATGACTATGATAAACACTTTTTTAAAAACCTCACTCCTCCTGGCGTAATAAGCAATATAAGCGTCAAAATACTTTTAAAGGATGATTTAACTATTTATTTATTTAGATCAATACCGTGTTTATACCCAAACTATACACTTTCATCTCTTGTTATTTAAATGGGTAACACTTTACAATAAGGTTCATTAGTTGACATTAGTTAACTACATTAGTTAACATTAACTAATAATGAACTGCATTTATAAAGCATTTATATATCTTTGTTAATGTTAATTTCAACATTTACTAATACTTTATTAAAATCTCTTTTAACATTAGTTAATGCACTGTGAACTAACATGAACAGCTGTATTTATATTAACTTAGGTTAACAAAGATTAACAAATACAGTAACAAATGTACTGCTCATGGTTAGTTCATGTTAGTTAATACATTAACTAATGTTAATTAATGAAACCTTATTGTAAAGTTTTACCTTTTCGCAGAATCATGGTCATTTAGGAATAAGATCACGTGGATGTTTGAATCGAAATCACGGTCTGTAACAATTAACCTCTACAAGGTATCATCCCATTATAAAACTCGGAAGAGCCAGGATATTTTTTAATAGAACTCTGATTGTGTTTGGATGAAAGAAGAAAGTCATATACACCTAGGATGGCTTGAGGGTGAGTAAACTGGGATAATTTTCATTTTTTGGGTGAACTTACTAAGCCTTTAACTTATCTGCCTGTAAGCAAAAACTAAACGTGTCATTGCCAAGCGCACAGTGCCATTTCTACCACACATGAAAGCAGATTGAATTTGTGCAAAAAAAGGCACTAACATAAAATTGTGTGAAAATGGACACGCAGGATTGTGTTTAATAAATTGATTTACCACAAAATATTCTAGTTTCTCAGTAACTTCAGTCATCTCTCCTGATGGAGGTAACACATTCATTCTCTGCCACTGCACAAAAGAGAGGAACACTTACCCTCTGTTTGCGTGCATGGTTCCTTCTCTTGAAAAACAGAATCAGCTTCTTTCTCATCATCTGATTCCTGCAGCAAAAAAAAACAGTGTTTACATTCCCTCTCATAAAAGGAGCGAACACTGCACACTGAACAAGATCTCTCTGCTGATACATAACATGCCCACAGACAAACATCACGGCCTCTCTTACAAGTCCTCCAACTGCATCATAACAGCTCAATCTCTCTCTACTTTAAAAAAAATGCCTCAAGACGCAATTCTTCCATGAGCACTTGACTTACAACTTGTAGGCCCTGTTTACACCTGGTATTAAGATGCATTTTGATCGATCAGATCACAAGTGAGGGAGGAAGACATTCCGTTTAGACCTGGAATTTTAATCCATCTCTTTTGTCCTCTTTAGTCCACCACTTCTGTCCTGATTTCTCACACAGTACTTTTACATTTAAAAACATAAGATGCAGTGGAATGGGGGGACATTTTTTTTTAAAAGTTGAATTTCTTTTAACTTTACACAGCTTTCTAAACACATGGCTCTCTTGTGTGAGACGCATATTTGCAATGGTCAAATATGTCTGTCTAGGGCACAATGGAAAAACAGCACAGAAAATGCATTATGTGTGAACTAGGGCTGGGTATTGACACAAATTTCGATTCGATTTCAATTCACAAGCTTGCAATTCGATTAGATTTAGATTCCGATTCGGCTCAATATCAATTATTTTGGATATATAATCGGGTACAAAACATGGCAAATTTTCTCAAAGAAAACAAATCTCTTAACTAATGCTGAGTCAGTTGGTACATTAGCCTACTATAATGTTGAAGGTTAAAAAATTAAGGATTTGTATACAAACACTTAAATTACACTCAATGACGTTTATTTATAATAATAAAAGTTATAATATTAACTAACAATTACATAATCCTATTTCTACTCCAATTCGTTTTTTGAAATGTATAAAAATGTAAATGGTGGCTGTCAGATTTATTCAAACATGCATTAAATATTGAAAAACATTTTTGCAAATTATAATGAATATGTAATATGGGCTATGTATTTAGCAAAATGCACCTCTATAGAGTTAATTTTTCTAGCTGCCAAACGAGTTTATAGACACTGGATAGGCAGGGCTCTACATAGCGACCATTTTGGGCGCATTTGCGCCTGAAAATTACTGCGTGCGACTGCGAAAAAATATTTAGGCGCACAGGTGCGAGTGACCCGATCGCTTCTCATGAATAGATGTATAATACAATCGGAATAAAAACTACAAACACTGACTGACTGAGCAACTGTTACGTTTTGTGCTGCAATCAACTGCTTTTCATGCCTTCTGTCAGCGGAGCATGTGCAAAAAACGTGTGCGACGGAGATAGTTTAAAAGGTGAAACCACGGTCTATGGGTGAAACGGGTGTGACGCGGCCATGCACTTACCAGACGCCTCGCGCTGATGTTTCTTTGCAGCCATGTTTGCAGCCAAACTTAACTAGAAATACCAAATTTTGATTATCATAAACAAGGTCGGAAATTAACAGGGGTTTGGGCCAAAAATGCCACCAAAAATTAATTAATAAAAAAGAATTAAAAAACGCTCCTGTATGAGTTCTTGATTTAATCTTTATCAGCTGCAGTCCATAACATTTATTGTGTTTAAAAATGACTAGATGCATATGAGTGAGTACATCATGAATCCATTTTCCAAACCGTGTTTTTATCTTACCCTGAATCACTACGGTACACATATAATAAGTGTTTCTTTTCTGACCATTCCAGTTCGGGTCGCAGCGCTGCGGAGGAGCACAGTCCCTGCGTGACTCGCCATAGACATAAACAGAGAGAAGTAGCTCCGGCTGCAGTGTTCTTCCGCAAGATGCACGCAGTTCGGTTTATTAGCGCCAGAGCGCCTAAAGTTACGGACAGCTATTGCTCCGAGTATTGGCATGATTGCAAATGTGATACTGATCTTGTACAAAAGTCCAATAGACAAGTTGATATTAAGTAACAACGTTTTAGCCACAAAACTGTTTATTTCGTGAAAATCAAAACAACCAGTTGTGCATTTTCAAGCGGTTCGATCGAATTAATCTGCGTTTTAACGAATGAATGAATGACTCCCACATAGACTTGACGCCCCCTACTGGCTGTTTTATTTTCATATTTATACTTTGCATGGACTTTTTATTTAAAATATAAATATTTTAACTTTAAGTTTAACTTGTACATAGCCTATTTCTAAATTCAAAAACTTATATTTAAAACATTTATACAACATTATTTACTCATGAGCTGCATGTAAATGTATCTAAACACCATTTCAGATAGAGCTTCTGTGCCACTTCTACTTTTGATGCGGATTTAATTTGATTGGTAACAGTCTGGTTGTGTCTTATTGCTCTAACTGAATGTATTGTTTAAATTAACATTTAAAAAAAAAACTTTTCTATTTTAAATGAAGAAATTGACAAAAGATGATGCATACATTTAACAAGATTAGAAAACATTGCTCTTACAATGGTAAAAATGCCCCAGGACATTAATTTAAAGGGACAAAGATCATCCTGTAATGGGAAAGTTATAATTGGAATACGTGTTATTGATCAGAAAGTGCTCCTAAATTTTTGACTGTGCTCCTAATTTTTTTTAATTAGGAGCACAAGTGCTCCTCAAGAAAAATGTTAGCGTAGAGCCCTGATAGGGCCTATGGTTTTTTTAGGTAAATGTGACATTACATGACATTTGTTTACAAGCTGTTTTACTGACGTCTTTCCATGGTTGAAACACTGATTTAGCGATTCCATGAGACACAATACGGATTTCGGTAAGTTGTACTCTATCTTTTACCGCACTTTCAGGTGCTCATTCCTGTTTATTTTGCGCTGTAACTTCTATTAAGGTGGAAGAGAAGATCATTTCGCATGCGCTCCAACAACGACTTTTATTGAATCTTGTTCACCATTGATAAAGCTGCCTGACGCACACCTTAAATTAGTTTATTTTAAATTATACAAATATTTTAAATTGTATTTTAATTTGACAGCCCAAAATATCACATACACCGCAAAATTCATGCTGTTTGCTGAAAACAAAAATATTTAAAGTCTCACTCGCTTATCATTTGTTTCAGCCTCTAAAAGACATGCATACTGGGACTAGGGGTGCCACGATATACCAGTGACTATTAGCAATGATGTTAAAAATAAATAAATACTGACATTGCGTTAATATCAGCACCAGTAACTATTTTGAGTGTAATTTGCCAAAAACACTAAATAAACATAGTTGATGAATTTGACATAGCATTATTTACTAATTTATTCGACATTTCTATAGATAACACAATATCGTTATTGTGAATGTTTTTACCATGATATTTGCATAACGAACATCTAATATTGTGACAGCCCTAAATGGGACCCCGGAACAAGTAGGTATACATGATACTAGTTCCCTTTCAAGGGAACTCATGCTGCGTCAAGCGCTGCGGGAACACCTCTGCGTGATTGCGTCATGAAGCACTCGTAAAATCAGTCCAATGGCGTGACGGGACGTCATAGGCGGGTGACGTCATTGTTTGGTTCAGGGGTGCTTTATATTTTCCTGGTCAGTGTCAGCTTCTGTGTCTTCACAAGCGCTCTATGTGAAATTTTTTGTCCTGATTTATTGTGTGTGTCTCTCTCTCAAAGAAATAATGACGAATCAACAGTTCAGACAGTGTGTTACTCCCTGCCCTCGTTACATCACGGGTGAGGATACACATCTGCTCTGTGTTATGTGTTTGGGACCGGAGCATGCACAGTCAGATCTCGAGGGAGCTGGCTGTGAGCAATGTGAAAAGCTACCGATGAAAACTCTCCGGTCCCGCCGAGCGCTCTTTGAGGAGGGCTCTTCGGCTCGCGTTCCCCAGGGTGCAGGTCCCGCTGCTGCCGAGAAGGCTTAAGTCTTGGGGTTCGCAGATGATCTAACGGCGGGGTTAGAGACGGGTGATCCCCTATCTCTGCCCTTACCCGTTAGATCCGACGCTTCAGTTGCCTGGGTTTATTTAGATGAGGCTTCGCCACCTCTTTCACAGGCTCAAGAGGAGCTTTTGGAGGTTGTGACTCGCGCTGTTGCCAGGTTACAAATAGATTGGCTAGCTGAGACGCAGGAAGTCCATCAGCCTAGTAAATTAGACGAGCACTTCCTACCATCTAGATCAACCTCCAAAGCGGGGCTTGCCACTTTTTCCCGACCTCCACACCGAGGTGTCGAGGTCGTGGATTAAACCAGCATCATTTCAACCATTCAACCCCACCACAGTTGCTTATTCAAATATCGTGGGGTTGAAACAACATGGTTATGCGACGATGCCTCGGGTGGAAGAGATGCTTGCGAGCTATCTCTCCCCTGAGTCTGCATGGTCGCTAAAAGCCCCGCAGCTGCCCACTAAGCCGGTTAGAACAACATCAGCTTTAGTGGGTAGGGCATACTCGGCAGCAGGTCAGGCGGCCGCATGTTTACACACTATGGCGGCACTTCAAGCCTATCAAGCCGACCTGCTAAAAGATATTGACGATGAGTGTGAAGAAGTGGGGAGGGAAACGATAGCAGAGATTAGGAGAGCTGCTGATTTGTCTCTTCGGGCCACCAAGGAGACGGCCAAATCCATCGGCCGTTCAAAGGCAGCCCTGGTGGCCACGGAGAGACACTTATGGCTGAATTTATCCGATATCAAGGATAGAGATAAAAAGTTCCTATTAGACTCTCCTATCTCCCCTGCCGGCCTCTTCGGCGACTCCTTAAACACAGTCGTCGAGAGGTTCCAAGAGGCAAAAAAACAGGCAGCTGCGTTTCAAAAGTTCCTCCCCAGAAAGTCTCATGTCTCTGGGGCTGCTGGGCGGGAGCAGCCCCAGCCGAGTGTGTCCTCCTCTTACAGAGCGCAACAAAGAGAGAGTGTTGCTACCTGCGCTCCCCCACAGAGAGACTGGGGGCCGGGACAGCGCTCTCAGCCGAGGTCTTCCCAAGGTAAAGCAGATCTGAGGACTGTTATCATCTCTAGGAAGGCCTCGGCGAAGAAGTCCTGACGCTAAAGGTGCCAGGCTTCTGATGGCAGTTCCCTCCGAGGGGAAGCGGTGTGTCGAGGCACCCGTCTCCTCTCGGTGCCATCAGGGGGCCTTTCTGCCAACCCTGCCACCTCTGGTGCTTCAGGGCACAGTGGTCCTCAGCGAGTGCAAATCTCGCGCGGGGATGCTCGCTCCGTCTTAAGTGGGTCAGTTCGGTTGCTTCCTGCCGGCGCGCCGTTTCAGGACACCGGGCTGCCCACACAACAAAATCCAGAGTCCAGCCTCGAGCGCCCGCCAGGGTGAAATCGATCCTAGACGCCGTGAGCAGGATAAAGCTAGGCCAGTCACTCACTGTAAAGCAGTTCCAGAGACTGCTGGGTTTGATGGCAGCGTCCAACGTGTTACCTTTTGGCCTGCTGTACATGAGACCCTTACAGTGGTGGCTCAAGAGCAAGGGATTCTCCCCGCGGGGAAATCCGTTTCGCATGATCAAGATCACGCGGCGATGCCTACGTGCCTTAGTTATGTGGAAAGATCCTTGGTTCTTGTCCCAGGGTCCGGTGCTGGGAGCTCCTTGTCGTCGCTTAACGCTAATGACGGATGCATCTCTCACCGGCTGGGGAGCGACCACCAGCTCTCCTGGCACATAAACCAGCTGGAGCTGATGGCCGTGTTCCTGGCACTCAGGCACTTTCTCCCAGACCTGAGGGGCCATCATGTGTTGGTTCACACGGACAATACATCGGTGGTCTCCTATATAAATCGCCAGGGGGGTCTACGCTTGCGCCGGCTGTGGAAGCTGGCACATCGACTTCTAGTTTGGGCCCAGGGCAAGTTGCTATCGGTCCGAACAGTATACATTCCGGGGTATCTGAACAAGACAGCAGACTCCCTGTCGAGGCAGGGAGTGGTGCCGGGGGGTTGGAGACACCCCGAGGTGGTGGAGCTCCTATGGAGCCGCTTTGGTCAGGCTCAGGTAGATCGGTTTGCATCTCAAGAGACAATGCACTGTCCCCTATTTTACTCCCTCACACATCCAGCCCCTCTGGGGTTGGATGCCATCGTGCAGACGTGGCCGAGGCTGCGTCTGTACGCCTTCCCCCCTCTGGCATTGCTACTAGGAGTGCTGGAGAGAGTACGCCGGGACGGGGTCCGTCTGTTGCTAATAGCCCCGTTCTGGCCAGGCCGAGTATGGCTATCGGACATTGTGTCTCTTCTCGAGGGTCCCCTGTGGGAGATTCTGATCAGGAGGGACCTTCTCTCCCAGGCGTTTCGGGGTCAGTCCTGCACCCGCGGCCGGAGTTATGGAAACTGTGGGCTTGGCCCCTGAGGGGGCCCAGCTCATAGACTCAGGTCTCTCTGCCGAGGTGGTTGAGACCATATTGCCCTCCAGAGCTCCTTCAACGAGGAGGCTGTATGCCCTTAAATGGAGAGTCTGTTGCATGGTGTTCCAACCATTCTCTAAATCCAGTCAACTGCCAAGTCAACTCAATGCTAGATTTTCTGCAAGAAAAGTTATCTTCAGGGTTATCCCCATCCACCTTGAAAGTATTTGTGACGGCAATATCTGCCTACCACGTCCCTCTGGATGGTGCATCGGTGGGGAAACACCCATGGGTTACTCGCTTCCTTCGTGGTACTCTGAGGCTAAGGCCTGCGGCACGCTCGAGGGTGTCGACCTGGGATCTGGCTGTGGTGCTAGAAGGTCTAGCTTTGGCCCCCTTTGAGCCTATTGAGGAGGTGCCAGAGAAGTTTCTCAAACTAAAAACTGTATTTCTCTTGGCTATTTGTTCTCTAAATTGAGTAGGGGATTTGCAAGCATTATCTGTTGCTCCTTCCTTTCTTGAGTTTGTGCCAGGTATGGTGAAAGCATTTCTATTTCCGAAAGAAGGATATGTTCCCAAAGTTCCCACGAACGTGGCAGGTCCTATAATGCTGCAGGCCTTCTCTCCGCCTCCCTTTCAGAATTCAGACCAGGAGAAGTTGAATCTGCTCTGCCCAGTGAGGGCACTAGATGCGTATGTCCAGAGCTGCCCTGTGGCGAAAATCTGAGAAATTGTTTGTCTGTTTCGGGTCCCCAAGTAAAGGGAAACCCGCATCTAAGCAGACGTTAAGTAAGTGGATAGTCAAGGCTATTTCACTCGGATATAAGTCAGCTAGCCAACCTTCGCCACTGCCGCATTCACACGGGCCGTCGGCGTCAACGCTTGACGGAGGGCGTGGTTGAAGCTTGGTGCTGACGCGACCGTCATAGTGACAACAGCTAATCACATTAACTTGCCGCTTGGACCACAACACAAAAAAAGCACCTTTTTGGACAGCTAGTCTATAAGACTATTTTGTGTATGAAAACTGATCACTTTAATATTTTATTCCTCATTTGGCTGGGGGATAGCGCCTATTTGAACCACACATGATATGATATGCTGCCTGTCATTCATTGATTAACAGAGTACACGGACAGAATACAAGCATGATACATTCCAGATTCTCCAACCGTCTCTGCCGCCTCCTTCCAGGCCTGGTCTCTCCAGTTTGTGTGCCGGTATGTAAATAATGATTGGTAGTAAAGGACCGGGTGATTACCCACCGCAATTATTAGCTTTTCCTCCATTTTAGATCGTTCTTCACTCTTCATTCACCAGTGTTTTAAACGAACGCTATTGGCTAGCGTCTGCTCTAGGATATTTGCATAGGGTGATCTGATTGGATGATGCCTGCGTTGGCGCTTGAAAAGTTGAGAAATCTTCAACTTTTGCCGCTTGCAACGCGAGTGAAGCGACGCAACGGAACCCACAATTCAGTTCGTCAACGCATGACGTCACCCATTCAAAGTAAACGAGAAGCGTTGACGCCGACACCCCGTGTGAATGCTGCGTAAAGGTCCAAGCCCACACTACTCGGAGAATGGCTGCCTCCATGGCTCTTCTGTCAGGAGTCTCGCTTCAGGAGGTGTGTGATGCGGCAGGGTGGTCCTCTCCGCACACTTTTGTGAGGTTTTAGAACTTCGATCTAGCCTCTACTCCAGGTTCTCAGGTGCTTGTAGCTTAAATGTGCGCTACGACTTCACATATACAGGCACTTGAGAGTTATGGTGGCGTGGGTATTGAGTTCCCGCAGCGATTGACGCAGCGTAAGTTCCCTTGAAAGGGAACGTCTCAGGTTACGCATGTAACCATGGTTCCCTGAGAGGAACGAGCCGCTACGTCGCTTTGCCATACTCCCGGCACACCTGTGACCGACTTGTTCGACTTTTTCAGAAGCTGACACTGTTTGGTTCAGGGGTGCTTTATAGTTTCCTGGTCAATGACATCACCCGCCTATGACGTCCCGTCACGCCATTGGACTGATTCTACGAGTGCTTCATGACGCAATCACGTAGAGGCATTCCCGCAGCGCTTGACGCAGCGTCTCGTTCTCTCTCAGGGAACCATTGTTACATACGTAACCTGAGACGATTTCTGAGCGATAATGATGAGCCAATAAATAATTTTTGGCCTATAACCGATTTAAATTACTATAAAAATTACTATTTTGTGTAAAATAATAAAAAATAAAGATTACATTTAACATCAAATCAGTGTTTCCCCTACCATTGTTCAGGGGGGGCGCCCCGCCCTCCCAAAACGACCCCCCGCCCCCCTGAATGAATGACAAAAAATATTTGTCATTACGTTCGACAATAAGAATTGCCCGATGGTTGCCAGCGTGAAAGACACTCGGGCCAAAGCTGCATCTTCACGGAAACTGATCATTTGCGCATTTTTAAGCCTTGCCAATTTAAATATTCAAGCGCTCATAGACGAGAAAGTGTCTCTCAGTTTGCTCGTCGCGAAGGGCAGCAACAACACACACACACACACACACACACACGCACGGCCACGCGTCTCAGTGCGCGAATATTCACACAAAATTATATCAAAATGACTGTCTTGTTGAGTATCATCGTAAACATAGTCGGTTAGGTCTTTTAAATGAACGTAAACATGAAATTTGCCAGTCACCGCCAGCATTTATGGTCATTTTCACAAGTTTTAATGGCCCACAGAATATCTAAACATGCAATATATCAAAAGAAAGAACAGACCCACTGTTTTATTCCAGCTTCATACATTATTTTTTTAATCAACACTTGAATGTTGCAAGTTTCATGAAAAAGCAACATTTTGAGCATAAAGCTGAAAAAAATCACGTTTTTGTAAAAGACTGACATTACGTCCAAACGATGAACAAAACACAGATGTTGTAGATCGAGTCCATCAACACCCCAAAGCTTGACAGTCCTATAATTCGTCCTGGGTTGACATTTCATTCAATAACATTAGGCAGTTTTGATTTATATGCTGTTTAATGGTGATGATCGCGTTATTTTACATATGCATCTGCTTATGATAGCGCACGTTCCTTCTTCTTCGGCTGTTTTGATCAGGAGATTCTGTTCTCGTGCAGGAAATGCGCTACAGCGCCCCCTACCGTATAACAGTGAACACACATGGAAAGCCGGAAAATATCGTCATTGGCTATATAAATATTTAGATAACAAAAGACAAAAAAAATTCACTCACTGCTCTTGACTGAATAACTTTTAATAAGGGTTAATCTGTATTTATATGCAGTGACATATCATTTTATGCAGATTATGCAGTTATATTTTACATTTGATTACTATTTTTGTACCTGACAATCTAGTTTAGACCTACATGAAAATAACTGTTTATTTAATTTGTATATGTTTGTTCTGCTGTATTTATTTGTGCTTTTGCTCATAATTTGATTATTTGTTCTTATTTTATTACTGACGATCTTTATCAATATAAAAAAAATATATGAGTTAGGATATTAGTTTTTAGAGTCATAACCTTATTTATTAAGCTTATATGGCTCAAAAACAATACTAGGCCTATTTTATTTTATTTGTCTTTTTTTTGTGGTGGGGTCAGTGAAAAATCTGACAGGGCAAGTAAAAATTTGAACCCCTGAAAAATATCCTTAGCATTGAGCCCTGAAATATAGTATATATATTGTTTATATTTCTTTTCCAAATTAATTAATTTATTGTCTATGGCAACACCACGTATCCGTAACACTCCCGCTCCGCGACACTGGTAGTTTCGGGAGGTCCCCCCCCCCAAAGCTGTAAACCTAGGGGAAACACTGCAAATTATTACGGTTTCTAAAGATTAAATTAAACAACGGCAAATTATTACTTTAATAAATAATGTGGGAGAAAATAACACTACTAATAATGGCTAATAACCAAACATAGTACTGATATATTGTGCATCCCTAGAAAAAAACCAAGGACAACTAAAGTCAGGCCCAAATTTTAACTGATCATCTAGTAAGTGCAATCCCATTTCCACACATCTGAATGGTCATCATATCAAAATCACCATCAGCATTATTTACTGTAGGCTTACAAAGAGCGCATACTCACGTCTTAATGTTGTCATGGTAGACTTTAGTATCAGAGGGCTGGTTGTACAGAGGCTGTGGAGAAACAGGAAATGGATTCAGAATAGCTAGATGAACACTCAAAGGGCAATCTATTACATCAGAAAAATTGCATTAATTTCACAAAGTACTCACCAGCTCCACTTTAGGCCCCAACCCTTCCAGTATCTTATGGGCTTCTTCAGCCTTTTTCTGTGACACAACAGAGAGAGAATGTTGGTAAAAGAGACAGATGTATGTCACTGTGGTTAGATAGTCTGCCTGCTGACACACCACACTAAACGAAACAAACTGTGCTCTCATTTGTTGACTGCCAGCTTTGATAGAGACAGAATGTGTGAAACTGTGTGCGTTTCAACAGCAGAAACTCCTCCAGGGTTAAAGGGAGCAAAAATAAACATGCCAAAAATCACCATTTCCTGAGCTGCAATGTTCTGTCTGGGAAACGCCTCCATTACACAATCCCACAATTCTTTACACCCAAATCTACAATCTGTTTTTGTAACAGTTAGAAAAGGATCTACTAAGTATATGTGTTTGTAACTGCCTCTTGATGAAAGCAGGAAGTTCAGAGATGTTCCCAGACCAGATGGAGTGCTGTAGTTTTGCCTCACTTCCTTCATCTGTACTTCTTACTCTCTCACCCTCATCACCTCCAAGTCTCAACTCATCTGTTCTCTATCAGTTACTGTGCTCAGCTACCTTTTCCTTTCAAAACAAGCAATAAAAGAAAAAACACCATATGCACATAAATCGCAAAATGTAGGTGTCCAGAGTGCAAATGCAGACACACATACACAATTTAAAATTACAAAGGGAGCAAAGAATAAACAAAGTGAAATTACAATCACGAGACATCACTGTGGCCAGTTGCATAAACATATCTGCTAAGTTAAGACTGCGTCTTAATGACCAACTAGCAATTAGTTAGTCTTACATTTTTCATAGGATTTTCAAAGATTTAGATCAATCTACCTTTTTATGTAACTGACTTTTGAAAATGATGACCCGTCTTGAAGGAAAAAAAATTAGATGACTAACAAAATTGTAAGACTAGTCTAAGCAGTTTATGCAATTTGAGTTATGCTTGGCCAATCAGACATCAATAAACAGGCATAAACACAAAAAGCTTTCAGCATCTTTTCAAGACCATATTCAAGTTTTCTGAAGATTATGCAAGACCTTCATAGTTCATGCTTTGTGCAGTATTATTTTGAGCCATATGCTCTTAGATAGTCACATTACACTGTCAACAACAAAATGTATTTTAAAAAAAAAAAAATTCCTTATCAGCTGAAACCCTTTCAGGAAAGTGTTTGCTCACCGTTTAAGCACACTCTAAAAACACTTAAACACATGATCTGTAAAGAACACATTCTGCTAGGTTTCTCTGTGTGAGAGAAAGAGTGGGAGAAAGACACCATGTATAAATGTGTTCGTACCCGGTTCTCATCATAAATGATCTGGACGATGCTGCGATGTTTGTGTTCCACAGGGGGCGGCGTCACTGGCTTTTCTGGCTCTACTGGCTTGGCTGCCTCCTCCTCCAGTTGTTGCTAAGAGACAACAAACAAGACAATATACATTAAACCTGAAAAGCATATAAATATACACACAAAATATAACTCACAAGTCTAAAAGTCTCTTCTCCCTGGCTCGACTTCTTTAACGCAAGAATTATTGCTAAGAAAATTAACACACCTCTCTGTTTTAGCACACAAATTGAAGCATCATTCATGTCCGTAGCAAAAACTGTGTGGGACGAGTTACACTGCAATGTTAAATACCCAAGTATGCGCAATAATAATAGCGATCCTTGCCTCAGCAAGCACCACTAATCAGAAGGATGCATGACTGCACCAGACACAATGCAACTTTCTCAAAGATGTGCAGAGGTGTAATAATGCATTCATACACATCCTCAACATATTTCTCCAGTTACTTTCCTTCTGAAACTGCATTGCATAATTAAATTGCTGCTGAAGTGGGACTTATTTCATCTCCTAAACATCAGTAAACGAACAAAACAAATTGAAGATCAAGCAATTGATGAGCAAGAAAAAAGAAAAACCTGGTTGAAAAATAGACAAGAAAATTATTTTAGTCAGACTTAGAAACTTCCAGTCTTAAAGAGGACATGACTATTCAAAACAAGATAACTGATTTATGGTTTTTCTCTGTCTTAGTTCTTCATCATGCCAGAACAGAAGGGAAAGTACCTTCAACCAGCATGCTAGTATCTCTACAATCAGACATTTTAGAAAATGGAGTAAGGAATGAATGTGTATGCTTGCTGCTTCTGGGATTATCATGATGCAATCCCTAAGGATTTGGCATCACCATCAAAGAGCAAAAATAGTTGGCACAGACACGCCTGTTGTGACAAGCCTCTCTCAAAAGGGCAACATTTCCCACAAGGCTTAGGTAAAGACTCAACAAAAATCCAATCTGCTGCTAGCAGTGAGCACCAGTGCAAGAGAAACTTTTCAGTAAATGGAGCTGAACCCTGGCATGTACAGGGAAAGAGTCAGCAGTTTTGGTTGTGATTTAAACAAACAAATTGTCATCACACAACTAGCGCCTGAAATGGTCATAAGCTCTTTATTTACAAAATGAACAATAGCTTCGAGCTGAAAGCAAATAGTTATTGATCTGTAGCAGCATTTAAGTCTCGCTCTCATCTGTGTTTGCTGAGGCTACACACCTGTTTCTTTTTGAGTTTGAAAATCTGCTGCTCAACCTTGGCAATCTCACGGTCAACACGATCCATGCTCTGAATCAACTCCTCTTTAGAGAGTTTGGATGGCGAATTGTCCGCATCATCGCCCACCTGTGGTACTCCACCTGGGGACGAGGCCTCCACCTTCACACTAAACTGGGTTTCCTGTCCCAGAAAACAAGAGGGAAAAGGAGAGAGAATAAGTTCAAGCCTTCAAACAATCTGGCAACAATAAACAGCTTTCAGTTTTCATTTCTATCTGCACTGTTTTATAGAATAGGCAAATGTTTAAATCTCTCACACTGGTATCCTTCTGGTATGTATGCACATTAATCACCTTCTTGACCTCTCCAGTGGTCCTGATGGTGTCCTGTATAGCGTGTGGAGGGGCCAGTACGATGCCGGAGGGCTGAGCTCTGAAGTGTGCTTCAGATACATTCTCTATGCGGGGACGCTTGGCCTCGAGAGAGTCCTGATCCTGCTGAGCTTGGATGGCATGAAACTGCTGCTCATAACCATGTCTACGCTCTGGCGGCCTGCAGGAGACAAGATAGATGCTTCTAATTACAATTATTATGCTTTAAAAACCTCAGCACCAAACAATATTACTGAAAACAACACAAAATAGTTACATTTCCATAATATTAGCTTTATCAAAATTATTTGATGTAAAAACAATTATTTGAGAATTGCAACATTTTGCACTTTATATTCCAAACATATATCAACATAAATGCATTTCTCTGAGATTTGGAATTGGGAGCATATTAAACAAACAAAACTTTCAGCTACACACAGAAACACAGAAATATTCTTATTAGAACTGTTCAATTTTATACAAAATGTAAAACCTTTAAAATATTACATTCATGTCAATATTTATTAAAAGCTAGGAGGGGAAATTATACATTTAGCAATGAGAATAAATGAGTAACATAAGTGGTGACAAGTGACTGTTAAAAGTGTATTTGTCATTAAATCATTCATTCAAGAGATTTGTTCAAAAACACTGATTCATTCAGAAATAAAACAAGTGAAGTCTTTATGAGGGAGTCATTGAATCATTCATTCAAACCCTTTTTTAAATAGTCATTCTAATTAAATATTTTTAAATAGATTGCAGCAATTTGTTCCTCAATGATGGCAGCTCCCAGACATGCTAATCAGCCGTTATCACAAAAATATCAAGCGCGATCTAAATCGTGGAAAGAGACCGATTACAGTGAAGTTTTACACAGCACTAGAACACGGTTCTCAGTCCCATATTTTGTGCTTAATACAGCTGCGTTCATACAGCATTCTGCTTTTTATGAGCTGCCGTGGGTGAGGCTGCGAGACACGCGACTCAAAACGTACAATCTGCAACCAGTTACAAAAGCATTTAACAGCGTTGTTGGTTATTTAAAATATCTAATGGATGTCATCCCACAGTTTTTTTTTAAAGAATCGTTAGCTACAGCCCTATATTACTGATTAATATCTTTACTCTGCTCACACATTCATAATGTTATCTTTTAATAAGGTAGAAATAAAATGAGGAACATAGCATTATATTTCAAGATAGAGAGAGGGGCAGAGGGTGTATCACCTCTCAGTCCCAGGGTGGAATTCAGACAGTAGTGAAGGTCTGCGTCGCTGCTGGTCCTGCAGGGGGGTACGGTAGTCAGGAACCGTGAACTCCTTAACAAACACAGATACTCACATCAGATATGAAACAGAAAAATATGTGGGCAGAAAGACAGAATATGAGTGTACGAATATGAGCAAAAATGAAAGGGATAAAGAGATGAATAAAAAATAAAGTCAGTCTCCCCAGACAGTCAAAAACACAAACACAATCATCTCCACTGAAACACACATACACTGATGCACATCTCTGCTCCTTCACAAATGCATAAGTCTTTTTTAAATTCTATTAAAACATGCCATTATAAAACATACACATAAAACTGTCTTTAACACATTCACTGCTATAGATGAGATACTCACTCAATTCATCATTAGGGTTGGTGTCCATTTTAGAACAGTTACTCATTTTAATGTGTTTTTAAACCAACCAAATGCAAGATGCAAAAGAGAACCCAATTGGCACTTGTGCGGTTTTCTCTGCTGCACACACATCCAAAGCATGCACACAAAAAGCAGCCTCTCATATAGTGTACAAATACTGAATTGACTTCTCTTTCACATCTTGCACTTGAACAGACAAATACACACAATTATGGCAAATTATCCTAAACACAGTCAGTTTTGTCCTAAGTGAATGTAAAAGTTAGAAAAGAAAGAAAACGCATGTGTAACATAATATTGGATCTGTGCATTTGGTCTTAAAGTGACAGCAGCCTGATAAACCAGCAGTCGTCTGTGCCATTAATCACTCACTGATCTTGACTGAATAACTTTTGGAACTTTAAAAAGGATTCCTCTATATTTTATTTAAGAAAAATATGCAGTGTTTTTACATTTGATTATATATGATTTCAATTTATCTACCTGAACTTTGTTCAGTTGTATTTATTCTTATTTTATTAATGATTGGTTACTTGTCTTTGATAATGGTTGAAATTTATATGAGTTAGTCTACTTGTTTTGAGTCTACAAGGTATTTTTGTTAAAATCATAGGCAAAAGTTCCCTGTCGGGCTGCTGATTTTTGTATTCACCTTCAACAGAATGTTTTGCAAACAAACTGAATATGTTTTCTATCTAAATGTTCTCTTTCCTCATCTCATGTTCGAGATTTACCTTTGGGGAAGGGCATCTGTACCTGACCTCTGAAGTAGCATCCAATTGCACCAAGTCTGGCTTGACAGACAGGAGCATGTGCTCAATGATAGGTAAGGGATTGCCCCTTACCAAAGTGCAAAGAAAACCTGCACACAGTCCCTTTCCTCAGTTGTCATTAGATTCTCGCAAATTAAATACAACAGAAAAAAGATAATTATATTTGACACATTGACATCAGAATCCGTGATGTTGCTCCGACTTTTCTTTTCAAACCGGAAGACGAAAAAAAAAAGAAAAAAAAAAAGGCAAAAATAACTAATTTCCACTTATGAATAAACTTACGGAGTACGTTTAGTGTTTTCAATGATGTACATTCTGTACATATCTGTTCACATCTCAAAAAATGTGTTTTGGGGTTTCATGACCCTTTAAGAGCTTTGCTGATTCAATATACTGTAACACGTGTTTCCATTTACATCTTTTTACATTCAAGAGACTTATAATGGGGCGGCAGTGGCTCAGTGGTTCATGTAGGTTGTCTACAAACCGGAAGGTTGGTGGTTCGATCCCCGGTTCCACCTGACCAAGTGTCGAGGTGTCCATGAGCAAGATGCCTAACCCCAGCTGCTCCCGACGAGCTGGATGGCGCCTTGCATGGCTGACACCGCCGTCGGTGTATGAATGGGTGAATGTGAGGCAAAAATGTAAAGCGCTTTGGATGGCCGTAGGTCTGTTAAAAGCGCTATATAAATGCAGTCCATTTACCATTTATTTACCATTTGACCAAATGTGTTTACGAGGATACTCTCCAAAGTGCCATTTCAAAATGTATATGTGTAGGCTATTTGACAGTTTAGCCGCGTATCCGAAGCCCACAGAATACTTTGCTTATGTGCGTTCCACCCCATCTCGGAGCGTCGCAAAGAGCCGCCCAAGGAACAGTATCTCTTTCGTGGCTTAATGCGCTTTTAATAACACTGTTTAATACCAAGCACGTCCCGCAGTTTAGCAACAGTAGACTACATTTAATAACACTCACTTATCAGTCCTTCCAGAAAAATGCGGCTTTTTTTTGTGATTGTTGCGGGCAAAAATCCTTGATTATGCGGCACGTTTTCTTAAAAAATGCGATGAAAAATGCGGGATATTTATGCAATTTTATGCGATAAAATTGCGGGAACTTGCAAAAACTGCGGTTTGATGAGAAAGAGAAAAAAAGCACTCATCTCATCATCTCATTCTCATCTTGTTTTATTGAAGACCTTAATAATGGCTCAAATTTACAAAACATTTAGTCAATCAAGTTCTGTAGCTTTACAAAAGGAATATGCTACAACTTCTGAAAAAATTTATAAATAACTTCCTGTTTTACAGATGTCGCTATACAAAACAGACATTTGAGTGCTTCCAATGCACAAAGTGCAATCTCTTAAAGGGTTAGTTCACCTAAAAATGAAAATTCTGTCATTAATGACTTCCCTTTATGTTGTTGGACACAAATTAAGATATTTTAGTTGAATTCCGATGGCTCAGAAAGGCCTCCATTGGCACAATGTTCACTCTCAAGACCCATAAAAGGTAGCCTACTAAAGACGTCCTTACAAAGTCCATCTCACTACAGTGGTTCTACAATAACTTTATGAAGCGACGATAATAGTTATTGTGTGCAAAAAAAACTAAATAACGACTTATATAGTGATGACTGATTTCAAAACACAGCATCATGATGCTATGAATCATCGAGTCGATTCATGATTCGGATCGCGTGTCAAACTGCTGAAATGCGTGACTTTGGCGTTCCAACCCGCTGAATCGACTCATTGATTCATAACGCTTCAAACCGCTGAATCAACTCATTGATTCATAACGCTTCAAACCGCTGAATCGACTCATTGATTCATAACGCTTCAAACCGCTGAATCGACTCATTGATTCATAACGCTTCAAACCGCTGAATCAACTCATTGATTCATAACGCTTCAAACCGCTGAATCGACTCATTGATTCATAACGCTTCAAACCGCTGAATCGACTCATTGATTCATAACGCTTCAAACCGCTGAATCAACTCATTGATTCATAACGCTTCAAACCGCTGAATCAACTCATTGATTCATAACGCTTCAAACCGCTGAATCGACTCATTGATTCATAACGCTTCAAACCGCTGAATCGACTCATTGATTCATAACGCTTCAAACCGCTGAATCAACTCATTGATTCATAACGCTTCAAACCGCTGAATCGACTCATTGATTCATAACGCTTCAAAGCTTCATGATGCTGTGTTTTGAAATCAGTCAGCACACAGGGAAACTGCTTTGCTCTTTTGCTGTTATTTTTGTTGGCCAATGGGAGTTTGTGCTTCATCATGGTTTCACCGGTATCTATGGTTTCTCCACGGGTTTGAAGCTTGTAGATGACGTTCGCGTCGGGTAATCACGTCACTTCAAAACGTTCCCATGGCAATAGGAGGAAATGGCGGCTCTTGTGTGAAGTAAACGAAAAATTTTCAACTTTCTGCTAATATATATGACTTTTTTTGCAACGAAAATGCGGGGATTATGAAATCATGATAGCCCCGCATATTTTGCACGTGGAAATAGGCAATTTATGCGGCGAAAGTGCGGCGTATTTGAAAAAATGCGGCCCCCGCATGAATATGCGGACTTTGGCTGATTATGCGTTAAATCACGCGATCGCATAATCGCGTTTTTCTGGAGGGACTGACTTATTCAACTGATTTGGATGTTAAGTTTGGCTTAGGGAGGAACAAAAGCGCACCACTGTAAAGGAAAGGTTGGTGCGTTGAGCGGAAATGCGGCAGCGGTACAATAAAATCGATTTGCGTCAATTATCTTGGTTTTCATAATCGGTGGAAGCCAAAGTCGAAAATCAATTACGATAAACTGCACAGCCCTAAAATGAATACTGATATCAGACAGTTTTTTTTTTTACAGCTAAATAGTGACAAAGAAATCACAGTTGTCTGAATTGGCTGCAGTACAGCAGGATTACTGCAAGATCTGCTGGTATGAGGTCACCTCACTGAAATAGACAGACATCAGATTTCCTCTAGAAGCCAGTCACACTTTGTGACCGTCTGTGCAATAGATGCTTCTAAACTGATAACAACCTCAGAACAAACATGGTCATGTCCATGGTGCAAACAGGAAATATGTAAATAATTGAGTAATGTGAATTAAAAAGAGAAAAAGTGCCAAAAAGGAGAGAGAACAGCTGGGGTCTGTTTATTTCTGCTTCTCTAGCTCTGAGGAATGTACTACAGTGATACCCAAATTGATTTGTAACATTGAGGCCCAGCCATTTCTGGCCTCCATTCATCTGAGAAAGAGGGAGATTGTCAGGGCAGAAAGAGAGGAACTAAGTTTACAAGCAATTTGCAGAGCAAAACAACTAGAAGTCATTCCTTTTCAATGAAAGTTGGTGATTTCCAGAAACATGAGAGGTAGAAACAATAGGCAATGTGCTTACTTTTGTGCCAATTAGCAGTAACATGATGCAACCCCTACCAATAGAAGTGAAGATACTGGAGCAGACTTGACCAGTAATTCCCGAGATGCCCGAGGCCTACTGTTGTTGAGTGTAAGAAAGATGAAGGAGAAGCTAATGTAAAATCACTGTTCTACTGTTTACTGGTCTGTCTATTAAATACAGTCGCCCCAAACAATTTAATTGCCTAAAAGAACTCTAAATGGGCACACCACTGCCTACAATCAGTAGACTGGCTCTGACTTTTGGCAACTAGCGTTGACTTCTCCAGATTGCAAGTTAGAGTGAAGTGTATTAGAGCCTATAGGTTTTGCAAGCTAACCGCTTGCTTAGCTTTTACCCAACGTAAATGTTAAATTATATTACAACTATTTTACTTAATATATTATAACATTTGTATACGTTTTAGTAGTGATGGGCGGTATACCGGTTCATACCGAATACCGGTATTTATTTAAG
This sequence comes from Gobio gobio, assembly GCF_949357685.1. Classification (NCBI taxonomy): domain Eukaryota; kingdom Metazoa; phylum Chordata; class Actinopteri; order Cypriniformes; family Gobionidae; genus Gobio; species Gobio gobio. The sequence goes on along the minus strand of NC_137100.1, from coordinate 31,864,608 downwards.
TTATGATATGAATTTTGATGATACCGCAATACCTGTATGTGGCACTTAACGAACGTTTGGAACGCGGCGCAGCGCGTCACTGTTTGAGAGGGGTCCCGTTTCACTTTTGCACAGCTGAGATCGTATCACAGCCTATGGTAAGTCCGAAATCGCCCCCTAAAGCCTGATTGACTATTCCCTACGTTATCCACTTATATTGTTCACTTGAAAGAGTGAATGAAAACGAGAGCGGTTTCTGCGCGGAGCGCTGTGATGAGATTAACAACATTCTTCACATGTAGGGATGTCGCGGTAACCGCAATATTGTAAAACCGCGCTATTGACAAGCCAACCGCAGAGGAAGGAAAGCAACCGCAGAAACCGCGGCAACCGCAGTGTTCAGTTTTTTTTTTTTTTTTTTTTTTGGGCCTTGTTTTACAATTCGTCAAGTGCATTTGATGTTAAATAAATGAATAATGATACAAGAGTGTTACGACTGTCATTTTCCCGCAAACTGTCTGTATCCGGTGTTTGTTTATTTTGAATAGGCCTACTGAAACGATGGCAGGCGCTCTCGTCCCAAAACCTAATGTCACCACGTCGCTAGTTTGGGAACATTTCGGCTTTCAACCCAATGAAAAAGGCGAGCCAGCGAATTTAGATGAGCCGATATGCAAAATTTGCAGCAAAAGGGTTCCTGTGACACGCGGCAATACACCTAATTTGAGGCGTGATCTCGCTAACTGTCTTCCAGCCGTTGAAGCGCAGCTGCCCCCTCAAGCATCAGGTCGCGGAGCAACTTCAAAAAGAACAGCTGAGGCCGCTACCAGCCGACAGTTAGGAGTAGCTGAAGCCTTTGCAAAATCTGTAAAATACAGCCGTGAAAGTAACAGGCATAAATGCCTTACAGCAGCTGTTACGCAGTATCTAGTTCAGGAGATGGTTCCATTCAACACGGTGGAGAAACCAGCATTCAAATCAATGCTTCAAAAACCTACTTTTCAGAAACTGCTGTGCCGAAAATGTACAGCACGGTAAAGAGATCGATCAAAAGCGAGCTTATGATTGTCGACTACTTTTCAGCCACAACCGATATGTGGTCAAGTGTCAATATGACTCCTTATATGAGTCTAACGGTTCATTATCTCAGCATGGAATGGACTCTGAAATCACGCTGCCTCGAAACGGTGTTTATGCCCGAAAACCACACATCCGACAATATTTCCGATGCTCTCCGGCACGCATTTGAAGAGTGGTCCCTGGATGAGAAGAAGCTGGCCTGTATCACTACAGACAACGGGGCCAACATCGTTGCACCAGTCAAAAAGTTGAACTGGCCATGGCTGAACTGCTTTGGTCACAATTTACATTTGGCAGTTACAAATGCAATGGCAAGCGTCAAGGACCGCACAACCCGAGCAATGGGCCTGTGTCACACATTGGTCAGTACATTTTCTCAGAACTGGTTGAAGAGAAGAGATCTAGCGAAAGCTCAAGCGGAACTTCAAATTCCTCAGCATGGCCTCATACTGGTAAGTTATAAAATGTAAACTATTTGCTAACTTATTGATCATGTTAGGCAAAAAATACAAATGTATAGCCTACTGTCAATAAAATAAATAGCCTACTGTCAAATATAGGCTACTTGTCTGTTGCTGGATTAAATTTATTTTTTTCGTTTAAAATAAATGTTTTACAAAATTAAAAAAACGAAAATTACATCAAAAAGGTCAGATATATAGAAATTAGGCTAATTGCAGCTTCAATTTAACATCCATATCAGTCTGTGCACATTTAAAGAATATGCATTCTTTTGCAGTCAGGATAATTTAAATGTATTTTTTGTTTAGTAAAATATGTATTGAAACGAATAAATAACCTAATTTAAAATGTAGCCTAGCCTATAATTTATTTTGGTAGGCTAATTAGGCTAGTAGATCGTTGCCATTGGCTAATTTCTAGGCTATTCAATGTTCTATTCTATTCAACTCTGTTCAGGACTGCGCTACGAGATGGGGCAGTAAAGATGGGGCAGAAAATGAGATGGGGCAGAAAATGGTGGAAAGGGTTTTGGAGCAAATCCCGGCTATCAGAAGAGTTCTGGATGACCGGAGACACCACCATCTAAATCCAAGCTGGCAGGACATCGCTGTTCTTGAGTCCGTGAATGCAGCACTTAAACCCGCGGCTGAGTTTACGGATCTGCTGTCTGGCGAAAGCTACGTTACAGTGTCTTCTGTCAAACCAGTCCTGAAACTCCTGACAGAACATATGCTTAAACCATCAAGCGAGGATACCACCTTAACATCGGACATAAAGCACAAAATGTGTAGTGTTCTACAGGGGAAGTATGAACCAGCTGCCTTACAAAAACTTTTGGCAAAGGCCAGTTTTTTTAGATCCTCGATATAGGGACAGTTATATAAATGACACGGAGACAAAATCCGCACTCATCGAAAAGATGGTGGGAGTGGAGGACGAAGAGACCGCTGCCAGTGCGTCAGTGGTTGGAGACAAAGGGCAAGTGGAGGTGCCACCTGCAGCAAAGAAAAAAACTCTTGGAGACCTACTGAAGTCACGGACAACCTCCGCGTCAGAGCCCATACCCAAGAGAGAGCGAGCAGATAACGAGCTCAGTCGCTATCTGCATGAGGAGTGCATCAACTCCAACGCGAATCCACTGTCCTGGTGGCGCGATAATCAGTTTAGATTTCCGCAGTTTAGATTTCCGCACACCGTCAGAAAGAGTTTTCAGTGCCGCGGGGAATATCGTTACCCCCATGCGATCCTCCCTGAAACCACATAAGGTTAATATGTTGGTTTTCTTAGTGCGAAACAAGGACATGATAACCCAGGTCTAAATCACTTTCGTTAACGCTTAAGTAAAATTTTGTTTATTCTCTGTATTTTCACATGGTTCTGTTTTCACACGTTGTTTTCATGTGATAGCCTACTTTAGAATTCTTTCGTTTTTCAAAATGGAACATGCATTTTCTAATTGCTTCTTTTCATGTGATACGCTAAAATTATTTGATTTCTTTTATTTTTTAAATGGGAAAAGGCATGTTCTTGTTGCTGTTTTGCATTTAACAATAAACAAAAATGTTTTAAAACGTGTCTCTTTGTCAGTTAAAAAGCAACATTTTATGCTACATATCTCAACAACAGAGCTTTTTGTGCAGTAAAATCAGGATAAATTAGGTTTGTAAAAAAAACAAAAAAAACAACAAAAAACGGCGGTAATACCGCAGACCGCGCTATTGAGCCACCCATAATAACCGCAAGGTAAATTTCCTAACCGCGACAGCCCTATTCACATGGATCATATAGATCAGATATAGACCGGAGCAAGCGTGTTTACGTTTTTTATGGACCCATTTCATATACTCTAGTGCTCTAAACTATGGATGGGCATTTTTGTCAATTTCTCATTTCGATCATCGATAGGTCTCAAAAACGAGTACTCGAGTACTTGGGGACGGGGCATGTGCAGGGGGCGGGGCATGTCCGTCATTGAGATAATGAAAATACTGTTATGAAAATGGTTGTTGACAAATACAAACGTGACATGAAAACAGGTATATAAAAACATGAACAAATAATAAAAAATATAACTGCTAGATTATGATGCATAAATGTCTTTGAAAAAGAAACATCTTTATATAATGACCGTCTCAAATAACCAAGTCAGTAATATCGAGCATTGCCTTTGAGCTGAAACTGTGAAATAACACCACCCTGCAGAGCTTGCTAGCTGGTTAATAAACTCAACCAAACGCACCCTATATCAATATTAATATGAAGATTATAATGAACCTATTACGACATAAATCAACACAAAAGGACGTGAATGCGCACGTGAACTTCAGCGTGCTAGATTTTACAGGCTATGGTTTGAAACGGAACATTTTGAATGCGCTCTTCCCTTAACAACGCTGATACACGGACAACGAAAGCACACAGCAAATGCGCACATGAACTTCACGTGCTAGTCTGAGTGTTCTCGCTAGTTTCTCTGTGGATCAGCTGATACACGGGGAACTAAGCACAGATCATTTACAGCATTCTATTTCCATCGTGTTCTCATTATAATGCTATGTAGGCTATGACAGATTGGCGCTGCACATCTTGCAATAACCATTTAATGATCAGTGATTCCAGACATCACTGCAGTGCACGCCTCAGTTTCACTTTATTTCGCCGCGGTCTGGAGGCGTGCTGTATAACTCTAACCAATCAGACCTCAGGTACCGCGCAAAATGACGCAATAACTAATAAAAAAAAAGAGACAATTTTTTTTAAAAGTCAGGGCGATCATCGTTCTCATGATCGATGGACGCTGTCCCGTTCGAGTACTCGATTACTCGACCACTGTTGCCCATCCCTACTCTAAACATGAACCAGCGGCGTGTATACGCACATATTTCATCACGTCTTCTTCAAATGAAATGTAACATATGTAAAGGACACTGAACTGTACGTCTAATCATGACCGCGATGACACGATGGGTTATTCTGCTACACAGAAGACGATGCCGGTTAATAAATAGACTGACAATTCAAAGAAGAATAGGCAAAAGTAACAGCTTTATTCTTTCTGTGTTAAACTGACGTGTGTCGTTTGTTCAGAGACTGTAGTGCTCTTAAATGTATTTAAAAATATCTTTACACCTTTTAAATGCTCTCCCGTGTTTCTCCCTCGTTTTGGCAGTTTGTTGTTATATAGGGTTAGATTTTTTAAATGCTTAAGGTGCCCTCAACTCTGTTTTTTTCTCTCCGTGGTCATATTTAAATATTTATGTGTCTGTAATAAGCGTGTTGCAGGTCTGTGTTTTATTGGTTGTTGTCTCCCCACAGCATCATTTTGTGGGGCTTTGTAAACTTGTATTAATTCTAGTGTGGAATTTTTCTACAATATTTCACTCGTCATGACAGTAAAATAGGGCATTCTAGTCAATCTACTGCAGTATTTCCTCTCTCAATTAGTAGAAAATGTGGTTAACACCCGGTCATGCATAGGGGGCAAAAATACCGTCATATAATGAAACCGATATCATTTTGAAAAATACTGTGATATACATTTTTGGTCATACTGCCCAGCACTATGTTTTAGTCTGATCAGACACTACAAACAGCTATTCTGTAGGATCTGAGGCAGACTGGCAGACCAGTAATATTTGTGGTAAGATTTTTGAAGTTATGCAGTCAAATCAACAACGTGAGATCATCCAACAGTAGAAACACCTACTACAACCAATAATACATCAACTCTCTAGCAATAAAACTGCTGTACGTGTGAATGCCCCATGACACAGCACTTATACAAAGGTGAACAATTAAGTTAGGCCTGGCTGTTAGGAGAAAAGAGGTAAACAGCGGAAATTTTGGCAGGGCAAGTAAAAAATTTTAACCACTGGTCCAACCCGAATCAACACGGCCAGTAGAAAAAAAAAACTTAGCGTTGAGCCTGCTAATGCATGTCTAACTAACATGGGTAGCCATTCTCGTTTTTTGTAGTTTGTTAGCAGTGTAACATGCAGTGTAGGCAAAGGTGTCTGTGGTACTGACCGTCGGGTGACGCGTGGAGCTGAAGGTGTACTGCACTGAGTGTGGTGGGTAACGGCTCTGCTCGCTGCTGAAGGACCCCTGGCTGGGGGGAAAGCCCGAACTGGACATGCTGCGGCTGTAGGGTGCCAGAGGCTCAGATGGGGCCTGGAGCACTGCTACTCAATCACGGCCTCAATGATGGCATGATCGTGCTGTCAAACCACCTGAGGAAGAGAGAGAGAGAAGGGGGAAAAAAACCATAAGAACATTTCAAGAGCCAAACATTCTGAAGGAGTCTTGGGTACAAACTCTTTCCATGACCAGGGCAGCTATTCTTAATTTCTTAATGCATTTTAAGTATTAAAAAAAAAAAATTAAGAGATGACAAAGTATCATAAATTGACAACTATTTCTTTATTGGCAAGCAACATGCATATCCCATTCCCTTTCTTAGAGGTGATTAGAAACAACTTAGAGCAGGGGTCTCAAACTCTCGGCCCGCAGGATGATATTTTGCGGCTTCTTGACATCAAAGTTTAGTGTTAGTGCGGCCCGCGCGTTGCTCTGAAAAGCATCTTTTTGCTGAATCGTTGCGTGTGCAGTGCTTGCTGCCTCCTTTGTGTGTGTGTGTGTGTGTGTGTGTGTGTGTGTGTGTGTGTGTGTGTGTGTGTGTGTGTGTGTGTGTGTGTGTGTGTGTGTGTATGCATGTGTGTGTGTATGCATGTGTGAGAGAGCGAGAGAGAGAGTTGGCTCACCCCTCCCTCGTGCAGTATAATTGGTTGACGCCGCGTGATTGACAGGAACAGACGAACGAAGCTGATCAGACAGTTGAAACGAATGTGGTCTAACAGCGCTCGTCAATGTCAAAATGATTGAGATGGCCAATCAAATCAAAGTATGCAGGGTTTACGTTCTCTTTTGGCTCGTGCACACTGCACAGTCTTCACACATAGACGAGCGCGTCAATCTATCGCTTAATGCCGTTGCGGAGAGAGACTATTCTTTCCGGTGAAATCACAAAACAAAATTGCAAACGTGTCCATGGTCTTATTATACAATCATTGATGAACATCTTTGATTTTAATGAAGAAAAACCATATGAGAGCGGATTAGAACCCACAACTTTTGACATGGTTGACAGAAATTCTACCACCAGACCACTAAAGAATTCGAGTCTTTCGCGGATCTATGTATTTAATCACTCACTCATGCGAAGAATATCGGGACTAATAATATATTTGACGCAAATTAATGCAAATATTGTTTACAAATAGTCCCAAAAAGATTATTTCCCAACTAGAATTAGACCTAGAATTTCGCTCACTGTTCTATTGGACCTGGTTACGGCCTTGCTGTGAATTAGTCTATTATTTAAAATAAAATAAAATTCTTTCATTATTTCATATTACATGATTTAATTTCTATAGGCTATATTTAGTTCAAATTCAGAGGAACAGGTCATGTTCAGAAGAAACATGTATGTTGAAGAACTGTTAATAATAAAGATTGAGAAGATTGGATCAGTTGTGCTACTTTTTTTTGGAATACTTGAAATACTTTTTATGTGTAATACTTGATGCGGCCCAGCCTGACCCAGAGTCTACCTCCAGCGGCCCCCAGGTAAAATGAGTTTGAGACCCCTGACTTAGAGCTTAACAAATATAGTTATAATTTCACATTCCTGCGAAATAAATAATAAAAATATATATAAAAAAACAGAAAAGTCTACTCTTTATCAACAGAAAGTAATCAAATGTAAAACAACACTGCATAGTCTTCACTGTATAAACTAAATATAGATTAATCCTACAAACTCAAGCTCCTCTGACATCTCTTTAAAAATTTTCGTTTTAGACTTCTAATTTGTGACCAGTGTTTGGTTTGTCAATACAACATGCGTTGGGTCAGAGTTTACTCTTTGGCCGGAAAACACTGGAGCATCGCTTCACTTCAGAATGCCTTTATTAACCCCCTGGAGCTGTATGGATTACTTTTATGTTGGATGCACTTTTTGGGCTTAGCCAGGATATTTTTTTTAACATACCTCAGATTGTGTTTGGCTGAAAGAAGAAAATCATATACACCTAGGACAGCTTGAGGATGAGTGAATTATGAATTTATATTTTTTTATTTTTGGGTGAATTAACCCTTTAAGTCTGCTCTAAGCCAGCTCTGTGTCTGCTGAAAATACTGTGTAAAGACACAGTGCCGCATAAAAGTAAACCAAAAAAAAAAAACGCCGGGTCTGACCCACCACAGCCCCTGGTATCAAAGGAGACTCTGACTAGGGCTGCACGATAAGGGCCAAAATGATAATCACGATTATTTTGATCAATATTGAAATCACGATTAATTATCACGATTATTTGTTGATTTTAACCAAAACAATTTTTTATTGTCACACAAGCTAATTACATTTACTGCCTTCACATCCATATTGTGCAACATTCCTGCTAATGTACAGATATGTGCATCAAAATAAAATAGGTCCTCTTATTCACCAAAATTCAGTGAATCTCCTTAAAGAATAAATTAAAATAAATTAAAACAATAAAGAAAATGTAGCAAAACTTCAACAGGGCACTATTTTACATTTTACAATGTGTAAATATATTTTAGGAAGCAAAATATAAACTTAAGTTTTACCTGCATAATGGATGTGAATAAAACTAAAAATAAAATATACAATCAATAAGAAACAAATATTCCATAACAGAATGTAACCAAATAAGAACATTTCAAGGCAGAAGAACTATGGCGAAAAGAATATTGGCAAGATCACGCTCTATTTCCCCTCTGCGTTTTCTGTACATCGCAGGTAGTGCCACCTTTGAAAAATAATTATGCAAGGGGATCACGTATCGTTTATCCAGAGTGTTGACCAAGAATTTGAAGCCTTCGTTTGTCACCGTGTTTATTGAGCACATGTCTTTAGCCAAATGAAATGCGACTGCATTTGTTATTTCACTGTGTCTTTGAGAGGTGGATGGGTATGGTGATGCGCTAAAGAGGCTCGCTTCGATGGATGTCTGAGATGTTGTGGGATGATTAGTCTTTGCAACGCATTTCTTGGCCCTCATACATTCATCGTATTGAACTTTATGGTGTTTTTTTAAGTGGTTAAAGAGGTTCGTTGTGTTGCTTTGTGGTGCCAAAACAACTTTATGGCACTCTTTGCATATGACCTGTTCTTGTTTTGTGTCACTTGTAGGGTTGCCACCTTTGGTGTGGCAAAATAAGGGACACCCATTCACGACCCCCCCCCAAAAAAAAACACGTCATGAAATGATTATTTCTACATTGACAACTTTACAGCTCAATAATAAACCATAAGAAAACATGAGATGTATGTGAACTTGCAACAGAACACATTTTATATTATTTTACATTTGATTATTTTATTTATTTCTAAAGAACTTTTTAGTAGCCTATTTGGTGCACTTTAAAGGGATATTTCACCCAAAATGAAAATTCTGTCATCATTTACTCTCCCTCATGATGTTCCAGACCTGTATGAGTTTCTTTGTTCTGCTGAACACAAAAGAAGATATTTAGAAGAATGTTTGTAACCAGGCTTCTTTGGGGGCACCATTGACTTCCATAGTAATCTTCCTATGTGTTCAACATAACAAAGAAACGTATACATGTTTGGAACAACTTGAGGGTGAGTAAATGATGACAGAATTTTCATTTTTGGGTGAACTGTCCCTTTAAGCAGTCATTCTGAACCAGTAATCACTTTTTTGAATTTCAAAAATGTAATTTTTTTTAATTAATTTACTTAAATTATGACTATATTATCATGTAATTATTTGTCCCATTTTTATCAAAAAAAATTTTTAAGTGTCATAAACTTTATATGACAGGATTATTGGTTATATGATTATAGCGTAGCTAAATTATAAATTAATAATTACATTTATTAGGCTATAATCTATTAATTAACCTGTCTAAAAAATAATAATTTTGTCTGCAAAGCTCTGATAATATTATATTAAGATATTATCCATTAAAAAAAAACTATAGGCTACCTTTAGAAGCACAGATGTGTCTGTCACCGCTGTTGCTTTAAGTCAGTCAGTCTGAGACACTGAAATGCTTCTCACAAAGTGTGCAGTTGGCCTGAGGTTCATCCTGAGTTACTGGACAGACCCATTGATACCTTTTTGATATTCAGCTCTATATCTGGAGATCCTCTTGCGTTTAAACGGTGGACGCGAAACGAGCTCGACATGTTTTTAAAAAACCGGCAAGTTTACAGGCACACTGCACACGGCACAGCGCATGTTCTCGAGACTCCGCCGATATGGCAACAAAGCCGCTAAAACGCAATCACGCACAAATGAGCTCCAGTACTACTTATTGTGAAATTGATTTGTTTATATTTGCTATAAGTATTCTCCACACTGCAAAATCATTGTGTGTTTATTGAACTACGTGTGGACCTATGTAAAATACGGAACAAATCGCGTCCCGTATTGGTTTGATACGGAACGCGTCATTTTGCTTGTAAATACGGGACGATTCCGTATTTTACGGGACGGGTGGCAAGCAACCCTCTGAAACCCAAAATGTTTCCACACAATGGATGACGATCTCGGCCGCTCCCTCTGCTACGTTAGACATTTTTTCTTTGTTAAGATAGATTATAGCCTGCTATCTGTTGTGGTATTTTCCTCACGCTACTCTGTCTTCTGTCTGTGACTGTCTACATCTGGAAACTGACTGAGCTGCTGCGCGGTGCAGGGAACAACTCTGATTGGTGCATGGACGCACGTGATCAGACAGCGGCTTTACAGCACGCTAGACTGGCTTTGAAAAAAAAAAAAAAAAAACTTTTATACAAAGCGTGAATGAATGACGCATTTTAAATATCGCTCGATCACGCGAATTTGATCGTGGGAAGGCAAAATCGTGATCGTGATTAAAATTCGATTAATTGTGCAGCCCTAACTCTGACACTGTTTTGGTTCGGTGTAAATGAACGTAAACTTGTGCCACCCTAAACTACATCATTGTCATGACAACCAAAGGCTGCACAAGAATAAAGAAGCAGGTGACAAAACATATAGGCCTAGCTCTATATTGTTTTAAGCAAATTAAAAACTTGTCAAATTAAAAAAAGTCTTACCAACAAGGGACCAAGAAGTAAAAGAGTCCTATCCAGTAAATAGGCCTATATTAAAATAATATTAAATATCAATATATTATTCTTCATTCAGTTCAATGCAACAGAAGCAGATTTAACGGATTTATTTTTTGACCAATTATCCAAATAATGTATAGTCCTACAAAGCTATTAGTATCAGAGCATATGAGCAGATAACAGAGAGTGGATCAATGAATAGCGTTATTTTACCAGCGTTGCCCAGCACGGCTACACCACGCCATATAACAGCACAGTACAGCCATTGCAAATTTCATGTCGGCACGTTATTTGAGCGGACTTTGCACTTCCGCGTTCACGACGCCAGTGACGCTGCTGACGTAAGACGCTGTGACGTGTTATCTGGTGCGATAGCAGATACCTGATAACACGTCACAGCGCCTTACGTCAGCAGCATCACTGTGGCGTCGTGAACGCGGATTCAAACACAACCGGAAGAGAAGACAATGCTTAATAAAGTCTTAGTTTTTGTTATTTTTGGACCAAAATGTATTGTCGACGCTTCAAAAGAGTCTAACTAACCAAATGATGTCACATATGGATTACTTTGATGATGTTTTCATTACCTTTCTGGACGTGGACAGCAAAGTGTGCTTACACTTACATTCAAGGACTGAAAGCCCTCGGACTAAATCGAAAATATCTTAAACTGTGTTCCGAGGATGAACGGAGGTCTTACGGGTGTGGAACAACATTGGGGTGAGTCATTAATGGAAGAAATTTCATTTTTGGGTGAACTAACCCTTTAAAAGGGATAGTTCACACAAAAGTGAAAATTCTGTCATCATTTAGTCACCCTCAAGTTGTTCCAAACACCCAAAACACAAAGATATTTGGAAGAATGTTTGTAACCAAGCAGATCTCAGCAGCCATTGACTATGCATATGACAATGCATTATCATCAGAGCAAATGCTGGTTTGTTCCATACACAGGGCTCCAGAGTGCGACTAAATGGTCGCATTTTGTGACTAAAATTTGAGAGTGTGCGACTGAATTTTACATCCAGTCGCACATGTGCGACCAGTAAATTCGCCTGCTGTCGGTACTGGAGAAATTAAGAAAATACACTTATTAATTATAATTGATAGACGTTATGTCTGGCAAATTCTATCTTTGCCAGCCGTTTCTATATGAGATAATATTAAACCATTTGTCCGTGATGCATTTTTGCCATTCGCTATCCAGAAGAGAGAGAAAGCGAGCTAGCTACAGCAACACAACACCACAGTCAGCTTAATGAGTGAGGATGGCCAAGAACTAAACAAAAGTTTAGTCTGCTTAAACTTTAGGGATGTGCTGTGATATTAATCTAATTTTATTTTCGATTTTGGCTTCCAAGAATTATAAAAAGATGGTAAGACTACGGGTAAAACTGAGATAAAACTATTTCTATAGCAGTGTTCCGTCGAGCTCATCCTTCCCTTCACAGCCTTGCGCTGTCATTTCTCCTTAAACCTAAACTAAACGTCAGATTCAGTGATTGTTGTAAACTGCAGTCTCTACTGTTGCCAAACTGCGGGATGTGTTTGATAATAAAGAGCTATTAAATGCACAATAATCCGCGCAAGAGACGCTGTTTCCAACTTCAAGGCGGCTTATGTGTGTGTGCTGAGAAATGGAACGATTTGCACATTATATTGTAGGCTTCGTGTGCGCGTCTAAACCATCAAATAAACAACAAATAGCCTGTGTCAAAATGACCGGATTGGAGAGTAGTTATTTTAACAGTTTATATCTTAAAGGGTTAGTTCACCAAAAAATGAAAATTCTGTCATTAATTACTCACCCTCATGTCGTTGGACACCCGTAAGACCTCCGTTCATATTCGGAACACAAATGAAGATATTTTAGTTGAAAGCTGATGGCTGAGAAAGGCTTCAGACAGGCCTCCATTGGCATTCAGTACATTGACACTTCCAAGATCCATGAAAGGCACTTAAAACGTCGTTACAAAGTCTATCTCACCACAGTGGCTCTACAATAATCTTACAATGCGACGACAATAGTTTTTGTGCGCAAAAAAAAAATCAAAATAACACCTTTTTCCAACTTGTTCTCGACTTCCGTGTGCGCCTCCACGACACATGCGCGAGAATATGACGTAGCGCCGGCGTTCGGGAATCCATGAAATACACACTTAAGCCCCATTTTGAGCACTACGCCGAGACCTAAAGCACGATCAATGTAGAATCCAACAGCTTAGACACGCGCGTCTTCCTCTGCTCGTAAACAAATCGCTTCTGGGTCATATGTCCGAACGCCGGATCTGCGTCATATTCTCGCGCATGCGTCGTGGAGGCACACACGGAAGTCGAGAACAAGTTGGAAAAAGGTGTTATTTTGATTTTTTTTTGCGCACAAAAACTATTGTCGTCGCATTGTACGATTATTGTAGAGTCACTGTGGTGAGATAGACTTTGTAACGACGTTTTAAGTGCCTTTCATGGATCTTGGAAGTGTCAATGTACTGAATGCCAATGGAGGCCTGTCTGAAGCCTTTCTCAGCCATCAGCTTTCAACTAAAATATCTTCATTTGTGTTCCGAATATGAACGGAGGTCTTACGGGTGTCGAACGACATAAGGGTGAGTAATTAATGACAGAATTTTCATTTTTGGGTGAACTAACCCTTTAAATGGGCGTAAATAGTTTGGAGAAATAGGAGAATATGATATTATTAGTTCTACATTCGATCGGTCTTAAAGGGGCAGCGTCTAATAAACCTGCTGACGATTGAGCCATTAATGCGAATTGAACAAAAGGCAAATAGAAAATATTCACATCTCTTGAATTAATAACTTTAGCTTTTAAGCATTAATCTATCAATTTATACAGTGAAAACTATGCAGTGTTATTTTACATTTCATTAGCCTACTTTATTAGATTTCTTTGTAGGTTTGTTCTTTACTGTAATATTAATGTTAGCAGACCTTCCGAATGCCTGCACACTGGTCCATTTACAAATAGATGTTTTATATTTTTGTTCAAACTTTGCGGTTTCTTTTGCTATAGATATTTTACTTTTCAGATTATAAAGCCATGTTAATTATGTTCTTAATTATGTTATATATATATATATATATATATATATAAAAAAATAAAAATAAAGTATAATAAAAAGAACCGGTAAGAATACTGTTAAAGTACCGGATCGATAAGCAGTATCGGTAAGAGTAATAATACCATTAAAACCTTAACGATACCAATCCCTATTAGGAATACAGTGGAAATTAGTAGATTTGGTTAGCATGTTGATTTACGGTGTGCGCCCCTAAAATTTCTGGTTGTGCCCCTAAAATTTTCAGTTGGGGGCCACTGTGCTCCTAGTGAAAAAAGTTAGTCTGGAGCCCTGATACAGGTGCATGTATAACTATTTTTTGCATAACCCCCAAAATAAATGTCTTATAGCTTTTAACAGCATATAATATTACCATATAAATAATAGCATATCAGGTCAAAAGGTCAAGGGTATTTGTATGGCTTTCAGAGATCAAAGGTCACACTTCAGTACACACTAATAACCTCTGTCCCATGCATCAACACCAGAGTCTGTTTGCATACCCAAATCAGTCAGCAGGAATCTCCATGACTGGAGCTGGCTGAGTGCTTCTCCGCTCAGAGTGTGTGTGGATGGGATTTTCCATACACACTTCATAATGCTTATCTGTCAGAGCCTGAACAAGAACACGGCCTAATCAGAAGGAGATACAGCAGACCTACTGTTTGATATGTCCACACTTCACTTTTATACCTTTTGTCTCTCTTTCATCAGGTTCAACATGGCCCTCCATCTTTTTGCATCCATTCATGCCATAAATTCAACCTCATGTCATCACTTACCCCCAAAATATGTCTCAGGCTATATCAAAAGCAATCCACAAAGACAATAATACTTAATGGGCACAGAGGCAGCATTCACAAACCATATCAAACATTGACACTTAATTTACAAATTAAATCAGACACTGAAAGAAACTGTAAATTGTACTGTATTCAGTACAAGAGAGCATGACACACCCACATCCTGCAAAATCCAGGATTTATCAGACACATCTGCCACACTGAAGCAATTTGGCCCCATCAACACCACTATAGATATAGATATATATATATATATATATATATATATATATTAATTAATATACAAAGAATCACAAAACTGCCACCCTGGACACGACTTGTCAAGGAAATATGCTAAACTCTATGCTAAAAGATCTATATCCATTTGCGATAGGGAAGCTTATTGTTAAATCTTAACTTTTTTAACATGATCTAAGAACAGTTCTGATGGTCAAGATTACTTTTGGGAAAAGGAGCATCAACCTAGATCAGCGTGAAATGGCAACCTCTCCCAGAGGGTTTCTCTGCTGGCCAATCTTAAAGGGACAGTTCACCCATAAAATTCAAATGAAATCATCATTTACTCACCCTCATGTTGTTCCCAACCTGAATTTCAGTTGGGTCAATATTGTGTGGACTCTAAAAAGCTTATACATATATTTGTGATTCAAAGAAGAAAAGTCATACAAGTTTCGAACTACACGGATGGGGTGAACTATCCCTTTGAAGTCACAATTAGGGATGCTCATGATTAACCAGTTAAACATTAGTCGACAGTACGAATTTTGACCAATCATTGTCAGTTAAACTGTTAAAAAGTAATTTAAAGGGAAAGTTCCCCCAAAAATGAACTCGCTCTCAGACCATACAAGATTTAGGCATCTTTTTGTCTTCAGTAGAACAGTAAAGAAGATTTTTAGCTGAAACCTTAGTCTTTGGTAGGGCTGCAGCTATCGATTCTTTTTGTAATCGATTAATCTAGCACTTAATCGATCGATTAATCGATTAATCGGATAAAAAATCCGTTTTTAAACAACCAAAACAAATAATGCATAACGAAAATGAAGAGGAAAAGCAATTTAATTTATTAATATGCACAACAGGTTTCATGCTGTAATCTAGCCCTGACATCAAAGTAAATATCTTTTATGTAGATTCCTACACCTACCATTAGGCTACTAACAAATAATATATAATTTCTGGGGTGAGCCTATTTGCTATGGTAACCTAGCAACCTGTGTGTGTGTGTGTGTGCGTGCGTGCGTGCGCGTGTGCGTGAGCGTGAGGCTTCATTGCAGTTTGGTACAGCAGAAATACATACATTAATTTTCAATAGAATGCTGCATTTGGCTTGCATCACTTGCATTGCGGTGCATTTTAGGTGAAGCATCCGTTCGAAAAATCGTATCACAACATCACGTCCCGGTGTATACAGTGAACGCATGCTGAAATTATTGTTGCGTGGCTACATAAAAGTTTAAGCATATGTGATGCATTGCCACGATTGGTCTGACTGGCGCGCGAGAGAGAGAGGAGGGTGCATGCGTGTGTGTGTGTGTGTGTGTGTTACTGATTTTCTACTATCAGTTCTGCGCTGCTCTCCGCGCGTTTTTCACGCGAGAAGAGGTCTGCCTTCAGGGCGCGCGCTCGTTGTCAGAGACGTGACACGGCTCAACTCTCCGTGTCACAGAAAAAAGCTGAGCACTGAACGGATAAGTTTTCCGTATTGTTGTTTTTGAATAGTGCACAACCGCTTCAATGTTCAAACTGGCAAGGCTTTAAAAGCATTTACTTGACAAACTTTATGAGGATGAAAGTGAAAGCGATCTGGCTTCGGGGGCGCGCGTGTGTGTGGCAGCTATAAGAACGGTAATCAACTTACATAAACTGTGTAAAACATGCAGTTACTATAGTGATTCTAGGCATCTAGAATCTAAACTAAATTCAAAATGTATCACGCGCTATGGTGTGCTTCCTGAACATTGAACAGCGGTCCATGTGAATCAGATATTGCGCGTATAGTGCGCGTCATAGGAATTTAACGACATATGTTTTATTGAACTTAATACATTGTAATACGCTAAAACACATATGCAGGTTACGTTTCTTCCTGAACAAATGCGCACCCGAGTCCGTTTCACGTGAATCGCGGGACAGTTTGAGTGCCACCTCCTTCAGAGTCTCGGGTTCGGTGCGCACAGAGCCCGCGATTGACAGCTTTAATTAGCAATTTTTCATGCAAACTGTGCCGTTTTTCGAACTAAAATGCCAATGACCAGGGCCAGCCATAACAAATTTGCTGCCCTAGGCAAGATTTTACTTGGTGCCCCGTGTATCAAGGTTTAGTACTACATGTTATCGGTCTAAGTTGTGGAATTACTACTGTTTTATTTGT
Source organism: Gobio gobio (assembly GCF_949357685.1). Classification (NCBI taxonomy): domain Eukaryota; kingdom Metazoa; phylum Chordata; class Actinopteri; order Cypriniformes; family Gobionidae; genus Gobio; species Gobio gobio. The sequence goes on along the minus strand of NC_137100.1, from coordinate 31,847,680 downwards.
GTAATGCATTGACGTTTTGTTGTTTTATATGATGTCCAGCCCTTACTACCCCATTATGTTCATGATAGGGGTGCACCGATCCGACTTTTTCAGTCCCGATACCGATGCCTGGGCTTTGTGTATCTGTCGATACCCGATACCGATCCGATATATTGTTGAATTAATAATAAACTGTATATCTTCCACCTTATACCTTCCTTGAAGAGACTAAAGGCACCAGACTTTACTAACTAAACATAACTAAGACAAAATAACAGATGTATGTAAGGTGTTGAATTCTTATTTATTTAAAAAACAATTGTGCATTCAAATCTAAAATAGAATGTAATCTAACTTCTTTAAATAAATAAAATGTAGCAGTGGAAACAAAAAACAGTGTATTGGTCAAACATACAATAGTAATCTGACAGTTACCAAACATTTTTTACACTACAGATAATTGTTTTGGTATATAATCATATCAATATTAAAAAGTAGCATTACAAATTAACAAATAGTCTAATTTTCTACCATATGCAATTTAATAAAAATTTTCAGCTAGCTAATAACAACTTTTTTCTGGTTTCACCTCACTCCAGATTAAATGATTGTAGGCTAGGCCTATTTATTTTACTACACATTGTCAACAGAAATAAGATGAAATACTGTTGATAATTAAAAATAATTCTTATTACCCACTCTTGCTAAAATGGGTAAGCACACTTGTGTTCTCATTTCAGTTGCGTTCTGAGTAAATTAATAAACTGAGTTCATGAGTTCAGTGTTGGACAGTTCAGTTGTTCTGGCCAGTCGTTAAAATGATTCGGTTCAAAGGAGTCATTAGGTCACGAATCGGACATTAGCAGACGCGTTGTGTGCGAATCCCGTCTGTTAGAACATCGCGAAAGATGTCAACACACAGAAAACACTTCATAACTGGATATAATTTGTCTCCCGCTTATTGAAAGTATGCTTTATGTCAGCTGGTCAGAGAAGAGTCAATGTTTTTTGAGCGCAATTCACACCCAGTGATAATTCAAGGACAAAATTGTCCGAATGTGTCACGTGCAACATGGTTTCGGTCTTCCGAGCTTTTGATTTGGATTAATATGTGAAATATGAGAGCGAACACTGATTATTTTGAAGACCCAGAGAGCGCGCGCGGGGGAGGAGCTCTCAGATCGGTCTCTCTGTCACTCAGTCACAAGCACAGCATCTGTTCTACATCACTCGTAAATCACAATAACTCATCAAATTAGGCTTTGGCCGTCAAAAAAATGTCAATGCAGGAAAGACCCTTACTTTGCAGTAATACCCTCGAAACAGCGACGAACTAGTTGGCGTGGCAAGCGTGAAATATCTCCTCCACACAGCCGACTCTCTGGCTCGCTCCCTTCTAGCATGCGACACACGTGAAGCTGACGAATGACGTAGGTTCTGCTGCGACGGAAAAAAACACCTGGATCGGCTTGTGGATCTGTTAATTTTTCAGATCCCCGATCCAGCTATTTTGTCAGTATCGCGGCCGATATCCGATCCTAATATCGGATCGGTGCACCCCTAGTTCATGATATTATTATTATTATTTTATTTTTTAAAGGCTGATGATAGTTAAACTATACAAAAATAGCACTTAGGCCACATTAGGCCTACAGCCTAAACACAAATGGCAAGAGTAATTGCATCTAGCATCTAGCAAAAGTGTTTGTTTTCCAGTAGATGGCAGCAATCTTCCACTAAACTATGCACATTTATGTTTTCACCATGAATTAAACTGAGAAATTTCGATATTTAATGTGAATTTTACATAAAATGTTGCTATTTTAAAGAAACCTGTATATAAATATCATTACTACTTTCGGCAAATACATTTTAAAATGTCCATATGTCCCCTTACAACTGCACAACTGTAGAGTAAAAACATTAGGCTATTAAAAAATGATATTACATGCATTTAAAAAAAACGGATATGATTTTTTTGTACAAAATCACACAGGCTGTGGCCTCTGGAGAACCCAGAACGTCTGCTTGCATATATAGTTTAAGGTAAAACTGGAATTAATTAGCAAACATTGGTATTTTACTACTATGCAGTTAAATAAACTGTTGATTCATTAGCCTACATCACTTTACCTCTGTCTTTACACTGCAAAAATGCTCTTCTTATTCAGTCCAAATATCTTAACATTCTTAAATCAAGATGCATTTACTAGTAAAATGACATAAGATATTTTTTCTTGTTTTCTGGGGGGGGGGGGGCAAAAACTCACTTCATTTTGATTTTATTTTCAAGAAAACAAGAAAATATATCATGTCATTTTACTTATCTAGTAAATACGTTAACATGATAATCAGTTAACTGATAATTACATTGTTAAAATGGAATCAACTATTTTATCAAGAGCGAAGAGTGAGAGAATATTTAAATGACACATTGGGAAGAAAACCCCTCCAAAACTCCAAAAGTCAACGTGGCAGCTTGCCTCCAAGTATTTTCTGGTGCTTGCTCGTTCACTAGCATTACCATGCCACGCTTGGCCACAGACATGGCAGCACAACAGTTACACCTCCTGTATTACACTCCACTGTCCCTCAGCCAGCATATTAGGCAATAGCAATGAGAAACAGGTCTGGCACTCTTTACAGGCACATTGTATCTCTCCTGATGGCAAGCCTAATTAAGCTGCAAGTGGTGCCACAAACAGAGCTGGGTTGTGCTGCAGGGTCAAGAGAGAAAGAGAGAGAGGGATAGAGAGAGACAAAGAGAGAGAGAGAGAGGTTTGCTGGATCCACCACTTCCTTTAGAGTTCAAAACAGCCTGATTTTTCACATCACTAAAAGACGAGTCACCTTGAAAAGAAAAGTACAAGGTCTAGCCTGCAAGTGTGAATGACAACTATTTTTCTCACCTTCTGCGGTTATGAACATGCTCACTGTGAACTTCTGCCTTTATGCCAGTGCGTGTACACTGCACCCTAATTAACAGATCAGAAAAATACTTCCTGAAAATGTATTTGTAGGGTTTCTAAGTGCTAACTGACATTTAGACACATTTAGATGTTAAGCACATGAAAAGTAAAGGGGTGCATGCTACACTAAGGGGAAAGAAGGGTGAATTATGATCGACCAAATGGTTGGATTTTGCGACCTTTCACCACCACGTAACTGATAAGAGCTGCATTTTGTGTTGCATATGAGAAACATCAAATGGCAAACGAAAGTGAAACGAAAACACGCTACTGGTTTGAGCTACGCTGCATGGAACGTTTATCAGCTTGGATCAACACTAGACAGCGCAAAGCAAGCTCAGAACAGATTTACTCACGAAAAAAAAATCGTTACTACAGAGCACTGGGAGATCCAGTAAGAAAGCATTTGAATTTGCCGCTTTGTTAATACATTTGCTGCGAGATCTAGTGCGAAGCATTCAAATTTGGCACAGAATTCTGTTTTACTATAGATATCAGATCAGATAGCGCTGACGTGGAAACCAGGAGAAACCTGTGCCATGAACGAAGCAGCTATAGAAGGCTTTTCAGTCCACAAATCACCAACATTCAGCATGGATTTAATGTAGAAATGCTAAATCTAACCATGGTATTGTGGCTGAAATAGTCAAGTGTTCTTTTTATTTTTATATAATTTATCTCAGGGTTCGCTCTTTTCAAGGGATTTCAAGTGCTTCACACTTTTTCCAGCACTTCAAAGCTCTAAATACTAAATACAAGGGTACTGTTTTAAACACACAGTTACCTGACAAATATTTTTAAACATAAATCCCTCCCGTGTAAATTGATCATTACATATTGGCCCAATAAATGATTTCCAAATAATTAATCGCCATGCAAAAAGATGCATTGTACTAATCATACAGGGAGTGCAGAATTATTAGGCACGTTGATTTTCTGATCATATTTTTTTTCACATTTGACCAATTCCAAACCACAGTAATCCTAATAACTACTATTGATTTAGTATTTAATAATGTATAAGTGATATATAATTGTTCATGAAGGCTGGAAATGAAAATCACCTTATATTCAGGTGTGCAGAATTATTAGGCATGTTTTCTTTTACAGATAAATTGAGCCAAAAAAGAGATTTAACTCAGACTGAAAAGTCAAAAAGTATTAAATGCCCATGAGAAGGATGCAATACTAATGCAATACTAGACATTGCAGTTAAGGCATGACCATTGGACAGTGAAATGCTCGTTGGGTCAGCAGGATCTGACAAAAACAGGTGGTGAAGAAAAGACACCTGTTAACTGCAAAAGAATTAAGAATTAAGGGTGAAACCATCAGGAACCCTTTAGTCTCCAGCGCCACCATTTTCCAAAGCTGCAACCTACCTGGAGTCGCCAGAAGTGCAAGGTGTCAGGATCTCAGAGACTTCAGTTAGGTAAAGAAAGCTTAAGGTCTTCACTCAAAATTAAAATTGTATATTCACCGAACATATTTAATTGTGCTCAGTCAATCTATGAAGTCGAAGTGAAAAATCCATGTTGGACGAACAAGTCCTACGTCCGAAAAAAGGTATACGCATGCGCAAAATGTGCTTGGAAAAAAAACGTTTGTGTGGAGATTTCAAATGCGGAGACGCGGGAGCGGCAGCGCAAGCGGAGCCGAACCAGCAGGTGCTGAAGACTGAAACAGACATACCCAAGAGAATAGAGAGATATTCATCTCACAAAGACATTGGTGAGTATTTAGCACTGAAATTATTCTCCAGAGTTTTGCTTTATGACCGGGTATTAAGTTTAAAATACATATTGTAGAATCACGAGTTCATGCATTCATTGTTTTCATGAGTGTGTTCTTGTTTACCACATAATTATCTAATGGTAGCCTGTAGCCAATAGTTCTATTTTCCTCATGTCTTATATGTCTAAAACAATAGGTAATAAGGAAATTAAGTCATTTGTGTGATATGTGCGGCATGCGACTGTTGAACACGGTGCGTTTGGCGTCGGCCTCTTTCTGGGCTTAAGTTATTGCCTTTTAATATCAAACACGTCAAGCTCGTAATTTTCTTCTGTCCATTAATTCGTCTCATCCTCATTATATAATGAAGAAACTTCTGTTCTGTCTCTTGCCAGATGTGATGCAGGGGAGCTTTGTCATTAATGTTAGTTTTTATTTTTATTAGCAGGTTTTTAGCTTGCAGTGCCGCGTTTTCTTCACCACAACAAAGACATCCTGTTATGCAGAAGACTTCTAGAATGTATTCAGAGTTTTTCCTTATTGAAAATAAGGTATTTTCACCCAAATATCCTGTGTTGGAATTTACTTGTTAATAAAGTAATGTGATAAAATGTCAACACTGTTGTCTGTTTCTGTATTTTGCTTAATATATTTATGTTTTTAGTCATTTTTGTCTTTTGGGACAGTGAGAAATAAACAATTGTTACTACAATTTAAAATATTTAATTGGACCAACCACACAGTTTCACTGTAAAACATTTCTCCAATTCAAAATTTTCTAGTGACTGATCACATCTAAATTTTTTAGTTGGCCAAATTGAAAAATTTAGATGTGATCGGTCACTAGAAAATTTTAAATTGGAGAGGTCTGACATTTTTTACAGTGTTGGTAAATTACATTTTTCCATTGGCTCAACATATTATTTCTAATTGAGCCCATGTTAACAGACTGTTGCCACAATGGATAAAATTCAATTCACAGAAATTCAATTTGGCCAATTGAAAATTTTAGATGTGACCAGTCACTAGAAAATTTTGAGTTGGGAAGATTATACATTTTTTACAGTGTACAGCTCCGGTGGTTCTAGGAAGCTTTTGTCTGCAAGGGTAGTTTAAACACAGTTAGCTGACAAATATAAATAGTAAAATCGCGAGCCTGACACTCCATTTTCTTCCACTCCAGATAGGGGTGATTCAGGTTATTTTATATTTTTATTATATTTATTTTTTATATTATAAATATTTTAATTCAATTTCTGTGTAAAGCACTTTTGCAATTGAATTGCCATTGTTTACGAAAAGTGTTATATAAATAAACTTGCTTAAATATCAAATTTTAATGTTATTTTTAAAGGGTAACTAAACCCTAAACCAACTTTTTTTAGTTAATGATCTGTAATACTGGGGCTTTATTAATGCTGTTCATTGATTCGAGTAAATGTTTTGACATTTGAGTATAAAGTGTTTTAATTCTATAAAATATGGTGTAAAACCGCCAAAGTGCTGCCCTCTTAAGGTTGAACGGTGGCTACTGCAGTTGAATTTTCCTATTGGACGTTGCGGTACATCGTGACGTAGGATGGTACCTCCAACGGCTCACTATCCGCGCCCCTGGCACGAGCTCACCACGCCCTCAGAAATGTTTCCCCCAATCACACGATGAGAACGGCTTCACTCCAGTATGAACTGTCATGTTACATAGGGCTGCTCGATTATGGAAAAAATCATAATCACGATTATTTTGGTCAATATTGAAATCACGATTATGTAACACGATTATTTCACATGACTTTGGGAATATGTTGCATTTATTAAAAATACACCTTTCAACAATTCAATTGAAATTGTAACATTTGTTGTACTTTTTGAACTATTAAAATAAATAATATAACATATATTCAAATCAAAGTATAAAAGTATTCACGTAAAAATGATAACCACAAATAAATAAGATCAACAGTATGGTTCGGCTAGATATGCTTTTCAGGTACGTCTAACATTAGTTTTCAGGTACAGAAATGTATCAAAAGTAAAATAACATTGCATATTTAAGTGCATAAATTAAAGATTAATTCTATTAAACTTACAAAAGCTATTCAATCAAGAGCGGTGAGTGATGTCCTTGTCTTTTGTTGTTTGACATTAAACAGACAGCAGTAAAGGCTACTGCCCCTTTAAGAGGATATGCGTCGTCTTTCTCGACTGTATAAAGTTCACTTAAGGCATATACAGACTATGTCTGCTAGGATACTCATCAAGATGGACATGTTGACATACGTTTTGTGTGAGTTTGTCCGTTCAAGAGCAAGACTTCAAAGAGAACTCAATATTTGCGCGCTGTGAGACGCACATTTTCTCACAGCGCGCGCGTCTTCTCATTCGCGTCTTCTGGCACTAAACCCGGGTGAAGACGGCGAAATGGCAGCACTCGCATGCATTGAAAGTTTACAAAGAGAGAATTATTTGAAAAATATGAAGGAAAAAAAGGACGTTTACACGGCATCCCTGCTCTCGTCAGTTTTTGTTTCTTTATTAGATTGTCATAGGTCACTCTGTGTTTTTTCAAGTGGTTAAACAAATTCGTGATGTTCCCTTGCGTTGCAGACACTACCAAATACCATGTAGCAAATCTTGCACGTAGCATGTTTCTGCTCGTCGTCTGATTCCTCGAAGCCAAACTGTTCCCAGACAACGGAGTTGGTTTTGCCTTTTTTGCTCACCAAACGCTGCTGTAACTGCCCTCCTTCTGCCATCTTTACTCGCGCCGAGTTTTTAAATTCCAGCGGATGATATGCACACGAGTCACGGGACTCACGAACTGAGAGAGATTGTGGCTTCGGGAGGGGCGGATGTGCGCGTGCGCGATTCATTCAGAACGCAAGACAAAATAAGACTGTTCTTGCAAAACTGAACATGGCAAAATAATCGTTTTTTCTCGATTGTACTATTTTGGTGATCGTTGGGAGGCAAAATCGAAATCGAAATTCGATTAATTGCACAGCCCTAATGTTACATGAAGTAAACATTATGAATGAAACTCACTTGACACTTGCTTTAACATTGTATTGAAGAAAATACGGTTAAATAATGCAGTTGTCAGTACACGTCAGGCTTTTCTTGCGATATTATTGCCGCCCGTCATGTGTACAGATAATTTTCATACATGAGACACGCTTTCAAACCCTGACACGTAAGTGGTTGCCGCGGACGCAGATAGATTAGGTCAGTTCTCTTGCGCGGCTGCTTCACTAGCATCGTCGGCATCGGGATTTAACGCAGTTTGAGCAGCGGCTCGCATTGATAAGGCTCCGGGTTTGTGTCTGTTACAGACAATCCACCCTCCTCCACTTCAGGTGAAGGTAAGAGAAATGACCGCTCTGTTGCAAAGCTGGCGTCACTCCAGTCATTCTCCATCTTTGCGACTCGCGAGTCCAGGGCCGGCGTTTGCTATAGGCGAACTAGGCGGTTGCCTAGGGCGACAAATGTGTTGGGGGCGCAGCCAGGCGCCCTCTTGTGGCGCCCTTAAACTTACTTCCCATTAAGCATAGAATTAAAACAAGCGAAATAAAACATACTGTTTATTAAACATGATCATCCTTGGGCGCCCCCTCAGCCGCACGTTTAATTACTTAACCTGATTATTAGATTGAATTGATAGTGAGTATTGTCGAGTTCAGGCGGTTGGTCTGGCATGTGCTCATCACTGGCGCGTTCTTCAAAAAATGAAGCGGTCTAAACCCTCGAGTGCACAGGGACGGAAAAAGAGAAAGGCAGACGATCAAAAGAAAGCCCAGTATAGAGGTAAGTCTTCTCATCTCAGCCATAAAGGTGTAAAACGAAATAAATTTACTTCGTATTATCGATATTATCAACTAATATTGGACGGCATTGGACGTTTTATTGCTGTCACTAAGCTATCACTAGCTAGCTAGTTATCTACATATTACTACGCATTTCACTGACAATAAGGAAATCCAGACGAGCCAAATTTTAATGCTGCGTCAATTTTGAAGGTGAATAGAAATGCCAGAAACAACTGTTCATCTTTTATTATTTAAGATATAGGGATAGAGCTACAAGAACTTATATATTTTAATTTTGTAGTGGTAAGTGTATCCATAATAGCACTTTTGTTTGTAGAGGGTATAGTTAATCCAGTTTATGGGTCATAATTTGCTTAAGTGTCTTTACAGAGTTTTTGCACAGTTTATGGAGTTAATATTTGGTAAATATCCTTGAACATTCTTTCTAGCATTTGTGTATGAACAATTTATTGCAGTTGATCCTTCAAGTCTTAATTTTCTTGATTAAGTGTTGGAGTGACAATAAAAGCCTTTTTGTTTGTTCATCCATAGTTTGAGTCATAATTTGTTAAATATCCTCCAACGTTCTTTGTAACATTTTTGTATGTGCAATTTATTAGAGTGTATCATTTAAGTCATAATTAGATTTTTAAGTCTTGGAGTAACTATAGGAGCATTTTTGTTTGTATAGTTTTTATAAATACTTAACCCATTTGTGCCCAATTTTTTTCTGAATGGCATGTCCTGCATTTATTTTCCTCAGGTTTTTGTATTTTTTCTTGAAAATCGTATTTGAATCTGTGGCAACTATAGTTGCCACACTATAGTTGCCGGTGGGCAAATATGTTGTAGCCTATGCACCCCTTCAATGTCAAATATGTATAAGAGGAGAACATTTAGCATCTAAATCAAAATAACTGCTTTCAACAGATCAATCTGTATTCATAATCAAATGTATTATGTTTGACTAAGTATACTAAAAAGCTATAGATCTGTTGTAAGATTTATGTTTGGATGATTCTAGAGACCTTCATGATTATGTTGATATATGTCAACAAAAAATACTTATTAGTAACATGAAAATATCCTTTCTTTTGGAGGGTTTGCCTTCGTTGTGCTCCCTGGAAGTAGGGGTAGGAAGTTGGCAGTCTCATGTGACAGGAAGGAAATTAATACTTTTTTTTTTCTTGAAATCCTTTATTTGGTTGTCTGCTTGTGTGTCATTAAGATATAAAACATGGATAATATCTAGAAAAATACTTACAGAAGGAAAATGACAACTATACACTGGCAACCATAGTTGCCGGTGGGCTTAACAATTAAGGAGGGGGAGGGGGGGGGGGGGGGGGGGCAAAACTCAATCTCGCCTAGGGCAATCAAAGAGCTAGAGCCGGCCCTGCGCGAGTCAGACAGCTGTCAGTCAATCCGTCACTGCGGGTCTCAGGTGCACACCCTCCGCTCAGCCCCGCCCTCGGTTCGTCCCCTCTGTGTCCGCCGGGCTCTGCCCACTTTTCCAGCATTTTTTTAAAATTGCCAGTGGGTGGAGTTACGCTCTGAGCAGGGGTTTAGTTACCCTTTAATGTAATGATTTGTAAAACAAAGTTAAGATGTAGAAAAACTAAAACTTTGTGGCAAACTGAAAATTATCACTATAATCAGTAGATGGCGGCAGAGGAGTACTTATTGTCGGTCAGTTCAGTGTGATACTTTTAAAAAACAATGGTACATTTAAAGGAATAGTTCACCCAAAAATGAAAATTAGCCCATGATTTACTCACCCTCAAGTCATCCTAGGTGTATATGACGTTCTTCTTTCAGACAAATAAAATCGGAGTTATATTACAAAAGTCCTGGCTAATCCAAGCTTTATAATGGCTTTAATTGTTGCTCTGTTTTTGAAGTCCATAAAAAAATGCATCGGTCCGTCAAATAACGTGCTCCACATGGCTCCGGAAGTTAATTAAGGCCTTCTGAAGCGAAACGATGCGTTTGTGTGAGAAAAATATCCATATTTAAAACTTTATAAAGTGCCTCTGCCGCTCAAAAGGCTTCCGTTAGCAAGTACGCTGGTCAGACGTACGCATCTTGAATTGCGAGAAGGCACTTTGAACCCTTTTCCACTGAACGCGATCGGCTGGAACTTTACGTTATAATGTTTTAAATATGGATATTTTTCTTACACAAAGGCATCGATTCGCTTCAGAAGGCCTTTATTAACCCCCAGAGCCGTGTGGAGCAGTTATTTGACAGACAGACGCATTTTTTATGGACCTCAAAAACAGAGTAACAGTCACTGCCATTATAAGGCTTGGAAGAGACAGGACTTTTTTAATATGACTATTAATATTAATTGTATTCGTCTGAATGTCATATACACCTAGGATGACTTAAGGGTGAGTAAATCATGTTATGATGTCATATGATGTTACATGTCATATCATGCTAATTTTCATTTTTGGGTGAACTATCCCTTTAATGAGTGAAGGTTTTTGCACGTTATTGGGATTAATAAAAGTAGAGATGCTCCGATCAGCATTTTTGGGGCCGATCACCAAGATCATGATCTGCCGATTGCCGATCACTGCCGATCACAGAATGGCAGGGGAATGGCAATCTTTTATCTATAATCTTGCAGAGTTTGCACCATTTGTAGAAATGAAACTAACTCTAAATTAACTGAGTCAAGATCTTGAAGAACCACCAAGTGTTTATTTTAGAAAATGAGATAACTTAAGGCTACTGTAGGCCATCTTTCCCAAATAAATGTATATAATAAATGTATATAATTATCTCACCTAAATATTTGATCATGCAGTGCATTTTTGTTTTTAAAAACAATTTTTCAGGTAGGTCTAACATTAGTATTGAGGTAAGAAATACTAAATACATTCAATAAGAAATCAAATGTAAATTAATATTGGTCTTCCCTCAATAAATTAAATTAGATTAATCCTTACACTTAAGGTTGCAAAAGTTAGTCATTCAAGAGCAGTGAGTGTCATAAAGGTTCATCAAACACCACAAGACAAAGAGAAACTCAGAGACAGCAGCAGTTTATTCGATTCGGTTACAGCTGCACAAACGTTCACTCGCGAGTCACGACGGGGTTTACGTGCATACTCGTCAAGACGGTAATTTAGTACATACATTTGTGTGTATCTGACCATTTCAGCGCAATTTGTACTCGCAAGCTTTTTGTGAGATGGACTGTGTGTGTGTGTGTGTGCGCGCGCGCGCACGGTCTGGAGAGCGCGCGAGTGCTGAGCGGTTTGAACACTGGCAAGACTTAAAAATAAATGCAAATGATAAACTTTAGTGACAATGCGACACATGCGATGCGCTGATGTGAAGCCATTTGAGCATTAAGTTATGAAAGGGAGAGAGAGAGCGCGCACACGCAGTGTTTATTCTTCTCTGAGTTTTCCCTTTGTATCTGAGATACAACACGGTGATTCACGCGCGCTGTTTGTGAACGTACGTCCCACAGAAAGTTTTCAAATGACTGCGTAAGTTATTTAATAGAGTCTAGGAAACTACGTCATTGCGCATTGCATTATGGGTAGTCGCCGCCATGTTTTAGGACACGCTCAGGAGCGTACAATGATAACAAATGCGAATCACCAGAGGAAAAAACGACTGTATTTACTTTAATACTTTTTAAGAACTCTTGCTTGCACTCACTTATAATAAATGGACTAATATTTGAATCTCTTAAGTACATGAGCGCTCAGTCGTGCAGCCAGGACATTGCACATATTCATCACGTTTCATACAATGAGAAATCAGACGGCCGCCTTCTATCGCACCACACATTGGTTTGTCTTTTGCAGTTTATTTTTTAATAGCCTAACTAAAAAGTCTGTATCTGATATATAAAATAGTAAATATACTTATAGCTTGATCTCAGCCAGTGGACCATTTATTCAATCAACATTGCCTATATCATATCGCCCGAATTCCTTAACGTGCATTAAAGGATAACAGATTATGGCTCGTAATGCAGCTTTGAAATGATTTGTATTTGAAACCGCTTTAGCCTACAGTACTAAAAAGTTTTACTGGACTTAAATGGAACAAGTACAAGATTTCCTTCTACTGAGAGAAGCTGAACAATGAAGCATTTCCAGACGCGTTTCATGCATTATTTATGGTGTGAGCACATTCAAGCGGTTCAGAAAATATTCATCTGTAATATTAGCCTGGCGTGGCCATACTCAATTCTAGACAGAATTTGAGTCTGGTACCGCTCCATTGAGCTTTGATTATGGGGCGTGTTTCAACCGAGCCAGGAAAGACCTCAATTGGATAGACCCACAACCAATCAGAGCAACGGAGCGACGCGTAATGTTAGTTGTCAAATGTCAACAGAACTCAACTGCACTGTTACCAAGTCCGTGTTTTTCTCCATGTCCGCGGGTTGAAGCGACCCCAATTATGTGATTATATAAACCCAGGAATGCAAATTTTAGCAGGCAACCTTGCCAAAATAACATATTTTGCCAACCAAACGTTTTGAGTAGCAATTGTGCGCGACATTGCAAAAACACTTGGAAACCCTGTCTGCACGCACGCATGATTAAGTAACGTTACAAGAAAAACATGAGTGTAAACGATCTTTGGCAGTAATAAAATAATTTAAGGATACACAGAGTACTTACCAACACGATCATCGTTTCTGAGAGAAATAGTGAAGGTGAATGCATATACGAACAAGTTCTCCGTTTAGGATAAGAGCAAATTCAACCCAAGAGCCTTCGATGACGTGGATGATTACGTTACTGTTTATCATCTGTCCATCATCGTCTAAAGCCCGCCCTGACAATTTCATTGGTCCGAACAGTTTCTGTTCGGGCATAATTCCTCCTCTATGGAGCGAGTCCAGACCGAATTGCCCGAGCAAAACATTTTGTGGGCGGGGCTAAATTCGGATGGCATCCAGGCTACTGTAATATATCTGTTATAAATAATAAATACAAATTATAAAGACACATTTTGGCTAAGTTGTTTATTTCCGAGTGTTATGCTGCCTTCACGTGCTCTCGGAATTATTACGGAATTTTCCTTGGTAAAAATTGCACATGAACGCCCTCCACTTTCGAAATATGAATGGGATGAGCTCGTAATCACTAACTTACTTCAGAAGTGGGAATTGTCCAATTTCCGATAGCACGTGAAGGTAGCATTACTTTCACTTAGTCTTGTTTTTTCCAAGCTGGTAAACTGAAATATTGTGCGTGATTTGAGATATGTTTTCCACGCAGGTTGTAAAAGAGCGGCTATGGCAGTTCATAACACAGCAAGCGGTGACCATTCAAATGTGTTTTTAACTGTATAATACAAGTTTTAAAGTCTACCTCCACTACTACTCATTCTCTAATGTAGTGCAGTGTCCTAAAGAACACGAATGCATTGCGTTGCTGACGTCACGTTCCCATTCTCTATATAGAAATATGAATTGTACCTCACCTTCAGCATTATAATTATTTTACCCGCGCTGGAAAGAGAATGAGACGGTGTCGCTGCATATCATGCCCTAGCTCTCACGGCAGGTGCGGGTTTTATGTGTCGTCAGCATGAGATCGGTTCATGAGATTGGCCTTTTTGGAGACCGCCGATCAATCATCCCAAAGCGATTATCGACCGATCGAGATTGGTTGCCGATCAATCGGAGCACCCCTAAATAAAAGTTCATTTTATCTGAATCTCAATTCAAGCTCAGTGCTTTACTGTCAAATTTCCAATAAACAAACATGTAATTTTATTAGGAACTGCACTTAAGGCAAAACAATAGTATTTTTTATTATTAAAATTTGCTTTATGATTAAAAATCCCCCAGCACTACCAAATCAGGTGCTGGTGATGCCATCTGTAGAATGTATGCTCTCAAATGTTAGTATAGAGCCCTGCATAGTTTCTGTTCAACAGCTTTTAATTTTCTTTTAATCTCAGCATTATGGTCAATTATATATATATATATATATATATATATATATATATATATATATATATATATATATATATATATATATATATATATATATATATATATTCATTTTACACACACGTGTGCAATATGAAACAAATAATAATAATACTTCACCATAATGCTGAGATAAAGAAAAAATCTGTCTAACAGACTGTTGTTGTTTTTTTCCTAAGCAAGTCAATGCAATATTTATTATTTATAAGGAGGTTTGAATGTCTCTGGTAAAATAGTATGTTATTACAGTGTATATTATATTTAAGAGTGATAACTACAACACGGTTTCAACAGACAAAGGACTGTCATCTGTTGTGAAACGTATATGGGTGCACAAGTCCAAACTTTATGTAATTTCCAGGCAGCAAAACTGACACATATTGAATACAGTAGTTTGGTCTTGTGTTGTTCTCGTTTCAAGCATGATTCTACAGACTACTCTGGCTTTTCACATGCAAGAAAATGATAAAACATTTTAGGAAACCCTAACTGTGAGACGTCTCAGTTATTGTGTGTATATTACAGAGCAGACTTAAATGATGTTCAGCAGTAAACTCCTGGCTGTGGTGTCAACTCACACTAATGGCGTTAGCCAGCAAGCTAGTTAATCCGAGGAACCCTATTTAACCGGAAACCACAAACAAAATATAAATATCTCGGGTAGATAGAGATGTAATCAAACGCATAAGAGATTGCCTAAATCAATATATAGTACAAAATGAACAGGGAGAGAGTCTAGGGGAAACAGCCGTTAGCTGAATGTTGCACCTTTGCATTCAAAACTGCGTCGCCATCTTGAACATACGCGCTCTGCTCTCCCGAGCCTGCATGTAATTCACCACAAAGCGCTCAGAATACTCAGATTAAATAAAACACTCACCTCATGTCCTTAAAGACACTCCAATACGCGCTGAAAGGTGAGCCTGTGCGGTTCAAACGTGCGGTAATGAAATTCGTCGGCAGTGAGACTGCGCGAGCACTCACACACACACTTGAAACACAGGCTTGTTATTTGTCCTCACTGAGTCGTGGATTTAAATTCGAGTCGCTTTCTTTATGATTCTGCGCCAGAAATTAATATACGTCACAAGTGTACCGGTTTCTTCTTGTTGAATGCCCGGTCGCTTGCATTTTGTGCAGCTCTGGCGCACCTGAGGAGACGGAGTGAAAGAGTTTTTCTCAAGCAAACAGGATGAAACGGTGTGACGTTCAAACTCTCCCCACACAGGCGGCCTTCACTCACCCCACCCAAGCCTCAATCTCCGTATATTTCTGCACACCAGAAATTCTTGATAAACGTATTATTAAAATCATATTTTAGAAACGAACTGATTCCGCTATTAATAATTGTTTTACATATGCTTCCGCCTTTGAAATTATTCCAGCTTAAGGCGTTTATTAAATATAATTTCATAAATTCTGTCGTACATTGGTGCTTTTTTTCGGACTGCAAAATTAGATTAGGTATATAGGATGTAAACATAAATAATATTAAAGTTTCCTACAATAACCCAGTATTTTTGTATTTAAACAATCCGAGCTGCAGGTCAATAGGAACCATTAGTCAGGAAACGATGTTCTACACGGATTCTTTCATGGCGCGGTCGAGATGTTTGTTTTCGTTTCCATCATATTTGTCTTTGTGGCTTATTCTGTTTCTATAAAGTTTGTGTATTACAGATTTAGTCAGTTATGGCCACACTTACGGAATAAAATATCCAGCCCTTCATTCACCATTGGAAACGCACATTTTTGTCCAACACAAGAGATGTCCCGCGCGCTCTGTCGGAATTCAGGGGATGACAAGCCGCCCGTGACAGCCAACGAGACTCGAGCTCTGTTAGTCACTGCACACCCAGATGACGAATGCATGTTCTTTGCACCTACCATCTTAAAACTTGTTGAATCACAAGCATCCGTGTATTTGTTATGTTTGTCAACAGGTAGGTTTACTATAACGTAAATAAATCATAACCATCACCTGAATCATTTCAGTTCTAATGAAAACCAGAACCTTTTTTTAACTTTCACCTTGAAAATGAATGCTATTTATTAATGTTATCTGCATAAACACTATACGCTATGTGTTGAACTGATTAAATTGAGAAATCTATTGCTATGCTTGTATAATATAAAAGAGACACTTCACATGTTTCTGTGATGCTCAGGCAATTACAACAATCAAGGACTGCAACGCAAAAGGGAACTGATTGACAGCTGTGCGGTTTTGGGAATTCCATCCAACCATGTCACCATCATAGATGACAAGTAAGGGTCGCACACAGGATACATAATATTCATTTAAAGTAATTGTTCACCCCAAAATGTAAAATCTGTCATCATTTGCTCACTCTCATGTTGATCCAAACCTGTATGACTTGCGTTCATAATATAATATAAATATAACATCTTCCTCTGCAGTCATCTAAAGAACTTCTTGAATTGAAATCCAAAACACTGCATTTGATTTATATATTGTAATGTAATTTATTCATGTGATGGCAAAGCTGAATTTTTAGCAGAAATCATTCTAATATGCTCATTTTTAATAACTTTTATTCAGCAAATTATTCAGCAAAACTTGTATTGCATTAAATTGATCCAAAGTGATGGTAAACATTTGGTGAACATTTGGTGATGATGGTACATTTATAATGCTACACAAGAAGATTTAAGTCTACAGTTCATCCGGAAAGTATTCACAGCGCTTCATTTTTTCCACATTTTATGTTACAGCTTTATTCCAAAATGGATTCAGTTCATTATTTTTTTCCTCTATTCTACAAACAATACCCCATAATGACAAAATGAAAGAAGTTTGATTGAAATCATTCCAAATGTATTAAAAAAGAAAGAAAAAAAATCACATGTAAATAAGTATTCACAGCCTTTGCTCTATACTTTGTTGAAGCAACGTTGGCACCAATTACAGTTTTTAAGTCTTTTTGAGTGTGATGCTACAAGCTTGGCACACCTTTTTTTGGGCAGTTTCTCCCATTCATCTTTGCAGGACCTCTCAAGCTCCATCAGGTTGGATGGGGAGTGTCGGTGCACAGCCATTTTCAGATCTCTCCAGAGATGTTCAATCGGGTTCAAGTCTGGGCTCTGGCTGGGCCACTCAAGGACATTCACAGAGTTGTCCCGTAGCCACTCCTTTGTTATCTTGGCTGTGTGCTTAGGCTTTTTGTCTAGTTGGAAAATGAACCTTCGCCCCAGTCTGAGGTTCAGAGCGCTCTGGAGCAGGTTTTCATCTAGTATGTCTCGGTACATTGCTGCATTCATCTTTCCCTCGATCCAGACTAGTCTCCCAGTTCCTGCCGCTGAAAAACATCCCCACAGCATGATGCTGCCACCACCATGCTTCACTGTAGGGATGGTATTGACCAGGTGATGAGCGGTGCCTGGTTTCCTCCAGACATGACGATTGCCATTCAGCCAAAGAGTTCAATCTTTGTTTCATCAGACCAGAGAATTTTGTTTCTCATGGTCTGAGAGTTCTTCAGGTGCCTTTTAGCAAACTCCAGACGTGCTGCCATGTGCCGTCTGGCCACTCTACCATACAGGCCTGATTGGTGGAGTGCTGTAGAGATGGTTGTTCTTCTGGAAGGTTCTCCTCTCTTCACAGAGAAACGTTGTAGCTCTGTCAGAGTGACCATCGAGTTCTTGGTCACCTCCCTGACTAAGGCCCTTCTCCCCCGATCGCTCAGTTTGGCCGGGCGGCCAGCTCTAGAAGAGTCCTTGTGGTTCCAAACTTCTTCCATTTACGAATGATGGAGGCCACTGCAGGGCTCCAGAGTGCGACTAAATGGTCGCATTTTGCGACTAAAATTTGAGAGTGTGCGACTGAATTTTACATCCAGTCGCACATGTGCGACCAGTAAATTTGCCTGCTGTCGGTACTGGAGAAATTAAGAAAATACACTTACTAATTATAATTGATAGACGTTATGTCTGGCAAATTCTATCTTTGCCAGTCGTTTCTATACGAGATAATATTAAACCATTTGTCCGTGATGCATTTTTGCCATTCGCAATCCAGAAGAGAGAGAAAGCGAGCGAGCTCTCACGTGGAGCTACAGCGAACACAACACACAGTCAGCTTAATGAGGGACGATGGCCAAGAACTAAACAAAAGTTTAGTCTGCTTAAACTTTAGGGATGTGCTGTGATATTAATCGAATTTTATTTTCAATTTTGGCTTCCAAGAATTATAAAAAGATGGTATGAGGTAAAACTATTCCGTGTTCAGTCGAGCTCATCCTTCCCTTCACAGCTGCGTTGTCATTTCTCCTTAAACCTAAACTAAACGTCAGATTCAGTGATTGTTGTAAACTGCAGTCTCTACTGTTGCTAAACTGCGGGATGTGTTTGATAATAAAGAGCTATTAAATGCACAATAATCCGCGCAAGAGACGCTGTTTCCAACTTCAACGCGGCTTATGTGTGTGTGCTGAGAAATGGACCGACTTGCACTTAATATTTTAGGCTTCGTGTGCGCGTCTAAACCATCAAATAAAAAACAAATAGCCGGTGTCAAAATGACCAGATTGTAAAGTAGTTATTTTAACAGTTTATATCTTAAATGGGCGTAAATAGTTTGGAGAAATAGGAGAATATGATATTATTAGTTCTACAGTCGATCGGTCTTAAAGGGGCAGCGTCTAATAAACCTGCTGACGATTGAGCCATTAATTCGAATCGACTAAAGGCAAATAGAAAATATTCACATCTCTTGAATTAATACTTTAGCTTTTATAAGCATTAATTTATCAATTTATACAGTGCAAACTATGCAGTGTTATTTTACATTTCATTACTTTATTAGATTTCTTTGTAGGTTTGTTCTTTACTGTAATATTAATGTTAGCAGACCTTCCGAATGCCTGCACACTGGTCCATTTACACATTAGATGTTTTATATTTTTGTTCAAACTTTGCGGTTTCTTTTGCTATAGATATTTTACTTTTCAGATTATAAAGCCATGTTAATTATGTTCGTAATTATGTTTTTTTAAATAAAAAATATAAAGTATAATAAAAAGAACCGGTAAGAATACTGTTAAAGTACCGATAAGCAGTATCGGTAAGAGTAGTAATCCCATTAAAACCTTAACGATACCGATCCCTATTAGTAATACAGTGGAAATTAGTAGATTTGGTTAGCATGTTGATTTACGGCGTGCGCCCCTAAAATTTCTGGCTGTGCCCCTAAAGTTTTCAGTTGGGGGCCACTGTGCTCCTAGTGAAAAAAGTTAGTCTGGAGCCCTGACTGTACTCATTGGGACCTTCAATGCTGAAGAAATATTTCTGTACCCTTCCCCAGATCTGTGTCTCAATACAATCCTGTCATGGAGGTCTTGTCTTACAGACAATTCCTTGGACTTTATGGCTTCAAATAAATGCTGTTCTTTTGAACAAAATGATCACAGTTTACACAATATTAAGCAGCAAAAACGGCTTTAAACGTTAAAATACACATATATGTATATGACATACTATAGAACAATATAAAATAATTTATAAAATATATAATAAGATATCTCTCTACAATTACCACTAAATTAATTAATTAATTTGACCTGAGCACAGTTGCATTTACATGAATGATGCAAATCCATTATATTGCAGATTTTCTTGCACTATGCAGTTGCTTATGATGAATGAACATGATAAAGAGCTCACTTGATGAGTAAGATGCACAGACCTGCCATCTTCAGCAAAACTCCATTGAGATAATAAAGATTGTGTCAATCCATCAGCGCCCAACATTGACAATAGGCCCTCGTCTACTCATGGTGGGGGTGTTGAATTAATGCTATGAAAATAAACATTTAGGTCCAGTGTGGCCATCCCCCCGAGGCTTCATCCGTAGCGAGGACACACATTAAGGGTACCATGCTGGGTCTGGCCCCTCCTCTTCTCCCCTGGCTGCCCTGTGAGCAAAGAGTGGCCGGGCTACAAATGAAACCCCTCCATTCTTGTCACAACAGAGGCACAGACAGCTCAAGCTGATGTATGGGAGCTCGCTCTGTCACCGTAGGACATAAATGACCAGGCCGGGAGACTAAAAGAGGGCAGTCCTCCACCCCCCTGAG
Source organism: Gobio gobio (assembly GCF_949357685.1). Classification (NCBI taxonomy): domain Eukaryota; kingdom Metazoa; phylum Chordata; class Actinopteri; order Cypriniformes; family Gobionidae; genus Gobio; species Gobio gobio. Next base: position 31,827,120 of record NC_137100.1, on the reverse strand, counting down.
AACCCTATGAAAAAAAAAAAGAGTACATGAGGCAGGATTTTCTAAAATAGTCATTGTGATCCCACAATTACCAAATATTAGTTTGGCGATGTTGTGAGCTCCTCACATCTGCATGGTCTTTTCTTAGTCACAGTTGAATTTTCAGTGTTTTCCTGAATCATCAGCTGTTTTTCTCATTTACTCTAATAAATATTAACTATATTCCAGATTTTCAAAATACAGGCTGGCCAAATACCTACCCACATATTCCCACGTCATTGGTTAGCTGTGCCAGAGTCTGGCATATAGACATGTATCAGTAATATTTACACCATTGAAAAGTTTAGGGTTAGTAATATTAATAATTGTATTCTTGTATTATTACTTTTGTTCTTTTACTATACTTTTATTCATCAAGTACACATTACATTGATAAAAAAGACAGTAAAGAGATGTATAGCATGACAAAATACTTCTATTTCAAATAAATGCAGTTCTTTTGAATTTTAACCATCAAAGAATCTTGAAAAAATGTGTCACTGTTTCCACAAAAATACTAAGCAGCACAACTGTTTTCAACATTGATAATAATAAGAATGATTTCTGAAGGATCGTGTGACACTGAAGACATTGAAGAGTAATGCTGAAAATTCAGCTTTGCCATTACAGGAATAATTACATTTTAAAAAGTTATTACAATGGTCAATGGAAAATAGTTAATTTAAATTGTAATAATAACTCACATTATTACTGGTTTTACTGTATTTTATTGATCAAATAAAATAAATGCAGTCCATAAGAGACTTTCAAAAACATAAAAAAATCTGACTCCAAATTTTTAAACTAGTGTGATTGCTGAACAATGTTAATAGCCTCAGATGAAATTTTAGAGGGAAACCTGCAATGGTAAAATTTGTTACCTCTGCATGGTTTATATGTCTATATTTTCTGTAAGTGGTATTAGCCATCACTTGGGTGCTTTTATAAGACTCAGATGTTGAAACATCACCTGAAGTTTTGCCAGGCAATATGCTGTTGTTGCATTTATGCTGTGTGTGTGTGTAGGAGAGAGAATTTATACATAATTATAAAATGTTGTCTCTTCTGAGCATAGTTCTACTGCTAACACCTTCTTTCAGAAGAAGTATAAAATGGAAGGTTTTTTTGTTTTTGATGCAGTTTTAGTCATTTCTTTTTTTTTTTCCTGCTGAGTAAACTAAATCCTTTTTATTCCCAAAGACCTTAAATCCACATTTGGGAAAATGTAGTTAGGAATCATTCAGCATTTCAGATACCACTTGTTCACTGTGTGCTTGGATTTTAGCTTGCAGCTGGGGAAAAATATATTTTCTTAAATGTTTCGACTATGTATTTGACTTAAAGTTATTAAATCTTACAAAGTTTTGTCAGGTGTATGCTTAAATTGTAATGAATAAATAAATTGCCATTGAGTTAAGAAAAATCAACGTAATGGACTATATGCACATTGTATGGAAATTATGAAAAAAAAATAAAAAAAAATTAAGCTCATTATTAAATCTTGAGGAAGTGTCTCACAACAGAACATAATATTTTATTTTATTGCCTTTCATTGAGAGAGGACTAGAAGAAACACAATACAAGTCACAGTGCATTCACAAGTCTTTCTTGAGATTTTCTTAAACCTGATTAAAGATTTTTGGAATTCTTTGAAAACAAACAAAAAATTTTTTTTAGGCATTTTACTGGAAACAAAAAAAATGTTTAGTGTGTGCCCTTGTTCCATCCATCTACGCTACAGTAACCGTTCATTCCAGTCAAAATGTCATGTTGGAAATGGGTATTTGTTTTTTGTTCAAAATAATTAAAATGTTGGACAGGCTGGATGACAATAAAATTCAGACTGCTTATACTCTGAATAGTCTTTAGCTAGTCCAGTTCCTCTGGAAATAATTGCAAGCCTCTTGCTGAAAAATCATATTTAGATGGGAAAATAAATATTTTTTAAAAACTTTGCTTGAATGGGATTTTGTAAAAGTACATAAACCAGAGTTTTCCTGTCTACCCAGAGAATGGCAAGCATTGTGCATGATGCATGTGTCACAAATTCAAGTTCTTCCAAAAGAATTTGCATAGTCATGGTAATATGTTTTCCAGGCTGTTTTCCAAGTGCTGTGACCCACCCTGCCTGCAGTTGTTCCCTGCATGAATCCGTTCCTTTAGTAAACTGCGCTCTAAAGCTTCCTTCTTGGCATTGGTGTTTTTGTGCTTAAATTCTGCGGAGCCCCAGAGGTCCAAAGCACCATCGCATGGCTTAAACTTCTCCACATTTAGAATTTGTTGGTTTCTTGGAAGGATGGAAAAACTAAAGCACTAATAGACCCTCTAGCTGTCCCAAATGTAACAAGACAACATTTCCTGGTGTGTTGGATGATCAGATACGCCCTTGTTTTGACTGCTTTGGACACATTTACCTCCATTTGGGTCGTTTAGATCACTGTGTGTGTGGTACGAACTCTTTGTTTAAGTGTGGGGTCAGTGAGCAGTCGTCTTGTTTTAGACCGCTCTAGTGGCGGTACGGGGAATCAGAGTGTGTTCTGAGAAGCCTGGGAGTGTGTGTGTTGACTAGGTCATAAGTATCATGTAAACTCAGACACCCACCTGGAACTTTCATAATCAGCTGGCACAACGCCCAGTCCGCCTGTACGTCTCTCTCTATTGCTTGCCCTATCTTTATTTTTTAACCTAATGGACACACAGAATAAACTTTGACCCATTCTGACTCATTTTCCTCATTGACCTTATCCACCGTATCTCAGTCTTCACCCAGTAGCTGACACTGTAATCTTTATGATCCTTTCCTCTATAGTCATTCACAAGCACGTACACAAACACACAAGGCTTTAATCTCACCCTGCATTTGCCAAAAACCCAGATTGCGAGTAACTAAAAGTGAGCTTTGGTACAGTGTAGTTCGCTTCACTCTGAAAAACTCTAATCAAGGTCATCCTGATCTGTTTTTTTTTTTTTAAATCTGTTTTTATTTAATCTAAAGTATGTTACAGATTTCACTGGAGCATAGTTAACTGACGACTGCAGTGAACTGATAACGCATAAATCTGAAAGATGAGCTTCTCTGTCTTTCGGTTGCATAGCATTACCTTAGCAACTGTGATAATCTCTAGATTTAATGTGCACGTTTAAGCTTGTGTGTGTGTGTGTGTGTGTGTGTGTGTGTGTGTGTGTGTGTGTGTGTGTGTGTGTGTGTGTGTGTGTGTGTGTGTGTGTGTGTGTGTGTGTGTGTGTGTGTGTGTGTGTGTGTGTGTGTGTGTGTGTGTGTGTGTGTGTGTGTGTGTGTGTGTGTGTGTGTGTGTGTGTGTGTGTGTGTGTGTGTGTGTGTGTGTGTGTGTGTGTGTGTGTGTCCTAGCAGGGTCATCTGGGCTCTGAGCTGGTTCAGGAAAGGTTGCTGTGTAGTGATCAGTGATCGGTGTGCATGCAATGATCCTATTCATTCCCTGCAGTCAGCAGCACTGACCGCTGTGCTGTAGTACATTGAGTACATTGACACACACACACACACACACACACACACACACACTCAACTGAGTAGACAAAGATTACATGAGTGCACATAGTTAGAGTGACAAAGTCTTGTGGACTTTGGTCTCAGTCTCAGACATTCACAGACCGCTCACTCAAGTACATTGTATGCAGAACTGGTTGGAACTGGTTGAAGTCAGAAATTGCTGTCTGACTGGCTGGCGGCTAGCCTGCTACATAATATCCTGGCATCAGGGTCCACAGGTTTTTATCAGTCCACTAGGAAACTAAGTTGTTTTTTGCAAGGTGCTTGCTAGTCGTTGGAAGTTTTGTGAGGCAGCAAAAGATCAACTCTCAATATTTGCCCTTCAATTCCCTTTACTTAAAATACAGGGATGCACAATATATCTGGACTTACAGTGGGGAAAAAAAGTATTAAGTCAGCCACCAATTGTGCAAGTTCTCCCACTTAAAAAGATGAGAGAGGCCTGTAATTTTCATCATAGGTACACTTCAACTATGAAGATTTATTTTAAATAAAAATCCAGAAAATCACATTGTCTGATTTTTAAAGAATTTATTTGCAAATTATGGTGGAAAATAATTATTTGGTCAATAACAAAAGTTAATCTCAATACTTTGTTATATACCCTTTGTTGGCAATGACAGATGTCAAAGTTTTCTGTAAGTCTCCACAAGGTTTTTATGCACTGTTGCTGGTAGTTTGGCTCATTCCTCCATGCAGATCTCCTCTAGAGCAGTGATGTTTTGGGGCTGTCGCTGGGCAACACCGATTTTCAACTCCCTCCAAAGATTTTCTATATGGGGTTGAGATCTGAAAACTGGCTAGGCCACTCCAGGACCTTGAAATGCTTCTTACGAAGCCACTCCTTCGTTGCCTGGGCGGTGTGTTTGGGATCATTGTCATGCTGAAAGACCCAGCCATGTTTCATCTTCAGTGCCCTTGCTGATGGAAGGAGGTTTTTACTTTGGTCCCAGCTCTCTGCAGGTCATTCACTAGGTCCCCCCGTGTGGTTCTGGGATTTTTGCTCAGTATACGCCATTATCTCATGAACACCCGTACGACAGTTAGCGGAAGTTAGAGATTACAGTTGGTAAAGTTTTAATTATGGATATTTTCCTATCACAAAAGCATTGCTTCGCTTCAAAAGGCCTTTAGTAACCCCCCCAGAGCCGTGTGGAGCAGCTTTATGATGGATAGATGCACTTTTATGCAGAGCAACATTCACTGCCATTATAAAGCTTGGAAAAGCCAGAATTTGTTTTATATATATATATATATATATATAACTCTGATTGTATTTGTCTGAAAGAAGAACGTCATATACACCTAGGATGACTTGAGGGTGAGTAAATCATGCATGGGCTCATTTTCATTTTTGGGTGAACTATCCCTTTAATATATTGGTTTTGGTCAATATAGGTATTTACCCGCATTATTAATCCTATGAATTATTTGTTCTTGCTTGATTCTGACTATTTTTAGATTAATTTAAACCATCATCTAGTGTGAATTAAAAAAAATTGTTTCATTCATCTTTAAATTGTTATCCATTTTTGATGCTGTACATTTATAATCATAACATTGATTTGACATTGACCAAAAAAGTTATTTTAGGTTATTTTAGACAAAATAGTATTTATTTTTATTGAGCTAATAACAATAACAGCTAGAATTGTAATCAGTGCATTCCTACCCTGAACATGTGAAGAAAACTAAAAGGTTGAACACTGTACATGTTGGTCAGACAATCTCTTCCTGTTTAAGTTGGTGGTTTTCAGTCAGAATTATCTGCAGAGTGGATCAGACTTTATACCAGCTCTCAAATGTCTGACTATGTAGACCTCATGAACTTGCGGTCATCATCTCTAATTATATTATCTGTTTGCTGGCAGTTAAAAGTTGTCTGTCTGATTAATTGAATTGTTATGTGAGTGTGTGCGATATCCATTTCAATGTACACTCTGATTGTAAAGTTCTGTTGTATCTTACTTTGTTGTATCTTACCATCTCAGAGTGTGTCCTCATGGGCTCTGAATGAGTACTGTGACCCTCTTCTCAGAGTTGCTTTGCTCTCTCCGGTGCACATCCATTTTTTCCACCTACATTCTGTCCGAGGCAATGCATCATGGGAGTGCTTTTGTGATAAGAGCACATCTGAACACGCTCCACTGAACTTGTACTTAGTCGACCCCTGTGCTCTTTTCTCTCTCTTTTTCTGTATTATTCATTCAGGCAGACAGATGTACTCTCTGTCTGTCTGAACCTGAACACAGACCACACAGTCCACCTGCCTGGCTGGGTGACATCAGGTTGAGTGCCTGTCCTCTGTTTACTTCCTCTTACAGGTCTCTCTCTGTGTCTCTGTCATGTGTTGAGAGCTTTCAGTGTGTGTTAGGCTAGTTTTTGTTAGTTTGTAAGTTCCCTTGAACTGGGCAGATATGCATATACCGTTATACATGGCTCTTGCATTTCCACAGAGGCTGTCTGAGAATTTATAAAGGAACCTATACTCTTAAGGTTGGACTGTTTTCACAGCAAATATGTTTTCTCATTTAATTCCAAATTAACTTTTAGAATTATTTAAAGAATTAAATGTGAATAAAAAAAAAACCCTAATAAAATTACTGATACCAATATAATATTTATGGAAGCCCATTTCCGTTAAAAAAGAAAAAAAAAATCAGGCTTTGGTAAAATTATTAGATAAAAAGTTGAATATATACTAATTGGAAATGATGTCAGGAATAATTGTAAAACTCTCAACTGTGTTCGGCAACAGCGTCTCTAATAAGCAAAGCTATAAGTTTAACTGCTTCGAAAACAGAAACGTTACCACCTCGTTACTGAGAAATTATATGTAGCTTTTTGGTTTTATCGAAAAGTTGATCGCCAGGCAGAGCTAACATGTTTCTGTACACATGTACGTTTCCATCTGTGTGTGAGTGTCTGTACAGTGTGTGTGTGTGTGTGTGTGTGTGTGTGTGTGTGTGTGTGTGTGTGTGTGTGTGTGTGTGTGTGTGTGTGTGTGTGTGTGTGTGTGTGTGTGTGTGTGTGTGTGTGTGTGTGTGTGTGTGTGTGTACAGAGAGAGAGCTGGAGAAGGAAAGTGGCTTGCCATAGATAATAAAAAGTCATGTAGTGAGAAATGGCAATTGTTTGTCATTTGTATTCTATTGTTTGCTTGGTTAGTATCTTTGTGGGTTTTGGTTCAATTGCTGTTTTAGGCTGTAGGATATAACTGAAATAATTTGGCAAAGTGATATGGAACTGTGCTGTGCATAGCTTCATAGCTCTTCAGAAGTAAGCATGAATGCTGAATTAAGCATTCAACAATCCCATGGTATGAGTGATAATAATTCATAATTATGCATAAAAAGTTGAAAATTGTGACGTTTTCATAATTATGACTTTTTATCTCCTCGAAAGTTGAAATTAACAAAAAATCGATTACTGTTAATTTCGACTTGTCGTCATAATTATTACTTTTTATGACTATTTTGACTTTTTATGTCATAATATTATTACTTTTTGTCTATTTTAATTATGATTTAGTATCTCATAGTTTTGACTATTAATGTTTTATTCATATATAATATAGCTATAAAACCAATGTTTGCCAAAAATTATATTTGAATAATATGTAAATGTATGACTGCATTGGACAGTAGCGACAAGAGGGGGGAAAAATAGCATTCATCACCTTCCATATTTAATTATAAATTGATTCGGCAAGGAAACTAAACCTTGTGTGATGTATAGGCTGCAGGAAGAGAATAAAAATTGGGGTCAGGTGGGTGTTGGGGCTGATGGCAGGTCAAGACCCTTAGAGAGATGAGCTCTGTTAACACAATTACCAGACAGCACTGCAAATGCACTCCCTGCCAAGAGCTTTTTGTGGGGGGGGAAAACACTCCCAAAAAACACACATTTGGGGTTTCTATATCTCTTCTGTGGCAGAAACGCTCAGATGATGTGTTCCCTACCATTTTTCTTGATTTGCTCCCCTTCTTTTCATCATAAAGCAATGTTCTCTGTATTATATCGTGAAAGCTGCAGGGCTGTTTTGTGCCAAGTATTTGAGAGTGTAATTTTATTTTAGTAGGTGTTCTAAATTTGGCTGAGAAGGCTGTTTGGCTGCTCCTGGACATCTAAATGAATGAAAAAATGTAGCTTGAGCTTTAGAGTTTTCTGCACTGCAGAGCTACTGACTGATAAAAGTGCTTCTTATACTCAAATAAATCTGCACAAACACGACTATAAACCTGAACCCATTTCAGTCAGATATTTTCCATGCTGGAAGGGTTAACTGTTGTTCAGCAGTCAGCTTTTCCCAGCATGCACCGGGGCCTTGTAACGGAAAGGCGGCCCTGGCCCCATGTGACCAGACAAAACAAATGCTGCCAGTCCCCCCCCCCCCCCCCCCCCCACCCTCTCTGCTCTCTCTCACACTCACACACACACACACACCGCCTCCTCAGTAGGCTAAAGTTCATCTGCTGCATTCAGATGCCTGCAAGCAATTACACATTCGGGCGAGTAAGTGAGCGAGCGAGAGAGAGAGAGAGAGAGAGAGAGAGAAGGAAGGGAGGGAGGGAGAAGAGAGGTTACTATGGGGCATTTGACTGTTGCTATAGTGAGGCCAACACTCTGGCTTGATCCATTCTGAAAAAGGTCAGGTAGATCATGTGTGTTTTTTTCTCTTTCTTTATCAGGTAGATCATGTGTGTTTTTTCTCTTTCTTTATTTCATTATCATTATCTCTTTCTGTTCCATTTTCTCTTGTTCTTGGTTCTGGAAGGTGTAAGGTGTGCTCAGAGTTGTTGTTGACTTTGGAAAGAATGGTTGTGTATGTGCTACAATTATTAAAGCGACAGGTCACCCACAAATCTGTCATCATTTACTCATCCTCATGCCATACTGAAGCCACATTCATTTTTCCATTTTTCCACATTCATCGTTCCTTTGCACGTTGAATGTGAAGTTTTGAGTATCCATGCTTTACCATTATAAAAAATTGAAAGGGGGGGCGAGGTTGTCAAGCTCCAAAGTAGAGCTGCAACTAACGATTATTTTTTCTGTCGACTAATCTAGCGATTATTTTTTCTGTCGACTAATCTAGCGATTATTTTTTCGATTAGTCGACTAATCTAACGATTATTTTTCCGGATTAATCTTATGATTCTTTTTTACTGATTATTGTATTTCAAAGAGGGTAGTGAATTTGTATATTATTTTAACATGAAATCAATGAATGATGACAATATTAATTGTATTTCAGGAAGGGTAGTGTACATTGTATGCCATTTTATAATGAAATATATGAACACAAGAAGCTTTTTAAACATAATATATAATGATACTATTCATCATAAAATGTAAACAGAGTAGGCCTAATTAGGAAAAGTTGTTTACTATAGTAGTTGAGTATGATTTACTTATTGATTTGTGTCAATAGTAAACGAAAATGCACTTGTATTTATCTGCAAAAGGTTCACATACAGGAGCTTTCAGCATAGTTTTAATATAGTATAACTAGTCGTCTATTTTGAAGATACATGCGCATTAACAACGACTAAAGCTGCCAGAAGTTTTTGCCCAAACTTCAAAGACACATTTAAATGATTAAAGCTAGAGGAATATCTTAACTTTAATGTTACTTTAATCATGGAAACTACCTATATACAACATGTTATTATGCATATGTGTTTGGGACAGAGGGGAACAAGGTCGCATTAACAGGAGATATATGCAGCCCATAATAAATAAAAGCACGAGACGTACTGGGGTCGGAGAAGAACCCCGGAAAATGTGACCGTCTGTTGCAATACACGCGCCACGGTTCACACTGGCAGCAGGGTTGCCAGGTTTTCACAACAAAACCCACCCATTCGTTACTCAAAACTAGCCCAAAACAAGCCCAATCGCGTTCGGGGGGTTAAATATGTGGGGGGTTTTTTCAGGGCTGCCTGCTAAAATTCTCATTCCTGGGGCTAAATATCACATAGTTGGGATCGCTTCAACCCGCGGACATGAGACACAGCCCGCGGCAACAGTGTAGAAGTAGCCCAATTCCGCGGAAAAAAACGGGACTTGGCTGGCAGTGATTGGCAGTGTGAAAGCTCCCGCTCTCCACGCGCACAGCTCCTGCTCTGCCACCGCGCGCAGTGTGAAACCGGCGTTACAGAGCGAACAAAGCACAGTTTTATTCGGCTTCTGTTTAAAGTACTCCCACACTTTTGAATGTCGCGGTCTGGCTTTATATGAAAAATGATTATTTTCACTATGCCCGGGAGCAGAAGCTGCCATTATTCTAGATCTTCTGTTCCATTCTAGAACGTAAATAATGTGCCGCCGACGCGTCGACGCATTTCACGCACGTCGACGTATTTACGCGTCGTTGCAGCCCTACTCCAAAGTGTCAAAACACTGTATCGTAAAAGTGGCCCATGTGCTGTATTATATGTCTTTTGAGGTCATACAAAAAGCAGACCAAACTTAGACATGTGATAGCAGTTTGGCATCATTCACAATGATGTGATAATTTTGTTGTACAAGTGACTTGTGCAGTCCATTTAGTGCTTCTGCGCAGGGAAAACATTATCAAATTATCAAGACTGGTCTATTTGTTACAGAAAGCAATTGTATTACTTAAAATATATACCACTATGTGATACTTTTATGATGTTTTTCTGTCATTTTGGAGCTTGACATACCTATTTCTCGTTCACTTTCATCATATGTAAAACAGCGGCCAAGATATTCTTTTGTAACTGCATCACTGTCAGATACATTTTTGCTGAAGTCAGTGGTGGTTTCTAAACTTAAAAATAATTTCTTCAAAGCTCTAAGCTTTAACTAAATATTTAGATTTCATTAAATTTAAAGATAAAAATTGAATGTCTGTATTAAGAGGTATAAGACTTTGTATTAGACTCCGCTAAGACTTTGCTTTTATTTATTATTCTACTCTCTTTTACTCTCTATTTTTTCCAACGGATCATCTGCTTTGATCTGTTACGACAGCAAAACACTTCTGGAAATTGGTTACCGCTACACTGACCTGTTTCAGGACACTTTCTCCAATCTTCCATCTGAGATTCGCCGGGACGCCGAGTTGAACAATGGCCACTCGAGTCGACGGCGAAGATTCAAAAAACACCGCGGGAAACGCGCTGGGATCCGCAACAGACTGAGAAAAAGAGCATTCAGCCCTCCTCTCCCGAGCATTTTGCTCGCAAATGTCCAATCCTTGGAGAATAAGATGGACGATCTTAGAGCCAGGATAAGTTTTCAACGGGACATGAGAGACTGCAACATCTATTGTCTGTCCGAAACATGGCTCACGCCAGCGGTCCCGGATACAGCCGTGACGCCGTCCGAGAACTTCTCTGTTTTTCGGATGGACAGAACAGCCGAGGCCGGGAAATCTAAAGGCGGTGGAGTGTGTTTCATGATAAACAAGAAATGGTGCGATCCTAGGAACATCTCCATTCTTTCGCGATCCTGCTCGCCTCACTTGGAACATTTAACTCTCATGTGCCGGCCTTTCTACCTGCCGAGGGAGTTTTCCTCGGTCATCACCACTGCCGTTTATATTCCACCACAAGCAGACACGGGGCTGGCTCTATCTGCCCTCCATGATGTGACCAGCGGCTTCATAAACAAACACCCCGACGCTGCTTTCATCGTCGCGGGTGATTTTAACAAAGCAAACCTAAAGAAAGTATTGCCAAACTTTCACCAGCATGTCTCCTGTCCCACACGAGGAGCAAACACACTGGATCATTGCTACTCTCCGTTTAAGAACGCCTACAAAGCTCGTTCACAGCCAGCTTTTGGCAAATCGGACCATGCCGCCATTTTCCTCACACCGGAATATAAACAAAGGCTCGTTCAAGAGCCCCCGGTGAGGAGGGAAGTCAAACGCTGGTCATCCCATTCAGAGATCACGCTACAGGCAGCTCTTGATGACGTCGACTGGGACATGTTCCGCGCGAGTTCTGAAGACGTCAGCGAGTTCACAGAAGTGGCGCTCTGCTTTATTAACACACTGACAGAGCAAGCCACACAAACATTAACTATAACGTCCTTCCCTAATCAGAAACCGTGGGTGGACAGTTCAATTCGCACTGCAGTAAACTCGCGCACCACCGCTTACAATGCCGGTCTCCTAACGGGGGATATGAGGGAGTACAAAGCTTCATGTTACGCTCTCCGGCGCGCCGTTAAAGCCGCAAAACTCCGCTATAAAGACCGAGTGGAATCTCATTTCCAACTCAACGACTCCCGGCGGATGTGGCAGGGACTGAGAACCATCTGTGCTTTTGGAACTAAATCCTCTGCAGAGGTGAGAGCTGATCCGTTACTGGTGAACGAGTTAAACTCTTTCTACGCTCGCTTTGATGGTAATCGCGGCAGCGCGACTCCGGCGAGTGACGCGTCAGAGAGAGTCCCTCAGAGCAGCAACGGTCACGTGATCTCTGTCTCGGAGGACGAGGTTCGGAGGGCACTCAAACGTGTGGATGTCAGGAAAGCTGCTGGGCCGGATGGTATTTCAGGTCGTGTTCTGCGGTCCTGTGCTGATCAGCTCGCAGGGCTCTTTACATCCATATTCAACGAGTCCCTTGCTACATCTGTTGTCCCCACCTCCTTCAAACGATCCTCCATCATCCCTGTACCTAAGATCAGTAAACCCTCTTGCCTAAATGACTATCGTCCAGTGGCTCTCACATCTTTAGTCATGAAGGTCTTTGAGAGACTCATTAAAAACAACATTTGCTCCTCCATTCCTGACACTTTGGACCCTCTTCAGTTTGCCTATCGTCCCAATAGATCGACTGAAGATGCCATTTCTCACGTCCTTCACTCCTGCCTCACTCACATCGACAGCAAAAGTGGGAACTATGTCAGGCTGCTATTTATTGACTATAGCTCAGCCTTTAACACCATAGTTCCCATTAAGCTAACACACAAACTCCTGGATCTAGGCCTGAATTCTTCTCTCTGCCTCTGGATTGAAGATTTCCTCACTGGCAGACCCCAGGCGGTGAGAGTAGGCCAGTTCACCTCCACCTCCATCACCCTGAGTGTTGGAGCTCCACAGGGCTGTGTGCTGAGTCCCCTGCTCTACTCTCTCTACACCCATGACTGTTTGTCCACACACAGCTCCACCTCGATCATCAAGTTTGCTGATGATACTGTTGTCCTGGGTCTCATCTCCAACAACAATGAGACGGCATACTTGGACGAAGTGGAGCAACTGACATCATGGTGCCAGGACAACTGTCTCTCTCTGAATGTTAACAAGACCAAAGAACTGATTGTGGACTTCAGGAAGAGACAGCATCGGTCATACTCCCCTCTCATGATCAGCGGGACACCGGTAGAGAGAGTGAGCAGCTTCAAATACCTGGGTGTGAACATCTCCGAGGATCTGACCTGGACTACACACATCCAGACACAGGTGAAAAAAGCCAGGCAAAGACTGTACCACCTGCGCCAGCTGAGGAAATTCAGGGTTTCACCAGCCATCCTGAAAACTTTCTATCGAGGGGCGATAGAAAGTGTCCTGACTCAGTGCATCACAGCGTGGTACGGGAACAGCACCAGTCACGACTGCAAAGCCCTGCAAAGAGTGGTGCGCTTATCCGAGCGCATCTCAGGCTCAGCTCTCCCGTCTCTGCAGGACATCTTCACCAAACGCTGCAGAGGTAGAGCTACTAAAATCATCAGAGACATTAATCACCCTGCAAACTCTCACTTCACCCTGCTGCCATCTGGTAAGCGCTTCCGTAGCCTGATGGCAAAGACTGAAAGACTCAGGAGGAGTTTCTTCCCCCAGGCCATCAGACTCCTGAACTCAGTCACGTGACTTCACTTCACCCCCGCACACGCATAAACATACGGTCTTTCAACATTAACATCCACATACTGCAATTGCACTGCACTTTACTTTACGTCCCTATTGTTACTGCGTAACAACCTGTAATAAACCTTGCACATTATACTTCTTTATATATACATATTATATATTTTATGTTAACCACTTATTTTTAAGTCTACAGTTTATCTCACTTATCATCCACATATTTTTTATATTTTTATTTTTATCTTATTTCCTATTTTTATCTTTTACTTGATTTATTTATAATTCTACTTATGTTAATACTTTTTATTCTAACTTTATTCTATTTCTATTTAATTTCTTGTAACTGTTATTTGCACTGTCCATGGAGCGGACCTGTTTACATTTCACTGCCAGTTGTATATTGTGTATATAACTGTGTATGTGACAAATAAAACTCTTGAATCTTGAATAATGCACTGGAAAATTGGTGAAGAAACAAAATTCACAAACAATAAAAAAAAACAGCAAGTAACACATTTAAATAAATATGAATTTTTTATGTAGATAATAGTATTTTCCTGTAAAACATACTGGGATACATTTTACTATGTTTTTATTGACAATGTGTGTGCTGAAGGGGTTTAAAGGGTTAGTTTAATCTGTCAATCCATCATATAACTGCTCCACACGGCTCCGGGGGGTTAATAAAGGCCTTCTGAAGCGAAGTGGTGCGCTTGTGTAAGAAAAATATCCATATTTAAAACTTTATAGACTAAATAACTAGCTTCCAGCGGGCAGCGTTACGCAAGTCGACTTGACCCTTAAACCCTTGACGCATGCATATTGACGAATGCAGAAGCATCGAGAATAGAGCAAAACAAAACACTGGTCATGAATTAGAGTCTAAAATGAGAATTTTTAAAGAGAAATAGAAAGAGAAGAGGGGCTTGAGTTTGTTGCCCAGTCCTATCTGCGAGAGGTTTCAAAGCTTGCGATGCTCCTATACATCACGTAGGGGTTACTCTTTTAGCGCAAGTCGACTTGCGTACCGCTGTTACATGTTTGTCTGGCTTCAGTTGTGTTTTTGATTCTGTCATATGTTACTTTATTCATTTTCCCGCCACTCCTGTGTTCCCATGGTTACCCTCAGTAGTTAATTTGTCCCAGCTGTGACTTGTTAATTAGCCCTGTGTATTAATGCTGCCTTCACGTGCTATCGGAATTATCGTAAATACGAGTTTCCTAGGTAAAAATTGCACATGAACGCCCTCTGATGTCGTGTTTACCACTGGGAAGTTCGGAAATAATTTTGATACCCCAATTCCCGAAATGGGCGTGTCATAAGCTTTAAACATGGTGGCGGGGAGAACAGCTGTGGCAGGTGTGGTTTTATTGTTTTTTTCCCAAAACAGCTAGGTCGTCTTGTCTTACAATGTAGTACATATTTACATGTACGAGTAATCATATGAAGCGTATTGTATGTTTGGTACACAGCGAAAATATCCTGCATTTGACTGAAATTACAGAATCAGCAGAAAGCGGACTATCTGGAATGTTTAAATGGTTGTCGGTGCATGGGAGACTACAAATGATGATGGTTTTAATAAGATTTTCCCAATAAATAGGCAAGAATAACCTGGTGTCCACCATGATTCCTGTTCACACCGACAACAAAGCACTTGAATGCAACAAGCTTGTAATCACGACTTCTAAAGTGGGAATTAGGAAATTTCCGATAGCACGTGAAGGCAGCATTAGTCTTCAGTTCTCCCTCAGTGTTTGTCTGTCGATGTCTATGTATACTGGTGTTTGAGTGTTTCCTGAGAGTCTTTTTTTTTCCATTAAAGTTCATGTTCCAAGTTCTCCTTCGCCTTCGTGAGTTTTGATCAACACTAAGTTTGTAACAACCGCTGACCGCCGGAAGCTAGTTATTTTAGTCTATAAAGTTTTAAATATGGATATTTTTCTTACACAAACGCGCCACTTCACTTCAGAAGGCCTTTAATAATCCCCTGGAGCCGTGTGGAGCAGTTATATGATGGATAGATGCACTTTTATGGACTTCAAAAATGACCCAACAAGTCACTGCCATTATAAAACTTGGAAGAGCCAGGACTTTTTTAATATAACTCTGATTGTATTCTTCTGAAAGAAGAATGTCATATACACCTAGGATGACTTAAATTTTTGGGTGAACTATCCCTTTAAGGCTAAGAATAAACCCTAACCAGGATGTTTGATGAATATCAAAACAGTGCTGCCTCACAAGCTAATAATTATACTTTTGCTTCAGTTGTGCTGCATAAATCATAAGATATTAATTCATATTATTTGGATAAAATCTTTTTTGTTGTTGTTGTAATTATATTGAAAGATTTATTGGCATTCATATCTCTTTTTCTCTGAAGTTAAGTCAAGTCCCATCTCTTACATTATCTTATGAGTACCTACTGTACTCAGTGTCTTTGCAGATCTGGCAATGCTCTCTTTCATCTTATCCTAACTGCTACAGCTACTGCCCAATAGCCTAGTTCTAGGCACCCCATTTTCTAGCATGCACCTCGCACCCACCCACCCCGCCTCTGATAGGGTATCCTCCAGAGGCGACCTTGTGACCCTGACCAACATTTGATTTGTGTGCAGATCCATCACAAACAAACAGAAACAACTGTCAAGCCCCATTGTCAAGAGAGGGAGGTATCCTCAATTCAACTCTGTTTCTCTCTCTCTCATTATCTCTCTCTCCCTCACTCTGATTTTCACTCCCCCTCTCCTCATCTTACCCCCTGACCTTGAGCTGGGACTTTGCTGCCGGCTGTCTTTAACACATTCAGTGCCAACTGGTATACACTGCCAAACCAGCCCTCTCAGCCAATTACAGTCCACTATGCCCTGCTATATCCAATATCTGGCCATTGAATCAGTGTAGATACAGAGTCCTCCAGCGATTTTTGTTTGCCCTCCTGCCTGTCAGAATTCATGTATAAACTTTTTCACCTCTGAAAATGTTTATCTGGCTTTGTTTTAAAAGCCTGTTAAGCTATTGACAATATATTCACCACTGTTCAAAAGTTTAGACGAGTCAGTAAGACATTTCAAATAAATGCTGTTCTTTTGAACTTTCTATTAATTGAAGAATCCAAAAATGTTTTATCTCAGTTTCTATAAAAATAATAGACAGTACAACTTGAGCACCAAATTAGCATATTAGATTGATTTCTGTTAGAAGAAAAATGGCCAAATTGTGATGGCTAGACGATTGGGTCAGAGCATCTCCAAAACTGCAGCTCTTGTGGGGTGTTCCCGGTCTGCAGTGGTCAGTATCTATCAAAAGTGTGCAAAGAAGGAACAGTGATGAACCGGCGACAGGGTCATGGGCGGCCAATCCTCATTGATGCACTTGGGGAGTGAAGGCTGGCCTGTGGGAACACCTGGGGAACACCTGGGGAACACATGGCACCAGGATGCACTATGGGAAGAAGGCAAGCCGGCGGAGACAGCGTGATGCTTTGGACAATGTTCTGCTGGGAAACCTTGGGTCCTGCCATCCATGTGGATGTTACTTTGACACGTACCACCTACCTAAACATTGTTGCAGACCATGTATACCCTTTCATAGAAACTGTATTCCCTGGTGGCTGTGGCCTCTTTCAGCAGGATAATGCGCCCTGCCACAAAGCAAAAATGGTTCAGGAATGGTTTGAGGAGCACGAGTTTGAGGTGTTGACTTGGCCTCCAAATTCCCCAGATCTCAATCCAATCGAGCATCTGTGGGATGTGCTGAACAAACAAGTCTGATCCATGGAGGCCCCACCTCGCAACTTACAGGACTTAAAGGATCTGCTGCTAACACCACAGCACACCTTCAGGGGTCTAGTGGAGTCCATGCCTCGACGGACACTATACTGCCAAAAGGTTTGGGACGCCTGCCTTTACATGCACATATACATTTACATGCACATATAGAACTTTAATGACATCCGTAGGGTTTAATATGGAATTGGCCCACCGTTTGCAGCTATAACAGCTTCAACTCTTCTGAGAAGGCTTTCCACAAGGTTTAGGAGTGTGTTCATGGGAATTTTTGACCATTCTTCTAGAAGCACATTTTTGAGGTCAGGCACTGATGTTGGACGAGAAGGCCTGGCTCGCAGTCTCCGCTCTAATTCATCCCAAAGATGTTTTATCAGGTTGAGGTCAGGCCAATCAAGTTCCTCCACACCAAACTCGCTCTCGTCTTTATGGACCTTGCTTTGTTCACTGGTGTGCAGTCAAGTTGGAACAGGAAGGGGCCATCCCCAAACTGTTCCCACAAAGTTGGGAGCATAACATTTTCCAAAATATCTTGATATGCTGAAACATTAAGAGTTCCTTTCACTGGAACTAAGGGGCCAAGCCCAACCCCCGAAAAACACCGAACCCCATAATCAACCCCACACCATAATCCCCCCTCCACCAAACTGGACTTGTCCATCAGATTGCCAGACAGAGAAGTGTGATTCGTCACTCCAGAGAACACGTCTCCACTGCTCTAGAGTCCAGTGGTGGCGTGCTTTACACCACTGCATTCAACGCTTTGCATTGCACTTGGTGATGTAAGGCTTGGGTGCAGCTGCTCAGCCATGGAAACCCATTCCATGAAGCTCTACACACTGTTCTTGAGCCACACAAAGTTTGGAGGTTTGTAGCTATTGACTCTTCAGAAAGTTTGGCGACTTCTGTGCACTGTGCACCTTAGCATGCGCTGATATTCTCTCTCTCCTTTATGGCTTTCTCTGTGATTTTATGTGGCCTACCACTTCGTGGCTGAGTTGCTGTTGTCCCCAATTGGGGAATCCACTTTGTTATAATACCACTAACAGTTGACCGTGGAATATTTAGTAGTGAGGAAATTTCACAAATTGAATTATTGCACAGGTGGCAATCTATCACACTACCACGCTTGAATTCACTGAGCTCCTGAGAGTGACCCATTCTTTCACAAATGTTTGTAGAAGCGTCTGCATGCCTAGGTGCTTGATTTTATACACCTGTGGCCATGGAAGTGATTGGAACACCTGGATTCAATGATTTAGAGGGGTGCCCCAATACTTTTGGCAATATAGTGTATGTATATAATATTTTATTACATATATGTATAATAAGCTACATTTATTGCCACCTTTCTCCTGCATCATACACCATCTAATGCACTGCATTATTGGATTGCCATTTCCAGTCTGCGTAAAATGTATATGTGATGCTGCCTTAGAATTGTATTAGACAGACCTTTTGGAACAGCCTTCACATCGCAAGCACACCTACGATGACTTAAAATACTGTCTATGTAGGCAGCCCACTATGTTTTGGAGCTTCTGTCTCTCGATCCTGACCCTACAGTCTGCTTACTCAACTCTGTTCTCTTTATCTTTCTTTTCTCTGTTCTAATATTTGATGTTTGATAAAGGTGTCTAGGAGTAAAACATAGCAAGAAAACAAAACAACACGCACTTAAGTGATTGTCCGCAGTGGGTGGAGCTTCTTCTGACCACAATACATTACACAGCAGCTATGTGGGGTGTTCAAGTGAAAGGGAAAGTTGTGTGTGTGTGTGTGTGTGTGTGTGTGTGTGTGTGTGTGTGTGTGTGTGTGTGTGTGTGTGTGTGTGTGTGTGTGTGTGTGTGTGTGTGTGTGTGTGTGTGTGTGTGTGTGTGTGTGTGTGTGTGTGTGTGTGTGTGAGAGAGAGAGAGAACAAAAAGAAAGTGAGAGATTGATGCATGGCCCTTGTTTTCCCTGAGCTGTAGTTACAAATGAATGGGAGGGAAAAGTCTGGGTGACCTTTGATCCCAGACTTTAGAGAGGACTGTGGGATGCATTCAAGCTGAGCGGTAGTGAGACTGTGGCAGTAAATCAGAGAGAAACTCTCGCTCACCACTGTAGCCCTCGGGCCAAAGCCTGCCCTTCCAGGACCTCACTCTTTTGTTGCAGCTGTGTGTGTGTTGGCACGTAAAGGCTTTTTGCTCAATCCAAATCAAACTTACCAATAGAACATGGACAGTACATTATATACAAACCTCTTCCATCATTTGTGTCTTTAGTATTCTATATAATGCCACTCATTAGTTGTGTTTGCTAAGTCAAGAGTCATTACTATTGCTCAGACTTAAACTTTGGTGTGTAATTCGTCCTGCACCATCTTTGCCACAGACGGCACATTTATCAGTATGGATGATACCCTTATAATGACGTGGCATTGGAGAGAGGTGTTTAATTACATATCTAATCACTCTAACATAAAGTTTTCTCCCAGACTATAAAATTGATGGGGAAAAACACACTAATGGGGCCCATGAAAGCCTGTTTCTGAGTAAAAAAAATAAAAAGGTAATAAAGCTGCAAGCAGCGATGAAAGGGCCCTCGCACCCGGTGGCCTCAGAAAAACAGCGAATGGTGGGCGGCATGCATTTAAGCGGGTAAATATAGGATAAATATGGCTAAATCTCTTCAATGTGCCACACTTCCTACTGCAAGCAGGTGGTGCTTTGACTATAACTGAATATTGCGATGTTGATGTCTTCAGGTCAGGACTATTATCAAACATGAGAAGTTTGGGGCAGTGTGGAGTTACAACAACTTCCTGCTTCATGGTGTTAATCGCATACATTAGCACTTAGCCAAGTGTTGCTTGATTTAATGTGTTTCTAGCATGTTTGGTACTTCATGGCATATTTAAATGTGTTTCTGAGAGTGAATTACTGTGTAAAGTATGCCATTTCCTGTTGCCTGCAGGTGGCGCTATGACTGTAACTGAATATTGGCATGTAAATGTGTTCAGGACAGGACACTAAGCAAACGTGAAGTTTGGGGCAGATCGGACATTGTATGCCTGAGTTACAACATCTTCCTGTTTCATGGCGAAACATCGAACTTTGTCAGGCCGCCACGGACACGCCCTTCAGCGAAAACTCAAGATCTTCACAATTTAGAGCAAATATAATGATGATCTGATTAAATCTCTAGGAGGAGTTTGTCGAAGTACAACGTCTGGAAATGGCAAAAACAACTTATCATCATGACTTTGCGTTAACATACACGCCACTTTCTAAAGCCAAATAGCGTGTTATCTGTACGCATTTTGAGCTATCCGCGTGTATGTCTATGCCGTGTGATTCCGCGTGTATGTGCACGCCGAAACGAACCATCATCTCCGCGTGTATGTCTACGCCGTGTGATTTTATTAAAATTGTTTTTTTGAAAATGTAAAAATGCAGAATGTTTCTTTTGATGGGTAGGTTTAGGGGCAGTGTGTGTGTGTGTGTGTGTGTGATGGGTAGGTTTAGGGGTAGGGGCAGTGTAGGGATAGAATGAAACAGCGTTGATAAACACGCTAAAAAGCGATTATGCGTCTTGATAGCACGCCAAAATGGCATACAAATTGCCGTGTCATACATACGCCATTTCATGAGATCAGTCTGCAACAACTGTAAACATTTTGAAGAGAAAATTCAAAATATCTCACTTCCTGTTGGGTTTTCAGATTTTGCATGTGTCTACCGAATTTCATACTTATATACGTGAAATGTAGCGTGAACGGCGCTTAATAAAAATTTTATGGGTGGCACTATCGAGCCATTTTGCCACGCCTAATTCTGAAACCCATATCAGACGAACATTTTCACCACTTCTGACGTGTGTGCAATGTTTCATGAGTTTTCAAGCATGTTTAGGCCCTCAAAAATGCGATTAATTTCAGAGGAGAAGAATTATAGGCCGAGCAATTCCAATAGGGTCCTCACAGCATTGGTGCACGGGCCCTAATTATGACCAGTGTTGGGGAAAGTAACTTTGAAAAGTAATGCATTACAATATTGTGTTACTCCCTTAAAAAGTAATTAATTGTGTTACTTAGTTACTTTTTAAGAAAAGTAATGTGTTGCGTTACTTTTGCATTACTTTTTCTCACCGGGGCTGGGCTCGTTTGTTTTTTCTGTATTTTATAACAAAAAAGTTCTATTTTTGTGCAAATGTATAGACCCTTTCACACCAAAATCTAAATAATAAGCCTCAAGCTGAGGTAAAAATGCTAATTCACGTGTGTAGGCGCAGCTCAAACAAACCTTTCAGCTGTCGCAGTCATTCTGGATAATCGAAGAATAGGACGCAGGAGAAAAAAGTTTAACACTAAAAAATCTTAAGTCATTTTTGCTCATAGTTTAACTGAATCATCGAAGGTCAGCAGCAAGACATTGGTCAATAAAGTGAGATTACATGCATAAAGAATATTTGTTTTATTTAACATATTTAATTATTGGAGGTTTGCATAGTATTCTGATTTTATATTTGACTGATTTTATTCAGTTTGAGGAATACTGAATCTTTTTTGCACAAATTATATTAGTAAATGCTCACATTTAGTATCATGCTAATAACCATCATGTTCACAAACAAAGCCTCTGAACTTACTCTCGATGTTTCTCACCATGGGGACAGGAGAGCTGTCAGTCAAATAAATGTGAAAAAGTAACTCAGATATTTTGTTGTAAATTTTAAAAGTAATGCGTTACTTAACTAGTTACTTGAAAAAGTAATCTGATTACCTAATTCAAGTTACTAACCCATCACTGATTATGACTTTGTCCCAATATGACTTTATTTTGATGCAGTGCAACCTTGTACCCCACAATTGCAAATGTGACTTAAAGTAAAAAAATTATCGCACAATCATTTTTTTATTTTTATCTTTGTGACAAAAATAGGTTTCCATAGGGCCCCGAGCCATAACTAGAGACCAAATCATAGACATGTGCGGGTCTGACTTGGCCCAGGAAATCCTCTTCCACCAATGACCTAGCAACCACATTAGAGCCCTTTATACTACGGGGCCGTTGAATGCTTGAATCTGATTGGCTGATGAACGTTCTGAGGTGTGCAGTTATTTTCTGGGAGACGCACAGCGAACGTAGTTCCAGGCAGCTCTCTTGACCGCATTACAGTTCCATATCACTGCGCATAGTTAACTGTAATAACGGAAATTACAGGACTAAAAAACAACAATATGACAGACGATTTTCCTAAAGTAAATCTTAATATTTACAGTGAATATAAAACGTTCAACAACTGGGCGGCAGCAGTATTAGACAGTCCAGATGAAAAACAACAAAGGCAAGCTTTTCTGTCTCATTACTGAAATCACACATGCTCGCACACGCACTACAGTTTGCAAAAAAAGCTGTCAGCGCTGCCCTGACGATTTGATCAGTTCGCCTATATAGTGGAGCAACTTAAAGGCTACACGTGACATTTTTTCACTAGCGAGGTAATAACAGCGCTGTTTAGAGACGCACTGAGGGAGCCTAGTTCACACAAGCGCTCTTTCTTTCTCTCTCTCTCTCTCTCTCTCTCTCTCTCTCTGTCGCTCTCATTCTCTTTCTAATAACTTTATTAATAACTGCAGTAGAATGCTATCAACGGCTCAAGCCTTCGTTAACAGCTTTAAAATGACGTTTCGGAACTAGCAAAAGAGCTGTTGGATGAGACGCGGAAGAAATAGTCCTACTCACAATAGCGATTTAAGTACAAAAACCGGAAGAATCCCATTAAATATATAATCGGATCGATGTCTTGAGGTGTGGTAACCGTAGTATAAGCGGAATAATTGACTCCGGGCCGTTCAATTATTAGAATGATAATGCACGAGGTGTAACGGCGGGTGTGCATTATCATTCTAATAATTGAACGGCCCGTCGTCAATTATTCCTTACGCATAGCCTGGCTCGTGTCCGAGAGCTTATCAAAATTCTCGTCCGAGTCCGATTGGAGCCTGTGTTTGTTTGTTTTTATCTCCCTAATACACATTGTTGCAGCCATTTCAAATAGTTCGGTTTTGTTTTTAATGTCAAAGTAGTTGTATTTTGTTTAGTTTCTTTAAGTTAATTTAAGAAAATTAATTCATTTAGAAAAATGTTTGACGACCAAACGGCCAGCGGCCGACAGTGAGTTAACCGCATGTTTGATCAATTAAGGCTCTCAAATCAACACTTGACTTGTCTTGCTTATAATAAAATATACAGATATAAAACACTTAAAGCATCACAATGTTAGTTTAAACGTTTACTATCACCACCACCACCACCACCACAGTAAAAAAAAGGCATTTTTGACAAGCTGAGGCAGGCTGATACTGCTCACAAACGAAACGGGCTACACAATCTAAACAAATGAAAAATAAAAACATGCAGGTCGTCTTACCTAACAACTCTCCGCAAAATGAATATAAATCCGATCTTTAATTCCCGCGCTATAGCCTATGCACATTTAACGGAGTTCATGTCAACGAAAGCAAAAGATACGACCTGCATTTGATTTATCAGCTCATTTCAATATCAAAGACCGCAATATGAGAACGAGCGACCTAAGCACTGGTAAGAGCATTTAGTCTCATTAGTTTTAATGAAGATGATTGTGTTTTTGAGCATCTAAGACTTAGTCTATTTTCAGTTTCACCTGCGGCAGTTTGCGTGTTGGCTTGCTTTACTCATTTGTGGCGATGCGTGTTGCCTAGTGCCGTCCTCTAAACACTGTGCGAGCCAGTCTTGACAGTCGCGGTATCATGGTCTCATGTTGTTTCCACCAGCGCAGCACATTTCATTGTTTCTTTTAATGAATTAATATCTAATATATAAAACGAAGGAGAAGACTAAAAAAAGGCCCGAAGCCCGGCCCGCGTTTGAGGTATGACGTGTATTTGGCCCGAAGCCCGGCCCAAGGGGCGTAAAAAAAACAGAAATGCAGGGCTCTAAACCACATCGCAACTCACTTTGAACCACTCTGAACAGTTTAACAACCATACAGCAACGCACATGCAACCACTCACAAGCGTTATTGTAAAAATCTAGTTGCCTACATGCTATGTCTCATTTTCTTTTCTTTTTTATCCATAATAAAATCTCCAAATGACACTTTTATGTTTTTCTTCTCCTCTCTTGTTCATGCAGAGAGCTTCCAGATGACCCTGCGATCCAGTGGAGCACTGCACTCGTCTCCTCTCTGATCCTTAAACACACCCAAACCTACGCCATCAGTCTGGTAGGAAATTACTTTAATATTTATATACATTCAGGACCACCTCATCCAGAAGACTGGAGTTAATATGTATGACCTAAACCTTCAGAAATTCCTCTACAACACCTCGGCAGGTTGGGAGAGCTCTCAGAGTTTGAAA
The DNA here is from genome assembly GCF_949357685.1 of Gobio gobio. Taxonomy (NCBI): domain Eukaryota; kingdom Metazoa; phylum Chordata; class Actinopteri; order Cypriniformes; family Gobionidae; genus Gobio; species Gobio gobio. The sequence goes on along the minus strand of NC_137100.1, from coordinate 31,802,552 downwards.
TGACAGTGGGTACTGTTGTGAATTTGAGACCAGTGAGAGGCCTTTTAAATCTATGAAAGAGTTGAGTGCACTAAAGAAGTTCCCAGGAAAACAGGAAACAAGTGTGTGCTTTTTTGCAGAATGTTCCCAAAGGATATCTAAAATGTTTGTTTTGGTCATTATTAATAATGTATTGAGAACGAACCGCCACAAAAGAGACTGATGAGGGAACACAAGGTTGCAGATGAGCTTTAGGGCAAACCAAAAGATAAATATATGATAAAAAAAAATACAATAATCAACAAGAGAGATGGGGAAATGAGCGTTCCACTGCCTCTGACAGAATCCTCTCCAAATAATAGTGTTGAAATAAGGTTTTTACTTCAGCATGAAAAACACTGATCCTAGAGTGGATGGAGGCTCCAAAACAGTGCAAATCAGTGGGCTGGGACCCACTAGGGCGCCTCAGCAATCTTCCAGGGGGACTGCAGGAGTTTGGGACTTAAAATTATTGATGAATAATATTTTGTTATTTAGTATAATTAATATTATATGGATTATACCGGTGGGGTGAGGCTTTTGAGTAAAAGAGACAGAGATTTATGCTGCAGTGATTTTCAGAGATTCCAGCTTTTTACTGTGCTTATCTGATTGCTTGAGTCTTTCTCATGAGGTTGCTTTGAATGAGACCATATCAGCAAGATTAATTCACTCAGACAAGCTTTTCATTGGCCCCCTGTATTTAGCCCTAATTACACATGCTGTAATATCCTATAATATCGCCGAAACAGACACACGTGGTTCCCCAGGGTCATTGCTGGCAAGCCAACGCAGATATCTATCAGCCTGCACTAAGGACTTCCAGAAAAGATCCCAAAAAATGTTTTAATCAAGATTAAAACAAACATTTTTCCCTCTTTCACCTCCTCTCTTTTTCTCACGTGTACTATTGAATGTTTTCTTTGTCCTTCACTCTCCCTCTTTCTCAGCCCACATGCCACGAAATTCCCAAAGAAAGCCAAGCACAGAGGACTTGCGTAAACAAGCCAGAAAACAAAACAATGTTCTTGCAACATGACTTGGTTTACCTCCATCACCTATCATCCATGAGTGTACATGCAAACAGCAGCCGGTATCCTTCCTACCAGACTGCCAACTGCAGCAACACTCCAGTCAGACTTAAAACCGCACACTCACTCACTAATACAGGCTGCTGAATCCAGTGGATCTGCACACGGTTCCGCTTGTACCCTTAATTTCATGTTTGATTTAAGTCGAAGAGGCTGTGGGGATGGAAATACTGATGTTGAACTAACATTACACTCCAATTTGATTTTGGCTTTCAAACGTGTGGGAAAAGAGTGGTGGCCATCTTGTGCTCTTTACCGCTCTCTCACAAGGAGCAGAGGATTGTGGGTAGGACACTATTACACAAATAGACTCCTCTGGTTTAAACAGATGTGCATTACTGCTGTGCGTACCAGGCTCTGACTTTAAGAGGTTCAAGAGATATCTTTGACTCCTTATGTTTTACATAGTGTATATGTGTATGCACTGTGCAGACATGTTTATCTTGTTTCTGTTCTTCTCGCAGGCAAATATCAGTACATGTGTAGACTTTGAAGTTCAATTTCAGTCGGATTAAAGCAATAATTAAATGCGTTTATGTAAAATCTTTCATCCAGTTGAAATCATACCAGTCCAATTTTGCTTAAGTGAAGTTAATAACTAGCATGTACTCATATTAATGAGACTAGAATTGGCCTTACTGTTGTGCACATGTTCTAAAAGACATGCGACAGGTGTTTAATACTTAGAAAATTAAGTTTGCATTCTGTCTTGTACACTGTGAACAGACAGACCATTTGAAAAATTGTAAACATATTATTCTGTCTCTCTGCTGTTCACAGCATTTAGAGTTTCTCCTCTGTCTCACCCATGCCGATAGTTTCTTCTGAGAGCTGACTCATTTGCCTCATTGTGTTTGGCAACATTCTGCATACCTGCCACAATCTATTATTTTGTCAACCGTATTTTCCTCCACCCTTGGCACTCGAGCTCAAGCTATGTGCAGCAGCTGCTTGGAAAGCACCCTTCCCCAAAGACAGAATCCCTCGTCTGGTGACACAGCAGACGACGCACAGATAGAAGTCTTTCCACACAGTTCTGGCAACAACTCCCACCAAGTCCACTGCTGAGTCTTCAAATTACTGCTTTTCTTTGGCTTGTGTTTCATCTATTTTCAAGTTCTTTTCTTTTGCTTGTTTTTTCATCTTGTGTTCACCTTTTCACCCTGTTCTTCAGTGGGAAGAAAGAATGCAGATGGAAAAAAGATTTTAAGTTTAACTTCTTGCGTACTAGACTCTGTTGTGGGATGCAACAGGAAAGTTCCACCTAATTTTTCCACCAAATTGTACAGCATGCACGGGGTTTGCAAAAATGCTATTACTTATCTTGAAATATTAAAATTGTATTACTATACATTGTCACTGGTGATGTATAGTAATGGTTAGAGTTTTTTCATGTCTTTGAAAGAAGTCTCTTAAGCTCACAAAGGCTACATTTATTTGATAAAAAATACAGTGAAAACAGCAATGATGTGAAATATTATTACAATTTAAAATAAGTGTTTTCTATTTGAATATATTTTTAAATGTAATTTATTCCTGTCGTTACTCCAGTCTTCAGTGTCACAGAAATCATTCTAATGGGCTGATTTGGTGCCCAAGAAACATTTCATTATCATCAATGTTAAACACAGTTGTGCTGCTTAATATTTTTGTGGAATTCTGTGATGAATAGAAAGTTCAAAAGAACAGCATTTATTTGAAATATAAATTTTTGTATCACATTATAGATGTCTTTTTTGATCAATTTAATGCATCCTTGCTGACTAAAACTATTAATTTCTTTAAAACACACACACATAGAGAGAGAGAAATGGGAATGTAAGTTAAAGTCGTTCATTGTTCATTTACAATACATTAACAAATGTAAGCAAACTGAACCTTATTGTAAATTTTTATCTTAATACTCATATTGTTATTATTTTAAACACATTTAGGCTATTGTATTTAATGTGTATTCAAGCATATGCATAATGGCTACACTTTTTTATATCATAACAATAATTATTATTATTATTATGACTTGTAAATGTTCTTTCACAGCCAGTATTTTAGCTGAATTTGTTTATCACTACTTGATTAAAAAGCCTTGTGTTGTGCATAACAGTGCATTTATAATTTTCTGATTTATGGTGTGTTTCTGCAGGTGCTGACATTTGATGGCAGAGGTGTTAGTGGACATGGCAATCATATTGCCATCTACAAGACCCTCAGGTACTCTTGTGCTGTTTTCATAATGCAAGAATTAACTCCACTACAACAGGATGTTAGCAGTAACTCAAAAGTAGATTTGCACAAGTTCAAAAATAAATAGTCACATTGTGCTCATTTCTCAAAATAACCACATAAAGCAACAGTTACAATAGCCAAGGCAAAAATGGAGACTTTCGGAAGTTAGGCCAGCTGTTTGATGTGTCTTGTTACAATTTTGAAAAGGAAACAAGCCTAATGTTGCTTATTTAACATTACCTGAATTGTTCCTAGTGGGTCCAGATGAAACAGGAAAGCGCTCCATTCATGCTTAATTGATGCACGGTTTACAGTAGATCTGATATTATTGCCCACACACCCTGTAGACCAGCATCTTAGCTACATATTCAGCAAGATGTCTTTAGTCAACAAGCTTTACCATCTAGATTTTGCTAGTGAACTGTTTGGCGGTGTTATGCTGCCTTCACGTGCTATCGGAATTATCGTAAATACGAGTTTCCTAGGTAAACATTGCACATGAACGCCCTCTGATGTCGTGTTTACCACTGGGAAGTTCGGAAATAATTTTGATACCCCAATTCCCGAGATGGGCGTGTCATAAGCTTTAAACATGGTGGCGGGGAGAACAGCTGTGGCAGGTGTGGTTTTATTGTTTTTTTCCCAAAACAGCTAGGTCGTCTTGTCTTGAAACTAATGTAGTTCATATTTACATGTACGAGTAATCATATGAAGCGTATTGTATGTTTGGTACACAGGGAAAATATCCTGCATTTGACTGAAATTACAGAATCAACAGAAAGCGGACTATCTGGAATGTTTATATGGTTGTCGGTGCATGGGAGACTACAAATGATGATGGTTTTAATAAGATTTTCCCAATAAATAGGCAAGAATAACCTGGTGTCCACCATGATTCCTGTTCACACCGACAACAAAGCACTTGAATGCAACAAGCTCGTAATCACGACTTCTAAAGTGGGAATTAGGACATTTCCGATAGCACGTGAAGGCAGCATTAATCCACAACCTAGACTACAACCAATCCAGATAAACCAGCCAGAAATTTGTACTGGTCTCAACTGGCCTTGCCGTAGAATGTTGTCAAATCTGAATATATCCAGACTCTGTAACATTCACTTATTTCTGATTTGGCGCAATGCAGTACAGTGCAGTTTAATGCAAAGTCAATCAGACAAAATAAAAGGGAACTTAACATTTTTAGAAGTCCCCTGATTGAGCTGATTTTATATTTACATTTACAGCTATTTCATATTTTACTTTTGGGGTAAGTACGATTTAACAAAAAATGTATTATAATTATTCAGCAAGGATGTATTAAATTGATCAAAAGTGACAGTAAAATTTGTTATGTTACAAAGGAATGTTCTTTTGAACTATTGATGAAAAAATCCTGAACTATTGATGAAAGAATCCTGAATCTAATGTTATCACGGTTTCTACAAAAATATTAAGCAGCACAACTGTTTTCAACACTGATGGTAATAATAAAAAATATTTCTTGAGCACCAAATCTGAGAATCATGTGACACCGAAGACTGGAGTAAATTCAGCTTTGCAATCACAAGAATTAAATGACATTTTAAAATATATTCAAATAGTTTTTTATTGTAAAAATATTTCACAATATTGTATTACTGCATAATATTCACTCAACTGTATCTAGATATCATACCATTACTACACAAATAATTGTTCACATTGCACACATTCCAGCAGAGCAAAACACTGAATCCGTTCAGAAGGAGAGGAAAACCAGATCCTCTGTCTGGGATCAGACAGCTTGTTGTTCAAGTTGCAACAGTTCACTGGAGGACTTTGCCTGATACCTTAAAATACTGTATGAATCCTAATCCTGTCTTCTACACAAGGGCATCAACCCTTAACTCATTAATAGGGGTGATCAAAACAACAGGAGATAAAGTTTTCTGCTGGCGTGAGGCAATGACTTACATAAAGGGTTGCTGTAAAACAGTCAGAACAATCCGCGTTTAGGTATTGAGCAATGTTTAGTTATAAAAGACAGCCAATCTTCTCGGACATCTGTCTCTTGTGTGCTGTTGTAGATGAAATTGTGTGTGTGTGTGTCTGTGTTTCTGTTTTTCTATCCCGGTGGGAACTTCAACCTGAATGCTCACAGACTTATGGGGACTCATGTCAGTGTGGGGACCTAAAATGAGGTCCCCATGAGGAAACAAGCTTATAAATCATACAGAATGAGTTTTCATTTTTGGAAAATGTAAAAATGCATAAAGTTTTGTGTGATGGGTAGGTTTAGGGCTAGGGGATAGAATATACAGTTTGTACAGTATAAAAACCATTACATCTATGGAGAGTCCCCACAAAGAAAGCAAACCAGACGTGTGTGTGTGAGTATGAGAGAGAGATGGGGGTGAAGCAGTGGTGAAGTTGGCGCTGGGACTGGGTCATTTCGGGCTGAGCTCCGGGGCCAACACAGGTGCTGTGACTGGGAGAGCCAGGCCATGACAGACAGTTCCAAGAACTGCACATGGATTTAGAGCTCACTCTAATCTGAGAAAAACCAAGACCTCAGGAAGTGTGCGTGTCCTTAAGACAAACACACACACACACACACACACACACACACACACACACACACACACACACAGTGTAATAGGAGAGAAAGAGAAACACTTCAGAAGACTGCAGACAAATACATTTGTAATGTAATAATATATTCCAGTGATAGCAAAGCTGAATTTTCAGCATCATTACTCCAGTCTTCAGTGTCACATGATCCTTTGGAAATCATTCTATTCTGATTTGGTGCTCAAGAAACATTTCTTAATTTTATCAATGTTGAAACCTTTGTGCCGCTTGTACATTTTTTTTTTCTAAATTCTAGAAAGTTCAAAAGAGCAGCATTTTTGGAATTTACACTTATATACAATATAGGTGTGCTGAGTGAAGAGTGCATTTGTAATGGCAGGAGAAAAAAAAATTGTGTGCAAAAATGTATTCTGGTCATTTTATCCTGTGCATAATACAATTTACTGGAAAGTTTCAAACTGAGGTCTGGGGACGCCCAAAGTGGTGCTAGTGCACAGAAAATGTGATTAGCTAATTGCTTTCATTTTTTGTTGTTATAATATTTATTGTGAAAAGCACTTTAAATCTGTGGTTCTTAATTTTGTTATATCTTGCTATTGTTATATCTAAAAAAAAATATTACATGGATACACTAAATAAAAATAATATTCTTTATGAGCATCTTATAAAAAAATAAGATGAAACTGATTTGCAAATTGACTACAGTACAGAACCCCAGAGAACGAAAAATGCTTAAAATTCTGTGTATAGACAAGATTAAAAAATACATTTTTGAAGCGTATGAGCGTTTGAATTTGGTTTGTTACATTAATCATATTATGTTTTTTCTCTTTAATGTCTTTGGCAACAGTCATCTAGCTTCTGCTGGACGACTACCTGAAGGTAAGTCTCATTACACTGTTAAATAATATATTTATCATAATACTATGTTCAAAATTAATTTCATTATTCATCATTCTGCCCACATTGGGAGTGTTGCTAATGTTTTCTAGGCAAAGTACACCACCCACTGGTACACTATATTAAGTGCACTTCGGAAAACATTTCCAGTATACTTTCATAAACAGTTTCCCAGGAGCCACCACTGAGCTAGACCAATCCTTTCTTACACCCAAGCGGAGAAATTACTGATATCACAGTTCTTCTGTGTCAACATTGTGTCAGAAAGCAAAGAACAAAGAGGACGATTTGATCGATCTGATCGATTTGAGCAAAACTGATGCAAATGAAATGGTCAGTTCACGACTCAGACCACAAGGGGTCGATATGCTGTCACATGAAGATGTCTTCTGTGTTCTGGCCTCAGTAGGCTAGTGATTAAAGTATTTTCAAAGGGTTACATCAGTGGTCAGGTTTCTTTCTGACTGCTTTATAAACTGACATTTTCCAGCTGAATATCTTTCTCAGTGTATGTCCACTCATACTGAGGACAGATTAGTCCTGTTAATCCAGTGTTTCCCGTCTGTTTCTGGAAAATCGTATTTTACGTAACAGATGCAGATCCTGGAGCCCCCATTGTTTAATCAGCCAAATCTTCTTTCTGATAACCCTGTCATTAACTCTCAGTTTTAGGAGGTTTCTCTGTGTGCACACTCTAAAAAAAAAAAGGTTCTATATGGCACCAAAAATGGTTCTTTGTCGTAATCATAGAGGAACCACTTTTGGTGCTATATAGCACCATATCTTAACATGTTCTGTATATGGTAGCGGTGCTATATAGCACCTTAGTTAGCGGTGCTATATAGCACCTTAGTCAAAGAACCTCTGAAGAACCACTGAAGCACCAAAATTGGTGCTTAAAAAGGTTCCCCTATGATTACAAGCCAAGAACCATTTTTGGTGCCATATAGAACCTTTTTTTTTTTTTTTTAGAGTGCACATCAAGAGGCTTGTTCATGCCCTTTATACACCACCATTCAAAAGTTTAGGGTCTGTAAGATTTATTTTTAATTAACTTTCTTAAGTTCAAAGCGTTTGTTTGATCAAAGTGTAGTAAAACAGTAATATTGAGTAATTTTATATATATGTGTTCAATTTTAATATGTTTTCAAATGTAATTTATTCCTGTGATGACAAAGCTGATTTTCAGCATCATTACTAAAATAAAGTCGCTGTTTGGATTTAAATTGGCAAATGCTTAAGAGTTAATTATTGGATCATTATTGCTGTGATATTTATGTTTCTAGCATGTTATATGTTAGGCAACAGTTCTTTCATTCTTAACTGATGGAGTGTGTAGCTTTTCATTTCTTAAATAACCATGTAGAAAGACACATCATGGCCATGTTACAGGATGACAATGTCAAGATTCATCAGGCTCAAACTGTGAAAGAATGGTTGGAGGGGGAGCATGAAGAATTATTTTCACACATGAATTGGCACCTCTGAGTCCAGACCTTAAATTCATTGAAAGTTTTTGGAGTGCTGGAGGACACTTGACAGAGTGTTGGACTCTGGCATTGTTAATACATGATCTTGACCAAAAAAGAATCCACCTCTTGATGAAAATAAATGCTGTGATGTTATTTCCATCAAGAGGTGCATTATTTTTTGGTCCAGATCTAGTTCGGTCTGGACTCAGAGGTGCCAATTCGTGTGTGAAAATTATTCTTCATGCTTCCCCTCCAACCATTCTTTCAGTTTGAGCCTGATGAATTTTGACATTGTCATCCTGGAATATGGCCATGATGTGTCTTTCTACATGGTTGTTTACGAAATGAAAAGCTACACACTCCATCAATTAGGTTTGGAAGAACTGTTGCCAAACGTAGAACATGCTAGAAACAATAATCACTGCAGTAATGATCCAATAATTGACTCTTAAACATTTGCCTATTTAAATCCAAACGGTGGCTTTATTTTGGCCGGGCAGTGTATCTTATATGCTGATTTGCTGCTCAAGAAATAATCCTAATATTATCAATGTTCAAACCATTGTGCTGCTTTTCTTTTTTCTTTTTTTTCTAGATTCGCAAAAAGTTCAAAAGAGCAGCATTTTTGGAAATAGAAATCTCTTGTAGCATTTAAATCACTTTTGATCCATTAAATTAGTTTAATTCAAAAGTATTTGAGTCCTTACCAAATATAATAAAATAATTTAAAAAAGAAAAGAAACAAACAAACTAGTGAAGGTCAATTTTCTGTTATGGATACACCATATTTTTCCTAATCTATTTCTGTGTATGTATTCAGTTGTATTTGATCAAATTAATCAGTAGCATGTAGACAACACCATTGAAACAGCTTATTGTGACTAAAATCTCTATAAAACGATTAAATCCTCATTCCATAATAATAATCTGTATCTGTAAAGCCTTAGAAAAGTCCAAAAGGTGTGGAAACCCAGTACTAAGCTTAATTTTTTTTTAATCTGTCTGTTCCTACAGGTTGTCAGATCTTCTCTCTTCACTCCATCAGCATCCTCAGAAAGTACCTATCGGTCTTAGAGCTGCCGGTCAGCTGGCTCCTCCCCTCTGATTTCTGCTGCGTCATTGGACTGAAGGAGTATAAACGTGCCAAGGTGGGTCATGAGTCAACAAAAAGCTTAAGCTCCGATTAGACCCGATGATCTCTGAAACTAGACACACCCTGGATCAGTTATGATCAGAAAGGATCGGTTATGCCTTCCAAACATTACGAGTGTCTCACGTGTTTCTCAGCTTTTACAGAACAGCTTTTTTCAGATGTATTCCCAGACCGAAGACTGGATGGCAGACCATGAATACAGAACATTCATAGCTAAAAAAGCTCCTTCTCAAAACAAAGCCTGTGTTGCCGACTAACACATTGGTACTTTGAACCTATACTGTAAGCATGAACTAATCTTGCCAAGAGGTCTCTGAATGACGCAGTTCCTCTGTCTGACTGCCAAGTAGTCCTTACAGTAGCATGCTAAGCCCTCATGTGTCCGTTTGTGATCTTGGGTCAGGTCATCTACCTGGTTTATTACAAAGGGCATATTTTAAAAAAAGAAAAAAAAACAATCTGCAAACAGTAAAATTGAAGTCATTGCTCTGTGTTGCTGTCTGTTCATTTCTCTCCTCTCCCTTCCTCAGAAAGCCATGCTCTGTCATCGCTCTCAGCTGCTGTGGTTCCGCCGGCTCTACATACTGTTTTCACGCTACATGTTCGTAAACACATTCCAGGCCATCATTGTGGAAACAAAGAATGTGAAAATGTATTAGGTTAGATTGTCTTGGACACTGTTCCTGTCCATGTAGGACTAAAGTTATGCACTATAATTGTTCAGGGAAAGGTTTACGTCATGTTTCTTATTTCTTTATTTAACCCCATTCCAAATATGCTGTCATCAAATTACTATATAGTGACAGAATATTAAAAAAGGTTCAGCCAACATATTCAACCTGCAGACACTAATGGAGAAATGCTGGCATAATGGACCTATACACACTGTATCCCAAACGTTTTCTGGAGAGGTTTAGCCTAGATAAGCTCTTTTAATAGTAGCTGAATCCAAAGAGCAGATTGTGCAGAGAATGGAGAAAACACAATTTATTCTGTATATTGTTTACATTTGCTGTTACTGCTGTTATTGGCCTTATTAATGTAGAGTTGAAGCACTGTTCCAAACGGATCAATAAGTACTGTACCAAATTTCCTGATTCCGTTTGTTTTCAAAACTGTATTTCTGAATTCTTTCTAAGCAAATCTGTAATTCTAGGAAGTTTATGATGTTCCCTGTTTTGACTTTGATGTTATGAATATATACATATAACAATGTTGAGTAATGCAACAACACCATGAAATGGTTTGATGAATGTAGTTCTGTTGACTTTTTTTATTTTTGAAAATAAATGGTTTTAGTGGCTTTCCTTATACATGACAGCATCCTCAATACAAAGTTGGAGGACAATACAAATATCATTCCTCCTTTGATGTGACAATCCTGTCTGTGAAACCGGGCCATGGTGTCTAGTACATTGATAAAAATGTTTTAAGAAGCAGGAGAGTGCACTCTAAAGCGTTTACACAACAACAATCTACTAAAATCGGAAAAGTTTTTCCTTTGCATTTTTGAAGAGTTTCGCATACAGACGACAATGTTGTCAAAACAATAGCCGTTCACACAGATATGACTAAAAACGCTGAATTATTTGTATGCCAGGCCAGTAGTTTGCAATGTTGTTTTGGTTGTCAAGTACTTGCGCCTTCCTATAGACTGAACACGTAATACGCATGTGCATGACATCACTGGTTTCTCAAATTTGTGTTTTTGTAGTTTCCACGGGAATGATAATGGTATTGTTTCCTAAAACGTGCACTTTGAAACCTTTTTCAAAATGTTGCATTTTCAGGCCCCCAAAGTGCCATTGTCGTGTAAATGAATAGTCACACAAAAAAAGGTTTCCGTTTTTAGTTGAAAATGGTGTTGTGTAGTCCTTAAGTCTCCTGCCTGAAGCTGCAGTCTGAAAGTCAAACTATTCAAAAGGCCATAGGAAACCGTCAATTATGTGTCCAGTGTTGGTTCTGACATACTTCTAATAGTCTGATGCTTCTGCATACTTTCCTCCCAGTTTTGCCCACAGAAATCCTCCACAGTCACACGTCTCACTGTTCCAGTGTCCAAACAATGAGGTGCCACACCTGTAAAGTCATGGCAAAATACATGTAAAAACACACCCAGATAAAAAAGGAAATGCTCCATAATTTAATACAAAGCCAGGTAAAGTACTGTTTGTCTATAACATGCAGTAAATATGGCCTGTAAAAATAAAATCCCAATAATCAGCTCACCAAATCCATCAGGGTTGGAACGTGGAGTGTAAAAACTCTGGACACCGCATGTTTTGCAGAATGTGTGCTTGGCCATGTGTGTGTTAAATGTGTATGTGGTCATGTTGTCTGATCCCTATGAAACATGATAGTTGTATAATTAAACATTATATGCATACTGCTCAACCAGATCCTGTGCACATGCTTCAAAATACATACCTGCAGCAAGGTGAACTGGGATTTTGGCACAATGAAGTGACGATTCTGTTTCTTTGTGCAAATACTGCAACTGAGACACAACAGCAATCAAAACCATCAGTAGGAGGGTTAAACAATGACTTTAACAATGAAAAGCTGACACAAACTTTTTTTGCACTTTTCTCAAGCTAGCATTTTGTATTAACTCTCTCTGTATATAGATTGTATATATATATACACATACACAAAGTCTGCGCCAGTGGAGCACTGAAGAGGGGGCGTCTGAATTAATGAAAGGGGGCAGCGGTGACGTAACGCAAAGTGTCCCCGGTTAGAAAAAATCTGGGGCTCTGGGGGGTTAATAAAGGCCTTCTGAAGCGAATCGATGCATTTGTGTAAGAAAAATATCCATATTTAAAACTTTATCAAATAAAATTCCGGCCGATCACTTTCCGTGGAAAAAGCGTTGAAAGTGCCTCTCGGAGTTCAAAATGCCAACTGCAGAGGCACTTTCAACACTTTTTCCATAAATTGAATACGGAAGGCGATCGGCCAAAACTTTACTTTATAAAGTTTTAAATATGGATATTTTTCTTACACAAATGCATCGATTTGCTTCAGAAGGCCTTTATTAACCCCCCAGAGCCGTGTGGAGCACTTTATTTGACGGACAGATGCATTTTTTATGGACTTCAAAAACAGAGCAACAATTAAAGCCATTATAAAGCTTGGATTAGCCAGGACTTTTTTAACCCTCTATGGTACGCAATATGATTTCAATGAGTAAAAAATTATTTGTGGTGTTTATCCTGCTTACAATTGGACACTATAACAATAGCAATACAAATTTTTAATTTTTGTTTTTCTTTTTTTTTGTACCACAACGTTTTCATGTAGAAAAAATTAAAATATTTATTGAAAACATAAATTTGTTTAACCAGACACCTGAACAAGCACATTTATCCAGTTGTTCATGTATTAAAAATTTCATATTTACGTTATTTCATTTACAATTTCATATTTACATATATAACGTTTCAAATTTAGCTGTTGCTCTCAGGCAAAATTGTACTATCGTGGAACACAAGTATTACCAAACCGTCATATCAAGTTATATCAAGTTATCATATCCATCTTCACCCTCACCCTCTCCCTGCTGGATTGTCACTATGACCCTCATCTTCCTCATCACAGTATTGACACCTCATCCTCACCCTCATCAACTGGCAGTTGTGTTTTATACCTTTTTTTAAGTGCTATAGAAAATGTGCAGATCATAATGTGCGCAGTTATAGTATGTGAATTCTAGCTATTTTCCTTACAAATATACTATATTTGTACCTAGTATACTCTAAAAAAAAGGGTTCTAAATGGCACCAAAAATGGTTCTTGGCTCGTAATCATAGGGGAACCTTTTTTAGTGCTATATAGCACCAATTTTGTTGCTTCAGAGGTTCTTTACCGGTTCTTTGACTAAGGTGCTATATAGCACCTCTGAAGAACCACTGAAGCACCAAAATTGGTGCTATATAGCACTAAAAAAGGTTCCCCTATGATTACGAGCCAAGAACCATTTTTGGTGCCATATAGAACCTTTTTTTTTTTAGAGTGTATGTCTGGTATGGCCTTATGCGATTAAATTATGGTACAATGTTGCCTCGAGGCAACACACAGTTTTTTGTTATTTACTAAATATTTGATGATATATAATGTAAAGTTCTTCAAAATACTTCTTTACTTACCAGTGAAGGTGACTCATATTTTTTGTGGGTGATTAACTGGACAGAAATTAATGAAAAATGCACTTTTCATTGGAGAAAATATGGAGCCATGTGACCTGTGCACGTGCTGAAACAGGACACAAAATTGACCCCTGTGAGTCATGTGACCACTTTTTTGCACTTTCATTGATTAGTATTTGAGTTCTTCTTCCCTGAGAAAGGTTTGAACAATAAATTGGTGTTTCATTTTATTAAAAATAAACTAAAATACACTTTGTTGCCTGGAGGCCACCCGTACCTTAATATAACTCTGATTGTATTTGCCTAAAAGACGAATGTCAATGTCATATACACCCAGGATGTCTTGAGGGTGAGTAAATCATACGCTAATTTTCATTTTTGGGTGAACTAACCCTTTAAATTGATCAGGTATATAATGGTTTGTATATTGGTTTGATCAAGCATTGGTTTGTTCAATTATACTGGTTTGGAATCTAAAGCAATGTACTTGATCAAACCAATAAATACAAACAACTATACACAGTAAAAAACGTTGGGTTATTTTTTTAACCCAACCGTTGGGTTACACATATTGGGTCAATATGTTGGGTTATTTTACAAAAATGTTGGGTCATTTTAACATCGTTGGGTTATTTTTAGTAATAACCCGGCCATTGGGTTACGGTTTCAGCAGCGATGGTTCAAATTTTAACGGCTAAATGACTGACCGCAGTGCGAAACGCCCAGTGACAGTCAACAGAAGAAGCTGCTGCAGCCTGATTATGATTTGAAAGGTAAGTCCTATCGTTTTTTATGTATACAACTTTTATAACATTATGTATTGTGTACTGAAACGTTGAATATAGTATAAAACTGAATTTTATATTATATTTATTAAAGTTCACTTTTAATGCTCATCAGTTTTAATGCTCTCGATAGCAAATAAACCCTAGCTATCCCAGTTAGCGCCTGGCAGCAATAAAGTAATTAAAACATTATTCTAGCGAAACTGTTTAGAAACTTACTATGGTGATAAAGTAAGTAACGTTAGGCCTAGTCTGAAATCGCTATATAATGCCCCGCGGAGCATTATCAGCTCGGCCGGTGCGCGCGAGCTCAGACCCGGTCACTCGACAGCACAACAGCGCTGTGAGATCCAGGGAGACGCGTTTGAATTAGCCGAAATATCTGCTTTGAGATGAATGAGTGCAGATATTCCCCAACACCAATGAACAATTAGGCTAGTTCACGACAGCTAGAATGTTTTCCAACCCACAAATTACCTAGTTTTACTGTAGTAACGCAAACTGCAACTGGTATTTTGGCAGAAATGTGTTGTATATTCATAATGAATGTCGTCATATGCATATAGTCATGCATGTTACTATTAAATGTATTACAAGAGTAGTTAAAGCATCCAATTATAGTATTTTTTCTTACATAGCTATTACAGTTTTTGCCTTTATTTTAAATGTGTTGTACTAAATGTGTTTTAGACATATGGATTCATTCCCAGATAGCAAAAAATATCGGCACGGCTTCTTTTTGCCGCCGGCCCTAAGCTGTCGGCTATAGGTGCGTCCCGCTGGCGGTGTTGAAACGTTTGCCGCCGAATACGTCACTCCCATTTCTTGCGAGATGCCGCGGCCGACTAGCCGGCGGGCCGCCGGCTTCATTTTCTCTGGCGGTTGCCTCCGCCTAATGGACCGCGGCCGGCTGGCGGCAAGCCGCTGTGAAATACAAGGATTTCTACTCTCAAATTCGACCAGCCACGTTGGCTATGTTTGGCTTGTTGGGAAATAGAGTGGAACTGACAGCATTTTAACTAGTTCTCACATTTGAAGCGATTATAAAATCATAATAGCCTATATGTGAATTATATCAAATATTAGTTTTTTTTGCTCCAATTAAAGCCATTAGGGTTTATAACAGATTCTTGACTCTTGATTCCATGATAAGGTTAGGTTTAGGAAATTACATTTAAATTTTCACTTGATTATTTGCATGTCGAGTGTGTTTAAACAGTGTTGGTCAATTTGACCCATAATGGATGTAATACTTTTTTTTTTTTTTTAGCATAATAGGAGGGTTAAGAAAGTTTGAAAGTTCATTTTAGGATAACACTTATTTTTGTATTGCCCTTTTTTCTATTTCTTTTTGGACTGACTTTAAAATAGACATGACAAAAAATTAGAACTAACTTCATGACATTTTACTTTGTTTTCAAAACCCATATTTTTCTGAAAAACAAAAATATATTATTAATTATTTAGGAAAAATTCTACATTCATAAGACAAGAATAACTCAAAAGAAGCCCTCTAATATTACCTCTTATAAAGCTGATTTTTACAATATTTGAAACCCTCTCAAACATGAGGTCGCAAAACAAAAAGCTTACAAAAACAGAAACCTGAAAGCTTTTCAATTTCATGTGACTGCCTTAATATTATAAAGTATTTTCTATCTCAGAATTCTTATTTTTATTATTTATTTTATATACAGTGTTACATTTGTTGTTATTCTTTGTTCTACATATTCGGAACTGTACCACAATGCTTTATTGTTTTTATTTTTCTCTCATTGTACTTTTTGTATTGTACTTGTCTATACATGTACTAATTTAAATAAAAATAAAAAAAATAAAAAAACAGAGAAGTACCTCCACCGGCCGAGAGGGGCAGTATACCTAAAAAAGGCGGAAGACAAACCGGTAAAACATACAGATTTACCAACAGCGGCCGCTCATCACATGGTTTTAGTATTTGAAGAGAGGAGATCAGAAAATATCCTCGACTACGAGCGTTTAAGTAAGTACATGTTTCCTTTTTGTGTCACACAATATTATGTTCATTTTTGATGTATATACCGGTAGGTTGTTTTAATTAGTTTGTTCAGACACGCACGCTGATATAGTGCACAATACACAGTGTTAGCTAACACGTGCTGTTTCGCCTTTTTTTACACACTGAGTTCAAGCATGTTCTACATGTTAAAATGTATCTAGCTACTGTAGGTAAGTTAGCCAAAGCTTTACATCTAGAAAGACTTAAGTTTAACTTTTGGTGTTTTCTAACAAAACAGAATGATGTATATAGGTTATTTAAATTATTTTGTTAGTCCGAACAAGCATGCTGCTAGGTCAGTTTTAGCAAGTGTTAGCTAACATGTGCTTTGTTGCTACTGTTCTTCTAGCATTTAAGGTCATTTATGAGTTATTTCTCTGAACTGCTGTACTTATTATGTTTGAGGACAATGCAGTTTACTTGAATCACTACACTGAATGAATACATTTTACTGTTCCACATTTGGCTGACCAGTTTTTCCCCCCACAGCATAGCTACTGTATATTCTGTATTTAACGTTAACAATGCGGTTTTGTTCACATTTTCTTGCAGATACCTTGACCAGAGCACAATCGGTTATCTTCATCCAAGAGACCTACTATTGGACAATCGTTTCGGCTTTCAAGGTAAATAAATTGTTAGTCACAATGTCTAGTTACTGGGCTATAAGGAGAAGAATATTGAAAGGAGTTGAGATGGACAAACAGGAAATTGCAGATGTTGGAAACTTGAACAGTATGGAAAATTGTGCCTGTAGTTGTTGTTTTATATATATATATATATATATATATATATATATATATATATATATATATATATATATATATATATATATATATATATAAATAATTAAAATAAAATATTTTTTATGTAGATTTCCAGAATGAGAACCAAGCCCTGAGGGAAAGCAATGCACGAGCAGGTGAGAACATGCACTCTTTCTTAAATTTTACTTTTTTGACTGTGATGTAGCTCCAAAATTACCAAATGCCTTTCATTTTGTAGCTTCGGATGACAGCGGCTCACTTCATGAGCAGGTGAAGCAAGTTGGGACAATGTTGACGACGTTTGCTCGTACTGGGCAATCAGGTACAACTTGCAAACAACACCTGTGGTTGTTGGTTTAATTCCCACTGGGGCCACCTGTACATGTAGTAGACCTAGTTGTAAATGTCATAGTTTAGTAGTTGAGGGACCAGGACTGACTGCTTTATTCTTTTATTCTGTGAACCCCTGTAGGTGCAGATCAGACCCTAATGCTGCGACGTCTTGGAGAGTTTGGCGATGTTGTGCGTAGCATGGACAACAAAATGGACACTATGCTGCAACATTTCAGTGCCAATGTGTCTTTTGGAGAGTTATCCCTGCCAGGGGGTCTGTTACTCCCCCTAGACAACCCATTTGGCGTTGCTTGACTACTTGCTTGGCTAGTTTGAGGCAGGATAAAGAGCTCCAGTAAGTGTGCTGATTTTGTTTATAATGCTGTAGGGTAATCTAAAAAGTAAAATTTAAGATTGTACACTGCATATTCTACAGTCTGAATCACAGCCTGTCACATTTTTATATTTATGTATGAGAAGCTTCAGAGAGATGTAATTTGTAACACTTTTTTGTATTTTCAGCTTCGGTTTTTGGCAATCAAATGTGGGAGGGACCTAAAGACAACCGTGTGGCGAATGCTTTAGAGTATCTTCTCTAATCACCTTTCCATTAATACAACCTGGACGGGTGTAGGGGATAAAGCATGTTTTAGAGACATGTTCCTGAAGACCATTGTTCAAAGTAATATATATATAAATATATAAATTTGTTATATATTTAAGTAGATGTGTGTGGCTTTATGACATTCACATGGAATGACAGATCTGTATTTTCTACAGGAGCCATCCGGAAGAACCCGGCAACCCAGGATGCCACTGATGAGGCGGTCCAGGTTAGCGCTATGCGTTACCTGAAAGGAGCATCTGATCGTGAAGGTGGAAAAAGACGCCGCACAGCTGAGAGGGACCCACAGCCGACCTCTTACACCTAGGCTGACTACTGACACCTGGAACCCTTTCTTTATCCTGCAGTCAGTAACATCAAGACCCCTAAAGAAGCCAGAAGTTTCAGTCTACACTCACCCAATCCACACTGTTCACTGTGGAAATTACTTTTTTTTTTATTCCCTGTGACCCTGCCTTGAAGGCAGCTCCTTGGATAGATATGGGATGGCGAGGTTGTTTGTCCTTTATATAGGCGCACAAGAAATCACTGAAGATAAGCCAATTTGCGCTGCCTCATTCTGGAGGTCGGGGAAAACCGGAGAACCCATAGTCAGGCTTGTTATAATGTTCTGTTCTACTACTGTTCTATTCTTCTCCAGAGCTTTACTCTAAATTATTACCATTTATGCTATTGTTAGAAATGGCTTGTTAAATGTGATGTTATACCTCGATTTATTTGGTATCCTGCACATTCTTTGGTACCAAATATCCTCATTATTTGATATAATATTTAATGGTAATTCTTTTCATCCCAGAGCTGACCTATTTGTTATTAACAAATATTGTGTTATAATTTGCTTGTAAGGCTGTTTTTTTTTTTTTTTTTTTAAACCAAAATTTAATTGGAAACATGCAGGTTCTTTAGTAAAAATGTTTTTTGTTATTTATAGGCCTATTTAAGCTTATTTATTGTCTGTTATATTTAATTTATATTATCTTGTATCATTGACAGTTAATGTACTTTGAAATGTGGAATAAAAATGCCAAATGGGAATTTATCTGGTTTGTTCAATTATTATCCATCATAAACTGCATGTTACAAATATATGAATAATAAATAAATATATATATTATTTATTACACAATAAGCGGAGGCAGATCGTTCGAAAAAAGCGTTTGCCTCCGCCGGGCCGCCTTCTGGTATAAAGGCGGCGGAACGGCGGTTTGCCTGCGGGCCGGCGGCGGTAGGAAGGCGGTAGGAAGCCGGCTGCCGCTTTTAAAAAGCGGCTGCCGCCGGCGGTGCGCCGTCAAACGTGTTTGCGATTACGCAATTCTGACGCTTCTACAGCCGCCGGATCACCGCCGGTGGTCCGCCGACTCATTGCTATCTGGGTTTGTGAGGCAAAGACTACATCAATTGCACCTCTGCCATTTAATTAAAGGTGAGTAAGCTATTGAATTGGGAAGTTGTATACAATTATTTTTAAAGACTAGTCTTCTTTTCTGAAAATGTTTCTTTTTTCCTACTTCATTCTAATGCAGAGGAAGGAGTGGATGAAAGGTTTACGCTGCTTGATGACAGTGGTTCTTGACTCTAGTCCTGGAGGATCCCCAATAGTACACAATTTGGACGTCTCCCTTATCTGACACACATTTCCGGTTTTGGAGTCTCTCTACTAACAAGCTGGTAAGTTGAATAAGATTAGATAGGCCAAATGTGCAGTGCTGGGGCTACTACAGAACCAGGCTGTTTGGGAAACAACCTGTTTATTACTTATGTATTTTTGTTTGTTTATTTTTTCAGCTGTCTTCCCTCTTTTTCATACGGTATGTTTTCATTTCAATAGAGTATGAGTTGTCTGATGACTGACTGATTTAATGGCAAAAGAACTTAAGAAGCCCTCACTGCCAAGTCGAGGAGTTCATTGAGACGTACAACACCTCAACAATCTGTGCATGGATCTGATCATCTGGAACAAAAACTATTGAAGATATGAGTAGAGAACATCCCAGACTTCACGATTATCCTGGAATGGTGAGTTTAATGATGTTCATTATAAGGAAGGCCTGTCTTATTTTGGAAAAATTGTTTTGGTTGCGTCTAAGTGATTATGAAATTAGGTCCATACATGTGGTATAGGTGAAAACTTTTTTTTCTTTTTCAGTAAACTCTTTCAAAAGGTGATCATGGAGAAATTCCCTTTAAAACCCTTCCTGCCACCATCGCCATACCTCACAAGTGGAAACAATGGTGTGTCCAACATATGCTGAAATGAAGAGAAGCTTAAATGACATATCAAATTAGCTTTGATAAAGTGCACCGCTCTGTGGCTCATATGCATCCATTTATTCTGTCCTTTAGTGATTCTGCTTGTGGGTTAGTTCACCCAAATAATTATCCCATAATTTACTCACTCTCAAGTCATCCTAGGTGTATATGACTGATTTTCTTTCAGACGAACACAATCTGAGTAATATTAAAAAAATGTTCTGGCTCTTTCAAGGGGGGGGGGGGGGGGGGTTAATATTTTTTAATAGAAAAATATCTATATTTAAAAATTTGTAGACTAAAATAACTAACTTCCGGCAGACAGCCTTTCGTATTCAACTTACAAAGAAAGTGTAACGCCTCTCGCAGTTCAAAACGCTTGTTCTACGCCCAAAGTCATCGTCACGCCTGTTACGTTTTTTTCGGAAGTTGAATACGGAAGGCGGTCCACTGGAAGCTAGACATTTTACTTTATAACGTGTTAAATATAATATATTTGTCTTACACAAACATATTGATTCACTTCATTGGGTTCTTATTAACCCCGGGAGCCGTGTGGATCACTTTTATAATGGATGGATGCACTTTTTTGCATTCACATTTTGTCATTCACTGCCATTATAAAGCTTGGAAGAGCCAGGACATTTTTTAATATAACTGATTGTGTTCGTCTGAAGAATGCCATATACACCTAGGATGACTTAAGGGTGAGTAAACCATAGTTCACCCAAAAATGAAAATGACCCTATCCCATTAATTACCCTCATGTCGTTCCAAAACTGTAAGACTTTCGTTGTTCTTCGGAACACAAATTAAGTTCTGTGAGCTTTCTGTTCCTCCATTGACGGCCTATGCAACTACCACTTTCAAGGCCCAGAACAGACATCATTAAAGTAATCCATGTGACTCAAGTGGTTTAGCCTCAATTTTATGAAGTGACACGAGTGCTTTGTGCAACAACAAAAAAACATCACAAAACATCTGCTCTCTCATCAACACAAAACACATGCGTCAAGGTGCTCTCGTGAACATGCATTGAGATTAATATTTTGTAAATAAAGTGGTAAATTATGGTTAAGGGATAGAATATACTCACGTCACTTCATAAAATTGAGGTTGAACTACTGGAGTTAAATGGATTACTTTAATGTCTTTACTGCCTTTCTGTGTTCCGAAGATGAACAGAAGTCTTACGGGTTTGAAAAAGCATGAGGGTGAGTAAATTATGACAGAATTTTTATTTTTGTGTAAACTATCTTTTTAACAGCAGGTGTAATGACTAATTATAGTGACATTTTTTTAATTCAGTACAGCACTACTTCATTGTAACTTTTATGTAATGTAACACTGCTGATGTTGTCACTGCATGCCAACTGAACTTTATTTATTCTTTTAAGGTTGGAACTAACGTGGTGCATTAGCTGAACAGTGAGACAAGCCAGGATCCACAGAACAATTCTTGGGGACAAAGAGAACTCGCAGGTTTTTTCATTTTCAGTGTGGAGGCAGTTGAACAGAAGACCTTATTTCAAGCACTGGATGTATGTTTCAGATTTCTTTATACATCTATGACAAACTATCCAAAGACCTCTGCCCCCATTTGGGAGTTTTTGCAGCATGCAAACTTGAATATATCCAGAGGAGTTCCTTCAACACATTGCTGCCTCATTAAGAACTTTGATCATCATCATTTGTATTTGTTTTGCTACTTAAGGTATGTTTACAACACATCAATGCAGTGTACAGTGCATTTTTTTAATAAAGTAGTTTATTTCTGGAAGGATTTAATATTATGAATTTGTGTATTCTGTTGTATAGGTTTTGAATGTAATATTTCTGTACACTTTTGTGTAGTTTTAAATGTAGTATTAATTTTTGTGTTGTATGGACACATTTTATGTATGTTTACTCTATGTACATTTGTGTGTATGTTTCAAATATATGTTTTGATTTGAATGTGTACTGTTTGTACATTTTTTTTAAATAGGTTTTGAATGTATTTGTGCTGTGTATTTTGAATTTAATATGTACACATTTATGTATATTTACATTAAATGCTAGACTCCCCAATATTTAGTTTGACATTTAAAATGTATATTTTAAAATGTATGTATTGTTTCTTACAAATAAACAATCTGTATTTGAAAATGTGTATTTTATTTATTAAAATAATGACATGAATAAAAATAAAAAGTTAACTCAACTGTTGGGTTACTTTTAACCCAACTGTTTTTTAACCCAATGCATTGGGTTAAAATAACCCACAGTTGGGAAGGTGCTATACCAACCCACAGTTGGGTTACTTGTTGGGTTATTTTTAACCCAACATTTTTAAGTGAGTACACTTGATCAAAGGTATAATGATCAAACCATCATATACTTGTTTGAAGGCAAGTGAATTTGATCATGGTTTGAGCTAAACTCTGCAGGACAGTGGCCCTCCAGGGCTGGACTTGAGGAACCCTGGTTTAGATATATTGATTACCTCAAGCAGTCTATTAATTTGATCAAGTATTGGTTTGTTTAAATGGTTTAGATACATCGGTTTGCTCAAGTATATGTTTTTTTTTTTTTAAGTACATATTGTTTTTTCTAGTTTGCTTTCTTCAAGCATGCAGTGGTTTATATACATTGGTTTGTTAATTTATACATCGGTACGTCGAAATACATAATATGAGTTCAAAAAAAATATGTACTGGTAAAGATGCATTGGTTTGGAGTTGATGGGGTTATGTCACCCACTATTGTTTTCTAGATGTCAAATTATTATTTTAAAACAATGTTAAAAAAAGGAGTAGGCCTACATGTAAAAGACACAATCTATAAAGTGCACATAATAAGCTAATATAAATAAATGAATATACACTCCTTGAAATAATCAATCATGCAAATAGTATTTCCTACAGTGATTTCTTTATTACTCATCTAAAATTTGTGGGCATACTTCATAGACTGAGCTAATTGTACGTAGCAATAAATTAACAACACACTCACAGACATAAGAATTAGTGGTTTAATAAAAGCATTTTTGATCAGGCCTGTTGAATTTTTTATTATATTTAAAATATCTGTATATTGGGACAGCTTATGTAAAGATATGTACACAGTGCTGGTTTTACAATTATGCGACAAATACGGTGGCAAATGTTCGAGGGTCCAAAGTGGAGCAGTGTTGGAGAATGTTGATATTAATGTCAGAAGCCTTGTTTGGAAAAAAAGATACTCACAATGGGGTTTTACAGTCCTTCTGTTACTGTTAAAATTAAGAAAGAGACTAAAACTGACTTTAAAGAATGGCTGTTTTTAATATTTAGGCCTAATCCTTTAGATCTAAACAAATAGTGAACAAACCCATTGATCAAACTGATGTAGCCTACCTAAACCATTACTTGAACAAACCCCATATATAGGCCTATAAGAAACCATTGCATACTTTAGGAAACGAATGTAGCCTATACTTGAACAAACCATTGTATAAAGGGACAAAACCCAGTGTAGCCTACTTGATCAAAGCGATGTATCTAACACACACACACACACACACACACACACACAGGCTATGTGTGTGTGGTTATAGTGTGCATTAACCGTCATTATAACCGTCACTTTGTATCTTGTTCTACGTGAAATACACTCTAGAATCGCTGTAGACAAAGAAACATTTGAGTTTTTTCCGTATGTAAAATGGCCCGGGTGACACTTCGCAAGGTAGGTCAACTGCTGAACCGCGGTCGCCTGAATGCCTGTTCTGTTCAGAATTAAAGCAATCCACGTGAGCACACAATCACACGATTAGACCAGCGGTTTAGCGACTGTGTTATGGTTGAAGTTGCTCCTTACTTGCAATTGAACACGTGTAAATCTGGAGCGCTCCACACCTCAAAACGCACCGCGCCGCAATGGCAACCTCCGGTGTGTTTCACAAGACCATCACACTCCCTGGAAACAACAGATCATTTACATCAAAAGGCGATCTGTGCCTTTTGGCTCATGTGTTTACCAATGTATGTAATCAACTGACTTGCCACGATTTTAAGGGATTGTTTTTTTATGGGGGTGGGCAGCAAGATAAACACCCGTGTGTCAACCCGGATTTTATGTGTCAACGTGTCCTTTTTCGATCACAGTTTTGGTCCACAGCACCGTGAATGTCTGCATTACGCAGCGAAAGTAAGGTTACATAACCTACCTTTCATCTTTAGTTACGCTCGCCATTCGTGTAGCACCTCTAACTTTATAAATGGTAAAGGTGTTGTTTGTCGTCTACAACCGGTTTAAACGGTTAAGTCATGCTCTCATGTAGAACATTCTACATTCTGTTGATAACCATCACCCCTGTTTGCAAAACAGACTGTTGACTGGCTCGGTCACATGCTTCAGCCAGCTCATTTTGCCCTGGGCGTCATCTGGTTCCACCCGTTCAGCTGTTGCAAGAGCCCAAAGTCCAGGATAATATCAAAAGAGCAGAAAGAAAAACTTGTTTTCTTCGAAATGGACTGAATTGTAGTGTATGCATAACGAGTAATGTATATAATACAAATATATCCTATGTCACATGACAGTTTTATGGGGGACACATTAAACAAAGTACAACTTGTTTTTATTGAATTCCAATTCCATTTGCGTTTTGACACAGTAAAATGTTTTATATAAACTTATAATTTTATATAAACTATATATTTATAAACAATCAACATATATAGCTTAAATATTATCATAACAGCTTATTTCTTAACATCCTGCATTTATAATGTCTGTTGTTGATGATGCAGATTAAGTTACAGTATGTTAAATATTTCAAGTGATACACACACACACACACACACACACACACACACACACACACACACACACACACACACTCTTCAAGGTACATGTGATCTTGAACTTTCTGTACAAAAATTCTTTCGAGTTCAGTCTGGTGATGTGGCAGCTCACGTGATGTGTATCTGGGTCGGGCAATAAAAAACAGGAAATTTCTAGTGAATTTCAAAACATTTATGCTATGTATTTCCCGTAGGCCTAATTGTAATTAAAAACAATTTCCTTGTAAGTTGTTCAATATAAATATATATCTTTGCTGTTAACAACTGAAAGCAAAAGCACTACAAATTACATTTTCACTTTAAGAGAGCAGTGGTCTAAAAGAAGAACCTTTCATTTATAACATGAACATAAATGATGAATAGCCCATGATATTATTAGAGCACTTTTAAATGCCAAGTCTCGTTGGGTTAACATAGAGACCCAACAGCAGACAAGGCCATATTTATAAGCCTAAAAAGATACTGATGATTATGCCATATTAAGGATAACTATCTTGTCCTGGTTGCCCTTTAAAACCCTCAGACAGTGATTATTTGACCACATACTTATTGTTAATTTCAGTAGGTACTAGCCTATATGATCATGAGTGAATTAAGTTTAAAAGTAACACCTCCCCCGCAACTCAGTTTTCAAGAAAACTGGCTCAGTTGGGTGATCTAGATAATCTTTTATCAGCTGTTCAAGGAAAAATGAACTGGGACTTGATTCCACAATGACACCATTCAAGTGAATGGTGTCCAGATAAACAAGGCTCAAAGAGCAGTTTCACAATACCTCCTGTTTTTGAAGAGCAAGCCAATTAATGTTTACCTATCTTGGGTAACTATTTTATGGTACTATTTATTTTAATAGTGCCCACCAACAGCGCTGTAAGTGCTAATAAAAAAAGAAACTAGCTGATTACTGACGTTAACAAGAAAACAGAAAGCTTGGAGCTGGTTCATCTCGTTTTTAGTTTTGTTCATGGCTGCTTGTGTTTGTTTTACCATGGCAACAGAAAGTTTCTTGTCCACCACAAAGTGTACAGTAGCCTATAGAAGACAGAATCAATCCCTGACAATTATTATAACTTTAGCATTACACCTTTCTTTAATAACAGATTAGTAAGGTAAAACTTTGACAAAATCCTATGTATTCATTTATTTTTTGGCCATTGAGATCCAGCATTGAAGCAATGGTGAACAGTTGTGTTACTGTCTGTCTTACGAAGAGAAAATGACCTACATTGCTGCAACAGATACTGTGGGCAGTCTGTGGTCAACATGTTTCAAATCAATGCCATCTGTGTCACAAGTTGTGTTCTATATTAAGTGCACTGGTTAACACGACTCTGTATAAAGCCTAGGCTAAAACACGAATAATGTACTTCATGGAAACAGTTTTTTTTAAAGAAACCATGTTTTTGAGCTAACAGCCTGTCATTTCTGTGTTATGGGTTTTTAAAAAGCTGGTCCCAGGTTGTAGTTTTTGACACAATTATTATCAAGACTGGTTTAAGAACATCAAGTACTCCAGGAAGTTCTATTTTTTTCTATCACTGTATGACAGATCTGTTCTTCTTTGCCTGGCCCAAATTCCAATAGTCTGCTTCACCAATAGCAAAGAGAACAAACAACCCAACCAGCCAATCGCTGCCTCAAGAGTGTCCCACCAGAACAGCCCATTCTCGCATATTCTAGAGACTTCTTTCTGTGATACTGTATGATAATATTTATACATTTAAAATATGGATACAAAACATGCCATTTCTATTTTTAAAAAAACATTGTCAGAAATATTTAGTTTAAAGCATATTTAAACGTTTTAACAAATAAAGGTTTTGACTGCGGAAGGATCTGGTCATGTGACGTAGCGTAAACGTCACGCCCCTGGGTTTGTATAAATATAGTATCATTCGCATTCGGAAGCATTTTTCTAAGGAGAAGAGGACGTACATATTTGAAGAAACTGTGTCACAGTCAGCAAGCTTTTTAAAAGGTAAGAATAAACATGTAGTTAGTTTCATAAAATGTTTGAAGATTTTAATTATACGTTCTTAATGTTTCGTTATTCTTGTGGGTATTGTGTTGATTATCGGCGGTTGTTTTTTGGATGTCTAAACGTATTACAATGACCTGCATTGTATTATTCATAATTCGCTCGTCTAAGTGATGATCGTTACATCTTACGTTAGCGAAATTTATTTATTTTTATTCTGAATTGTAAAGCTATTGTATTTTGCTTTCTATTTGGTTAATTTAGTCAGATGTGTTTTTGCTGAATCATAGTAGTCTGTGAACAAAGAACCCGGATGTTACTGTACAGCCGCCATGTTAGTGAAGATGATGCGTGTTGCGCAGTATAGTTCTTAAACAAAACATAATATCTAACGTTAGTAGTTTTGCCCTCGTGCTAGTTTATTTATTCACGTTTTAAACATTCGATAAATGCTTAATATAACTATTGTCTAAGACAATTTCTCACGTACAGTATTTTGCACTTAATGTTCTTTCAGGAAAATGTTTTCACAGATATCGTAATGCTATAAAATGCTTGCTTTCCTTTTTTTGTTTTTGGAAACAGTCCTTTGAAAGCGACATCCCACTGAAATAAAACGGTTTTGGTTAAGAATAGGCTACTGTTGTATTCCTATTTTTGTCATTACTTTTAATTTGACTAATATTTAAGTGAGGAAAAATATAAATATGAAGGCTATGTGTTATCAGAATTATCGTAAACCAGTTTCCTAGTTAGAAAATTGGACCTGAACGCCCTCTCTGTTCAATTTGAATGTGGTGAGCTCTTGTCATGATCACGACTTCAGAAGTGGGAAGTAGGACATTTCTGATGGCACGTGAATGCAGCATTAAGATGCATAAACCTCTCGTCTGTCTGACATTTCTTTTTAAATTAGCATTTTTATCAGGCTCCTATGTTTAGGATCACTTTAATTAAATTAAATGAAAGTTATTAGTCTGTTTTTGAAATGCCTTTTCAAACATGTTTCTTTATTCAATTAATTGGCATTTTACAAATTTGATTGTCTTGGTGTGTAAAACTAGCTAAGTCCATCTATGCTTTTATTTACAAAAACCTCTAAATCCACCTCTTTAGACAAGACATAGAACTGAATAAAATACAGACGTGGTGATTTTGCTGTTTACTAAGTGCTCACTGGGGACCCAAGTTTGACTGGGACCTGCAGTTGTTTCCTGATCCCACCTTATATCACTCCTGTCACGCTTAACTGTCCTTTCTGAATAAAGGTCGAAGGCTTAAAACAGTCAAAATTCACACCATAATGACAATGACACAAAAGGACAGCACACTTCATTGGATAAACAAACGGAAGACAAACAAAACAAATTGATACAATAACTACACACTATGCACAAAAAAAATTAAAAAAATAATATAGATATACATTTAAAATGTATGATGTATCGATGAATTCATTCCATTGGTTGAAGTTGACAGAACTGCCTTCTTAATTTTCTGATTGACTAACACCGATACTTGTTAGTCCATAGGGAAATTTTATGTGGTGTTCCACCGCAATCTCTTTCTGAAGCTTTAAGCATTCATGAAGAGCTCTGCCTTTATTTTGCAGTAACTGTGTACCAATATTTTTAAATTGGTTTATGCATGGTTGCTAATCTTATATTTCTTAATTTGTTTACAGATGCAGATATTTGTGAAGACCCTTACTGGTAAGACCATCACCCTTGAGGTCGAGCCAAGTGATACAATTGAGAATGTCAAGGCAAAGATCCAGGACAAAGAGGGCATTCCCCCTGACCAGCAGAGGTTGATCTTTGCTGGCAAACAGCTAGAAGATGGACGCACACTGTCCGACTACAACATCCAGAAAGAGTCCACCTTGCATCTGGTGCTGCGTCTCAGGGGAGGCATGCAGATCTTCGTCAAGACCTTGACGGGTAAGACCATCACCCTCGAGGTCGAGCCAAGCGACACCATTGAAAACGTCAAGGCAAAGATCCAGGACAAAGAGGGCATTCCCCCTGACCAGCAGAGGTTGATCTTTGCTGGCAAACAGCTAGAAGATGGACGCACACTGTCCGACTACAACATCCAGAAAGAGTCCACCTTGCATCTGGTGCTGCGTCTCAGAGGAGGCATGCAGATCTTCGTCAAGACCTTGACGGGCAAGACCATCACCCTCGAGGTCGAGCCAAGCGACACTATTGAGAACGTCAAGGCAAAGATCCAGGACAAAGAGGGCATTCCCCCTGACCAGCAGAGGTTGATCTTTGCTGGCAAACAGCTAGAAGATGGACGCACACTGTCCGACTACAACATCCAGAAAGAGTCCACCTTGCATCTGGTGCTGCGTCTCAGGGGAGGCATGCAGATCTTCGTCAAGACCTTGACGGGTAAGACCATCACCCTCGAGGTCGAGCCAAGCGACACCATTGAAAACGTCAAGGCAAAGATCCAGGACAAAGAGGGCATTCCCCCTGACCAGCAGAGGTTGATCTTTGCTGGCAAACAGCTAGAAGATGGACGCACACTGTCCGACTACAACATCCAGAAAGAGTCCACCTTGCATCTGGTGCTGCGTCTCAGAGGAGGCATGCAGATCTTCGTCAAGACCTTGACGGGCAAGACCATCACCCTCGAGGTCGAGCCAAGCGACACTATTGAGAACGTCAAGGCAAAGATCCAGGACAAAGAGGGCATTCCCCCTGACCAGCAGAGGTTGATCTTTGCTGGCAAACAGCTAGAAGATGGACGCACACTGTCCGACTACAACATCCAGAAAGAGTCCACCTTGCATCTGGTGCTGCGTCTCAGAGGAGGCATGCAGATCTTCGTCAAGACCTTGACGGGCAAGACCATCACCCTCGAGGTCGAGCCAAGCGACACTATTGAGAACGTCAAGGCAAAGATCCAGGACAAAGAGGGCATTCCCCCTGACCAGCAGAGGTTGATCTTTGCTGGCAAACAGCTAGAAGATGGACGCACACTGTCCGACTACAACATCCAGAAAGAGTCCACCTTGCATCTGGTGCTGCGTCTCAGAGGAGGCATGCAGATCTTCGTCAAGACCTTGACGGGTAAGACCATCACCCTCGAGGTCGAGCCAAGCGACACCATTGAAAACGTCAAGGCAAAGATCCAGGACAAAGAGGGCATTCCCCCTGACCAGCAGAGGTTGATCTTTGCTGGCAAACAGCTAGAAGATGGACGCACACTGTCCGACTACAACATCCAGAAAGAGTCCACCTTGCATCTGGTGCTGCGTCTCAGGGGAGGCATGCAGATCTTCGTCAAGACCTTGACGGGCAAGACCATCACCCTCGAGGTCGAGCCAAGCGACACTATTGAGAACGTCAAGGCAAAGATCCAGGACAAAGAGGGCATTCCCCCTGACCAGCAGAGGTTGATCTTTGCTGGCAAACAGCTAGAAGATGGACGCACACTGTCCGACTACAACATCCAGAAAGAGTCCACCTTGCATCTGGTGCTGCGTCTCAGGGGAGGCATGCAGATCTTCGTCAAGACCTTGACGGGCAAGACCATCACCCTCGAGGTCGAGCCAAGCGACACTATTGAGAACGTCAAGGCAAAGATCCAGGACAAAGAGGGCATTCCCCCTGACCAGCAGAGGTTGATCTTTGCTGGCAAACAGCTAGAAGATGGACGCACACTGTCCGACTACAACATCCAGAAAGAGTCCACCTTGCATCTGGTGCTGCGTCTCAGGGGAGGCATGCAGATCTTCGTCAAGACCTTGACGGGTAAGACCATCACCCTCGAGGTCGAGCCAAGCGACACTATTGAGAACGTCAAGGCAAAGATCCAGGACAAAGAGGGCATTCCCCCTGACCAGCAGAGGTTGATCTTTGCTGGCAAACAGCTAGAAGATGGACGCACACTGTCCGACTACAACATCCAGAAAGAGTCCACCTTGCATCTGGTGCTGCGTCTCAGGGGAGGCATGCAGATCTTCGTCAAGACCTTGACGGGCAAGACCATCACCCTCGAGGTCGAGCCAAGCGACACTATTGAGAACGTCAAGGCAAAGATCCAGGACAAAGAGGGCATTCCCCCTGACCAGCAGAGGTTGATCTTTGCTGGCAAACAGCTAGAAGATGGACGCACACTGTCCGACTACAACATCCAGAAAGAGTCCACCTTGCATCTGGTGCTGCGTCTCAGAGGAGGCATGCAGATCTTCGTCAAGACCTTGACGGGCAAGACCATCACCCTCGAGGTCGAGCCAAGCGACACTATTGAGAACGTCAAGGCAAAGATCCAGGACAAAGAGGGCATTCCCCCTGACCAGCAGAGGTTGATCTTTGCTGGCAAACAGCTAGAAGATGGACGCACACTGTCCGACTACAACATCCAGAAAGAGTCCACCTTGCATCTGGTGCTGCGTCTCAGGGGAGGCATGCAGATCTTCGTCAAGACCTTGACGGGCAAGACCATCACCCTCGAGGTCGAGCCAAGCGACACTATTGAGAACGTCAAGGCAAAGATCCAGGACAAAGAGGGCATTCCCCCTGACCAGCAGAGGTTGATCTTTGCTGGCAAACAGCTAGAAGATGGACGCACACTGTCCGACTACAACATCCAGAAAGAGTCCACCTTGCATCTGGTGCTGCGTCTCAGAGGAGGTTCAGATATTCAAACTGATGGTCTCATGGACATTTAAATATTTCAGTATACCCATGCACTCACCACTTTTTCTCCTCTCTTTTCCCCATACTTTAACTGAATCATTACATTTTATTAATGGTTTTTCCACCTGTTCTTTTTTTTTTTTTTATCTTCAAAATGACAATAAAAGCATTGAAATGTAAGGTTGTGGATTGTTTCCTTGTGTTTGTGCATGACTGGTAATGCAAGATCTGGTGAAAGTTAAATTAGTGAAATGGGACTTTTCAATAAAATAAAATGCTCCGGATAATGCAGAAGCAATTAGTACTTTCACAATTAGATAGTCCTAGAGCTGAGCAATAGCCTTTTTTTTTTTAGATAATGGGTAGAAGTTTGGGAATTTATTTAATTTAAAAGCTGTATGGCAGGTACCGAATTTGGTTCTACTACATATTTAGATGGTGACAATCTAGTTTAGTGACCCCTTTGGTGGTCCTTTTCTAACAACTGCTGCTAAATTTAAAAAAATGGTAAGCTGGTGCCACCAAGTGTCTGTTCAAATAAACCAGCTGCAATACTAACATAACTTTGAAACAAACCTCTGCCATAAATGCATTTGTTGTTGACTATAATATATAACTAAATATAGTTACAATGTAACTAACAGAAAACATTTTATGGAAACAGGGTCCTGGAAGACCTCGATCAATTCATTTTTAATTGGGCTTTCCAGGTATGAACATTTAAAAAAAGTCTTGAGTCATGGAAATAACTTCTGTTTTTCTTCCCATAGCCTTATATAATCAGATAGATGGTGTTTTGTGTAGAGTAGCCTAAAATGCTTGGCCAGCTTGAAGCAAAACTATTTTTTTTAGTGTTTCATTTGAGACATTTACACTAAATCGTTACTCTATTCCAAATTGATATTTCACATATGGAAATCGCAGTAGGCCCATCTATAAAACGCTTTCTAAAAATAAATCCTTGCTTATATAGTAAAGGTCATGTAAATTAAGTAGGCTCGTCAAAACAAGTACGTGGCATCCTTGAACAAGACTACGAGAGCTGATATAGCTATGAAAATGTTATAGCATTACAAGGTTTAATTCCATAACATAGTGGCTTAATGAGGTATTATGCATTTATTCACTGCATTTATTAATCTGTACATTTTTTGTTCATTATTATTTCATTTGATACATTCATATTCCTTAATGAGCTAATCTAATGTTAATTTGTACAACTTAAAATGTTTAAATGTAATAGGTAGATGTAAATGTATAGGCTATAAAATGAATGAAGAAATAAACTAAATTAATATGCTGTACATGTATTTATTGCACGATAACCTACCTGCATTAACTAATGTTAACAAATTGGACCACCATTAAAACTATCCGCTGAGTAAGCTATCAGAAAGCTCCTTTGAGACGTTTTGTTTTGTCCTTAAAAACAGCGTAACCCCTTATTTACTGCTAGCATCCGTTAAATCGATGATAGGAATGTTGACAAAATAAAGAAATATTCCCTGAACAAAAGGAGAAAACCGGAATCAAAAGGTTTTGAGAAAATATTTAGGGGGGAGAACTGGCTGCACCGCCGTCATCGCAGAGAGCAGTTGACAGCTGCTTCGAGGCCGTCAATGACAGAGGAACATGGCTCAGACCTGGGGGAATTTTTTCTTCTCTCTACTTGATTACAAGACGGAGAAATTTGTCATCGCTAAAAACAAAAAGGTCGGAGTTCTGTTCAGACTCTTTCAGCTGGCGGTGATTGGATATCTGATCGGGTAGGTGTCTTGTGATTCTCTACAGTATATCCAGACGTTGAGGTGAACAAGCGGGCTGCTCTGTCGGTTTTTAGAAGATTTAATCTTCAAAAGTACATGTTTTAAAAGGTCGTTAAGTGTTTGTTTATACTCACGATGGTTACTCTATATGAATTTCATCAAACCGAATGTAAGCCGACAGTTAAGCACCATGTTTTGGATGTTATTTATATCAAGGGAAAGACTGAAACCATTGCAGTGTCTCTGCACTGTTTGACCTGATGGTGCTTGTTTTGTATAAGTTTAGCATGATGTGAAAAAGACTTCTGTTTTGATTTAGATTGGTAATCGCCATTTTAGTCCATGGCTTTATTAGAAACAGACTTCTTCACCTCTGCTTCCCAATTCGTTCACATGGTTTTTGGACTTCATAGTTCATACAACCATGGAATTGCCGCAAAAGGTGCTGAATGTAAGATGATCTGGATCACATGTGCTGTGGCCATATGCTACACACAAAAGCACCAGCCCTCTGAACGCCATTAAAGCTACAGCTAAGGCTAAAGCTGCTTTATTCTTGTCCTTTACAATAATATACCTATTCAACTTAAATGAATGTTTATAATGTCCTTCATTGTGTGTTAGCCATACATGTAAGTTATATCATTACTTTCTGTATTACACTTATATTTTCAATGTAAAGTGTTGTTTTTCCTCACTGTTGTTTATTTTCTTTTGTTGGTGTGTCCTCTTAAAGGTGGGTTTTTATTTGGAAGAAAGGTTATCAGGAGACTGAGGAAGCCATTCAGAGTTCTGTGATCACCAAAATAAAGGGTATAGATTTCACGAACAGCTCTCAGTTTGGTCTGCAGCTATGGGGTGCAGAGGACTATGTCATCCCTCCACAAGTAAATACAATTCTTTCCTACTTCTTTCTTTGCTTTAAAATATATGCATAGTATTTGTAAACCACATGTATTCTGTTAATAGACTTTCTCAAAAACGATCTCCATTTAATATGTTAGATTATGGAGATAACTATTGATAATGGCATGACATGCACATCTTTTGCTGAGAACTTAAACAATAAACATTTATTTTGTTTATTGTGTTACATACTGGAATATCTATTTTCATATACATGTCCTCTAAATGAATAGCTGTTTTTTGGTCATCATTTTGTTTAAATGTATACAGAACAGTATTACAGCTGAGAGACTGATAGAGAGGTATTTATGTAGAGTCTTTATTATTTATTCATTTGTAATTTTCACCATTTATATTTTAGATAAGAATTAATTGAACCAAAGCCTTTTATTCCCATGCAGTCCCCTAATGCTTTTTAAGAAAGGTGTTATCCCCTCATAGTGTTCATTAATGGCATTGAAGCTTTGAACACAAAATATGCTGTGTATGCCCTTTATTTAGGAAGTCAAGTTTTTATTTGAAACTATTTGGCTTGTAAATTCATTCCCTTCCCTCTTGAAGTGAGAGTATCACTTTCCATTAATTTGCTGTTGAAAATGTATTTTGTAAGAATATGTAATCAATTCTTTTTAACAGGGGGACAGGGTCTTCTTTATTGTGACAAATTACCTAGTGACACCAAACCAAAGACTGGGTTTCTGCCCTGAGGTAAGAGACAGGTTATTTGTATTCTCAATTTAAACGATCTCCCAATTAGAGAGCTATATTCATATAGAAGTTTTCGATCTCTGTACATTTTAAAACCGCTGCTTTTGCTGTATGTTCACTTTATTCTACTTATTTCAGAGTCCTAAAGTTCCAGATGGTTTTTGTACTAATGACAATGAATGTGTGGAAGGGGAAACTGTT
Organism: Gobio gobio; assembly: GCF_949357685.1. Classification (NCBI taxonomy): domain Eukaryota; kingdom Metazoa; phylum Chordata; class Actinopteri; order Cypriniformes; family Gobionidae; genus Gobio; species Gobio gobio. The sequence continues at coordinate 31,767,138 of NC_137100.1, read as the reverse complement.
ATAGCAGGCCATGGTAAGCACAAGACCTGCATGCACACCTGACTTTATATAAAAGGAGAACCTTTGTGAAAGTTTAAGATTCTTGTTCGGAAAAAAAAGATGTTACATTGTTTTATACTACGACCCACTGGCATGTTTAAATTCCTGAGCCTTAAAGGGACTACATTTTACTGTTGTTTATTCAGGAGTGAAGACAGGCCGCTGCCAAAACGACACAGGAACCTGTGAGATTCATGGCTGGTGCCCTGTTGAGCATGGCCATGCACCAACGTAAGAGAACAGTACCATTTGCAATATTATTCCCTATTCATGCCTTTATGAAACTATAAATAAAAAACATATTAGTTTTGTGCCTGTAATGTGCCAAATGTTGCAACAGGAAGCCCATGCTGTCAAAGGCAGAAAACTTCACAGTCTATTTAAAGAACTTCATCAAGTTTCCAAAATTTGCCTTCTCCAAGTAAGTGAAGTCTAGAGGCATCATGTTAGTGTTTATTTTTATATTAAAGCCTATAGAATAAATGTTCTCACTTTTCTGAAACGAAATAAGTATGCTCAGACAGATATGCCACTCATTGCAAATGAATTTAGCGCGACCTAACAAGTGATTGGAACTGCATGCATTCATTGTTTATGCCCATGTGTGCATGCCACAGATGCTTTTGACAAAACGGAACTAACCTGCAATAGTCTTTTTAAAGCTTTTCAACTAGGTTTTCTAGGGATTACTCTTTTACATGTTATTTCCTTTGCAAAGCACCATCAGAGTTTTAGGTGGAGCAACAATAACACTGCTGCTAAAGTCATCAAATCTCATCAAATCTGTAGATCATATTCTACAGATTCTACAATTCTAGCTTGTACATTATGGACACCAGCTGTGTAACATGAACCTAGTATCATAACCTTTTTTCCCCCCACTTGTTTGGACGCTTTTCATGCTGTAGTTGAACAGGATGTTCTGTTGTCATTTCAAACTCCTGCTGAATAAGAAAGTTCAAAGTTCAGTCATGAGGGTAGGATCATTTCTGTGGCTCAAAAGCAGAGTGTCATCTGGCAAGCTGTTATTTAAAGAGCCCATACAATCCTGAACACATAATCTAAACTGAGCACTACCATATTGCAATTCCACCTTTTTTATTTAGTTTAGTTTTTTACCAGAAATAGACTGAGTCATAACAAAGCCACGTACTAAAAAAAAAAAAAGCTTTATAAAAAGTTTGTAGCGGTGTGAAAGAGCAGACCTGCTTGTTATGTTTGGACACTGATGGTACAACACAAGCTGCTCAGAATATCTGACGCTTACTTATCTCTATTTATACCAGCACAGCGTGGGGTGCATACACTGAGACCTGCTGTTTTAATATCCTGGGCTCATTTCAGTGACAGGCTGCAGTTGTTCATCTGTCCTTATACATGATCTCATGATGTTGTATGATCTCCACAATCGCCCACTTTTGCTTTTCTCACTTGAAGATCGAACGTCCTGTCTACCGCCAACAGCACATATCTCAAGACATGTAGATATGACAAGGAACATCATCCCTATTGTCCCATTTTTGTTGTGGGAGATGCAATAAGCTGGACTGGATACAATTTCCAGGACTTGGCAACAAAGGCAAGTGCTTTAAACGACATGACAAGTTAAAACAAGCAAGTCTTCACCATTGTAAACACACTGGTAGTTGATGTTCAAGAAGCAGCTCAGTATATAAGCAAAGAGAGATCATATCCTAACAATGATTTGGGAATTTTTGTAAAAGCTACTCATGTAAATAATGTCAAACGGTTGCACCCCAAAATGTATTTGGACACTTAAGCCACACTTAAATCTTAAAAGTCCCAGACTAAAATGCATGTTTGAGCTGTTTTAACTGAAAGCAACTTGGACTGACATATCTTAAAAGATAAATCGGTGCCATGTTTTTTTTCTAAGGCACGTTTATAAAAGCTACTTAAATGTCCTAATTGAATATAATTCAAATATGACAAATATCAAGCACCTTTGATAGTATTAGAAGCATCATTTATAAACAGTTTGCACTGTATGCCATCATTTCCAAGCAAAAGTGGCACTTTATGTATTAAGCATATTCAATGTTTATATGCAACATAAATAAATGAATAAAATAAACACTTTAACTGGAACAGTTAACTCCCCAAACTGCAAAAGAATACCGGTATGTTGCAGCATATTTGGCACAACATTTAAATAAGATGAAAATGTTATGTTTTCTTTTCTTTCATATATACACACACACAGGGTGCTTCAATTGCAGTAGGAATTGAGTGGAATTGTGATTTGGATAAAGATGAATCTCAGTGTAACCCTGAATATAGCTTCAAACGCTTGGACAATTCACAGCACTCAGTCACCTCTGGTTACAACTTCAGGTATTGCTCTGATTTATTGATTTTCGCTCATATAACAAGGTTCTACAGGTGATTTCGGCCATTTTGCTAACCACACACCTAAAAATGTCAGCAAACCGGACCATACAAAATGATTAATTCACAGAGAGCATTTCTGCAGAGTGGCTAGTTTTGTATAGTCCTAGTTTTCACCACCTTTTCTTTCAAAGCATTTTGTTTTGAAACTGTATCATTACACTGGCATGACATGTTTCTCTCATTTTCAAGATTTGCTCGATACTACAGTGATGCAGCAGGTCAAACCTATCGGAATCTATTTAAAGTGTATGGCATTCGCTTTGATATATTAGTGAATGGAAAGGTAAGAGATAATCAACATGATTACAGAGATTCCTGTCATTGAGGTCATGGTGAAATAGTAAAAATATGATGTTTACTTTGTCAGCTTATTTGTTTTCTAGGCTGGGAAATTCAGTATCATTCCTACAGTGATTAATATTGGCTCTGGACTTGCTTTAATGGGTGCTGTGAGTATATAAGTTACTTCCCGACAGTGTCACTAATGGTTGAGATGTTTCTCAGACTCGTGTGTGATCGGTGCTCATCTCATTCCACAGGGGGTTTTTGCTTGTGACATGATTCTGCTCTACATGATGAACAAAAGCTCCTTCTACAGAGAGACAAAATTCGAGGCTATCTCAAAGTAAGATTATACCTGTGATTTCATATGATGTACTCTTGTTGTCTTGTGTGTTTTTAAACAGTTTAACTGCATGGTTTCCATTCATACTATTTACACCTCTAGAAAACAATCGGGAAAGCACCGAGAGAGAAAGCATGCAAGACACCACGGTCATCATCGACAAGATGGGCGACACAAGAGAGAGGAGAAACAGGCAACAGAGATGCAGCCATTGACATCAGTGTCATCTCAGCCTAATAGCAACCCAGAGAAACCGATCCAGCCCACAGTCTCAGCACTCAAAACCCACAGTCCCGAGAGAAAGCCACAGGGTACAGTGACATTCAGGACTCAGCATGCTACAGAAAAACAGACCATTTCTCCTGTTTCAACTTTGAGAACACCACGCAACCAGTAGAGGATTTTTCCGATGCTGAATCCCATTGGATTAACTGTGGATGTATGAAGGGAGTTGCTATAGCGGGTCTATGCTCAGTCATACCAAAGATGAATAGTGCCAGTGTTGTTTATGCTCTCCTAAACAGTACCAAATTTGGGTTCTTTGGACAGAACAGAGTTGGTCACACTTACATGTCCTGTTAAAGTAAAAAGAGAAAAAGACTAGTAGGAAAACAGTTACAAATTGAAAGTAAAAATGTATAGACATTTTAAGAAAGACTCTCAACAGGGAAATTATTTCTATGTAATTGAATGGCTGAGCTCCAGAAAATCAGCAATGAGGGGGCTTTGACAGTTACAGATTTGAAAAACAAAAAGGCTGGAATAAAGAACCCTAAACTCTAAGAACCATTACAGCATATAAAGGGTTTTTTAGGACAATATGGTTCTAAATGGAACTGTTACTATGTGTGGAGATCCTTGAGAACAATCTTTTTTAGAGTGTAGTGTTTTAAATGCCAATGGATGTTTTTGCTACAAAGGATTTATAATAAACTAAATTATTTATTGTAAATCTGATCTGACACCAAAAAATGTCAAACCAAGGTTGAATAAATGTTCGAATATTTGAAGAACAATGCTTAGGTCACTGGGTTGCTTTCATCTCGAGTAAATGTGTAAACAGTCCAATCTTAAAAATGTATAATTAAAAAAAAAGGATCTACACTACATTTATAGTTACAGAAGATTCTATTTTTAAATAAATACTCTTCCTTTGAAGGAACCCTGAAAAAATGCATCACGGTTTTCACGAAGATAAAGCTTTTTCAACAGTGATAAGTGTTTCTTGAGCAGCAAATCAGCACATTAGAATGATTTCTGAAGGATTATGTGACACTGAAAATTCAGCTTTCCCATCACAGAAAGATTTTAAAATATATTAAAATTGTTTCATATATATATATTTTTTTTCTTTTTAAATCATTAACATTAATTTCAAAATATAATTTGATCCAAGTAAATGTAGCCTTGGTGAGCATTAGAGATTTATCAATCCCCAACTTTTGCCTTGTAGTGTGAATATCTATATTAGAATGCTTGCAATTATTTATTTAAATTGTCTATGGATTATTTACAAAACTTGTAGTTTTCACTACTACGACTGGCACAAAAAGTATTTTAAAAGTAGGCACTTGAGACACCCAGAAATATGATTGCACCTGTTCCGTCTGAATAAAAAAAAGTATTTTTACACAGAATATTTAATTAAAATTACACTACAATAATTTAAGTGTTATAATTTGAGGGGAAAAAAAACTTGTATATTGCTAGTCATGATATCGTAGGCACACTATTCACACACAGGCTACACAATCTTAAAACGTTTCAGTGATTAAGAACTAATATTATAACTGTTAAATACCAGTTTGTTTTGATAATATACTTTTTTGATAAAACCCACACAATTTAATCCATGAGGTTACTTATTTATTTTTCTCAAAATATCTGAAATAAAAGTGTGATTTATACAGTTTGATGGTGTTGGTATTGTGTGTTCACACAGTTCTGATTGATGTCTGGAGTTTTGCACATCATACATAGAGAGCAAGCTTAAAACAAATTCATGTCCCTGTTGGACAACACTAGATCCAAACCTGGAACGAGTGTTAGGAAAATATTAAATTACAAGAGGAAAGAAAAGACACACAATTTTTAAATATCTAAAGTTCAGTGCAATTAGTACTGAGGAAACATTTTAATTTTGAATGGCTAAACGTAAGTAAGGTCACGGACAAGATCTGTGGTACATCAATCAGCACTCTCTACCCTGAGGCAGCATCTCTATCATGTTACTGTTGTGCATCTACACGGCTGCTGTACTGTCCGAGTCCCTTTAGTACACATGCACCATTCCGTAGAGGAAAGTCCAGAACAGCACGTAGGTAAAGAGGCCGCCCACGAGGCCTCCTGTAAATAGCAGACGTCGAGATTTGAAGCACTTGTTCCATCTGCGACCGGCTTTGAGGATCAGGAGCAAAGACAGCAGAAAAGAAGCAAGGAAATAAAAGACGAAGCCGTAGAGTCCCGTGAGCCCGAGGATGCCCGCTGTCGCCCCGGACAGAGCAGACACGGACGTGCGGCAGTAGTCGAGCACAGCGTTGTTTCCTCTGACGGCCACCTCACTGATGAACTGCGGTCCCTCGCGTTTGGCTCCTACTGTGGCCATGTTGTGATGTTAAAACACGCTGAGAGGAGACAGGAGAAAGGCGACAAACAGATGAGCACATAAAGCCGGCGAAGAGATCATACATTCATACGTGAAACCCCCTCCTCCACTTACCGTTAGGGTCAAGCAAGATATTGATAAACAAGAAATGAAGCGTCAGCCTCCGCGATTCAAGAAAGCATAACTTACATTAAACACTCGAACATCATAAACTATTTGTTTAAGACTATATTTCAACTCGGAATGTATTCAGCAAATTGGCAAATTCTGGATAAAACAGCCGTGTGTCATTCTCGGTCAGCCATTTTCTCGCAAAGCACCATGGGACTTTTTAGATAAAAATCTAGTTCTAATTTTATTTAATATTCACGCCCAGCTTGTACTTCTCTTAAAACAAAAATATGTCTAATACACGTTTATGTGAATAACTCTGAACAACATTACGAGTTTTAATACTTACTTACTTCATTTACCTTTCACCCACTCTACGGGATCCGCGAAGGCTCAAAATGGTGATGGGATGTAAGAATCATTTGTAAGAATCGGTTCTTTCGAAATGATTTGCGACTCAGGACGTTACGTCTTTGCATGTTCCCAAACAAATAAACTTTTTTGTTTGTTTGCTTGTTTTTTCTGTATTATTATTGTTGTTGTTGTTAAGGGTGTTTATCAAGACGACATGTTCAAAAGACACGGTTCTTGAACTGAACAAATTCAGTCCGATTCTTAAATGAATCATTCAGAACAGTTTTGTGAACCGGTTCAACATATTCATTGAAAAGACTCGAAACAAGAGCGATTCGTTTCGTTCATCATTCGGACATCACTAGTTCTGGCCGTGGACAACTAGAAACGCAGTAATAATATTTAGAGCTGTTTATTTTCGTATGCAATGACATATAAATGACATATACTGCACATGTTCCACTGACTGTACAAAAGTAGAGGTCATGGCGACATCACTCAGTTGTTCTGCTGACTTTGTTCTCGGCATGGATCTGGGCACCACATCAGTTAAAGTCGTGCTGCTGGAGGCGCAGTCCAACACAGTGACAGACAGCAGGAGTTTCCCTACAAACTCTGATATCAGCTGCACCACAGACACACATGTAGGTAACAGCTATTTGAGCAGTAAAGCGATGGCAGTCAAAATACACAGTTAGACTATACAGAGAAATTAACCTCAAGAAGTATTGTGAGAAAACACATGTCATGTGCAATGTGTTTTTGGTTCTACATTTTGTGAGGTTTGTTTAATGTTTTTTTTAACCCTCCTGTTACCCTCGAATCTAGTAACATTTGTTACCCTCTGGGGTCCATTTGACCCCAGCAATTTAAACCTCCAGAATATGATTTTTTTTTTTACAAAAGTTTATGTCTCAGGTCATTTATGTCTGACAGCATATCTGGTGGGCCCTGGAACCATTTTGATGACATTAGCAGCACTATGGCTATCCTGTCATTCACTTGGTGGGGCCATAATAACGTGAACTACTAGTGGTTCTCGCAATACTACAGGTATGGTTTGGTTAGGTTAGATTAGAGCCCTAAATCAGAGGGAAGTTGTTTGAATGTTACATTCAATATATAAAATTATAGCATGTTATAGTGACCTCAATAAAACAACCTAAACAAATGGGTGTAACATTTTTATATTTCTTATGTTTTATACAGCTAAATGAGCCTGGGGTCAAATTGACCCCAAGGAACACAGATGCTACAAAATGTGTACAGGACATTGGAAAAATATCATCATGTTAATTTTATGTTTAAAGAGTTGTCCCCATTAAATTAGGAAAAGTCATTCAATCTAAAGCAAAAAAAAAAATGATGTCAATCGTGTTTTTACAGACGTTAAACATTGAATGGGGTCAAATTGACCCCAAAGATAATAGGAGGGTTAAACAAACTTTTTATTTATTGTTGTTGTAATAGGCCAAAGAGCAGGATCCTGCACTAATAATTGCCGCTCTGGACCAATGCATGGACGCTTTACCCAAAGACAAGCTGAAAAAAGTCAAGTGCATTGGAGTATGTGGACAAATGCATGGCATTGTGTTGTGGAAATCTAAATCAGGTTAACATTTAACACATTGAACGACTACTAAAAGCATGTTTAATGCTCCTGGTATTGTGGTGTGGCACTGTAATTAAAAAATGTATACATTTAGATGGTATCAATACTTATACTGTTATCCATCTCCATTAGGCAGCGAATGTCTAAGTAAAGATGAATCTATTAGATTAATTCCCAAAGACGCCAGTCAGCTGATCACCTGGCAGGATGGGCGCTGCAGCGCTGACTTCCTGTCTTCCTTACCTAAACCAGACTCCCACCTGAGTGTGGCCACTGGCTTTGGTTGTGCCACCATTTTCTGGTATATGAAACACAGGTAGAATCAATCTCAAGATTTCAGACTAAATTATGTCAGCAAAAATCCAGTTGCTCCACTCTGAATTCTTTTAATTATACGTCATTTATTCAGGCCAGAGTTCCTGTCAGGCTTCAGTGATGCAGGCACCATCCAAGACTATGTGGTTTCCATGTTGGGAGGCCTTGACAAGTGTGTCATGACTGGACAAAATGCTGCCAGCTGGGGTTACTTCAACACAACCACCAACCAATGGAACACACAAATGTGAGTCAAGTCAGATATTATATTTACTCTCGACAGGGGTGGCCTTTGCAATTCAGAGGTGGCCGTTTAAAAAAAAACAAAAAAAACAAGACTGTTGTATTTAACAACGTTATCGCATATTTCACTCTTAATAGACTATTTTTAAACAAAGTCTACCAGACATTCTCTTTGATGAGCACTATTATTACAGTCACGACCGAAAACAAAAATGGCATTCAATCTTTGTCACTCTCTCAGCCACTCAGGTAGCACCATGGAAAGCGTAATGACCAGGCATTGAGAGCAAAGAAATAAAAATGGAATTCATTCAGGGACAAAGCAGTCTTTGAGTGAGTCCTTGGGCAGGCGCAACGCCGTCGCAGCATTTGAGCATTAGAATATAATTTTCATGTCCAGCGCCACGTTGTTTAAATAGCAAATGCACTCACGCCCATCTGTTTGCCCATGGGCATGCTGGTCTGAAAACAAGGTGTGCCTTGTTGGCACGTTGCCATTTTGAGGCAACTGAAACAAATGCGCCATTGACCAACAAAAATCTGGGGTCCGTTCTTCGTACCTCGCTAACTCAGTTAGCAGGATTTGATTGTTGACGATTTGGCATGATCTTGGATTGTTTGGTTCTTCGATGCCCATCCTGGACTTGCTGTCATAGCAACAGGTCCGTAAGCTTAAACCTGCTCGCGAGCAGGATTATTTCATGTAAACAGGATTAGATTACAACTTTTTAAGTGGCGTTGATATTTAAAATGTGTCCCAATCACTGATATTTTATAACAAGAATTATAAAACTCTTTGCCAGGGGCAATAATCATTTTAAAAAAACAATAATAATATAAAAATGTATTTGAAAATAATTTTATAATGTTGTGTATAATACAGCGCAGAGCCTTGACCCTTAAGAAACTTAAATTAATGCTGTCACGTAACAAATCTGTTCCAATTTGAATTAAAAATTAAATGAATTGCTAATTAGAACATTGAAATAAAAATGTTAAGGGTGTACAAATACTATAAAATCGTGAATATAAATAATTGGGAATCATGTTTAAAAAAAAACTGTGCACATTTCATTTATCTATAACTTTTATGTTGTTTTGGTCGCTTGGCTGTTTCCTTATAAAGGTCCAGAAATTCGTTGTGTTTTTTTATTTTTATTTATCAAGTTTTTTGCCTGATGGCATTTTTAATTATATGATGTCATTACGTTGCTGTCTTGCCGCCAGCCAATCGCTGCTTTACTGATCGTGGTTTCGAGTATCGATACATCTGCCCCATTCAGGGAACACAAGAACGCGCAATAATCTTAGATAACTTAATCCAGATATTTGAATCCAATCCGCAAATTAGTTTGAAGAACCAAATTAGCCAGAGATCAGTTATCACGATTAAAAGTTCTGGGATCTGTCAAATCATCTCAGATGTATTGAGCGAGGTACGAAGAGCGAACCCCTGGTCTAAAGTCAATAGCGTAGTATTTGTTTTGGTTATTTAAAGGGTGCGTTAGTAATATGCGCATATAGGCGGGTACACAACTCGCGTACACTCTTCTGGTTACACACACGGGGATGCACAGCAACACACAAATATTAAAAATAAAATGTTTCAAATGTAAAAGATTATTATTGTGTACATAAAGATAAAAATGCCTACATGACATAATGGATAGTCATTGCATGCATCAGAATGACCTATTTGCAGTAATGATGAATCTGAAATTGGCTAATTATTTGACCAATCGTGGCAATACACATGTATTTAAGTCGTCATGTAAATAGCAAATCCGCCATGGTGCAAGTGCACCTGGCTTTTAAAGGGAATGGGAGATGAGACTTTGATTGGTTTATTGCACGTTATGGCCAAAACAAACCCATGGCTCATTAAGAGAATGGGGACAACCCTTTTAGACCATGCGCCTGGCACGCTGACCATTTTTCCAGTTGTTAAACTAGCAAAAGTGGTTTCGGAGACGCCCTAAGTGCACCTGCGCCATGCGCTTCAGACCATGCGCTTAAATCGTTAAAATAGGGCCCCTTGAGTCCCTTTACTGTGAATCTGTTTAGAACTGTTTTAATGGCATAACAGAGCAAAAGCAGACAATATTCTGTGTCTAAAATGTAAGTCACCAACTGTTGTATAAAATCAATATCACATTTACATAGTGTTGATATAGGGGAAAACAGCACTCTTGCCCGTGCATGGTATTGCTTAAAATGTTTAAAAAAATGCTGTTAAAAATATTAAAAACAAGAACTTATACTAGGGAGATATTTTCACCCATTTGTTGAATTTTATTAATTCCCCCATTGATTTCCGCCCCTGATATGTGGGGCATGATAGCAGGGGGCAGGGCTCATTTTGAGCACAAGCAGAAGCCCCTTCTATTGCGAGTACCGCTTCAAGTGAAACTGACTCTTAACTAATCTATGATGTTTAATATTATTCTGTGTTGAATTGAATGACTGTGTTTGGATGGGTCTCTGCAACATCATGAATTGACTGGGTTTATATATTTATTTTTTTATTTTATATATCCTCCAGTCTGAAGGATGCAGGTTTCCCTGTGCACCTCTTGCCTGTCGTGGTGGAGTCAGGAGCTGTGGCTGGTTACACTTCCTCTGAGTGGTACGGCATCCCTGCTCACACACCGGTCGGGGCGGCTCTGGGAGACTTCCAGTGTAGCGTGTACTCCTGCATGATTGACAAAGGAGTTGCAGGTACAGTTTGGATTAGATGCCTCTTTTTTAGTTCTCTTTTCTAAAATGCATTGACTTGGTCTGTAAATGACCTACAGACTATTGTAGTTTTATCAGCTACATACAGTACACACTCAATCTGAGGTCAGTTTACGTGTTTACTAGTTCAGCCTCTAGGTGGAGGTGTTATGCGATGAGCACATGTAAACAAGGCAGATTTTGTACTCAGATTTCAGCGTCCTCTCTCAAGGGCATGGGCATGAGAGATATTATCTGTTTTATGGGTTCTTGTAAATTGGATATTTTTGCGCAGCAGCTCAAGCTTATGCTAAAAAGAGGACTGTATAGTATTTTAAATACTTAAACTTGATTTGTTTACTTACCTTCTTGATTTTGTCTGTGTTCGGCCATAATAATGTTTACCCATTTTGTTAAAACCAAAAAAATGTGCTAAATATTTTATCTACCTGTCATAGATGGTTTTGATTTAATATATGTCAGCACTTTATAGAAAGGGTTACATTTATTGGGCAATGGGGAAATTATGCCGAATGTGCTGTACATATTACCAACACCAATACTTTTAGCTATATGATTAAAAAAATGTATATGATTTTGTAGGTTGCACAAAACGGTGTAGCAGCTAAACCAGCACATGTGTGGGCTTGAGTACTGTGTTGTGGACTGTAGCATTTTTACTTAAACACTACTGTTCAAAAATATGGGGTCATTAAGTATTTATTAGAAAGAAATTAATGGTTTAATTCCACAAGGATGCATTCAATTGATCCAAAGTGACAGTAAAGATATGGTCCAACTTTTTATTAGGTGTATTTAACTACTATTAACATTTAAATCAATCTTTCATAAAATGCACTGTTTATTTACCGGTTTTTACATTGTATTTATATATATTTTTTTAAATACCTGCATGTAATAACAACTGTAAATAATTTCTGTATTTACTTCTATAATAACATTTATATAACCCACCCTTAAACCTACCCATACCACCAAACCTGTGCCTAACCTTACCCGTACTACATTGTACTTATTTTTTGATGTAAGTACATAGTAGTTAAGGACACCTAATATAAAGTGTGACCAAAACGATTTCAATTAAAAAATAAATGCTGTTCTTTTGAACATTCTATTCATTATACAATCCTGAATAAAACAACATGTATAAGAACGAGACTTTCAAAAACACAAAAAAATCTTACAGACCTCAAACTTTTGAACTGCTGTGTACATAAGGCAGATACACACTCAAAGTAATTGTGGATTATGTTAAATCACTAGTGCTGAACATGAGCACTTCAGCCCAGCTGACGTTCGCCATGCCTGCAGAGTTCAGCCCTCCCAGTTCCCCAGACGCCCTTACACCCATCGCTTATTTCCCATACTTGCACGGATCCTATCTGGCAGTGGCCGCATCACTTAATGGAGGCAATGTCATGGCCACCTTTGTCAGAATGCTGGACTCATGGATGAAAGAATTTGGTAAATCAACAATTTTTAACCTTTTTAACCTTTGACTTTTTATATTGTAGGTGAATCATTTATTCTTTTAAATAGAGCCCAAACAAGTGTTGTACTAAAATACACTATTACAAATAAAGGGGGTTTTCACAGCAATGCCATAGATTAGAAGAGCCATTTTGGTTCCTCAAAGAACCTTTTAGTGATCAGTTTTTAGAACATTTTAATAATGTAAGGCCCTGTTTACATGAGTGTGTTTTTGTTTTAACACACCGTTTTAAAATGAAAACGATTCCACTGCGTTTCAGAAATGATCTCCGTCCACACTACATGACCGAAAACGCATGTCATGACCATTCATGCACACTGGGCATGCGCGTAAAAGTGCAATCATTTGCTGATTGCTCTAATAATAGCTTGCCTCTTGCGCAAGTAGGTAGCTGCTGCATTATAAAATGCTGAGTATAACTGCAAAATGGCTGCTTAAAAGGACAACAAAGTCAGCAGAGCTTGCAGTTCCGTCTCCATTTTATTGTTTACACGGTCTTCGAGGCTGGTCTGTTACAGAGCCGTTACTTGAGAGTGACGGCTCTGATCTGTTACTGTCGTGTTCCGGTAGTGTAATGTGGGAAGCCACGCCATCGCTTTCAAAGGTGTTCATTTTTGTCCGTTTACACTACATTGAAATGCAACCCCTGAGTTTCCAAACTAAGGCGGCTCTGAAGCGTTTCGAGGGATGAAAACGCTGGTGTAGTGTAGACGACAGGTGTAACCGCAGCAAAAGTTATGCGTTTTAAAACGAAAATGCACTAGTGTAAACAGGGCCTGAAGAACTTTTCTCCACTTTAAAGATTTTTTTGTGTAATGGAAAGGTTCCATGGATGTTAACCCTTTATGGTACGGAGTTTTCCATATGGCAAGAATTAATTTCTACCCATTTTCTTGTTATTCAGAAAAGTATACAATATATTGCACTATGGGAATTAAAAGGGCAGACCTTAAGGTAGCCAATGATGTGCTGTTTTTAATTTAAATGACATTTGAATATCCCTCCAAAACTCTTTCCTGCTGTCACCCTCACACGGAAGACACCTGTTGAAGTGCTCCAGAAATTGCTCTATTAACCTCATATTAACCAGAGTGCTCTAAACATCTCTTCTCAAGGGGGAGTTTTTTGCAGCATCTCTGGAAAGTAAATTAGATATTTGTATACACAAATGAACTTTGTCTAACATAGTTTTACTGTAAATTGAGAAAATATCAATGTTTCCATTTGGCAACGCTGTAGCACAGTGGAATTGCAGTAATGTATTTCCCCATTGGGATTTTTAATAGATAGTAGCATCAATAATATGATTGCAGTTATTTATTTATTTGAAGTGTTTATTGTAATATAGTTGTATTTATGTATAAATAGCATTGTCTTCTTTTCAGAAAATTTAAACATTTGCGGAAAGAGCTATAGGAAGAGTGTTAGCTCTTACATGTGATGAGAGCCATTTTGAAGGTCAAATGATAGCGATCTACTTATTTTTGGTTTGCATTAGTTCCAAGTATATACAAATGTGCATTTAAATAGAAGAGAAAAAAATAATTTATAGAAAAAACATTTTTTTGACCATTTTCCATTGTGGTACAGCGTTACCATATAGCAACGTTTAAGTACTCCCTCCCCCCAAAAAACTTTTTTTTTTCAAAAATTTCTATGATTGAAGCGATTTCATGTCATAAAAACTTATTAAAAATATTTCATGGTTAGTACATAATGCATACCAATAGAGGGTTAAAGGTTCTTAATGGGACATTAGATCTCAATAAAGAACCTTTATTTTCGAGAGTGTTGTATTCTCGTTGCATGTTTTTGGTCCTCAGGTGTATTATTCATTGTTTTATCTCACAGGATTGGAAGTAAACGAGTCCAGAATCTATTCCCAGCTGATCCAGTCTGCCTTGGCACAGCCTAATACTGACCTAACCGTGACTTCGACGCTACTGGGAGAGCGGCATGACCCCACCAAGAGCGCCAGTGTCTCACAAATCTCGCCCTCTAACCTCTCTCTGGGTCACGTGACTCGGGCTGTGTGCAGGGGCATTATTGAAAACTTGGCCACTATGATGCCCCCTCAGAGCCTGCAGGCTGCTGGGGTGAGGTGTATTATTGGCAGTGGCAGCGCTTTGTCATGTAACCCCATTCTGCAACAGGAAGTGGAGAGAGTGTTTCCATTTCCTGTAGTCTACGGAAAAGATGTGGACTCAGCAGTTGGAGTTGCCATGGTGTTTAATGACCAAACATAAGAAGACACAACAACACTCAAGATCAGCCTGTGACGCCACGACTGTTTTTCTGTATTGTTAAATGCATAAATAATTATGTTTTTGTTATTAAGTGTATTTCATTTTAAAATGTTTTAATACTAGACATCCATCAAATTATACATTTTCCTTTAATTGTATGCTATATCATTAATTTAACTTATTGATTCATTTTTTGACTGTCAAGGGTTACATTTTTTATCCACTAATTTACACTCATTGTACAACTATTGCATTGTGTGCGAAGAATATTTCTGAATTCCATTAAATGACTGAACAAAGCCTTGAAATCACAAAAATTGTTTACAATGTTCAGTGGCATTTCAGATGTTAATAAACACTGGATTCTGATGCATCAAATGTCATGTTTTTATTCCAATTCATTTGATATAATTGAGTTTATACCGTATATTACATGTACTGCATATGGCTATAATGGAAGTTTGTTTGTTTCTTCAAATAAGATAAAGAAGAGTGAATTGTTTACCACACGTGCCTTAAGAATCGACAGCATGCTGAGGTTTCGTTTTGTTCATGTGATGTGTGCACCTAAACCACCATGAACCATCTTACCATCTGCCACAGTCATACAGGAAACCATACACGTTAAGAAAAGTGACACTGCTCAACAGAACCGTTTTAGCAGACAAGTGCAGATGAATGCAGAGAGGTACTTTTTGATAAATAAATAAACAAAAATATATATATATATAAATAATTCCAGCAAATGTATCATAGTTAAGATTTGCTAAATGTAAGTGAAGCCATTTAAGTAAGAGCTTGATGGTTTTTAGTGCATTGCCTGGTAGATATGTAGCACTGGGTGGTTACAAATGAGGCGTGGACATACCAAAACATAGATAACACACAGTAAGAATCAATACAACCCGCCTTTCTGTAAGGCTCTCAGCAACCTCAGAACATCTTGCCTCTTCCTCTCTGAAACTGAGAGAGAGAGAGCCATGACTATCATAGTCATTGTGTTCAAGTAATCATACCTCTGACAAGCTCAGTTTAACATAGTGGACCATCAATACGGGATACTTCATTTAACAGACTAGAAAACCTAAATTGATTGGTGAGTACAAATGTTTGATACTTTATTCTTGCATTTTAATTGTTTACCATAATAGAATGCAGCGTTTTCACTTGTCCTTGTGAAATCTGCTTTAATACATATTTCTGCAGATCAGTTTTCAAGTTTGTCTTTTTAAATCTAACAATATCATGCTTGACTGTGCTTTTGCTCAACCCAAAACATGCTGAATCCAGTAATAAGTGAGATCTAAACATGGTATCTGTCTTATGTACTGTTTCTGCTGTAATGTTATCTGAACCAATTTACAGAGAGGCCATGTCATATCATAGTAAGTAAGACTATCCAGCATCTTGCAATTGCATATTAGGTCATTATCTAGCGTCATATAACATTAAGTGATATAATTAGTCCATCAAATATCTTTTAGACGCAGTAACAATCTGCTCTGCCTCACCCATAGAGAAGCCCACTTGCACATGCAATCTTTAGCATCCTAGACACCCTTTCTTTTCTGTGATGTGAACATTAATTATTGTTTTGACAAATCTAAAGAATGTTTCATATCCCAGAGGTCTATTTTATGGTTATCTGTGGTATTTATGGTGTATATTCCCTAAATGACGAAGAGTGATTGGATGCTCTCCTGACTACATAACACATAATTACATCTCCCCAATTATTTTAGCAATTTGAGTTCTTGTTTAATGTGCATGTGAAAAACAAATATGCTCAAATAATTATTTCTTTATAACTAGTGTAACTAATTCTGCATTTCCTTGATAGCTTCACTTCCTGTCTCAGAGTTTCTATCTGAATAGTTTTTGCCCCCTTCCTCTTTGAACTGGTGCTTAGATGAACCATTAGCTCCTGTTCTCACTAGCTGTTTATAGAATAAGTTTATAAAGGAATTGTAATTTGATTGGTCTCCTAAGAACGAACAATTACTGAAATAGCATCCAAGCATAATTGCTGATCTTAATGCTGGTATTAGAATGTCACATTGGCTTATAAAAGGAAAATCTGTGGGCCTATCTTCTTTAAAGAAATTGACTCATGTAAAAATGAACGTCCTTTTAAATACAAAACCAGCTTTGTGAGAGATTCATGGTAAAATGTCACAAGATAGATCACATGTATGCTCATGAACCCGGTCAAAACAGAGATGATAGTAGCTTGTTTCTATGGACATTTTTCCTTACAAAATCAAGAGCTTTTGACATTGTGCTTGTGCTACATGATTACCCAAAACCACCAGTGTAATGTGTCCAGTTTTCTTAATGCAGGATTACATGCTGCCATTTAGAGAATGTAATGCTATATCAAACCATTTACAGAGAGGCTAAGTTATAATATTCTAAAACGAAATGCATTAGATATCCGATGCATTACGGAATTCTGTCAGAAATGCATTTACTCTCTGGGAAAGCTTTCCATGATGGACCAATCATGGCCTATTCCCTGGATGTGATCATATAGCAAGTAACAGCATGAAGAAATATCAATAATTCAGTTAGCAAAGGTCCATTAGACCTCCACTTGCACATATATGAACCTGCTGTATCTTTTGTATCTTTCAAAAGCTGTAAATTAATCCACATTTTTATTTTGATGAATAATAGATTTGTTGTGTACCCAAGATAACCCCAGATCCATTAGATGGGTTATATATGCATGTCTTTAGATGCTCTTATGATCATGGCTGCAC
This sequence comes from Gobio gobio, assembly GCF_949357685.1. Taxonomy (NCBI): domain Eukaryota; kingdom Metazoa; phylum Chordata; class Actinopteri; order Cypriniformes; family Gobionidae; genus Gobio; species Gobio gobio. The sequence continues at coordinate 31,749,586 of NC_137100.1, read as the reverse complement.
TATAATCACACATTTTTTCACTTATTTAATGTAGCAATGAGACGCACAATCGTGAGCCAAATAACAGCAGTGGTTCTGCATTTCCTGTAACCTCCTGCCACAGAATTTCCATTTGGATCATTTGTGACTCCTTCATCTTTTAATGGTTCTTAAAACAAGTAGACGCGCTGCGCTCCATTATGACACTTAAGTAGCTTCTACTCTTACAGAAGCAACTCTTACTTCAGCTCTTATATCAAAATCATTATAGTAATTTGATTGGTAACAAAGGAAGCGACATTTAGTGAACTACCAACAAAGCACAATTCCTAAACCCAATGCTATCGAGTGTCAGAATGTCCTATTTGCTTATAAAAGTAAAACCACCAGTTGTGTCTTATTTGTATGAACTTGAATCCTAATGTCCTGTGTCTGCAAATGATATCACTTTTATGCAGTTTACAGCTTCTGCTGTGAGACTAAGAAGACATCAATATGAGTAAATCAAAAGACAGCAGTCCCTCGTCATTCACTCTGGAGACAGATGACCAGACAGCGGAGGAGAGGGCACAGGCCAAACACATGAAGAAAGGTGCCCCAAAGGACAAGAGGCCCATGGATTCTAACTACCTGGATGATATAGAGGAACCGACATGCACAATTAAATTTAACCTACACTTTGACAGGTAAGTGGGTCTCCTTGTTATATTAAAAAAAAACACACTGGAGTGTATGGCAAATATAATTTGAGAAATCGTAACTTTAACAGACACATTCTGCATACAGGGGAATCAGAAAAGTAACCGAGGAACCGGCTCAGCAGGACAGTGAGAGGTTTACCATCAAGAGGCTGTTTGAGGCCGTGTCCAGCGGCGAGGTGTCGAAACTGCAGGGTTTACATCAGTACCTGCACAAAAACATGAAACACCTCACCGACTCTCAATGTAATAGTTCTTTTGGATTCTTTGATGAGAAAGTTCACAAGAACAGCATTTATTCAAGATAAAATATTTAGTGGATCAATTTAATCCATCCTTGTTGAATAAACGTGTCAATTTCTTTACAAAAAAGAACAAAACTATTTTACTGATCCCAAACATTTGAAAGGTGGTGTACAAATAATACACAGAAGAGTACTGTGAATTCATGACTGATATTTAATAAATAATAAAATAACAGTTTTTTTGGTAACACTTTAGTGTAGTGTCCAATTCTCACTATTGATTATTAGCATGTGTATTACTAGGATATTGGCTGTTTATTAGTACTTATAAAGCACATACTAGTGCCTTGTTCTGCATGACCATATTCTATATCCCTTAATCCTTCCCAATACCTAAACTTAACAACTATCTCACTAGCTACAGTATTAATAAGCAGTAATTAGGAGTTTATTGAGGCAAAAGTCACGATGTATAATAGTTAATAGTGAGAATTTGATCCTTAACTAAAGTGTGACCATTTTTTTATGTGTATATATATATATATATTCTACAGATAAGTCCAATGGAAAGACAGCCCTGCTGAAAGCGCTTTTAAATTTGAGGCAAGGCGAGAACGACACTATTGAACTTCTGCTGGACATTGCGGAGAAACTGGGAGATGTAAAAGATCTTGTCAACGCTGCTTACACAGACAGTTTCTACAAAGGTCAGAGCCATAGCATGCTATTATTAGTATAATTACTATTAGATCTGGTTTTATATTAGCTGTAATGTTGGTACATTTGTTATAAATGAACAGTATCTTAATCCTATGTAAACCATCTATTTTACAATGTTATCGACTGATCTCTTTGGCAGGTCAGACAGCACTCCATGTTGCGATTGAAAGGAGGAGTGCAAAATTTGTACAGATTCTAGTCAAGAAAGGGGCCGATGTCCATGCTAAGGCCTGTGGGAAATTCTTTCAACCCAATCAAGAAATGTGCTTCTATTTTGGTAGGTCTAAGGATAAGGTTGAACGTTTGCAGGACTGGTATAATTCTGACAACAATTTATACAGTAGAAATGCTCAAATGTAAATGTTCAACTCCTCAGTGTTACTTTGTGGGACCCTGGGCTTACCTGTATCTTTTACACCTTTTGCTCACAGGTGAGTTGCCCTTGTCGCTGGCCGCTTGCACTAATCAGCTGGACATTGTGGACTTCCTTATGGACAACCCTTACCAGGCGGTGGATGTCAGGGAGAGGGACTCTCATGGGAACATGGTGCTTCACGCACTAGTCTCCATAGCTGATAATAGCCCTGAAAACACAGAGTTTGTCATTGCCATGTATGACCACATCTTAATCAAATCCGACCAACTTCACCCCAAGATCAAACTGGAGGAAATCGAAAATAATATGGGATTCACACCAATCCAACTAGCCGCCAAAACAGGAAAATTGGGGGTAACCCTTTTTTTTTTATTGTCATAGAATATGAAAAATGTCATTATGTTTTGCAAAATACCAAGATTTATTAAAAGCAGTGTGTGCCCAGTAAGTGTCAGTTCTGCTTTTGGATGTTCCTGATTTTGTAAAGATGATTAGTCCTCATGTGATGTGAGATGTTATTTCCCGTTCAGCAGAAGGCATTAAATCATATACCTGACTGATTCACAGTCATGCAGTTTACAGTGACAGTCATAAGCTTTTTAACCTATAGTCACAGTTTAATGTTTCTATTCCTTTATTGCCTTTGTTCTGTATTTTAGCTGATGTTGCTGCTGGACTTGGCTGATTACTAAAATGAGTGCATTGCTAAAAGACTAAGTTTGAAATATATGTCCTTAGCATAGGTTTAAAAGACCCTGTTTGATTGAATCATTCTGATGTACCTTTTCATTTGTTTACTAGCTGTTTAAGCACATTGTACAGCGGGAGTTTAAGGGGTGCAGACATCTGTCACGGAAGATCACGGAGTGGGCCTACGGTCCCGTGTGCTCGTCTCTGTATGACCTCGCCTCCCTCGACACCTACGAGAAGAACTCCGCACTGGAGATCGTCGTTTATGGCAGTGAGATTCCCGTGAGAAAACATGCGGTTCATTTCATACTGATTCATTCTAGAATCTAAAATGCATAATTCGATCTTTACTATACTATACTGAAGCAAAATTCCAGCTAAAAGGAAATGTTCTCAGATTTTTGCCACTGAGAACATTTCTTTTAACATTCTGGCAAGGTTCTCTCAAAATTATGAACAAATGTATTTTCCAACTTCAATGGAATGCTCGTTCAAAGTTGAATGATAAGAGAACATTCAAAAATAACACTTTTGTACCTTAAAGGTATAGTTAACACAAAAATGTAAATTCTGTCATCATTTACTCAACCTCAAGTTGTTCTAAAACTGTTAGAATTTATGTCGGTACAGAACAGATGTTTGGACTCTTTGGTTACCCACATTATTCAAGATATAATATTTTGTGTTCAGCAGAAGAAAGAAATTCATACAGGTTTGAAACAACTTCAGGGTGAGTAAATGGTGACACAATTGTCATTTTTGGGCGAACTATCCCTTTAAGGTATAAAAAGGAACATTAGTGAAACATTGGAACATATTTTTGTTAAAGGCACAATATGCAAGATATTTGGATTAAAATGTCCAAAAACCACTTGAACAATGTTATATATTTTGTTGACTTGTGTACTTAAATTATCCCAAATGTTTCCAAGAATGTTTAAAGGGTACAAAGCACAACGTTTCTACCAGTCTCATGTTAATCTTGAGTACCTATAGAGTAGTATTGCATTTAGTTTTATCTTATTTACAAAAGACAGATACGCTGTACTGATTCTTTCCGAAAACAGCCGTGCAGGCATGCAGTGGGCGGAGCTAAAGAGACACGAGCACACACACACAAATACATCATGGCATTATCCCTGGATAACTTTCGATTCACTATACATTCGTGTGGTTTACATTATATGCACTTACACACCGATTGCCAACAAAACACAGACATTTAATGCAATTTTACTCACCACCTGGGGTTTCGACTCGTGACCAAACTGCATCCACTGTTTCCTTAATGCGGGGTTATTTGGGAAAATAAATATGGTTATCTTTCCCCCACAACCAAAAACACACTTCTTTAGTGATATTGTTGATTTTGTGGTCTAAAAACAAAATGCCAGCGCTGCCGATGGCTTCAGTCATGGGCGTCACAAACTTCTGCCCAGCCCCCCTAAAAAATGTGTGATTAAACTTTATAACATATGAATACGGCTTCGGCTTCGGCTTCGGCTTCGGCTTCGGCTTCGGCTTCGGCTTCGGCTTCGGCTTCAGCTTCGTCCCGTCTTTTAATCTGCATTAATCAGCGTGTTCTTCAATCCGCTGTGGCGGCGAATAGAGCACACGTCAGAAGCAGAGGTGTGTGCATTGATCTGAGCCTCATTGGTCTGTCATCGCTTTGTCAAATTCAAAATATTTGAGAAAACCAATCAAATCAGAGTCGGTGGGCTTTATGTACGCACAGAAGCTGCTGAGGCTGAGCGCAAATTTTAGCAGCAGGACTCGACGTCAAGTGCGCGATATGTAAGTAGCTAAACTAAACATTTAATATTTGACAGCTGCTTCTTTAAGTCAGAAATGTTAAACAAATGACAAAAGTATTCAGGCAAATTAATAAACTTTTGTCTAATTTCGCCATTTTTTATTGAAATAGGCCTATATGTCATAATCTAATTAACAAACAAGAAATATTAACAAAGCCGTTTTCTTAAGATTAGGCATAAGATTAATAGTAATGAATGTGTGCATATTGTAAATTAATTTAATACATTTACCTAGCTTTCCTGGTAGCCTTTAGTAAATTAACATAAACTTTATTAGTCATATCTGCCCACTGACATGGTTTTCAAGCTATTTTTAATCAAATTTTTTGGCGTTCAGAATATTTTAAAATGCACAAATGTAGATCATGGAAATCAAAATTTTCTCGAGGGGCCAAGCCCTCGAACCCCCCTAACTACCTCACATTTGGGATCTCGGTGATTATAAACCTGCCTACATTGTATGATTAAGGGATGTACAATATGGTCATGCAGAATAAGCCATTAATATTTGCTTTTTAAGTAATAATAAACAGCCAATATTCTAATATGCATACTAATAAGCTATTAGTTAATAGTGAGAATTGGACCCTAAACTAAAGTGTTACCATTTTTTTTTTTTTCATACCCTCACTGGGGGCTGAGCCCCCCTAAAATGAAAATCCTAGAATCGCCCCTGGCTTCAGTAAACCGAACGAAGCTCGTTGATGGGCACACTCTTGGTCTCGCTGAAGTCATACAGGGCCATACTTTCCCAAACTTATTTAAATCCTAAAGGAGTGTATTTGGCACAGAAATACTTTTTTGGAAATTTTGGGCATGTTTAGCATGAGAATCCAACTCTTTGACAGTGTAAATAAGTCAGAATGCATGAAATAGCATTAGATTTAGAAATAGCATGTTTAATTTAGTATATGGATTCCGATATAAATGCTGTTGGCAGAAACATGTCTGGTTATTTCATTTAATTTCAGAATCGCCTCGAGATGCTCCAAATTGAGCCATTTAACAGACTAATTGAAGAGAAGTGGGAGAGATTTGCGAAGCGGATGTTCATGTTCAACTTCATCGTTTATATTATCTACCTCTTCATCCTCACTGCTGTAGCTTATCACCGCGAAGAAGGGAAGGACTACAGTAACAACCAAGTAGGTATACACCACTACAGTCCAGTGGTGGGGACTCCAAAATACACTTAAGAGTTTTGTAGTTCCTGCTGCAGCTTCATGCAAGGGGCATGACATTTCATACATACTACACTCTCAACAGAAAAGAAAAGAAAAATTCTGGAAAATATGCACACTGACCTGAACCAGACACTCATCTTTTTCCAGTTCAGAGTCTGATTTAAACTACTCATCATGCATGCTAACTGTAAATGTTTCGCTATTTAATGCCATGTCTCATCCCTACTCTTTTCTTTTAGTCATTAAAGCCTCAGTTTCAATATAAAAAAGATAGTCACGGCTACCTGCTTCAGACAGGACAGATCATAACTCTCACTGGAGCACTATACTTCTTTATTAAAGGGGTAAGTATCTGTTGTATGTATGCTGTTGGTTTAAAAACAAATTCATGTTTAACTTTAAATGCAAATTATATATATATATATATATATTCTTTTTTTTTTTTACAGAAATAACTGAATTCCCTTGTCTTTTAAGTTAATAGATATGATAAGGAAGCGTCCAAGATTTCAGTCCCTGGTCATAGACGGATATACCGATCAGCTTTTGTGAGTTCCCTCACTCTCTTGTTTTATTTCAGTATGAATAATTTCCCAATACATGCTTGAAATGACATTCTTTGCCAATAATTCTACTAGTTAAAACCAAAGTCCCTTTAAGACAAGTCATTTCACTTGGCGGCCATCTTTAAAACGCCTCTCGGGCATGCAGCTCCCATCTCCTTGAATGGGGAAAAAAATCTAATTCTACAAAACTTTTCGCCAAACTTACGATTCAACTTCATATTTGAAATCACCAATGAAATCTGACAACAACTGTCTCATAAATTTTGTTTCTAAATGCTCGAATCATGACAAAAAACAGGATTTTTTAGGCTGGACAAAGCTACTGCTACGCATGCGCATTCAGAACACTTCACTGTTTCTTTAGGAACAGGATGTCACGGGATGACTGAGGAAACTGAGGTGAGGACTCAAATGCAGAGAAAAACGGATGAATTTATTATAAAAATAAACATAAACACAAACCAAAAAACCCACAAGGGGGAAAACATAACATAATAGGAACAAACAACATACCAAAAATATCAGGGAGCGGATCACAGGGAAGGGAGACAAAGACCAGACATTACAACGTAACCACAAAGACTATGAGCACATGGGAACTATATAAAGGGGAAGAAATCAGGAGGGAACAGGTGGAAGAAATCAAACACTAATCAGATAACAAGGGGGAGGGATCAGACAAAGACACGAGCACAGCCCAAAACAACAACACACCACATGTGCTTCACAAGACAGGACAGACATGTGACATTACCCCCTCCTTAAGGAGCGGCTACCAGACGCTCCACCAGAACAGGGCGGGACCGGGAGGACAAAACAGGGCGGGGCGGGAGGGACAGACCAGGGCGGGACGGGAGGGACAGACCAGGGCGGGATGGGAGGGGAGGGACAGACCAGGGCGGGGCGGGAGGGGAGGGACAGACCAGGGCGGGGCGGGAGGGGAGGGACAGGGCGGGGCGGGAGGGGAGGGACAGACCAGGGCGGGGCGGGAGGGACAGACCAGGGCGGGGCGGGAGGGACAGACCAGGGCGGGGCGGGAGGGACAGACCAGGGCGGGAAGGGGGAAACAAAAAGTTCAGGCGGCCGGGGCGGCCCGCGGAGTTCAGGCGGCCAGGGTGGCCCGCGGAGTTCAGGCGGCCAGGGTGGCCCGCGGAGTTCAGGCGGCCAGGGTGGCCCGCGGAGTTCAGGCGACCCGGACGGCCCGCGGAGTTCAGGCGACCCGGACGGCCCGCGGAGTTCAGGCGACCCGCGGAGTTCAGGCGACCCGCGGAGTTCAGGCGACCCGCAGAGTTCAGGCGACCCGCAGAGTTCAGGCGACCCGCAGAGTTCAGGCGACCCGCAGAGTTCAGGCGACCCGCAGAGTTCAGGCGACCCGCAGAGTTCAGGCGACCCGCAGAGTTCAGGCGACCCGCAGAGTTCAGGCGACCCGCAGAGTTCAGGCGACCCGCAGAGTTCAGGCGACCCGCAGAGTTCAGGCGACCCGCAGAGTTCAGGCGACCCGCAGAGTTCAGGCGACTGGGACGGCCCGCAGAGTTCAGGCGGCCGGGGCTGCCCGCAGAGTTCAGGCGGCCAGGGCGGTTCAGGCGGCCAGGGCGGTTCAGGCGGCCAGCGTAGTTCAGGCGGCCAGCGTAGTTCAGGCGGCCAGTGAGGCCTGTGGAGTTCAAGACGCCGGGCCGGCGCGGGAAAAGCAGGGCGCCATGGCGGCGCGGGAAGAGCAGGGCGTCGGGGCGGCGCGGGAAGAGCAAGGCGCCGGGGCGGCGCGGGAAGAGCAAGGCGCCGGGGCGGCGCGGGAAGAGCAAGGCGCCAGGGCGGCGCGGGAAGAGCAAGGCGCCAGGGCGGCGCGGGAAGAGCAAGGCGCCAGGGCGGCGCGGTCAGTGCAGGACGTCTTGGCGGCGCGGTCAGAGCAGGACGTCTTGGCGGCGCGGTCAGAGCAGGACGTCTTGGCGGCGCGGTGAGCGCAGGGCATCTAGGCGGCGCTGTCAGAGCAGGATTCCCCGAACCACGGCCCACCGGAACATGGCCCACCGGAACTGAGGCCACCAGAGCCGTCACGGAGGGAGCCTTCCTTCTCCTCCTCCGCTTAGAGATGCCCAGAACAGGAACCCCCGGAACAGGAACCCCCGGAACACGGTCCGCCGGCACACGGACCACCGGAACTGCGACCACCGGAACAGGGACCACCGGCACAGGGACCACCAGCACAGGGACCACCGGCACAGGGACCACCGGAACAGGGACCACTCGAACACGATCCACCGGGACACGATCCACCGGAACAGGGACCACCCGAACACGATCCACCGGCATAGGGACCACCGGAACAGAGTCCACGGGCACAGGGACCACAGGCATAGGGACCACCCGAACACGATCCACCGGCATAGGGACCACCGGAACGGGATCCACCGGAACAGGGACCACCGGCACAGGGACCACCGGCACAGGGACTGGAACTGGCACCACCGGCTCAGGCACTGGAACTGGCACCACCGGCTCGGGAACTGGCACCACCGGTTCAGGGACCACCGGAACAGGGATCACCGGAACGTGGTCCACCGGAATACGGACCACCGGAACAGGGACCACCCAACCTGGCATGGAGGGAACCTTTCTCCTCCTCCGTTTACGTACCACTGGCCTCGGATCCACCGGAACTGGGGCTACCGGAACACGATCCACCGGAACAGGGAGCCTATTGGCCTCCTCAGTGAGACGAGCCCACCACGCAAAGCACTCCAAAATGTTCATACGTGGTGGGACCGTTTCCTGCTGAGTCCTCTGCATGGTGGTTACGTTCTGTCACGGGATGACTGAGGAAACTGAGGTGAGGACTCAAATGCAGAGAAAAACGGATGAATTTATTATAAAAATAAACATAAACACAAACCAAAAAACCCACAAGGGGGAAAACATAACATAATAGGAACAAACAACATACCAAAAATATCAGGGAGCGGATCACAGGGAAGGGAGACAAAGACCAGACATTACAACGTAACCACAAAGACTATGAGCACATGGGAACTATATAAAGGGGAAGAAATCAGGAGGGAACAGGTGGAAGAAATCAAACACTAATCAGATAACAAGGGGGAGGGATCAGACAAAGACACGAGCACAGCCCAAAACAACAACACACCACATGTGCTTCACAAGACAGGACAGACATGTGACACAGGACCCCTAGCAATCCCATTGGTTCAAATTGCTTTTAATAGGTACTCTCTTTAGCGCCTGATTACAATTCCTACAAAATGATGTTATAATAACCATTAATGTCTATATTAGTTAGCTTATATACTAGCATAGCATACAGATAAGTGATTAACCTGATAGCTTAGTTTATACATACATTTGCACTTACCCTACAAATATCAGTCATCTTTAGTGTTAAATGTCCAAATATTTCAGTAATAAATAAAACAAATGAATGATGTTCAATTATTCACATAATGGGCTATTATTATTACTATTTATTAATTAATTAACAGCAAATCAAGTGTAAGCAATTGCGTTCAATTGGTTTTATTACGCAGTAATGTGTCAGTCTTTTTTACAGTCTTTGTTAAAACTTAACCACAGCATGGTTATGTTTTTGAAATCACTATAATATACTCTAGATATGCACATGGCTAAACTGCACCAGTGTAACAGTGTTTACTCCTGCTAAAAGTCTTTTTGTTGCATTAGTTTTCTGCAGGCCGTGCTCCTCTTGGTGTGTGCCATACTGTACTGTTTTGGTAAGGATGAATATCTGGCCTTTCTAGTGCTGAGTCTTGCCTTGAGCTGGGTAAACCTACTCTATTTCTCCAGAGGGTCCAAAAATATGGGAATCTACAGTGTCATGATACAAAAGGTGAGGGATATCTGTGTCTCTTACCCAGCATCCTTCACTCTGACCTTCAGAGTAGAGTATTAGTAAAGTATGTTTTTTGTAGTGCTATAAAGATGCTATGCAACACATTTAATGCCTCCTTGTAGTGTTGACTAGTCCTTACAGTCGAGACAGGACCCACAGCATTACTTCCTGTGCGTAACACACTCGTATGCTTTTTAATTATTGTCAGATGATTCTTGGAGAAATTCTTCGATTCCTTGTTGTGTACATGGTCTTCCTCGTTGGGTTTTCTGCAGGTATCCTTCTCCCTTGCATACATTCACGAATGTACATGATTCTTTCATTACAATTCATTTAATACTGATCACAACACAACAAACTTGCAACGTTTGCTATTATACTAAAGTTCAAAAGTTTTGTGTCAGTTAGATTTTTTTTTGTTTTATAAAGAAATGAATATTTCTTTTCAGCAAGGATACATTAAATTGATTGAAAGTGACAGTAAAGACTAACATGGTTACAAAAAAATCTATTTAAAATAAATGCTGATCTTTTGAACTTTTTTATTCATTAAAGAACCCTGACAAAAAGAACATTGACAACGATTAGAAATGTTTCAATCAGCATATAAGAATGATTTCTGAAGGATCATGTGACACTGAAAACTGGAGTAATGATGCTGAAAATTCAGCTTTGCCATCACAGGATTTTTTTTTCTTCTTTTAATTAAATTTGAAAGTGTTATAATAATATTTCACAATATTACTGTATTTTGATCTAATAATTGCAGCCTTGGTTTTCTTTCAAAAATAAATCTTTCCGACCTGAAACTTTTGTTTCTTACTCAACAGCCGTGGTCACTCTCCTTGATGAGGAATCTATCAAGACACGATCTTTGTTATCTGATGGGGACTGCAAGAAGCCCACATTCAGGAACATCTACTTCACCACTCTGGAGTTGTTCAAGTTTACGATTGGCATGGGAGATCTGGAGTTCACCGATCATTATAAATATAAGGAGGTCTTCTATTTGCTGCTGATTCTGTACATAGTGATGACATACATTCTGATGCTGAACATGCTGATCGCTCTGATGAATCAAAGCATTGAGGCGATGTCCGTAGAGAGCACTAGCATCTGGAAACTACAGGTAAAATCAAACTGTCTACCCATTTCTACACTGAACATACACTAGGTAAGGTATGTAACAATTTGCCATTTTAGTTTTTCAATTAGGCAATAAATATGATTGTTATTCACAGCGTGCAATCACCACCTTGGACATGGAGTGGATTCTTCCCAATTGTCTGAAGACAAAGCTTCGCTCAGGGGAAGAGAAGGACCTGGGCGGAGGGCAAGAGCCTGATCGGCGCTGGTGCTTCAGGTGATTTGGAGTTTGCATTTGTCTGTTATCTGAAAATGGATGAGTGAAACCGTAAAAAATGAACAATCTTTCTTTCAGCGTGGAGGAAGTCAACTGGAACCAATGGAACAGAAACATGGGTATAATTAACGAGGATCCTGGGAAATGCAATGTACCTTCCCCCACTAAACCTCAGAGAGGTAGTCAACGTTAAACAAATATGTGTGTATGTGTGTGCTATTTTAACCCTACATAATATCATATGTATTTGTTACAGAGCCCAGTCAGCGTGGACTCCTGCAGACGTTCAGTAAGCGCTGGACACAGAGACCACCGCGCAGAGATGTACAGGAGATGAGTCCTCTAGCTGAGGCCTCTACCTCCGTCTGATGCTTTTAAAATCAGTATCTATAGCGATCTATTCCCTTTCATTACAACTGGGTTAGGAATAATTACATTTTATGACCGGATAAAACTTGACTGTGGTTCATTTAGAGAACATGCACCTCAGGGGTCATTTCTGTTATGCATCATATCTTATATAAACACACACACACACACACACACACACATGCACACACTTTGCTCGTGCACAGAATATTAAATATAATTTGATTATTCACACAGTGGCAAGAAGAAAATGGGCATGATGGAAACAAAGATTTCCCAGTAAAGGATTGAGAGCTAGCAAACATGAGGGTGTTCATTTTTATATTTTTGAATCATCTTTTGGAATTTTGATATTATACTGATGTGTAAAAAGCATTGCAAGCCCAGATTTATTGTGGGGATCATTGTCACCAATATTCTATGCTTTTGGGAGACAACCCAGGATGTTTTAGACCTCAAAACATCAAATGAGTCTCAAACTGTCAGATTAGAGAGAGAGAAAAGTAAAAAAATGCCTGAAAAACTGACATTCTCAACTTGTAAAATGATGTAATATTCAACCCAATGTTCACTTAATTGTGATCAAATAAAACTAATACAATTTTCATAATTAAAATATGAATATTAAAACAATGGTAACACTTTATTTTAAGGTGACTTAGTTACACAAACTACACCTTTTTGTCACCTAGTGGATCTGCATATGGCATTTAACAGTGCCTTTCTTTATCTAAATCAGAAAACAATAAGAAAATTAGATCTTGTTTGAAGAGGAGTTTTCTATGCCATATGTAATTTCTTACTGGAATTGTTTTGTAAGTGACTTTCCCTGGAAGAACGTTTGGACATTACCTCACAAATACGGTACCTGATGCCTAACAAAATGAGAGAAATTACCTTTCAGTTAATTCATAGGTTTTACCCTGATCTCAAAAGTCTAGAATGACATTAATGCCCTCAGTTCTTGCTGTTTAGAGAAACCTGAAACTACTTTACATTTATGTTGGAATTGCTCTCACACAGTGAAATTTTGGTGTGACATTTTTCTGTTAGCCAAATATTTCATTCATAAATGTACCTTTTCCAAATGCAACCTTTTTTTAAATTATTATTATTTAAACTTGAGATGAAAATGTATTTTAAATTATTGATTTCTCTAAAAACTTCAAAGCTACAAGAACAGTGGCTGTGTTTAAGGACTTGGCACTTAATCTGGACTGAAGGACCCTGGAGTATTGTTGTATTGTTATGGTATGACAGTATTGTTAATGTTCTTTCAAGCATTAAATAAAAATAAAAAACTATAGCAATAACAGTAAATTATGCGTAATTGACAAACTCTATTAAGTACATGTAGTTCATTTAATTAATATTAAGTATTTATTTGAGTAGGTACAATGTAACTACGTCACCTTAAATTAAACCAAAAATTATCCATTACATCAACTTTTAAACTAAAAGCACCACAAATAGCCTACATAATTTCCAACACTCAAAAACGTCAAACACTCATTTCATGTCTCTCCAGGCGTTCAAAGGTGTCTATATACCAGAATGCAACAAAATATCGATTTGAGACACATAATGGTGACGTGAAAATGTAGGCTAATGTATAATTGGAATTAGCCTGCTTAATACATGCAAAACTCTACAAAGATGTTGGCTATGGCCATATTTTATTTCAGAACATTTAAGTGCATCGATATTATGTGATATATTTGCATACCGTTCACTATTAACAGATAATGTGATGAAAATATTAAAAACATGATGTTGCAGGATCAGCTGGATTGATTTTAAGCAAGGCAATGTGAAAAACTTTGTGTATATCGCCCTCTTGTGGTGTCTGCTGGTGATTGATAACACAACTGAGAAGCATCACAGGATAATGCAAATAAGTTCCAGATGAACCCACTGTGCTTCACATTAGGCTAATTGCCACTATAATTGAAAGCGTCCATTACTTATTTTACTGACCAATAGAGCACCGTTCACTATGGAGTTGTTCAGTAATGGATGGGTCATGCCATCTGGCCATTATATCACTGCAGAGCTGAAATTCTTTAACCTCAGATTGCGAGTGTCCCGCTATGCTCTGTTATATAACTAAAATTTACATCCGCACCAGACGGCTTAAATCTGCGCCGACCTGCACGGTGCGCGTCACTTCCGGCACTGTATCCCTTTGATATAAAACAAGCTAATCATGCGAAACCGAGACAGCCGAGGGAAAAGTGGCCTCACCCGGAGAGGGAAATTATTAGGATAAGCGGTTCTTTGGTCATCATCACGACATTTTAACAGAACGATTCCATTCAACTGTTCACGCATATCCTGTGAAGTACTTTCAAAAACGAAATGTAGTTTTACTCAATATAGTAACTGTTAATGAATGTAGGCCTAGGCTATAGGCCTATACTTTGTAAATATGCTGTTAACAATTTGTATTGTAGGCTACAAATAAAATATCCTATAATTCAGTTGACTTGCAAATCTGTATCCATCTTAAAGTTTATTGCCGTTGAGTTTAAGAGACTGATCAAAATTTTGTCACAGATATGCTGACCATTTCATTTTTTTTAGCAGCTGTATAACAATTATTTAACAGACCTTTGTTACCAGAACTAATACTAGGGCTTGCGATACATAAATACATAAGATGTTTACAAAAAATGAGGCTTATCATCAGTTTGAGCCAGTTGTACTCATTTCTCTGTAACTTTCTTGGATTCACAGGCTCCAAAAATGATGCAATTACCAATTTTTGGGGGGTTTAATGGAAAAGTAATGTAACTAGCAGTGTAATTAATTACTGTTGGCCGAGAATAATAAGTAAAGTAAAAATAATACTTTTTAAAGGAGTAATTAGTATTTAGTAATATATAAACCATTTTGAATAAGGATCCCAATATCCACTACCAATAGGGCCTATTAGATTCACTCTTTCATCGCCAAAGAAATGTGATTTTGTGACAAGATCAGCAAATAAATTTAGTTCGTTTGGGATGGTTTGGCATTTCCTGCAATAGCTACATGTAGTCAGATAATCATATATAACACTCTGATGAGCAGAAACTGCTTGAGAAGAAAACAAGGTCACCGTCAAAAAGTCCTTGAAGACTGGATGAGGGTATACACATATGAATGTTCATGACCAGTACAAGGTTGAAGATTTAAGGAAGAAAAAATCAATTAAATAGAGTCATACGTGAAAGCATAAATTAGAACTTTATTTTATTATTACAATATTACAAAAAAAGAGTAGCACAACTCTCGCACTCTTCAGATTCTTCCCACGCATTCAATCGACAGCCACAGAGTGACAGATACGAGAAAGGCTTCTAGAAGCTTCCTCCATTTCACAGCAATTGCAAAATGAAAAAAAAAAAATTAAATAATGAGGAAAAAAAATCTAGTTCAGAATTATAAATAGCACAAATTGCAAAACTGAAGCTTTGAAACATAGAATAAAAAGATTTTGTTACAGCCCAGAACTACACACAGCTATAAAACATAATGACGATAAAATATTCTTTATTTCTTCGTTTACATTATAAAGTAATTCTAAAGAATTGCTTTTCTATTCAACAAAAGCTCAAGTTAATAAAAATAAACAAGGAGAAATGCTGTTCCTTTATAGTCTATTTTTCAAAATCAGAATTCATTATACCTTTATTATAATCATGCTTGTTGTCAAAGGAAAGTCCAAGGACCAAATACTTAAGGCTTCATGAGGGCTGTTAAGGGGAGGCAAACCGACAGTGAGTCGAGACAAACTGACCCACCAGCACACACACACACACACACACACACACACACACACACACACACACACACACCCCATATACCACCACACACATGCCCATACACACCTGCGCTAATCACATGCACACCAAGTCCATGAACCCATATCCATATGCAGCCGCATTCATACACAGTTATTACACTTCTTTAAAGATACAGCAGTACAGTAGATAAGCCAGTGTACAATAAAATAAGCAATTCACCTGCTGTTTCACCTTTTTGACTTTTTTCTTAAAAAAAAAAAAAAGTCCTCCTTAATTTAACCACAAATGATCTTGCAAGTGATCAATTTGGTCAATTCAAGCACATTTCACAAAAGAATCAGTAGCAACTCCTACTTTATGTTATTATAAAGGATGAATTAGAAAAAGCAGGATCATAAATCCTTGATTTGGTACATAGTTTCTACATCATAATATTAGTAACAAGCCTACAGACACCACCTTCAGTAGTATGTTTAGTCCTGCAAATCCACTTACAGCTATACCACATATGACCCACCTGAAACTGCACAACTCATCTATACAATTCAAGTAGTAGTTTCTCATATGTGACCCTGGACCACAAAACCAGTCATAAGTCGCACGGATACATTTGTGGCAATAGCCGACAATACGTTGTATGGGTCAAATTTATCGATTTTTCTTCATGTTCCATGAAGATATTTTGTAAATTTCCTACTGTAAATGTATTATTAAAATTACTATTATTAATATGCATTTCTAAAGACTTCATTTGGACAACTTTAAAGTCGATTTTCTCAATATATATATATATATATATATATATAATTTGCACCCTCAGATTCCAGATTTTCAAATAGTTTTATCTCTGCCAAATAAGCATCCTAACTAAACCATACATCAATGGAAAGCTTATTTTTTCAGCTTTCAGATGATGTATTCATCTCAAATGATGATGTATTAATTCATTTAAAAAAATGTACCCTGGTTTTGTGGTCCAGGGTCACATATGTTAAGAAATAAAGGGAGTATAATGATTAGGTAAAACGAAACTGGCACAGCTTTAACATCAAAACATCTGTAGCTCTTTTCCTTAGGCCTTTACAGAGGAAAAGAGAGAATCTTTCACAATCATTATACAAAACATCACTGACATTAGTGACTCAGAATGCTAATGACACCTGATTTGTTGCATCACTGAAAGAGGCGTGATAGATGTATGAGGTTCCTGTCTTTTAAGTTTCCTGTAGGTCACAATGTGTCCAGCAAAACGAGGTGATGTTTCAACCTTTCACAAGCTTAAAGCAGTTCCCATTTCACACGGAAATCCATAAAGCCCATAACTAATCCATTCTATTTCTAAAAATAAAGAAACACGGGTGCCTGGTGTAAAGGAACACATGACAAGAGCTTTCACATAGGAACAGTCTGAAGGGACCAGTGATTGGCATTTTCCCACATAGTTCAGACACTGAAAAAAGAAATAAAGGACAAAAAATGTGTCATGCTGAAGAGGGAAGTGCTCGGAGCCTGTCAGCCATCTTGATGCTATAAGACAGGCTTGAAACAAAGATCTCTCAAATGAAAGCAAGTTGGTTGTCCAATGCACAGAAGACCTGGTGCTCTCAGCTTAGAAGTGATCTATTTCACAAGACACTTTTAATAAAGCAAGCACTAACACAAGAAAGATGTTCGTAACCCAGGAAAACGTGAGATCCCGGTACTAGGAGATAGGACTGGAGTGGGGAAAAAACGAAACTAAACTAAATTCCCTTTAGTGCCTCAAAAAGCACTAAAATTGATCACTTGCAAGATTAATAACACAAAACACTGCTCTTCATCAGACATGTTTATATTCTTATTTTTTTCCTTTGTTTTCATCAACAATCATCCTTGAGATTTTGAGCTCATTTAGTTCCTCTCGTAATGTAATTTTATTAAGACTAACAGAAGATGTCGAGGACACGCACATGTGTGGCTGACTTCACTGAGGAGAGACTGTGTCTGAGGCTTGTGAGCTGAAGCTTATCTGTACCCTGGGTGCTGGCCTTGCGTCTCAGAGGTGGGGACCACTACCCGGCCCATAGGGGGTGGCCTGTGCATCTTCCCCATCAGGATGAGATTCTGATCTCGGAAGCAGGGCGTCTGGAAGTCCGCTCCCATGCAATCTGCCGTTTGCATCAGATTAGTCTGCCCTATTAAGGCACCCCCTACTAATCGATAATGGGCCGCTCCTCCCACGGGGTCCATCCCCGGGGTGGGGTTGGTATTGCCCGTGCCAGTGCCATGGAAGGGCACTGGGAGGTCCTGTGAGCCAGAGCTGTCACTGTTGGGTGTGGGAAGAATACTACCCCACACCGGCGGCTGGTGGTAGTACTGCCCGTTGGTGTAGTGGGTCATCGCGCCTGGTGGCATTGCATTGCTGCTGTGGCTGTTGGCAAGTGGCGACGAGGGGCTGGAGGGTTTCATGGCATAAGGCTGCCCCATGCCCATCTCTGGAGGATAGGTAATGCCCTTGCAGGGGAGGCCAGGGTCATGACTCTGCGGTTTGCAGGGGTGTCCGCCCCCTTCCGAAATGTGCTGAAAGTGAGCAAGCTGATGCTGCGTCCAGGACCTCATCTGTGGATGCTGGGGATTTCGCTGAGGTTGATGGCTTTGATGCTGTAGGTGCTGCTGTTTCATATCGCTGTGATACATGTGGTTCATTGCAGCCATGTTATGCGGAGGCATTGCACTCACCGGCGCAGAAGCAGTCATTTTATCAGGAGGTCCAATAGCACAGGATGGGTGCATGAGACCAGGAGCGAGTGCATTAGGGTTTCCTGCATGCACTGAGACTCGAGAACTGGCGTTGATGAGTAGATTTCGGTTAATGGGACTGGGGTTGGCGATCTGCCCTTCACACATCGACGTGGCACCAGCGCCCTGAGCCCTAGCCTGGCAGAACTGGCTTATCTGATGCACTATGCTGTTTAAGTCCGCCTGACGGTCCTGGTGGAGCCCTCCGGCCATAGACAATGGAATGGTTGAGGTAGAAACAGTCACGTTAGGAGGGGCATCTGCAACCGGTAACTTCCGAGCACCCACCTGCAGGCTTGCAGAAGGGTTTTGTAGGTGCTGCTGAGGAAGCAGGATGGCTGAAGGTGGGTGGGCACCAGGGTGGCCTAAAGAAGCTGCGTGGGACAGATTATGAGGCCTTGGAAGGCCCTGCAGTTGCTGCGGCATGGAGGAATTAGGTCTATGTCCGAGTCCTTGGTGTGGAGGCCCAGGCTGCTGCTGCTGCTGCTGCTGCAAAGTCTGGAGATTCTGAGGGTGTTGAGGAAGTCCCTGCGGATTCTGGGATGCTCTGGGAGGACCCTGCGACAGGTGGTGCAGGTTTAAAGTGCTGGCCGAGGTGGCTGCATAAGGGCCGCCGGCGGCATTCATTATCACCTCTGGGTGTAGACGTGCCCGTGTGCCGTCAAAGTCCTTGATGATACCCTTGACGAGGGGCACTTTGACGATGGCAAGGAGACCGGTCTTGGCAGTGGTCTGAGAAGACGGGTAGGGACTGTATCGGGGGCCAGCGGTGTCAAGTCCGTTTACTGTACGACGAATGTGGTTTCGCTGAGGGACCTTGACGCTGTTGGGGAATATCTTGATGGTGAGTGGATTGTTGGCAACCTTTTTAGCATAAGCATCCAATTCCGCAGGGGTTGGATACTGAGCAGATCTCATCCTTTGTGGAGTGTCCCCTATATGGAAAAGGAAAAGAAAGAACACCAAATTATGCCTCGAGTCTTTATGACCTGTCCATTTTGTACACATTGCTGGGCAGGTGAGAGAATGGAAACTAAGATACATTTAACTAAATTTGATTCATGATGATCTTGATTGCTGCAATTCATTCAAAACCTTATGTGAGTGTTTGGTGTTAAGTCACACGCCAAAAACGATGTAGGAGAATGACCTCACTTCCTCTCCATAATGACCAAACATAACATGCTTCCTGTATGCCATGGCGTGTCACACACACACACACACACACACACACACACACACACACACACACACACACACACACACACACACACACACACACACACACACACGAATATGCGTTTCCATGCTAGACAACACCAAAAACTGTTAAGTACCTCTGTTATATTTAACAACACCTCTGTGATGTGTCTGTGCTTGATACTCTTACAGTTTCAGTCTTCGAGTGTGAATAAGAAATTAAAACCTGTCTCGTCCTGCCCCCAAACAACCATGTACGTTTGTGTGTAGTGTGGTAAGCATCTTAGCCTCACATGCTCTGCGCTCTAAATAAACTGTCTAATTGGTGAGCTTTTCTATCGGTCTTTCACAAACATCTGTTCTTCTCTTCAGGATCACAGAAATGCTTTTAAAGGTGAACATAAAAGGGGGAAAAGCATTAATGAGCTGAATTATTTAGCTGGTTTTACATTCAGAAGTCTGCAGGTCTGGGCTCACAATACAAGCTCTTTCCCTGACACAATGCTGCTTTTCCAGAGAGTGACATCCTCACCTGCCGGGACATCTCTGATTCGATGGGTTGAGAAAAATAGGAGAGTGGGTGAGAGACAAATAGAAAAAACAAAGGAAGCGAGGGATAGAGAAAAGAAACTGAGGATGATAAGTGCTCTCTGTGAGGCTGCTGTCTGGCTGCTGAAAGGGGGTCTTTGTATAAAACAAGCTTTCATCACTTGAGGGGAAAAGAGAGAATAGAGAGAGAGAGAGAGAGAGAGAGAGAGAGAGAGAGAGAGAGAGAGAGACTTCTGATGTGCACCCACCTGCACTTCCCTTGCTCACACTGATATGGACTTTACACACACACACACACACACACACACACACACACACACACACACACACACACACACACACACACACACACACACACACACACACACACACACACACATATTAGCATGCATTTCTATGCGTTCCTGGCCCCCTCATCCCCAGTTAGAGGATGAACAGCCTGTGCACTGTGACTGAGCTCTTTCATCCAGCCTGAGCTGATTCAGTCACTGCTCACAGCTCACACTGCCCCGACAAACACTGAACAAACCCCCTACACTTCCTACCTAACACTTTATAACAAATACCATTTAACATTCATATACAGACAAACTAAAACACAGTTAAGATACAGAAATAAAATAATGATGGCATGTTTTCCACACAACATCCAAAGAAGAAGAATATTTAAGAATTGATATGCTCCATAACAATACACAGCAACATTTACACTACGTTCAAAAGTCTGGGGTCAGTATGAAAGAAATTAATACTTTTATTCAGCAAGGATGCATTAAATTGATAAAAAGTAACAATGAAGACTTACATTGTTACTAACAATATTTAAAATAATGCAGCTTTTTTAAAAACGTTCTATTGTATTGCAAAAATGTATCAGTTTCCACTAAAATATTAAGCAGGAAAACTGTCCTCAATACTAATAATAAGTAATTGAGCACAATCATCATTTTACAATAATTTCTGAAGGATCATGTGACACTGAAGACTGGAGTAATGATGCTGAAAATGAATTACATTTTAAAATGTACTAAAATAGAGATGTTATTTTAAATTCTAATAGCATTTCACAATATTACTGTTCTTATTGTATTTTTGAAAAAAAAAAAAAAACCCAAATGCAGCCTTGGTGAGCATAAGAGACTCCTTTCAAAAAACATTTAAAAAAATCTGAACAATGGAAGTCAGAGGTAACATTGACTTCATTTTGGCAGATATTACTGTTGAAAACAGTTATTATTTTTACAGTTTCATTTGGTGTGTTTACGGTTTCATAATGGTTCATAAAAAACAAAATGCACCTTAAAAAGAATAGAGTAATACACACTTATCCGTAGCTAAAAGCATAATCAAATACTGAATAAGTGAACATGCGAGGGGCGGGAGATGTGCATTTCTTTGTGAGCGAAGGACAAATTTTGTGGAGCTTTATAGAATTCTGTTGGCCCAAAGTCTTTGCAAGCATGCTAATAAGCAGCCAGCTTAATATATGCTAACCTCTCCTAACTAACACAAACACAAACATCAACAAACACACATATACACAATCTGTTCTTGTTAATGGCATTCAGCTTCTTGTGAAAAGTTTTTTTGTTTGTGCAGAGTAGGAATCACAATTCTCAACTCCATCACAACATTCAGAGGAACTGCCATTCACTCATCTCATCTGTCTTCCTATTTTTCCCTCTCCCTCTCCCTCTCCATCTATGTGGGCTGTTGACTAAACAAAATGGCCCCTGACATTTCTTAGCTAAATAGCTTTCCTGCCAATCTCAGGCCGTGTCAGCTGCCTTCACCGGCTGCCCACATTTGGTCCCCTCCTAAAGGGAGAGAAGAGAGAATGAGGAGAATCACAGGAAGAGGAGGAGGAGGAGGAAGAGCCACGCTGGGCTCAACAAATGAACCACCGCAGGACTAGATCAAGGAGCGAGGAAGAGGACAGTCATTATGCTAATAACTCATGAGGGAGAGCTCTCTTTATTTCTACTGCATCTCTCTCTTCTCTCTCTCTCTCTCTCTCTCTCTCTCTCTCTCTCTCTCTCTCTCTCTCTCTCTCTCTCTCTCTCTCTCTCTCTCACTGCCGTTCTCCCCTGTTGAGTGACATCCCGGAGGAGGCTGGCTGGTGATAATGAGGAGTCAATCTTGTTAGGATTAGACAACATACAGGTCGGCAGTCATGCAATCCATTCTGAGTACAGGAGAGTAGGGCAGAGGAAAGTGATCAGGGCCCGTATGTATAAAACTTCTTAAGAATAGTCTTCAGCTTTGACTTAAGTGTAAAAAAAATTCTTAGTAAAAAGTAGGACTGGTCTAAGACTATGAGACTTTTATAAAGAAGCTAAAAGCAACTTTTGGTAAAGTCTGATTCTTAAGTGCTGAATGATGTGGCACTTAAGTGTTGCAAACTAATGACTACGATGACGTCAACGCAAAATGTCCGCCCTCAACCACTGAATCAGCCAATAGTGAGGCTGCAAGGGTGAAGTCACAGCAGCATGACACCAAGCATGTTATGTAATCATAGTTTAATCATCTAATTAAGACACCAAAACTTTGATATTGAAATTTATTTGAAAAAAACTGCACTGTGCAAAACTACTAAATCAAGATTTTGTAAGAATGTTGCGTAGTTGTGATTGTGAGTAATTGTTTTAACTGTGATAACACAATGAAACATGCAGAGTTGTACGGACATAATTTTCCAGGCTGTCATACAAATAAATTAATAACTGAATGAAACCAATGAAATATTAATAACTGATTATGTTGCAGTCAATGTATGCTTTTTTGTTTTTCTAAAACATGTAGCTGTAGTTAGCCTTTTTTGCCA
Source organism: Gobio gobio (assembly GCF_949357685.1). Lineage (NCBI taxonomy): Eukaryota > Metazoa > Chordata > Actinopteri > Cypriniformes > Gobionidae > Gobio > Gobio gobio. Next base: position 31,726,581 of record NC_137100.1, on the reverse strand, counting down.
CATTATTTTGTCAGATAAATACCTTCCCTAAGTTTAGTGTTTTGTTCTTTACTCATATTTACATTGTTTTTTTAAATATATATAAGTATAAAAATATTGTCCTCAAATTTTTTTTTATTTATTTTTTTTAAATAAAAACCTCACACATCACTTTTGGCCACTTACTGTATGTTTGATGTGGTCAGTGCCACAATGGTGCTACTTAAGACCCTGCCTGTATACTGTGTGCTTCCCCACTGCTGGGTCCAAGGCATCACTGGTGCACTGCTGCACTTTTACTGTTGCCAAAATATGTAATTATTACTTTTATTTCTGTAGTTAGAACATTGATTTTTAGAGTGGGAGAAGTTCTTACTAGGTCAGTTAAAAAAATATCTTGACGATCAAGCTTTTATCATTTTATAAACTCCCTGTCATCATTAACTCCAATACATTATATTTTCATCGGAAAGTGTGTGGTCTTCTCCTCTCTTCTGCCATCTTGTTACTCTTAACTAAGTTAGGATACCTCTCCAGCTCTCTTAAATAATTTAGGAGCTTAGACCTAGTCTTAACACTTAGGAAAATTTACGAATCACACTTCTTAGTCTAGGATTAAGAATAAAATTACGTCACTCTTAAAATTGACATACTTAAGACTCAAATTTTACACTAAGCGGCTTTACACATACGGCCCCGGGTGACATTTAAACATGCACTGCGGATCTATATAAATGTCTCAAGGGACTTTAACATCTCTAGAGCTCAATGCCATATCTGCCTCACTTCTCTTCGAGATTTGTAATTAAAGGGATAGTCCAACTAAAAATTAACTTTCTGTTATCATATACCGGTTCCAAAACGGCATGACTTTTTTACGTGGAACACAAAAGGAGAAGTTGCTCTTTTTCCTACAAGTGCATGGTGACCACAGCTGTCTCTGGTCCCCATCTACTTTGTTTTAATGTACTTCGGAAGTTATATTTCAGTCGGACAAAACGGCAATTAAGATCAAAGTAACTCAACCTTTTTTTAGTTCAACCGAAATCTATAAGGGTTTTGAGACTATAAGACCTAGATCATCCAGCATATAAACATTGTAGTCAGACTACAACTTTCCTCAACGAGGAACATGTGATCTCGACAGAGGTGAGGCTCAATGGGCCTCATTCATGAAACACGAGCAGGACGAATTTGTGTGTAAATCGTTCGTAAAGCCGTAAATCGTGATGTAAATTTTCGGCTTCACGAAAATGTTCGTATTTTCAAAATGTTAGTTGGTACGAAATAAATTTACACCTGCTCCCTACCACGTGTAAATGGTGCGTAAAACATTTGAACGTTCTATGTTCTAATTTAGGTAAACTGACGACAATGCATTTTGATGCACTATTTACCATAATAATATTTCAATTTTTTTTTTTTTTTACTGTTGGGTAGGCAGCGCTCGTCATTGTCATTTTTTACCAGGCTGTCCAATCACAGTGGAGGAGGGGCAGGAAAAAAACTACACCAAGCAATCATCCCACTTGTACACTGACTGAACAACAATAATGGAGAAGTTAATCTGCGTTTTACTGTATTTTTTATATTCAGTAATATTCTTCAAAATGAGATGCTAGTAACACATTGCTGCCATGGATATTCTGTGTCAGAGCAATCAAAGTATCTCAGGTGGAAAAACGCTGCCCTTGCAAAGCGCTTTCAAGCGCCACCAGCTGGCCGTTTTCAGAAGAGCACCAGTCGTTTTTTTAGCTGGATAAAACGCTTTGGTGGTGGACACACGATAATTGAATATTTATTGCTAGGCAAATGGTCAATTAGTCTCTTTAGCATTTATGCAAAACACTGGAGCCAAACCTGAGAAAGAATTCCAGAAGATTCCACAGCGTTCCTGCACAAGTCATTTGCAGTTGTAACTCATGGGCGGGGATTACGCTAATTATGAATATCCTATTTACGAATGTTTGGAATTCATTAATATACACACGTTTAACTGCCGAATCCGTTTTCGTAAAGGTCCATTTTATGAGCAAAATACTGTGAATTTGCTCATATATTTACGAAAGTTTCATGAATGAGGCCCAATGTGTGTTTAATGCTTCAAAGATTTATTTACACTTCTTTAACACTTCTGTCAAATTCGTACTGAGCCCCAACTTTTGAACAGTAGTGTAAACTGCAACTTGTGAATTCTGCTTAACATCTGCTTTTGTTTTTTTGTATTCAGAAGAGATTTTATTTCATTTTTGAACTATCCCTTTAAAACAGTGCTAACTTTCCTCCCTCCCCCTCTCTCACTCATCAGCAGTGATTTGAGGACCACCGTAATCAGCCAAACCCCAGGAGCACCATTACAGACACACAGGGTTGTTACACAGCTGTTGTCAGCCTTTTCTGTCTAAGCACACCATACACATCTCCCAACTGCCTTTTCCCCTCCGCACAGACATCACACACACGCGCGCTTTTAAACTTTCTTTAATCTGTGAGACTGCTGATCTGAGTGGGTGTTCTTATATTGTCTTATATAGGGTTATTCCTCATGGAGAAGCAAAGCCTCCTCCTTCTTTTCATCTCTTTCTTCTTATCTAAAGCCATCTCTTCCTCCCCGCTCATCTCACCTTCTTTTCAGTTCCCTTTGAAAGAGTTCAGAGAGAGAAAAGCAAAAGAAAGCATGCTCTATTTAGACAAAAGACCTTTATTTTTTGGCCCCAATGTATTTTCATGGCTTGCATTCCTGCATTTCAAGGTATATTCTGGCTCTTCCTGTGTCTCCCGAGTTCCCTGAGGGAAACTGTGCCAGTGCCAGATGTGCTCCAGTAACATCTGGACCACAACAGGGAGCACATGAATTTGAAAGGGCAGATAATGACATGCCATGGGACGTTTAAACCAGCATATGCATCATTACATTACACGATTCTGAGTGCTTTAAACAGCAGAGGCTTCTCTGAATCGTTCAGTTTGGGGGTTTGGAAGCGGGGGGCGGGGGGACCGGATAGTGCAGATCATGGGTTGTATTAACTAAAAATTAAGTCATTTACCAAATTTCAAAAATCACTGTCACGTGGGTGAGACACAATGACGGCTAGGGCTAAATGATATAGGAAAAAAAAACAATTGTGATTTTTCAGATAGAAATTGCGATTTAAAATGTAACTTTAATCAGAGCTTCAGGTTGTTTGGCTATTATTATTAAACAATATAATAAATGTATTACTATAGTAATAACAAAATATTTAATAAAAATAATTTTATTTTACTGTTTTATTTTGGCGGAAAAACGCAGGGAGCTTTTAAAGCACCTGATGAAATGAGTGGCACACGTCGTGTTTCCGAATGCACGTTAGACACCCAATCACAGATGAGATGCTGAGATGGAGTTCATGGGGAGCCTGAGACAGAGATAACACTTGTCATGAGCTGCATGTGTGTAAAAGAACATTTAATAATCATACTAAGTAATACTGCAATTTCAAATTTTCGGTTTCAATATTGATTATACATTCAGCTCAACCTTGAGGTAAATGTTTCTATCATTTATCTTTTATTTTCATGGGAGATGCAATTTGAATATATAAAATGGACAATAAAAGCCATATTTTGATGAGAGCATTACATTTAAATAGGGGTTTATAGAAGAGGAGTACAAACTTTTCAAGCATGAAATTGTATTATTTGAGCCCTATAGTATATTGTAAAACAGCAATACATTTATTGGTTAATACATGGCTCTATGCACTATTAAAAAAATGGAATTATCAGAGAAATTAAAACAAATATGTTAGACAACTAAATATTTTTTTCTATAAAATCGATTGGATGTGGACAATTAAAGCTTGATTTTAATGTATGTTTTTGTCCAGTTTATAGGCATTTCTGCGACGTTCTTAATCCACAAAACAGCAGTAACATCACAGCAAATGAATGAATCCTCTACAGTTGCTCTCTTCAGAGACAAACACTCTGGGCCTGTAGTTACAGGTCTAACTTCAATTGAGTCTTTGTGCGCAGTGAATAAAAAAAAAATCTGCTTTCCATTATCTGTCTGAAAGAAGCATCCGAATCAGAGATATGCCTCCAGTTCATCTTTCCTACCTGCTCTCCCTCTGTAGTTCTTGTAGTTAGTAATATGACTCTTTCTGTATTCCCACTAGTTAGAAATAGGACTTCCGTCTTTCTGTGATTTCTGCTCTCTCCTGCAGTTAAAGATATGTCTCCAGCCTCTCAGTAATTGCCGCCTGATGAGGGTCTTCCTGAGGCGATGTGAGACTCATCAGTCTCCGGGCCATCGGCACTCCCCCGGCTGCGTGTCTCCATAGCATAATTTGTCATCCTGATGGAGAGCTAATCTGACAGGATGTCAGACGGTGAAGGCGAGATATTCTGTCTGTACGCATCCCCCCCCCTGCCTGACTCAGTTTCTCTGTTTGTCTGACTCTCATTTTCTCGCTGCCTCTGTATGCCACTTATCTGCCTCAATCTAACTCTCTGTGAGCGGTGTGGTTCAGCAGGTGTCTGTCCTTGTAAAACGCCCTAATAAAAATCCTGGGATTTGACAATCTGTCTCTGGAAATATGCTTTTGCTCGCAAACTGCTCCCCCCCCCCTCCCCGTTCTTTCTCAGTTCTGTTTAGACTCTCGTCAGACATTTATCTGCTTTTATAGATCTGTTTTCATCTCGTCATTTCTTCAATGCACTTAAATGTCATTTTTGACAATGTCTGTATGAATCTGTGGTATTAAAGCAGACACACAACATGCACAGCGTGAAATAATATTTGTGTCTGGCTCATTTCAGACTGCTGAGAGGAAGGTAAACAGGAGCATGAAAGGAATATTCACTCAAAAAAGGAAAATTCTGTCATCATTTATTCACCTTCATGTCGTTCCAAACCTGTTTGACTTTCTTTCTTCTGTTGAATCCAAAAGGATGCACTTTTTTTTGCACTTTAAAGCATAAGATGACAAAAAAAACACCATAAAAGTAGTAATTATGAGTGAAGCGCTTTTGTGGTTTACATAGAAAAACATTCTATTTATTTATTTATTATGTAGTTTTCTCAAGCTTGGTAAGATTTCTGCTCATTCATGAAGGATCACATCATGCCCAGTTTCGTAAATGTTTTATTTCTTTTCTACACTATATGTCTTATCATAAGGAATATTGTGTAATTAATTACTACATATTTGAGCTAAATCAATAAATAATTGTAAACAAAAAACAGGGGAAATAAACAATTGTTTTTCATTTTGAAGGCAAATGGTTCAACAATACCTAAAAATAAAAAAGCTGCAAAATCTGTTGATATTTGTAAAAAAATTGAGTTTGTTTATTTCTATCTTTTTGCTTTTTTCCCCTGCTTAGCCTAATGTACTTCCTGCTGTATTTGTAAATCTTTAAAAATGAGTGATGTTGTTTTACTCCAATAAAAAAGAGTGATGTGCTTTATTTTTTGAAGTACTGTGATACAGTTGTATGAGGAATATCAAAACCAAATGCAAGTCGTTATTCACTCAATCTCTCTGAAAATACACAAAAGTAATTAAGATCCGAGAGCTGCAGTAGATTATCAGTGGATAATGATTTTCTGTCTTTTTTTCCACACACACAAAACTCTCATTTAACTTCAAAAGACTTGGAACACATCACATGATTCATTTGGACTACTGCTGTGATGCCTTTATGCTGCTTTTTGTCATTTATGGAGATTTACTTTCCCTGGTCACCTTGCATTCTCGTTATTCAGAAAAGAGCTGCACATTCTGCTTAATTTATTTATTATCTTCTTTTATGGTCCACATAAAAAGTGATGAGTAAATGATGACAGAACATTGAACATTGTTTTTTTTAGTGTCTGTACTTACATTTCTGAAGTCCAGTGTTCATCTGCGAGTGGGGGTGGAGCTGAAGGGAGAGATCACCTGGCCCTGGCAGACAGGCCAGCATCTCATACACACACTCACACACACACGCACACACTCACACACACACACCCACACCCACCCACACACTCACTCCTAGAGCAACATGGGCCAAATACTCCTCCTCACACTATAGAGAAGGAAAAAAAAAAACGAGAAAAAGAGTGAAATTAGATGTTACTGTAAGCACCTCAAGTCATTCACTTGGTTTCTATCTCTGCAGTGCTGCACAGTGCTAGCCCCGCCCACAGTGAACTCTCATTGGTCCAAAATATTGCTTCATATTAGGGCTGGGCGATTAACTGTAATTTATTTTCAATTTCAATTTAGATTGTATTCTATTCCAACATTATGAAAACACAACAATCAAGATAAAATCCAGACCAGACCAATTTTGACCAGAATAACGTCCAAACCACTCACATCATGTAATGTGACTGTTGTAAAACAGAGTCTACTGTGGGACATGCTTGATATTAAAAAGTGTTATTGAGCCGCGAATTAAAGTGAAAGAGAACTCGCGCTGTGTCCCAAATGGTTTTCTGTGAGCATGCTCCGAGATGGAGTAAAACAGGGACGTCTATTTTAGGCTTCTGATACATGCCTAGATAGAAATACCCACAAAATATGGAGAGTATTCTCATAAACACAGTCAGTTATTTCTTAAGTGAACATAAACCTTTGGGATAGGAATCATATTCGTGTAGATCTGTGTTTTTGGTCTTAAAGTGACAGCAGCCTGATATAGCTGTTTGCGTCTGTGTCAGTTATGTTAATCAGACAACAAAAGAAAAAGGAAAATCACTCACTGCTCTAGACTGAATAACTTTAGTAGCTTTAATAAGAATCAATATAATTCATACAGTGAAGATAACTTCACTTGATTACTTTATTCAGTTTCTAAGTAGGCTTTTAGCTGAATCCTATACAGTCAGACAGACACATTAAAAACGTATCTACTGTATTTGTCCTATTGTTTGTAATTTTCTTTCTTTTTGTAATTTTTCTCAGGTTTTTTTAACTTAACATTAGTTAGCCTATTAGTTTTTCCTGTTCTGCTTCTATCAAGAATGATACAATTTCACTGGTATAGTTGTGTCAAATAATCATGATTACAATATCGACCAAAATAATTGATTAGGATTTTTGCCATAATCGAGCAACCTCACTTCACTTACACCAGATATGTTCTGATTAGCTGTGATTGAGTGGTATTGTGAAGCATTTTTGCATTCAATAATTGTTTTTATTGTGTTGTTATTGTTAACTAAAACTATGAATTTCCTTTGTTAATAGAAATAAAGCTGAAATAAAACAAGTTTATGTTGAAATACTAAAATGACCAAAAATTAAAACTGAAAAACAAATAAAAGCAAATAGAAATCTGTGAAGTTATAAAAATAAAAGCTAATTCAAAATATGAATAAATCCTTTAACAGTATACAATCTAAAACAAAACATAATGCTATTCGCTATACAATTCAAATGTATTTAACATAAAATAAATAATTGATAAAACGTCTATGAAATATTTGAGGTTTGTAAACTGAAGGATGCCTACAGTCTTCGTTATGGTTAATAAAAATACAAAAAGTAAACATTTGTCAATTTCGTTTTCAACTTGATTATTTTCAAAACAAATTTAAAATGTGTCTTTTGCCCTCAGAAAGACATGATTTAAAAGGGACGGTGTGCAGTAAAAGCTTACTGTAAGAAAAGGTGCAAAACTAAAAGACTCGCAATCATGTTTTGGATCCTTTTCCAACATAACAGGAGCAATGATAATAACCATCTGTCAGTTTGACACACACATTTTCACTGAATTCATTAAAACTCTAGTCTTCTAATCAAGTGTGTCATGAGGAATTCATCCAAACAGTAATTCAAATGCGAGTTTGAGTGCAATTTCACACATATTTAAGTGAACGAATGATGTGCATGGCAGAGAACCATGCAGTGACAAAAAAAAAAACTGTGATAAACTCAGCAATAAGAGCTGCAAAGCTTTGGATTCATATCAATTAATCAACTAATAGATCAAGTGAGGTTTAGAATATCCGGATATCAAAATATCCTTCTTTAATCTTTTTTTTGTCAACCGAGTGTGTTCAGAGCAGCAAAAAACCCTCATATAGCTATCGTTTCCAAGCCACTTTTACTAATCGTACAGCAGCAGGCAAAAAACACAATATCAAATCTGAACTTCAATTTAACATCAAACATACCAGCCAGAGTGCTCTGACTGTGCCCCAGGCACTTCATCTCTCTTCACCTCCACATCCTCCACCCGTCTAGTATGAGCACTGTGATCTAAGGTGACCTTTGCTAAATTCCAAACTTTCACATTATCAATTGTAGCATTAGTTCTGGCAGGTCACGTCAGTCAAGCTTGCATCAGCTGACTCATATAGGAATACGACGCCTATCACAGCATAAGGTCTTAGCAGCTTTATCGCATTGCTCAGTCAGGAGCTAATTACCATTCTCCTTCCCCAGCTCCTTCTCTTATCAGGACTTGGCCTTCTGATATTCCTCTTCGATTCAGACTCATTTCTTGAATTATGTTGTACATTAAATTACTGAACATTAATAATATCTGCAATACTGCTGCGCTCCATGAGTTCTGAACCATACCACCAATCCAAACTGTATGCCATGTATGGGTGTTGTAGTAACCGCACAAAGACGAAGAATACACGGAAACGGGCTTTAATCAGATATTCCACAGAATACAGGTGCGAATAATGGGTGTAACACATCCAAATATCAACATGTACGACACCTGACAGAACCAAACAGGGAGTATAAATACACAGAAACTAATGAGTTAATTGACAGGACATGTGAATAGAATCAATAATCAGACACACTGGGAAACTGGGTCAAATGACAAGCACAGTGAGAACAGAACCACAAGACATTAGGTGTGTACGACATCGGCTGCGGCTGGATGCAGGCGGGGAGGAGCTGCAAACGGAGACGTGAAGTCGGACACTTTCTGCTTCCCGCAGTGACGCTCGCGCTGTGTTTGCATACTTTATCACAGCTGAAGTGAAATACATTTGTCAAAACACGGATGTTCCAGAGACATTATTGTCAAGTAATACTTTATGCACTTCTTAATACAGCGTGTGTTTGTAGAATAAAGTTCAACATATAAGCCTACACTATCAATGAAGCGGGGTCTACGTTTTTGATCAGTTTTATTTTGATAAACATGACAATATAACATCGAGACCACGTGAAAGGAGGTTTTACGGTTATAAAAAACAGATTTGTGAGCATTAGTGGAACTGAAGGTTTTAGAATAAACACAAAACACACGTGATCGCTGTCATGCGGTGAATCCGACCAATCGTGGAACAGCTGTGTCGTCATCAGAGTCCGTGCAGTCTGGTGCAGCCGATCTAGAGAAACTGCACCGGCTGTATTAGCCGACTGCTCTCGAATCGCTCTCACGGCACTTTGATGCCATATGTCACTGTCACGTGGCGTCGGCGCTGTTTCAAGTCGGACAAAAGTTTTAACCGGCATGCACTGCTTTAAGTCAGCCGCCGATCGGTCTGCGCATCACTGCATCAAGTCCAACAAGCCAATTGGCTGCACCTGAAACAGGCAGCTGAGTCGTTGCCACGCTGCCTTATCAGACAATGACTTGAAAGGCAGTGTTTGTGCATGAAGGCCCCTCAAAAAACTGATTTACAGCAAAATAGAGAGAGCTTTGGTGAGAACTAAACAAAAATGTAATTACTACAGTAGTAATTTCTCGCTAGAAATGACATCAGAAGGGGAAAAAGCTTACATTTACACACAAACTGGCCAGCAAACGCAACTTTCAGACCCCACCTTTTTTTCCCCAGCTCAACTGTCACAGAATGCAACACACAGGATTGTGGGATATCAAAGGCAGCGAAGGATACATATATGCTGCCTTCAAAAATCAATCAGATGAAGGTATCTCAGGAGACAGGAAGTGAAGCTAACATTAGATTCGGACGAAGGCAGCATTTTCCAGGTTTTGGACACAGTCTCAGGGCTGGGCGGAACCAGCGGGCATTACCTTCTCAAACACATCCAATAAATCAATAAATGTTCCAGAGTCCAGAATTTCAGTAGACTAAGTATTTCAGAAATTGCTGATCTACTGGGATTTTCATGCACAACCACCTTTGGATTTACAGAGAATGTGTACCACTACATCATTTAAATGCCACAGCCTACCTGTGTTTTGTTGCGGACCATGACCATCCCTTTATAACCACAGTGGACCCATCTTCTGATGGCTACTGCCAGCAGGATAACACGCCATGTCACAAAGCTCAAATCATCTCAAACTGGTTTCTTGAACATGACAGTGAGTTCCCTATACCAAAGTCCCTTTAAGACATTTCACTCGACGGCCATCTTTGAAACGCCTCTTGGCATGCAAGTCCAGCTCCCATCTCATTGAAAGGGGAAACATCAAACTCTCCAAAACTATTTGCCAATTTTACGATTAAATTTCATATTTGAAATGACATCTGATAACTAGGGCTGCTCGATTATGGAAAAAATCATAATCACGATTATTTTGGTCAATATTGAAATCACAATTATGTAACATGATTATTTCACATGACTTTGGGAATGTGTTGCATTTATTAAAAATACACCTTTCAACAATTCAATTAAAATTGTAACATGTGTTGTACTTTTTGAACTATTAAAATAAATAATATAACATATATTCAAATCAAAGTATAAAAGTATTCACGTAAAAATGATAACCACAAATAAATAAGATCAACAATATGGTTCGGCTAGATATGCTTTTCAGGTACGTCTAACATTAGTTTTCAGGTACAGAAATGTATCAAATGTAAAATAACATTGCATATTTAAGTGCATAAATTAAAGATTAATCCTATTAAACTTACAAAAGCTATTCAATCAAGAGCGGTGAGTGATGTCCTTGTCTTTTGTTGTTTGACATTAAACAGACAGCAGTAAAGGCTACTGCCCCTTTAATACCTAAAGCTCGGATATGCGTCGTCTTTTCTCGACTGTATAAAGTTCACTTAAGGCATATTCAGACTACCGTAAAACTTCAAATAATAGCCGAGTCCCAAATAGACGCCTGTCTCTTTTAAACGCCTGGTGTGACGACAGGTTTGGGTAAATAAAGGCCGGTCTCAAATAGAGGCCGGGTCTGTTTTTTAGTATCGGGCTGTATTTGATCTTCTCAAACCCGTCAGATCGTCTGTTCTATGTTTTGATTAAATTTCACGTGACAGACGGAACCGTTCATGAAGGACTCATCACTATGGCAACATAACAAAGAGGTTAACGAACTTTCAGTCTTCAGTTTTTCTTAATTCTCTCAATACCACCATGGAGAAAAGTATAATTTGACATTTAAGCTGACAGTTGTCAAATTTCAAGCGTGGGTAAAGCTGGATACGGAGCGGCTGAAAAATTCCTTTAATGCTTGCGCGCAGACGTGCGCGTGTGTTTGTGTGTGTGAGGGAGAAGGAGGAGATATATTTCATTAACTTCGGGATGTTATCCTTAGGTATGTGGCCTGACAGTAGCTTCTGATGGAAGCGAGGTTCACCTTATCCATTGTTTCAAAGAGGGAGAGCAGTGCACATCTGGGCGGAGCTGTTAGTGCGAGCAAGGCAGGCAGAGTTAGCGGAGGCTGGAGAGGGAGAAGTAGAGGAAAGCGACGAGGAGGAGGAATTCGCCCATGAACTTGAATCAAGAATCGCGGGGATGATGATAGTGATGAATAGAGTAATTTTCTATCACATGATTGCAGTTGTTTTACAGGGTAGCCTTCATTCTTTCTTGTTGATGTGTTTCAGGCAACAAGTTCATACGCTCAATGGATTTTAGCGGTAACTTATATTGTTCTACTTCTGCCCATTGCTGTCACATCGTTTCGTTTTTTTGTGCTGCCAATAATCTAAGACATTTCTTACATTAAATGATTTGTTAAACACATTCGAATTAATTATAAATAAAACGTAATATAATGTGGTAACCTCCTACCGTCATGCTTGAACATCTCAACACTAAATTAAAGGCCTGTCTCTTATAGACGCCTGTTTCAAATACAAGCCGGTGCAGTTCGGCGATTTGGGTAAATAGAAGCCCGGGCTATTATTTGAAGTTTTACGGTATGTCTTCTAGGATACTCATCAAGATGGACATGTTGACATACGTTTTGTGTGAGTTTGTCCGTTCAAGAGCAAGACTTGAAAGAGAACTCAATATTTGCGCTAGTGTTGTAGTCAAGACCACCTAAACCGAGACCAAGACAAGACCAAGACTTTGAAGGGTCGAGACCAAGTCAAGACCAAGACCAAGACAGGCCGAGACCGAGTCAAGACCAAGACCAAGACAGGCCGAGACCGAGTCAAGACCAAGACCAGTGCAAATCCCCACATTGCATGACACACTTCTGATAAAATGTGGAATATGCATACGATTGGCACTTCTCTCGTGTGTGTGGGTGTGTAAGAGAGAAGTTTTGATAAAATAATCAACAGGCATTGCTGATATGTGGGAATTTATCTTTTTAGCAAATAAATGCGAATAAACACTTAAGAGCTGAAATGAACTTAACCATTTATTCAGAACTCCTTTTCAATGGTTTGCCATCCACCTAACACGATGCAGGCATTTTGGCCAAAAAAATTACAAAAATTGTAATTGGGAGAACCTCAAACATTGATGACATTATATGCCAGACCTGAATGAACTGCCGTGGCAAAACACTTCTAACAAGCTTGCCACCAAGGACAAAACATAAAGCTGTAGTTAATGAGAAAAATTAAATAAAATCTGATCAATGGGAAAAGTGGGTAAAACTTTACAATACGGGTGCACTAGTATGCATTAATTCATCCTTAATTAATGCACAGATAATCATGAGTTAATGTATTACTAATGGTGAACTAACCCATTTATTAATGATCACTGCATCAGCAACTAATGAAGATTCTACATGATTAATAGATTAAGTCATCATTAAATTGTTATCAGTTAAATATATCATAATGTATTAATTCCTTAATAACATATTATACTAACTAATCATTTAAATTAATTACCACAACGGGTCAAAGCCACGCATTTCAACTTCCAGTTGTCTGCTTTAATTAATCATTAGCTAATGATTTACAAATGTGTCATTATGTTATGACTTGTTGAGGCACATGACTATTAACTAATTGATTAAGTAATATTTACTTGTGGTTATGGGTTTTGAATTAATTTTGAATTAGTTAATAGTCATGTGCCCCAACAAGTAAAGTCATAACACAATGATACCTTTGTAAATCATTAGCTAATGATTCATTAAAGCAGACAACTGGAAGTTGAAATGCATGGCTTTGACCCATTGAGGTAATTAACACGTTGCTTTACATTATTAGTTCATATAATATGTTATTAAGGAATTAATACATTGACACATTTAACTAATAACAATTTAATGATTACTTAATATATTAATCATGCTGAATCTTCATTAGTTGCTGATGCAGTAATCATTAATAAATGGGTTAGTTCACCATTAGTAATACATTAACTCATGATTATCTGTGCATTAGTTAAGTGTGAATTAATGCATATTAGTGCAAATGTCGATAGAAGTTTGACGTGGTCCCAGCCGTCTCAGTAAGCGTCGCGTTGCAGAACTTACACACTGCTGTATGTTTTCTTTTGGATGCATTTTTGCAGATGAACTCTTTGTGGTTTAGGTAGCCAAATTGTATAACAGAAGATTTGGCTGACATCTCTCCAACAGCCACGGTGACGGCACAGCTTGCTCTCCAAGCATTCACGTGTGGAGTGTGTGTGATGCGATGTGGGGGTTGGCGGCGCGGCGCGGCGCGGCGCGGCGCAGCGCAGGGAGGAGAGGGGAGTAAAAACTAAAAGTATTTAAAATTAGACACGAGTCAAGCTTTTGGTCTGAAGTTTTTTGTCTAATCATCACAGTAATGATGTTAACAAATAATTTCGTGATATGCTCTCAGTTGTGGTCTTGACCGGTCTTGAAATTAAATCCCGAGTCCTCTGAGTCCGAGACCGAGACGAGACCGAGTAAAAATATGGTCGATTCCGAGACGAGACCAAGACCTTTAAAAAGTGGTCTCGAGACCGGTCTCGAGACCAAGACCGATCTCGAGTACTACAACACTAATTTGCGCGCTGTGAGACGTGTGAGACGCACATTTTCTCACAGCGTGCGCGTCTTCTCATTCGCGTCTTCTGGCACTAAACCCGGGTGAAGACGGCGAAATGGCAGCACTCGCATGCATTGAACAAAGTTTACAAAGAGAGAATTATTTGAAAAATATGAAGGGAAAAAAAGGACGTTTACACGGCATCCCTGCTCTCGTCAGTTTTTGTTTCTATATTAGATTGTCATAGATCACTCAGCGTTTAATTTTCAAGTGGTTAAACAAATTCGTGATGTTCCCTTGCGTTGCAGCCACTACCATGTGGCAAATCTTGCAGCATGTTTCTGCTGGTCGTCTGATTCCTCGAAGCCAAACTGTTCCCAGACAACGGAAAAAATCGAAAAATCGAAATCGAAATTCGATTAATTGCACAGCCCTACTGATAACTTAAAATTTTGTTTCTAAACGCTCAAATCTTGACAAAAAAAAAAAAAAATGTTCAGCCTGGACAAAGTTATAGCAACCGGAGCTTCTAACGGCAGCTGCTGTGACCCGATGACTTTACTAATCAGCGATTGGCTCTTTAATTTAGAAGGCGGGGTTTATTTGCCATATTGGGTGTTGCACTCTACCCCATTCATAAGTAATCGGTGTGCACCATCTTCCTATACATAAAGTGTTACATAAAGAGCACCTTTGGGATGTGATGGAACAGGAAATTCGCATCATGGACGTGAGTCAGCTCTGAAGGCAAAAGAAGGTCCAGCCTGGTACTAGCAAAGGTGAACCTAGGTGTAATGTAGTTTTTGACAAAGCACGTTGATGGCACATTGAGAAGCATATATACTATCGAATAAAAGTAGCGTACAGTAAGGGACCATTCACACAGAATGCATTTTTGCTATTAAAAATGAAGAAGAACAAGAAAAAGCAAGCTCGGGATCAACACAACTCCCCTGGAGACAATTAATGGGATTTTTATACTTGAACCCAACTGTTGCACTCTTAATTAGATTTTTAAATATCCTCTGATGGGCTGTGATTTGTGAAGCATTTTGGCCTGATGCGGACAGTCGGACACCCAAATTGTTTTATTTCACCAGGTCTCAATGTGTTGCATATGGCAGCTTGAGTCATTCCACCCTCTCTGAATCAGCAACAGCGATGGATAGCGCCTGGTGATTTGTGGTAAGAAACCACACATACAACCATGTACTACATCCTCTCACTGCACACGAAAACAATGTATTAAAACATGTATAAGCAGACAAACAGTTCAGACAAGAAGCAATTATGAACCAAACAACTCTGACAGGGCGGCACAAGGCCAGCCAAACAAAGAGAGAGAGAGGGAGAGAGAGAGCAAGAAATAAAGAGTTAGTATGTAGTGAAAGGTCATGATGGCAGCTCATTAAAATCCTGGCAGTGCACTAAAAACGCAGCAGGGCGCGATATAAACATACTCGCTCTCTATCAGATATACCTGAGCTCTGAAACCTAGTGAACTACCTCACTGTCTTCTGTCTAAACCGGCTGCTGTCTTCTGAGGAAGCGTTCCACATGTGACACTCAACTCAACTGACTTCAAAAGAGTCTGTCATTAGCATGTTGCTAAGCTAATGGCACAATACTCGAAGAAGTACAAAAATAAAAAGTACACATAAATATTGTGTAAAACAATCAACTTTAATGACACCAAACTCTCATTAGCATTACGTTTCAATACTGAATGAAACATAAGTTCACTTATGATTGATATTTGATCCTCGTTTTCTTCAATTGATTTTTTCACTGACGATGGTACAATCATCAGTTTCTCTCAACCTGAATCTTTGATTTCTTCTCTGTCCTCACACAGTCCTGTCTAGAAGAAAATATCTACACAGAGATGAGAAAACTACAACCAGAAATGTAGAAGTGTTCATAATTGATAGTTAAATTATTTGTTATTGTGCATGCTCATTGCCCTTATTTTTACATTTAGATCTAATACTTACTCAAAGTTTAATTTAAAAAATGTAGCCTAATCTTTAACAAATCTTTTCATACTCTATGATTGTAGCATGAATAAAAATGCATTAACATTTTAAACGGTCCTATGACCTACCATTCAATTAATACTTTTATTCAGCAAGGATACATTAAACTGATCAAAAGTGACAGTAAAGACATTTATAACGTATCAAAGGAATAAATTACATTTTTAAATATATATTAAAATAGAAAAGAGTTATTTTAAATTGTACAAATATTTTACAGTACTGTTTTACTGTATTTTTGATCAAATAAATGCAGCCTTGGTGAGCATAAAGAGGCTTCTTTAAAAATAAAAAAAATAAAAAATTATATTGTTGACCCCAAACTTCTTAATCGTATGTACCTAAAATTATACTATTTGGAGCAAACGTTCCATCAGAACAGTCAAAACTGCTCCAAAGTCAAAACGCACATAAATTGACCTCTGTCATATCAGAGCTGGTGGAAAAACTCTGGAATCTGGAAGAGGGAGAGAAAGACAGGAAGAGAGAAAGTGAGTCTGGATTCTCGATGTTTGGGTCAGACCGCATCTGATAAAAGACTTTTCTCCACTGCTTTTTCTCTTTCTTTGTGTGCATGGGAGGGTGAATGTGGGAGAAGAAAGGATAGAGGGAGGAAAGTGGAGTGGAAGTGAGCTATTTAGAAAATGACTACGGTAAGCTGTAATCAGGCTCTGGTGGGGCTGAGCTATGGAGCTCAGACAATCTGCCTACACTGGCCTTTACGCTCAGGAAAAACACAGGCTAATTACACTAAAATATACACATACAATAGAGAGAGAGAGAAATCCAATGTACGCTCGCATGTACAGTTTCCCAGGAACACAAAAAGCTATTGAGTGAAATGACTTTTCAGGGGAAGAGTGGAGAGGAGAGATTGTGATTATCATTTATGAGGACTATGGAGGAGGACATCAGGTGGGCGGGGGGGAGGTGAGAGCTTACATTTTGATTTTATCAAAAGAGACGAGCTTTACCCTTGAATACGAGAACGGCTCAATAGGAGGGAGAGAGAGAAAGCAACGTTGCTTGTAAATAAACGTTCACATTAGCGCAGGCCCATTTAGAGCATCAATTTATAACAACCTGAATAGATTGTGCTGTAGCTGCGTTTTGAGGATGCGCAGGCATGTTGCTGTCAGCGTGTTACTGATGACTTAAGCACATCCCCTGAACGACACGCTCTCGATTTTTATTATGGGAGAGATATTCTGAGAGAGTTTTTTGGGATAACAGAGTCAATTTTAAGCACATATCTCAGTTTGAGAGATATTAGCATTCATAGAGAATGCAGCTAAATAGCATGTGATAGTGAAAGAAAGAAAGAAAGAAAGAAAGAAAGAAAGAAAGAAAGAAAGAAAGAAAGAAAGAAAGAAAGAAAGAAAGAAAGAAAGAAAGAAAGAAAGAAAGAAAGAAAGAAAGAAAGAAAGAAAGAAAGAAAGAAAGAAAGAAAGAAAGAAAGAAAGAAAGAAAGAAAGAAAGAAAGAAAGAAAGAAAGAAAGAAAGAAAGAAAGAAAGAAAGAAAGAAAGAAAGAAAGAAAGAAAGAACCCTTGTTCAGTGTCTGAACACTTCAGAGTGGAGACTCACATTATGAGATAGTAATATGTCTGGCACTTCAAAATACCATGAATAGTTCTAGATCCGTGAACACACGTGTTGGACGCACGCGCACAAGAAATCTTTTAATCCTTGCCAAGTATCTGCGTTATTTTTGTCCAGAAGTAATGACCAGTCAAAATTTCTCAGAAGCAGGATATTTATTTTGTCAGCGTGTGGGACTTTTATTTTGAAAGTGTTGAGAACACCAGTGTCCATGCGAATCGGATGTCGACAGTTCAGCATTAAGTCCTTGATTTCAAACTAGGGTGCACTACATTGGGGCACGCTTTCTTTGTGTGTGATAATTTCAGCAATTGTGAAAATTTGTTGTATATAATGTATTCACAGCGGCGCAGCGCCGCCGCTGGATTTTCAGCGCCACTGCAAAATCTTCACATGATCAGTAATATCACGACATTCACTTAACGTTACACATTGTACAAGAGAGAGAGAGATCGAAGATGGCCAGAGATAACAAAAATGTAGTCTGCTTACACTTATACAATATCACAGGGCTGTGATATTAATCTTATTTTATTTTCTCTTCCAAGGATTATAAAAAGAAGATATGAGGTAAAACTATTATGCTCGCGCATCGTCTAGCACAACTTCCGTCCCTTCATAGCGCGCGCTGTCATTTCTCCCCAAACATGCATTTAACGTCAGATTCAGCACAATCTGTGATTGTTGTCAAATGCACTCTCCACTTTGGCTAAATTGCAGAACGTGTTTGATTAAATGAAAAGCACAATAATCCGCGCAATAGACGCTGTTTCCAAGTTCAATGCGGGTGTGCGGGTGTGTGTGTGTGTGTGTGTGTACGCACTGCGAAACGGACTGACTTGCACATATGCTTCGTTTGCGCGACTAAACCATCAAATACACAACAAAATAGCCTACATCTCAAAATGACAGGCTTGAAGAGTATTCACTTAAACAGTTTAGCTTAAATGGGCGTACATAGTTGGGAGAAATTAATGGGAGAATGATATTAGATCTGCGTCTTAAAGGGGCAGCATCTAATAAACCTGGTGAAGATTGAGCCAATAATGTGAATCAAACAACAAAAGGCAAAGAGAAAATTAATTAATTTGATTAATAAAAAGGTAAAAAAAAACAAAAAACATCATGTAATAATATTTCACAATATGTTTTTTTTTTCCCGGTATTTTTGATTAAATAAATGCAGGCTTGATAAGCATGAGACTTTTTGCAAAAACATAAAATAGTATCCAAACACTTTTTTATTTTATATATACATATTGCCCCTTTCTTACATTTGAGCCCTTGCCCCTTAGGAACTTTTTGCACGTCCCTGCAGGTTATTGAAGTAAAATAGGCTATAAGCTAGTCACCTTTTAAACTAATGAAAAGCTTAATTTGTATTTGAATGTTCAAAATGTATATTTCTATCCACAAAACTTGCCAGAAGTCATGGTTTAAGTTTTTTTTTGTTTTTTTTGTTTTTTATCCGGAGGTGCATTCCCCCGGACCCCCCGATGCGTGGCTTGGTAACAACCTCCGGCACGTAACAGCACCGCTGCTGGAAAAAATTCTAGGGGAAACACTGCATACCTAATATACATGTATAACGCAAAGTCTTCACAGCAAGACCACTGACACTATGCAAATGAGCAGGGCCTTCCAGACATTGATCAGTCCGCGTGTTAGAGTAGAAACGCCTACAAGAAACCAACAGCACAGCGACACGGTGACCTCCAGCGATTTAATCATGGCAGTGTGAGTGACTGAGAAAGCCTCTGACATTTCTACTCATGATCATTCAGCCATTGAACATAAGGTGTGAGTGCAGTAGAAACTGAGAGATCTGTGGGTGTGTGAGAGAGAGTGTGAATAAACGTGTGAAAAGATCAGACTAGTAAATATGAGTAAGCGTGACGGTGTTTTACATGCATGAAAGAGAAAATGCGAAAGATAGAGCCAGCTTTAGGGCAAGAAATAAAATGACGCGTAACCAATTCATTATATATCCTCATTTCTACTCTAACATATAGAAGAAACAACCAGGAAAAGCAATATGTAGGATGTGTTTGTGTGTGTGTGTGTGTGTGTATGTGTGTGTGTGTGTGTGTGTGTTGACCACCTACAGAGAGGTGATGTGTGAACAATGAACCACAGTCCAAATGAAAAGGTGTTGATGCTCTCTGCATTTTTATTTATATCTGGACCTGCCTGAGCAAGGCTTTGTGCCCAACAGACGTGACAAAAACAAGAATAACGTTGAGAACGTATGGGTGTACATCTTCATAGTGTTGCCAAATTCAGTGTAAGGATTTCACATTAAAAGCCATACTAAAAGTAGAAGTGGAAAAGAGAGATTGATCGCTTATGAGAGGAAGAGCCACTAGATATTGGAGTTCATCTGGACGCTGTAAATCATTGGATTTGCCCTGCAGACACGCGGCCATTACCTGCTTCATACACTAGCAACTGGAATCACAATTCAACAATTTTGCTTTCAATTCCTTAACAATTCTTTTAGTATTGGCCATTATATTTATTTATTCGGTAACACTTTACAATAAGGTCTCATTTGTTAACGTGAGTTAATGTGTTAACCAAAATGAACTAACAATGACCAATACATTTGTTACAGTATTTTTTAATCTTTGTTAATGTTAGTTAATAGAAATACTGTCATTTATTGTTTGTTCACAGTGCATTAACAAATTTGAACAAATATAACATTTGATTTTAATAATGTATTAGTAAATGCTGAAATGAACTGCAGCTGTAGAAGTGCAGTTTGTTCTTAGTAAAGTAGTTAACTAATGTTAATTCATGCAACCTTATTGTAAAGTGTTATCATTTCTTCTATTTGCATGTCATGTACAGACGATTTTTATGTAATATTGTTATGTGAGAAGCCAAAATTCACATGAAAATAGGTGAATGGAAATTCGGTAGTGTCTTAATGGTGCATGGTGAAGTCTGCTGTCGAGTTTCTCATGCATACTGGAAACAAGGCAGAAAAAAACAACAACTATCAGCTTTTCTTAAACAAGTAGGATGCAGTTATCAAAACACCTCACATCTATCCCACCACCAAAAAACCCTGCAAGAGCAGCAAGACATACATACCCACACTGATGTAAAACCACTAGGGAGTGAGAGAGTGTCCCCTCACACACATTCTTCATAAACCAGACGTCTGTGCTAGTTCACAATAACACAAGGATAAAAAGGCTCACAAAACAGGATGAAGAAATGACAGAGTGAGACAATTTCATTTATAAAAAGATTCATCCATTTACTGCTCATCCGTTCGCCCAAGACGCCTGCAGCTCATCCGAAATTGGATACCCTGGTGATAAATTGCGGAAAAAGGAAGGAAGAAAGGGATGATTTTTTTAAAGGGTAGGGAAAAAGCTGTCTGTCTGCATCTGGTGAGTGGGAGGGCCACTCTCTCTGGGATTCAGACAGTTGCTATCGCATCCCAGAGTGCATAAGAAGAACACGCCCATCCCAACAGCTGTCCCCGTGCACACAAATGCCCTTCAACCAATACTGGACACCAAAGATGCACCCCGAAGTTTAACATTGAGAAGAACCGAATCAGCCTGGAGTGCAGCTTGACTCTTCATCATGATTTGTCACGTTTACGCCTCCTTGCAACGATCTATGGCCAGCCTCCTCCAGCCATTCCCTTCCCTCATCCATCATAATGTGGGCGGCCCAATTGCTCCAGCACCTCTAAACCGCAGCATCCACACAAACAATTTACAGGAACTAGTTTGGGCCAGGCTCTCATTCTAGGAGCATGTTGGTCTTTGTGTATAGCGTTCTAAGACAAAGCAAAGGTTGATGAATGGACTCGGAAGATATTTAACACACAGACACAAAGAGCAAAAAGAGCTGAAGGTGTTTGATCCTTATGTGAAATTCAGACTCAAACTCTTCTATTTATTTTTCATGTTTTCTCTTACAAATTTTTTAATAAAACAGTAGTATATACAAAGACGTTATTATCAGGTTACGTGCGTTTCACAACCCTCTGCGATGCGAGTAAATCACTCACATATGCAACCAAATTTCAGGCAAGCCTATGGCTAGTTTCGCATAGCCAGACTACTAGCTTTCATTAGCCAAGGACCGCCCAGAGGCCGTCTGACTGACATGTAAAGCAACCAATCACAGTTTGCTTTGTTCCGCACCATGGTTAAGGGTGTGAAAATGCAATATCGATGTCCCTACTATAACAGACGTATGTAAACCTCTTGGACATTGGATGTTGTGAATTTTAGATACTTCACATACTTTTGAAAATCCAGCATTTAATTGATCCTGAGAAGCGCTCATATTCCGTTAAAGAACACGACACACACGTCTCTCGGAAATTCTGTAGAATTCAACAAATCAGATGACGATTTTGAAAATCCTTAAGTGTTTCCAATTTTGTAAGCAATTTGCATCAGACGTAGACTGGGTAAACCCAGACCGATCTGCTGGCGATTTGATTTCGCCCTGCAGCTCAGGCTGGAAACTAGGGATGGGCATTTTTCCAATATTTGGGCTCATAAAAAACGAATATTCGAATATTCGTTTATTTAAATTACGTTATTTTGAGAAAAGGAGAAAGACGTAATTTTTTTTTATTCATCAAGTTGTCGTCACCATTTCTGAACAAACGTATGATTAGGTAATATACACAACAAGCTTACGTTATATCTTAAGGTTTTCATTCAGTTCAAAACATTAAACAATATGTGTAAACCAAAAATATAGGCCTAAAGAACAAAAGCATTATAAGCTCAAGCAGCACGAGCGGAAAAAAACACTAATAAAGCAGAGCGTGCCAGTGCAGAACATAGGCTACATATACACACGAGTCAGAATATGGTTATCGTGTTTTTATATTGTTGCACATTATAATGTTGAAAAAAACAATATCATGTCGATGACGATATTCTCGGGTGAGAAAACAAGCCTCGCTGACAGACGTTGCAGAGGCACACAGATAACGTTGTTAAGTTATGTTTATAACAGCACTTTGTGTTTTCTGTTCTTAAACCCTCAACAAAACTTAAAAGGAAGCATTTGTCTCGAGATCATTTTGCTGTCGTTATCTCTCTCTCACTCGGTGAACATCCGTGCCTAACTTACCTGCACTCGTGAATGCAGTGATGGACAGCTGTCCTCATTCGACTGGTGTTTGGATTTGATGTGATTTCTCAGACTCAGCTTCATTAATTCATCTTATCAAAAGTAACTCCATTTTGTAAGATCATTTTCAATGTTCATCCAAGTAATTCCAAACATCGCGAGGCAGACGAGACGACATTATGTGATCAAATACACTTAACTTATTAACATGCTCCACAGCGCCACCCAGTGTATTCAGTTATAACTGCGAGTTTTAGAGGGATTTATCATGGATTCATTGCATTTACGGCCAGCAAAGCAATATAGTAAAATTCGAATAGTATTTTTATTTTTTCGAATATTAATTACAGATCGAATATTCGAATAATCGAATATTCGTGCACACCCCTACTGGAAACCTGTACATATTTCTATCCTGCTTCTGTTACAAATTTGCAGGAACCAATCACAAAAGGGCTTATCCACCTGGCGCGCTATTGGCGGGTTTAACACAATGACGGATAGAGAAGCGATGGATTGTTGGTCTGATTGGTTGAAGGACTATCCAATTGCGTACAGTCATTTGAACTATGCCCGTTGATCACACCTCTTGTGGTCTGATTGGTTGAAGGACTATCCAATTTCGTACAGAGTCATTTGAACTATCGTTGATCACGCCTCTTGTGCAGTAGAAAATACATAGCAGACTCCCCAGACCAATGTTCAATCTTAAAAAGTTGAGCTTGGTCTGGTGATAGCCAGACAACATCAGACGTTCCATCAACGTCCAATACGAACACTGAATGCAGTTCTCTTTCATGTCTTCTTGCGTTTGAATGGACAATTTCACACAAAATTATGACCAAATTCTGTCTTTGAGAGTAATCTGAGTATCCTATTAAACATAGTTTGGTTATGTCTTAAGTGAACATAAACAGTCAAGAAAGACAATAAATGTGTAACAGTATCAGTATATTGGATCCGTGCATTTTCTTAAAGTGACAACAGCCTAATATTCCTGCTGCTGTCAAAAAAATCCCCACACTATTCTTGACTGAATAACTTTTGTAACTTTAATAAGGGTGCATCTATAATAAGCCTATGCAGTGTTGTTTTACATTCGATTACTTATTCAATTTCTGTACATAACCTGTATCTAACTATTCGATTACTTATTCAATTTCTGTACATAACCTGTATCTAACTATTCGATTACTTATTCAATTTCTGTACATAACCTGTATCTAACTACTATTAGACTTGCCTAAAAAAACCGAAAAGCACTGTTTATTTTATTTTTATCTTTGTTCTATTGAGTTTATTTTTGTGCTATTGCTTGTAGTTGATTATTTGTTCTTATTTTATTATTTGTTCCCAGAGACTATTTTATTACAGAGACTACTTACTAGATTTAATAATGTTTGAAAATAATATATTTTATATTATATGTATAGCACATTTTTTTCAGTTGCTTTGTTCTTGCATTCCATGTAAAAAGTCTGGCGAATAAAACAAAAACTTTACTAAACAATGGAGACTCGAGCTTCAGTTGAAATGTCCAGGTCTAGAAATCATTCTTTTAAAATAAGAATACCTCATTTAACCAGTTTTCCAGACAACAGTTGTTGAGGGGGTGTATAAAACAAACAGTTGTTTGTATTATTTCTATGGAGCCAAGAAGTCAACTAGAACATCTATTTGCAGGTCAGAAATCACAACATGAACTTCGTAACAGAAGATGAGTTTCTTCTCTCTCATGTACAGTATGCACATAAAATATATGTGTATGGAATTGAAAGGAGCACAAAGTCTAGCACTACATTTTTAGTTTGTATATTTTCTTTCAGCCAATGAAAATAGTTCCAAAAGAACAGCGCCAGCAATTTCCCATCCCTGCTCAAAACGTTCTGTCCTCACTCTGCTTCAGCTCCACTTCAGTCCATTTTTTAGATTTACACAAGGTCAGCTCCCCATCATAGAGAGACATGAAAGCAACACATCAATATGTCATCACACACATGGGAAGTAAGAGAGAGACAGCTACCATAAAAGAAAGAAGTAATAAAATGGCAACTTTCTCTTTTCTACTGTGGTTCTTTGATGTACTCAACACTTCTCTGACAGGCACCGCAGTCCACAATCCTCTGCTGTTGTCCTGTGGGCTGTGCTGTACAGTTGAGATGGTCAAACAGACAGACCGCTCGGATTTCTGACCACAAACATTTCACAAGGGCATGTGACCATGGGAACAGACACATCAAACAAGCAAATCGCCACAACTGAGCTGAACTTTCCAGATTCCAGGAAATAGATAAAGTCTTGCCATGGAAGAGAAGTCGCAGAGAATCTGCTTTAACTCTGGATAACGATAAAACTGTCAGATGTTGTCTTACATACTTATGTACACAACAACTTGCTGTTGAGGAAGGTGGCGTTTTGGATGTATTCGATTCAGGGTTCCCACATCCCTTGAACAATACATTTCTATGACTTTTCATGTTTTCAGTCTAGATAAGGATTTTAAAAATCATTATAGAGCTTACACACAAAAATAACAATTTATAGTCAATTTCTAAACAAAAATAAAATATTCTACACTCTAAAAAAAAAGGCTCGTAATCATAGGGGAACCTTTTTTAGTGCTATATAGCCCATACAAATATGCCCTTCATCAGTAGGCCTACATCACTTCCTCATCACAAACACTCATTTTGTTCCCGTCTCGACGTCCTACAATTGTGTGTCCAGAAGTGTGTGTGTGAGCAGAAAGCTGATTGAGCCCGCATCAGACTTTCAAGTTCGGCGCACCCCTTCTCTGTCTCTCTCGCTCTCTCTCTCTCTCTCTCTCTCTCTCTCTCTCTCTCTCTCTCTCTCTCTCTCTCTCTCTCTCTCTCTCTCTCTCTCTCTCTCTCTCTCTCTCTCTCTCTCTCTCTCTCTCTCTCTCAATAAGCCCTCAAACATCAATCACTGCAGATACGGTCCTGTTGACACAAAGGCCGTAGAAAGAAAGAGGGCACTGCAAATTCCAGAAGTAACAAAGCTTATGAAGCGAGTCTGACGGGGTCGATAAGCTTTTTACAGGCCAGTAAGTTGCTGTGAAACTGCAGGAGTGACCCAGGCATTTGAGAGGTGTCAGGGAGGTGAGCGTTTTTTTTTAAATCTTTACAAGAGAACAGCTTGTGCGAGCTTTAACACTGACTCGCATGAAACTGGGCACTGATGCATAAGCAGAATTGTCACTAACAATGTGTGAGCGGGAGTGAATGAAGCCTTTTGGCCGCCACTAATCAACTTCATCAGCACTCTGGCGCTCATCAGCGGCTCACCACAAAGCTCAAAATCTGCCCCGTAAGTCCCTTTAGGGACGCTAACAGTGCAGCTATTTCAGTATAATGAAAAATGTATTCATAAAATTTAATAAATGTAGAATACTGTAATGATTCAATTCAGTACCCGGATGCTGTCTGCCTACGAGAGCAATTGTGCCGCGTAATAATGCAGCTACGTGTGAATGGTCAAATTCAGAAATTTTGATAAGTGATAAGTGTTTCCCATGATCTGTCCATTCATTTGTGATTGATTATTATTTTATTTCTATGGATTTTAATATAGGCAAGACAAGTCAAGAGTTGATTTGAGAGGCTAAATTGATCAAACGTGGTTAACTCACTGTCACTTTGGTCATTACTTTAAAAAACAAAAACATTTAATTTAACAAACAGAAATTGCGCCAATTTTTTTTTCTAAATTAACTTAATAAAGAAACGAAACAAAATAGAACTACTTAGACATTAAAAACAAAGCTGAACTATTTTTATGGCTGCAAAATTGTGTAATAGGGAGGGAGAAAAAAACAACAACGGGACTCGGGAGTATTTACATGTCATGTTATCATAAGAATCCTATTCATTTTAAATATTTTGGTTATCGCCAATACCGGTATATTGTCACACCCTAAATTAACACAATGTCGATATTTCGTGCTTTGAATATCACGATTATCGCCAATACTGGTATATTGCGACACCCCTAGTATTTACTTGACATTTTAATTATATTAATGTAAAATATAAAGCAAAAGAGCATGGAATCATTAAATTTGACTGGAATTGGTCCTGACATCTGACATTTTTGGCACCGTGACAACCCAAGTTCACTTTATGGGCTGGTCGAAATAGATGATATCAGACTTTATCCAGGAACGGGACTAATCTTAGCGTAGCTATTTAAAGTAAGACAATGTTTTTTACATCCTGATTTTTTACAGATTCAATCTAATTATCCAGAGGGAATTCTGCACTCGGGGCTCATGAATCATGGGAGCCATGAATCTTACGCCTCATACAGAGACGTCTTTGATAAATACGGCCTCAGTGATTGTGAAGTGTTCTGTAGTGGTTCACAGTAATCAGATAGAGCCAGTGATTCATCCTCGTTTCCACTCAGCTCCATGACCGCGTTCGGCCCTCAAATGCAAGGATCTGACTTTTCATTATGTATTTGTGTGTGTTTGTTCCATTTGTTAAATTACTACGCTGTGCTGTATCCTTGTGTGCCATATGAAATACTGTGTGATATGCAATATGATTCAGGGCAATGCTTCAGTGCACTCTGGAAAAAGCAAAGCTGCACATTAATAAGAAAGTCATGGCACAATGTGTCAGTGTACAGAAACACATTCGCTCTGCTATGAACACAAACACAGATCTCTGCGCCTACCTTGAGACCCATTAGTCATAAATTACACTTAACCAAGGGGTCAAAGTTCAGCTGATTAGCATGGCCCTGGTGGTAGATACACTGTCTGCCTGCCAAAAATCATTCAAAAGTAACCATATATTCTAATGCAATAGTGTTTTTGCAAGAAATATATACATTTCAAATGCTTCATTATATTATACCAGTGACTGATTATTTTTGGAGGGCTCTTAAAAATGTAAAAAGGACTTTTCCTTGTCTGCTGTCTTTCACATCCTTCACACTACTGTTTATTGCTGGCCGGTATACCGGTTTCATCCCGAATAACGGTGTTTATTTTTGTTATGATATGAATTTTTATTATACCGCAATACTGGTGTATGTCGCTTAAACAACGTTCGGAACGCGGCGCAGTGCGACACTGTTTGAGAGGGGTCCCTTTTCACTGTGGCACTGTAGTGAGGGCACAGTTTCCTCCAGTAAAAATTTAAAGAAGAAGAAGAAGAGGGCACAGCTGAGATCGCAGCAGAGAATTCAAACAACATGCGGCGCGCACAAGAGAGCGGTTTCTGGGCGGAGCCCCACGATGAATAAACAACGCTCACCACGTGGATCATAGATCAGATACAGACTGGAGAGAGCGCGTTTAAGTTTTTTAGGGACATATTTCATATCCTCTAGTGCTCTAAACATGGACCAGCACGGTGTATGCGCACATATTTAATCACGTCGTCTTCAAATGAAATATATGTGCAAAGCTGCAAACTAGGACACTGATATAGCCAACGTCTCTACAATATCCCCTCGTCATGACAGTAAAATAGGGCATTCTAAGTCAATCTACAGCAGTATTTCCTCTCTCAATCAGTAGAAAATGTGGTTAACACCCAGTCATGTATGGGGAAAAAATACCCTCATATACTGTGAAACAGGTATCATTTTGAAAAAATACCATGATATACATTTTTGGTCATACCGCCCAGAAAAAATTTGGGGTCGGTATGATTTTAAGTTTTTGTCAAGGCTGCATTTATTTGATCAAAATACAGTAAAAGTAGTGACAATGTAAAATATTATTACAATTTAAAATAAAATATTTTGAAAAGTAATTTATTCCTGTGATGCAAAGTTGAATTTTCATCAGTCATTAATCCAGTCTTCAGTGCCACATGATCCTTCAGAAATCATTGTAATATGCTGATTTGCTGCTCAAGAATAATTTCTTATTATTATCAATGTTGAAAACAGTTGTGCTGCTTAATCTTTTCCAGGGGGTCCTACACCAATCGAGAAACTGCCATGGAGATAAACAGATAGCTTTCTCAAAGTATTATAGACCTCCTTTAACTTAACTCACAAGCCACCAAATGTCTCTGAGGGTTATTACCCATGTCAAGGTGATACTCTGACCTGGAAGTGTAACATTCCTGGTGCTCCTACACCATAAGCCCACCCAGCGACTAATGCGGCTGCTTACAGATGCCATAACTCTTGGTATGTGATGGGAGTGATATAGTGGTGAGCAAGGCATGCCGAAAACAGCAGCATATCTGATAGAAACACCATCAGCGGTGGGCAAGTTTCCTCCCCCAGTCAGATTGCATTTCATAAGACGGGTCAGTTTCGCTGTGATCGCAGGGTTACAGGGTTGGACGTGCTAAGCAGGAGTGCTGATCTTAGATGACTATGATTCTCAGAAGAACAGGCTACAGGTCCAAAAACAGATCAAGAGGGGTTTCATGCGGAGGCAGAGGCCACTGGCTTGTGTGGGTCTGTTATTGTGAACAGTGGTGGTAACAAAAGCATGTGGGTTGGTGAATCATCCAACAAAAGCAGCGATTTTGAGATACTCATGCATGTGTGAGCGCACTTGTTCTGAGTAATTGCGGCTGCAAAATTTTCTGTTGAGGCCAGGTGTAATTAAACAGTAATCTCCTAGAATCCAAACTGTTGTTTGTGTATGAAAAGCACCGCAGAAATAAAGACCAGGGAGGAAACCGAATACAAATGGTGCTTCTGTGATATATCAGATTTAAATGTCTCTTTATGAAAGAAGCTGAGCAGAACATCACACCAGAGGAACAAATCCAGCAGCACAGGTTTTAGTGTGGATTAGACTCTGGGGTGGTGATGGCGGCTGGGTTCAAGCCTGTGGTTCTCACAGCCAAGCATAATCTCTGCATAGCCACAATTAATTCAATTAACTCTTTCTCTGATTACACAAGTCAGTTTAGGATTATAAGAAAATAAGGAATTTATAAGATTATTTTTTTTTAGTAAGAATTGTTGTTTTGGAAAGTGCAAAATATAGAACTACTTAAAGTTGGTATTAAACAGAAATTCCCTATTGTGATGTATATTCGAGTAAAGCGGTTTTTCAAAGAATTAAAAAATGTAGGGTAGAACTTGATTTTGTCCATCGGGAATTGATTGAATGGTTGGATTCTTGTGGTTGACTATAGAGTGGTGCAGGTATGACGTCACTTTGTAGGCCCACCGGCAGTTAGCATCACACTGGTTCCCTCAACAAAAACCCAATAGGATTTAGGATTATCCCAAAAAAAAAAGCTCTGTAATCAACAAAGGTTTGTAATACTTACACGTTTTGTCCATCAAGATAATTTTTCACAGATGAAAAACTTTTATACATTTTGAAGCCTAAATGCAGTCGCCAGAAGTAAAA
Source organism: Gobio gobio (assembly GCF_949357685.1). Classification (NCBI taxonomy): domain Eukaryota; kingdom Metazoa; phylum Chordata; class Actinopteri; order Cypriniformes; family Gobionidae; genus Gobio; species Gobio gobio. The sequence continues at coordinate 31,696,387 of NC_137100.1, read as the reverse complement.
AGCAAAGGTAAGCTAAACGAACCACACCACGGTCCCACGACTTCAATGTCACCATCACTAAGCTTCCGACAACTCTTTCAGTTATATATCTTTCGTAGAATAAAACGTCAAAAGTATCTTGAGCTTGTGTTAACCACAGACCTTTTTTCAGCCATTTAACCAAAATCCCACCGGAAGTGCTAAAATGCTAACTCGTTTCTGTGTTTTGGCTTACAAATGTACGTCATAGCTGCACCACTCTATTGCTGTGATCTCATGTGAATGACAGGTTGTCCCGTCTTCACGCCAGCGAACACGTCATCAGAGAAGAGATGTTGCTGCGAGAGGTTAGATTCTATCAGACAGAGTTTCTTGTTAAGGTTAGCTGTACTATTGTACACTATTTTCAGACAAATTCTCAACTGGGCTGAGGTCAGCGCTTTGATCCATTACGCAACATTAATCTTGTTTTTCTTGAACCACTATATTGTTCGTTTAGGCCTTGTGTTCGAAATCATTGTACTGCTGAAAGAAGAACTTTCTCCCAAGCTTGTTTTTCATTCAACTGAAACCTCTTGCATTACTTCCCTGTATTTTTAACCCAACAGTTCACTGTAAGTGTTTATAGGTTTGAGTAATGTACGATTTACACAAAATTTGGCAAAAAAGCCCTTTCTTGGTCTCATCTTGCCACAAACTAAAAAGGAAAATTACTTCTAAAGCCTTTATTAATCTTAGTTAATATTAATTTCCGCATTTACTGTTACTTTGTTAAAATCAACAGTTGTATCTTTTCATTTTATTTAATGGACCTGCACTAACAATGAATAGTTGTTTTTTTATTGATTAACGTTAATAAACATTAATAAATACTCTACCAAATGTATTGCTCATTGTTAATCTTAGTTGATGCATTAAGTAAGGAATAATTGATGATGGTCCATTGAATTATTAAAAAAATAAATCCACACAGACCATTTGTCAGGTTTTTGTCCTTAAAATGCTCTTGTGTGTTAAGGCCCCCAATGCGGATTCCAAAACATAATTTTAGAGCTAGTAACGGAGGCTTCAGCCACTGATAGCAGACTATTGCAGTTATTAATGCAGTTATTAGAGAACGAGAGAGAGATTAAGCGTGTGTGAATTACCTGAGTCTGTGTGTCTCTCAACAGTGTTCGGCAGCAGCGTCTCTATTGTAAGTTGATCTGCTTAAAGAACAGTGCTGCTATTACCCCACTGAGAAGTTAAACTATTTTACTGATAAAATCATCAGAGCAGCGCTAACAACACTGTACTGCAAGTGTGTGCATTTGAGTGGGAAAGAGATTGGTAGAAAGAGAGTATGTGCTTTCCATACATAATAAAACGTAATTTTGTGTTGTTTTTATCCTATTGTTTACTATATTTATTTGCTTACTCAAGTGTCATTGTGGTTTTGTTTCTTTTGCGGTTGTAGGGTGTAAGGACCTTTGAAATAACTGAAATCATTTGGCGAAGTAATATGTAACTGTAATGCGGTAAAGACCTGCCTGGAACTACTTTAGCCGTGCGTTTCCCTGAAAATACTCGCACAGATTAGAACGTTCGTCAACTAATCAGATTCAAGCATTCAACAGACCTGTAGTATAACTTACGTTAAAGGTGCAGTGTGTAGTATTTATGAGGATCTATTGACAGAAATGCAATATAATTCTCTACGTGCTACGAAAGGGAGGGGTGAGCGGTAGACGGTTGCAATTCACAACCTCACCACTAGATGCCACTAAAATTCACACATGGCACCTTTAACGAACAGGACCTTATTGTAAAGTAATACACTTCACAATAAAACTTTATACATTAATATTAGTTAATGCATTAGGTATCATGAAATAAGAACAACAATTCTACAGCATTTACTAATGTAGGTTAATGCTAATTTCTTTAATTCACTTGCTAATTAATGATAATTTTTAACAAGCCGGGTGAAATTAACAGTCAGTGCATTATGAACAAGCAGGAATAAGAATGAATGAACAACATACAACATAAATTAACACCAACTTAGATTACAATATGCTATAAAAAGTGTTAACTAATGGTAATGAATCAAACCTTATTGTGAAGTTTTACCCAGAAAACTGCTGTGTTTTTATGCCACCCTCTAAAAGAGAACAACCTTTTCTAGGCACCGCCTGGGTGGTTTGATGCATCTTCAATTTCCTCAGTAATTGGAACAACAGCACCCACTGTGAAATCCTAATTCTTGATATTTTGCTTTGTTGTACTCATTTATACATGTTTACGTTGTCTTTATTTTCACAGCTGTCCTTCAGATTCAAAGAATGTTTTTAATTTAATAATCCAGAAATAGAGGCCAATTAAGATAAACCAAGACAAAATTGTCCTTGATAGAGCGATTCCTTTTCATCTAGGTGAACTCAACTGTTTGAGCAAGAATATTTCCAAACAAAAACAATGTTGCATTAAATTTGTGCATGTGTCAGTGCTCAGATCCTGAAAATATAACAGAATTAAACTTCAATGTCAGATGAGAGAACTGGTTCAATTCTGGACTTCTCTGGTAGACTGGCAGCTGCTATCACCAGTAATCAAAGGTCACTTCATTTTTATTTCTCCAGAGAAAGGCAATAGACGTTGAGTCTCGGCAACACCTCGGGTGTGAAGTGCATGCATACATATGCCCCAGCACATTTATGTGTGTGTGTGTGTGTAATATGCTCTCTTTCTCCACAGCCTCTAGGGTACAGGGAGGGAAATTGAGGCGCGCTCCCAAGGGTGGAGAGACGGTTGCCAGAAAGATTAACCCGCCTTCCTTTTATAGCCCCTGACAAGAGGTTAAATCACACGTTCCAGCTCCGCACACTAACCTCTCCCTGAATAATTAGATCATGAATATTACAGTGGCTGACTCTGGCAGGCCACGGCTGATCGGTCCTGGCTAGAGAGGCTGAGGTCTCCACAGGTTTTAAAAGCTGCTCTCATCTCATCAGCCTCATAGGCCCTGTTTACACCTGGTATTAAGATGCGTTTTGGTCGATCGGATCACAAGTAGACGAGGGAGACACATACCTATTTACATCTGGTTTCTTTATTCAACCACTTCTGTCCTGATTTCTTCGAGGGGAGGGTCTATAGGCGGGTAAAATGTATGGGTTTTTCAGATCTTTTGATCTAATGGACAAAATGTGCAATTGACATATGAATGCACCCAGAGATGACGGAAAAACATATAGAGAGCATCAGCTTTCGTTTCTGCTTTTATAGCTGCAAGACCACATCGAATGCTGTGAGTGTGTGTTAGAAATCAGGAATGGTGAGAGAACATTGTGCTTAGTAAAAAAAAAATTCTTTAAACCGAACTTGGGTCTTCAGCCAGTTTAAATAACGTCTGGCTAACGTGCTTCACATAATGTCAGCAGGCGGTCTTTTGTGGCTGTTTGAACATATTCAAACACACGAGTGTCTACACTATGAATGCAAACTGGTCAAATGAGTTGTCGACTACCGTTGGAACTGGAAGTGGTTGAAACTGGACAACCCCAGAACGTTTTAGACCCATTTAGACCTTTAGTGTCATCCACTTGTGATCCGATTGTCCATGCATCTTAATACCAGGTGTAAACAGGGCCATAGAGGGAAGAATTTGGGTGAAAGCAACAAAGATGAACACAACAGATGTCCGATAAAGTCCTCTTTACCAACAAATAAAAAAAATGGCAACTGGAATTGCAGTCGAATCAAGCCCACAGATTTCATGAAGTTGAATGGCTGCTAAATGCACAGAACAGGAATTAAACATGGAGTGCATTACAGAGAAATACAAATCGCAATGTTCTTTTGTAGCCAAAAGTGCGGAGTCTATCTCTGCGTCCAAATATCCCCTATATAGTGGGTAAATGTCCAAATTTATAAAACATTCAAAAGCCCATATGACCTACTACTTCAGCCAAGATTCAGAAACACACTTTACTATCCCATGAGGCCACAGGAGAGGATTTGTGAATGGCAGTGAAGAGACATAACTGACACCCGTCACATGACAAATGATGACATGGTGGACATCGTACGTCCAGATTTTATTCATACTGCACGCATTTATACTAAATGGACGACACAGAATTAGCATTAGTTTATAAAGATAAACAATACACAAAAGCAGAAGAAAAATAGCTTAAATCATAAGGAATTTTAAATGCATTCTGGTTTCCTCCTAGCTATCCCGCACATCCATTAACGGTTGTTTTAGTACTTTTAAGGAAAACTTTTTTTTAATAAGAAGAAATGCACATCGATTCAGTAATGACAAAAGGTCCATGTAGCTCACTGAGATCAATTATTTCACCACTGAACACGCGGTGTAGATTACTAAAAAGAACCGGCCTATCAAAATAATTTGTTTGGGAATCAGACCCTGATAGATGAGCTATTAGTAAAAAAGAAAAAAAAGAAAGAAAAGGCTCTCAAGATTCCTGAGGTTCAGAAGAAAATGTGAGATTTTCTGTATACTTCTGATTTATTACAAAGAACTGGCTCACAAGCGTCATTTGTTCTGGAATCAAACTACATCGATAGATTCAGTTGCATGCTGTGATATAGTGCACTACCACGATGCATTTGTTGGCAATTATATATGTAGATTTGTTGCATGTCGTTATGTAGATGTCAGGTGTTCTGAGTATCCCCGAGTCAAAAAAGCCTCCAAGTCTCTATAATATTCTAGCTACTAGATATGACACCACTCAGCAAGCACCACTAAAAGCGTTCTTCTCTGTTGTCACTAAAGTGAAGTTGATTTGTGGATGGAGGCAGAGCGTGTTCATTGATATGGGAGGATGAATATTTGTCGGGTCACAGAGATAACGCTACTCCACTTCACAGAAACACCTGCTCTCGGATGACTACGGGCAGGAGCCCCTATTAATTACAGGAAGCTGCCACAGAGGGACAGTCAGCATGCAATGAGACCCTGGGACATCAACTACAGGAAGACAAATGGCCCAACCATGACTGAATGCAGACACACACACACACACACACTCAAACACACACACACTTAGCTCCCTCTCATCCTCTTCAATCAAGCTCTGTAATGCTGCCCGTGTAGGTCTTACTCACTGCCAGCCAGGCTATGCCGCATTTCAGAAACTAGGTCACATGGATGGCTTTTCATCACACGGCTCTACATTATATGCTCCAAGCTGACTTCAAAACACTTTAGGCTACTTCAAATACGCTTTTGTATGCACACTAGCACAAAATAAACAGAGCTAGCATTAAGAAACATGCACAAAAGGGCTTCTAGTAATGGACGTTTTCTTCAAAAAACCCTGCATCTCGGTTTGTGGCACAAAAGAGGGAAATGGCTGAAGGTGTACCCGTCATTGATCACAGAGTGACGCCTGACAAAAGGTCTCCGCTTGCCCCGTAGCTAAGCACTACACTTCTCAGACAAGACCTTTGTGTAGCTCGTGTAGCTTTTGTATCCCTTGTACACACATTAATAGCACACTGGAGTTATAAAGCTCACCGGATCAACGTGTTTTTGCAAGATTTCAAGAAGGACGGCAGAAGCCTAGAAGGCACCTTTGTCTTTTGACAGGATATTAAGCCGCCCTCATGTCTGTCAGCGCACCTCTCTGCACCTGCTTCTGCAAACAACTCTCTCTTTCTATTCCCCACAAATAGAAGCAGGGCTCGACAAAAAGCACTGCCCGATGGCCCGGGGACAGTGTGAAAAACATTTAAACATTCAAGCGATTTTTAACTATTCAGATTCAAGTGCAAAGCCACAAAAGAGAACTCAATTTAGTACTCGCACACGGTTTTCTGTGACAACGCACAGAAAGCAGCTAGCAAATACTGAATTAAGTTCTCTTTCACATCTTTTTGCGCATGAACGGAAAAATACACACAACAAAAGTATGTCTAAATGCCTGTCTTGGCGAGTATTCATGTAAATACTGTCGGTTATGTCTTCATCATCAGGAGGGTTCGTATGCATACCCTGTCCACGTGCAGCCCAATTTGAGACCCTGCGGACGGTACGCGACTCCGCGTACAATAGCACATGCGCAAGATAGGCAGCCCATTTTTTGAGACCACGCGGACGGTGCACGTATAATAGTGCATGCGCCAGAAAGTCAGAAGAGTCACAATTGTGCTGCGCATGTGTCGAACTCGGCCATCCGTGCTCATCCGCGGTGGAGTATACTTTGAAAGCTGTGCGGAACTGCGCGCAAGGCGCGTCTGGAAGCGGAAATTTAAGTATACCTGGGGCTTTAGATGAATATGTGCTGCATGCTTTCCTCTCTCAATAACAAAATCACACACAAAAAAAATCAGAAAACAGCAAGCATTTTTTTAAAAGAAATCATAAGAAAAGCATCTGATCATAGCAATGTGAATATTTATAGCACTTTATACAATAGATTAAAGGGGGGGGGGGGGGTAAAACAGTTTCAGACAATCTCATGTTAATCTTGAGTACCTACAGAGTAGCACTGTATCCTTAAAAAAAATCTTTAGTTTTATTAGATTTATAAACGAAAGATCAGCTGTACCGACTTTCTGAAAACTCGTGGAGGAGTGCAGTGGGAGAACACACACACACACACACACCTATGACAAACACACATAACTTTCTATTCACTATACGTTCGTGTTGTTTACATTAAATGCACTTAAGCGCCAATTGCCAACAAAACACAGACATATGATGCAGTTTCGACTCGTGACCGGCAACAAACAAACACACTTGCAGAACTCAGTTGCTGCTCCGGAAAAACAAATTGTATCCAATGTTTCCTTAACGCTGGGTTATTTGGGAAGCTGAACAAGGTTATCTTCCCCTCCCAACCAGAAACACGCTTCTTTAGTGACATTGTTGATGTTGTGGTCTAAAGACAAAGCGCTGCCAACAGCTCCTGTAACCTGAACGAAACAACACGTTGATGGGTGCGCTCTCGTTCACGCACACTCTTACTGGAGAAGTGCGCATAACAGGAATTCCACCCATTTTGACAAAATACATGGCCATACTCGAAAAAAAACGTTCCGAAACTTGTTAGAGTCCAGAAGGAGTGTATTTGGCACAGAAATAAGTCAGAATGCATGAAAAAGCATTATAAAATTCTGTGTTTGGCAGGGAAGCGTTTTCTCACAAATAACGGAAAATTCTGTGTTTGGCGGCGAAAGAGTTAAAAGCAAGCAGCTATTAAACATGTTTTTACTCACGGACGTCTGACCTTGACGGCAAGCTGTTTTGAACTCACAAAACAAACTTCGTTTTGGCCTGATTAAGTTTGAAATGACGCAACATCAGTTTGTTCTTCGATTTTGCTTAAAGTATATTGGGGCCTTTACAGTATATTGGATCCATGCATTCGGTTTTAAAGTGACAGCAGCCTAATACAACTGCTGCTGTCTGTGCCATTAACCCTCCTATTATCTTTGGGGTCAATTTGACCCCATTCAATGTTTACGTCTGTAAAAACACGACTGACATCATTTTTTTTGCTTTAGATTGAATTACTTTTCCTAATTTAATGGGGACAACTCTGTAAACATAAAATTAACATGATGATATTTTTCCAATGTCCTGTACACATTTTGTAGCATCTGTGTTATTTGGGGTCAATTTGACCCCAAGCTCTTTTAGCTGTATAAAACATAAGAAATATCAAAATTTTACACCCATTTGTTTAGGTTGTTTTATTGAGGTCACTATAACATGCTATAATTTTATTTGTTACAGTGGGTAACAAATGTTACTAGATTTGAGGGTAACAGGAGGGTTAATGTTAATCAAACAACAAAGGACATGGAAAAAAACAAATCACTCGCTGAACTTGATTGAACAAATTTTGTCACTTCAATAAGGATTAATCTATATTTAATTTATACAGTGAAGACTAAGCAGAGTTATTTTAGATTTGATTATTCAATGTCTGTACCTGAATACGGTTAGACTTACCGGAAAACCTTAAAGCACTGTTTATTTCATTTGTATCTTTGTTCTGTTGTATTTGAGCTGTTGTTTGTAATTTGTTTGTTTGTTCTTATTTTATTTGAGCTTTATATTAGTAAGGCTAGTAGTTTTTGATTTGGCATCAAAATTGGAATTGTGAAATTTCACCAGTATCTAAAATTTAGCTGGCTTATTTATTATAATACAATGTTACATGGGTCAAATAAGCAACAACAAAACATTTTTTTTTTTTTATTCATATTTTGGTGGGGCCAGTTAAAATTTTGGCAGGGCATGTAAAAAATGATTACTGGCTGAACCAGTCCAGTAGAAAAAAAAAAAAATCCTTATAGCATTGAGCCCTGAGGAGCCAACTGTCCTTAGAGCCAGGCCTGTGTCTGATTGATAACCATTGAGCTGCTCTGATAAATCAGCGGGAGGCACGAAATGCTACAGAAGGTCTCACGTACCTTCAGAAAACACAGCTGATTTATTGTCTTGCCGTGTTGACATCCACCTTAAAGTGAACATTTCTCTGAACTTGCATGTGAAGGACGTGCCCCTAAACAATTTTTTTTACCAAGCTATGAGATTCTCAGGACACTTTTAATACTGAAATCTTTTGGAATCTCCAACAATACAGGTTCTGCAGTGGACGTTCACTTACATTAATTTGGATTAATCGCTAATCATTCCATAACACTTAAATGTAATCTTAAAGAGATGAAAAAATGAAAATTCTGTCATTAATTACTCACCCTCATGTCGTTCCAAACCCATAAGACCTTCGTTCATCTTCATAACACAAAAATGAAGATATTTCTGATGAAATCCAAGAGCTCTATGAACTCTTCATAGACAGCAATTGAATTAACATTTTCAAGGTCCAGAAAGGCAGTAAAAACATTGTTGAAATAGTCCATGTGACTCCAGTGGTTCAACCTTAATTTTATGAAGAGACGAGAATATTTTTTGTGCGTAAAAACAAACAAAAATAATGACTTTATTCAACAATTTTCATTCTAGCCTATCTCCTATGCAGTTTATGTTGTAAAAACAGTGCAGCTCCCTGCACGTCATCATCAGACGCATGCGCCGTGGTGCTCACGTGAACAGCATTGCCTGCCGTAGAACTCGAAAGTGCTGCACTATTTAAAATGTAAAACCTAAATAGAAATTAAAAAAACAAATAAAAATGACAAACAAAATTACTAAAACTAAAATAAAAAAGGTAACTGAAAATATTATATATGTATATAAAAAACATATACTGTATACACACACACACACATATACACACACACACACATATACACACACACACACACACACACTAAATGCAATATAATACTAAAATAACACTAGAGTTTATTTTTAATGAATTTACTATAAAAAAATCATAATCAGCAATTTAATGGTTATCAGCCATAACATGAACATAATTTTACATAAATTACTGTCTCATCCACACATACATCAGTTGTGGTAAACTGAAGCTCAAGCATGTTCACTTGACGTGCGAAAACCAATGAGGTTCATTCTCGAGTGTTAAGCAGCACGTTTGAGTTTCTGCAAGAACCAATGAGGTTCATTCTCATGTGTTACGCAGCACAAGATTTAAAAAGATAAGTTAAATTCTTGAGCTTCTTAAGGACCAATGAGGTTTGTTTGCCATGCATCATCAAGCAGGTTCGATTGAGCTTCTGTTTATGTGCACTGATCAATGTTTAAATGTGAATAAAAGACTAAAATAAATCTGCTCATCATATAAAAGCAATCGAGTCTCTTCAGAAAATTTGGACTAAACCACTCGATTCATTTGGAAACTAAACAACATGAATGACATTAGCATGTTTCTGGGAATGTTGATGTGGTTTTTGCAGTACTAACATTGCTAACGGCAACTAATACAGGTGTAAATATTTTCTCTGACAATGGTTTGATTCTGTGATTCATTACTAACAATTTCACAATTTGAATGGATTCGATTTAGTATGATTGATAATTATATATCACACAATGTAAGTGAAGGGTAAAATTTAACACATTTACACCACGTAAATTGAGGCTAATCCTTCCAAACTAACAAAGCTATAAACACACACACGTACTGTCCAACACACATCTGCAGTCTAACTCTGTAAATATTCGTTTTTGTAGCCCATTAAGCTGCAGGGGGATTCAACTGTAGCAATAACATTATTTGTGGAGTAAATCCAATTTACAAACCGTTCTGTTTACACTTGAACCAACATTAGGAGGAGCAGTTAGCCCTACTTATTCTGCCCTTCCCTCAGGCTATATGTTTTGTTTAAGAGAAAATCCCTGATAAACATCGCCACTGATCCCGAACAAACTGTCACCAGCATTTGATCCAGCCAAAGGCAGCAAATCCTGCATAACACCACCCTGATTTTTGACCCGACTGTCCACTTGTACACCCCTCAAATCTGACCTGTCATTACAGGGCAATGCGATCCCTTCAGCTGAGTTCATCCAGCGTGGAGACACATTCCTGGGTTAGGTAGCTGAGAAAGTGAGACCATGTGCTGTGGACAGGCTAGTAAACAGAGACGTTAGTTAGCCTGCAGCTTGTATTTAATAAACCCTCATTCTCGATAGCAGATCTCGATGTGGCCTGACAGTTGTCACAACGGTTGATCTTTTTGAAGGAACTTTATGAGGGTCTGAAAACCCAAAGAGGTGCCTCAGGGATGAATAACTTGTTAAAGGAAATCCAGGGAAGCTGAATTCAAGGCAGAGAGACAGAACGGAATGGGTCGGGTTGGCCGACTAGCGGGTTAGTGAGTTTCTCATTTTTGTTTAAGCTTTAAAAATGAATTAACTAAGTCCAGTCATCGCCTACTTGTTGATGATTCAAATCCAAAAGTGTCATGAATTGTTAAATGTGCACTCAGTAGTTTTTATTTATGTTGAACTGGTCAATATGGCAGTCAGTGTAGACTTGTACTATAGTTCAACAATTTTCTGCATAAAAAAATAATAATAATACAAATATTTAGATTTTTGAAAAAAATCTCTTATTCTTAATTTGTAAAATGTAATTTATAGCTGTGATGTCAATGATGAATTTTCAGCATCACGTCTTCAGTGTCACATGATGCTTCAGAAATCATTCGAATATGCTGATTTGCTGCTCAAGAAACATTTCTTATTATTATCAGTGTTGAAAGAACAGTTGCAAGTGCTGCTTAATATTTTTGTGGAAATAGTGATAAACCTTTTCAAGGTTTTTGATGAATAGAACAGCATTTATTTGAAATAAAATTTCTACATTATAAAAGTCACTTTTTTTAAACATTAATTTCCTTTAAAAGAAATCTTACTGACAAAACTTTTGAAAGGTAGTGAATGTATTTAATATATCTTTGCATCCACACACAAATATACTTTAAAAAAAAATGTTTTAATAAGGAAAGAAAACTTTTAAGTTATTAAAAAGATCACTTTGATGCTTTCCTGTGTACATTTTTAGGAAGCCGAGATGTCTGTGGACAAAGTAATAACTCTCAATTTTAAATTTGTCTGTAACACAAAATATGCTTGGTAGTCATACACTCACCTAAAGGATTATTAGGAACACCATACTAATACTGTGTTTGACCCCCTTTCCCCTTCAGAACTGCCTTAATTCTACGTGGCATTGATTCAACAAGGTGCTGAAAGCATTCTTTAGAAATGTTGGCCCATATTGATAGGATAGCATCTTCAGTTGATGGAGATTTGTGGGATGCACATCCAGGGCACGAAGCTCCTGTTCCACCACATCCCAAAGATGCTCTATTGGGTTGAGATCTGGTGACTGTGGGGGCCATTTTAGTACAGTGAACTCATTGTCATGTTCAAGAAACCAATTTGAAATGATTCGAGCTTTGTGACATGGTGCATTATCCTGCTGGAAGTAGCCATCAGAGGATGGGTAAATGGTGGTCATAAAGGGATGGACATGGTCAGAAACAATGCTCAGGTAGGCCGTGGCATTTAAACGATGCCCAATTGGCACTAAGGGGCCTAAAGTGTGCCAAGAAAACATCCCCCACACCAATACACCACCACCACCAGCCTGCACAGTGGTAACAAGGCATGATGGATCCATGTTCTCATTCTGTTTACGCCAAATTCTGACTCTACCATCTGAATGTCTCAACAGAAATCGAGACTCATCAGACCAGGCAACATTTTTCCAGTCTTCAACTGTCCAATTTTGGTGAGCTCGTGCAAATTGTAGCCTCTTTTTCCTATTTGTAGTGGAGATGAGTGGTACCCGGTGGGGTCTTCTGCTGTTGTAGCCCATCCGCCTCAATGTTGTGCGTGTTGTGGCTTCACAAATGCTTTGCTGCATACCTCGGCTGTAATGAGTGGTTATTTCAGTCAAAGTTGCTCTTCTATCAGCTTGAATCAGTCGGCCCATTCTCCTCTGACCTCTAGCATCAACAAGGCATTTTCGCCCACAGGACTGCCGCATACTGGTTGTTTTTCCATTTTCACACCATTCTTTGTAAACCCTAGAAATGGTTGTGCGTGAAAATCCCAGTTACTGAGCAGATTGTGAAATACTCAGACCGGCCCGTCTGGCACCAACAACCATGCCACGCTCAAAATTGCTTAAAAATCACCTTTCTTTCCCATTCTGACATTCAGTTTGGAGTTCAGGAGATTGTCTTGACCAGGACCACACCCCTAAATGCATTGAAGCAACTGTCATGTGATTGGTTGATTAGATAATTGCATTAATGAGAAATTAAACAGGTGTTCCTAATAATCCTTTAGGTGAGTGTACACTAAACAACATCTGCACATGACAGAACAGACCAAGAAACACCGTTAATAATATGTCAGGCTGAACCCTCTCAGCTGCACCTCTCTCACACTGAATCCAATCTCACAAACATGTGAAAGGGAGATGGACCTGACTCAAATGTCCAAAGGTGCCGAGGTTAATCTAGCATGGCAAAAGTCACTCTCAAAATGAAAACGCAGCACAAACTGTCTTCAGCTCTGAACACAAACATCCATTCAGAATGACTTCTTTCACTCAGTAGAGGTCAACGCTTACCCTTCACCTTCTCTCTTACCATTACATACAAGCCCTGTTATTCATCCCTGCACTCTGTGCTACTTTAATTAAATTAAATAAAAAAATATTGTGGTTAAAGCAATCCATTCCACTGCTCTCTTTCTACCACAGGAATAATGTCATCTGTCCATTTCGCCCTTTGCAGAGATAGCATTCAACATTCAGTACTCTCAACAATGGGGCTTAACAGAAGCACTGATTCACTGGCCACATAAAGGTCCGCTATTCTCCGCTCTGGATCCCTCGCACTGAAATAACACACACGCTCTGAAATTTGCACACACATACACGCTAAACAAACACTTAAACACATTTGCATAATGGTGGGACTCTTGTGCCGCTGTACAATGACAGGGTTTTACAGGATATCCAGGTCAATACTCTTTTGACTTTTACATTCACCTTTTAATGTGAAATAAACACACGCCCACAAAACATGGCTACAGAGAAAGTATTTAGTCCGAAGAGAGCTTGCAAAAAAACTAGGCAGAGAGTGAAACTGAGAGATAGTGACAGAAACACACAGCGCTAATCCTCAGACATGCTTTTTAATAGGCCCAGCGCTAACAGATGTTTGGATCAATATTAGATCAATATTAAAGTGGTATCTGGTACCTTGGTTTAAATATTAAATGGTAAACAAAACATTGAGTTACTTTAAAGAAAATAAACGAATGTAAAGCATCAAAACACATACGGAACGCAAACAATGAACTCAGTACAACTCTCTACGATAGCATATGTAACTTTCCCCACACTTAACTTTGAAGATAATTTGTTATTATTAAAATTAGTATTTTTAAAGATTTTTTTTTAACTAATTTCAGACTTATCACTTAAAGGTGCCGTGTGTAGTATTTATGAGGATCTATTGACAGAAATGCAATATAATACTGGCTGCATAACTATGTTTTCAGTGGTGTACTAAGACCTTACATAATGAACAGTTATGTTTTTATTACCTTAAAATGAGCCATTTCTATCTACATACCGCGTGTCCCCTTACAGTGAAGTCACCATTTTGTGCTGCTATGTTTATACAGTAGCCCTAAACAGACAAACTGTTCTACAGAGTGCTAGCCACTCTGCTCTCTCCAACGACAAAATTTTTGTCCTGAATCGGCCACCATAGCTTCTCTATATGCTTCGAAAAGGGAGGGGTGAGCACAATTCACAACCACTAGATGCCGCTAAAATTTACACAGTGCACCTTTAATTATTATGAATAATCTTAAAGGGTTAGTTCACCCAAAAATGAAAATTCTGTCATTAATTACTTACTGTCATGTCGTTCGACACCCGTAAGACCTTTGTTCATCTTTGGAACACAAATTAAGATATTTTAGTTGAAATCCGATGGCTCAGAAAGGCCTCCATTGGCAGCAATGTAATTTGCACTCACAAGACCCATAAAAGGTACTAAAGACGTCATTACAAACCATCTCAATCTCACTACAGTGGTTCTACAATAATTTTATGAGGCGACGAGATTAGTTTTTGTGCGCAAAAAAAAATCTAAATAACGACTTTATTCAACAAGTTCTTGTCTTCCGCCTGGGCTTTTGAAGTGAACTAATGAAGCACCACGACGTATGCGCGAGAATATGACTTTCATTACGCGGCTTTGATAAGGCACTTACGTGCACTTGTTCATTTCTCACGGTTTGGGCACCCAGGAAATGCAGACTTTAGCCCCATCTTGACCACTACGCCAATACCTAAAGCTAGGGATGGCTGACACAAAACTGACGTTTCGGCGCTTTGTCGAGATCCCGAAGCGCACTGTGATTCGAAACACCCATGTCACGTGACTATGGCAAAATTAAGCTTCAAGTGTTTCATCAGGTGGCGCCTGTCGAAACTGCTTTTGATTTAAAGGGGCGGGAACAAACCACACAGTCAGTCAGTCACACATCTGTATGAACCTATGAACCTAATTCCCCACAGTTTAAAAGTGAAGTTAATCCGTCTTCACCTGGTGGGTTTTTGTGAGAGAGAGATTTATTGATAGTAGTAATTTTGTGATAGCCGTGATTTCCCCTCATTTGTATGTACTTGCTAAAAAATATTTGTGCATGCCAGCAACAACTGTCCCTTGTGAGAGGATTTGTTCAAAGGCTGAAGAAATGATATGTAAAAAAAGAAGTTGGCTAAGTCCTTCAACAGCAGAGCAAATCATATTTTTGATTAAAAATGTGACATAACACATGTGACACATTGTGGCTATATTTATTTTATTAATTTTCCTTTTTCATGACAAAAAAAACCCTTTAGTTATTCACAATGAGGAGGCTACAGGTTACAAAACCAAGATCATGTAGTTGTCAGACCAAAATGTTAAAAACTTTTTTTTTTTTTACATGGATCGTTGTCAAGGTTATTTCAGATCAACACATGCAAGTGACTACTAGGTGTCGCCGTAGAGACGGGTGTCGGATTAATTCGAATCTTCGAAACAATATGGCACATTTGCTTCAACTGTTTCAGTGGCTGCGTCCGACAACCTAGGCAGCTGACTCGCTGCCTCATCAGACGATGGCTTGTAAGGCAGCGTTTAAGCATGAAGGCACCTCACAAAACTAATTTCAAACAGCTTAATGATCTACAGCAAAATAGAGAGAGCTTTAGTGAGAACTAAACACATATTTAATTACTGCATTAGTAATTTCTCGCTAGAAATGACATCAGAAGTGGAAAATGTTGGTAAAAAAAAAACGTACATTTACACACAAACTGACCAGCAAACGCAACTTTCGGATGCCATCTTTTTTCCAGCTCAACTGTTCCAGAATGGAAAGCACAGGATTGTGGGATAGCAAAGGCAGCGAAGGATACAAATATGCTGCCTTCAAAAATCGATCAGATGAAGGTATCATGAGCCAGAACGGCGGCTCTACCGTGGTGCTTTGGGAGTTCACATCAGAGGCCCAGGCGGAAGACAAGAACTTGTAGAAATAAAAGTCGTTATTTTAATTTTTTTGCGCACAAAAACTAAATTCTCAACGAAATTACTGTAGAACCACTGTAATGAGATGGACTTTGTAACGACGTCTTTAGTACCTTTTATGGGTCTTGTGAGTGCAAATTACATTGCTGCCAATGGAGGCCTTTCTGAGCCATCGGATTTCAACTAAAATATCTTCATTTGTGTCTGAAGATGAACGGAGGTCTTACGGGTGTCGAACGACATGAGGTTAAGTAATTAATGACAGAATTTTCATTTTTGGGTGAACTAACCCTTTAAGTTCTAATAGCACACTTTTTTTAAATGATTATTTTCCTGTCATTTTCATTTTTTAAATATTTAAATGATGGAAAAATAGACATATTTATGTATAAAAGATTTGAAGTTGAATTTTCCACAAAGGTAACTATATATACAGACTCTTGTGCCGCTGCACAATTACTTTTTTAAAGGATATCCAGGTCAATACTCTTGGCTTTTACATTCACCTTTTAATGTGAAATAAACACAGTAACACAAGCCATATATATACAGGTAACTAATATATATATATATATATATATATATATATATATATATATATATATATATATATATATATATATATATATATATATATATATATATATATATATATATATATATATATATATATATATATATATATATATATATACTGTCGTTACTGTGATATATAAATAGCCTGTTGTTACTTTTGTTACACATTATTAGGTCACAGTATTAGGTGTGATATAAAACACCTACCATATCAGGATATTTTTCTAATAACACCCACATTAGCCGCATACAAAAAGTGAAAATCACTTGATAAACAGTCCATATGGATTTAATTTAAAATAAAAATTTGCTGAAAGTATTAATAAACATATTAGTGAATCTCACATAGCAAGCAACAAATTAACTTTTTTTTATGTTTTACGTCACAATACTTGAACTTATGAACTGCACAGCACATTGCCATATAGGTCAGGTACCGGAATTTGCAAACCATTTTACCATACAACCCTAGAGGTCAACAAGAAAACTAAGGCAAATGAGTCTACGTTTTCCTCTCTTATCAAGGATAAAGAAATGGAAGACAAAAGATCCAAAAAAATAAAAACACAGGCATCCAAAGTAAACCCATAGTTTTCAGCTCTCAATCTTCTGAAATAATTTCTGCGGAAAGAAGTTGGCTTGACTGGTGTGACAGCCCTGATAATGACCTAAGGGGGCTGTAGATCTTTAACAGCCAATGGGGCTGGTCTCTGATAAAGAGCAACCAATGGCAGTAAGTGCTCGCCTGTGGCAAAGAACATTCATCAAAGAGCTTTTATGAGAAGCAGAACAGTGGCTGGCATGATAAAATTTAACAGACATGCCAAATATCTACAACACACCCCCTCCCCGCCTCTGTATCTCTCTGATTGTCAGCTGACTCAACCTGCACCATGTAACCTGACATTAACCTTTTGATGTTTCGCCATATTGTTTTTCTGATCCAGAAGGGATCAACTATCACATCCTCCTGTCATCTCGATGTCGCTTTATTTATTATTCCTGTCTCAATATAACACATACAAAAAATCATAGAACACAGATGAAACACACACACATACACAACAAACACAAAAGTCCATGTAGCATCTGTAAACAGCTTTAGAAATTAAAATAGAAAACTGACATTGAAAAAAATACATAAATTATAGCTCCTGTCCAAAACATCAGCAAAAATATGCCAGATTTGTGTCAATCTGTCTGTCTCTCAAGGAGTGCGGCTATCTGCGTGCATGCAAATCGGCATGATTGGCAAAGGAGGAATGATGAGAAAGCATGTCAAAACGACTGTCAACAAAACATTCAAATGTCTCAAATTTATGAAAACCCATAGGACTAGAAAAATGTGTCATTCAACATATTTCGATAAAAGATCGCTAATCTGTCTCTTTATGAGACAATGCAAGCAAGAGTAAGTGTTTTTTAATTAAGTACAACCAAATGACTATTTAGATTAGGGCTGGGTTAAAAATATTGATTTCTTGATTTTTATCGATTCTCATTTTAATGAACTGATATCGATTCTTAAATCCAAGAATCAATCTTTTAGTCTATACTGTTTTCAATTGATAAATGAACAGAACATTGTAGCGCGCCTCCTATCAAATAAATCACAATGCTTTGTTGCTTTTGATTCAATACAAAGTCTCGGCTTTAAAATTCTGTCAATATTATTCTGAACAAACAACAAATACAGTTTTGGCACTCTTTAATGTGCATGGCGTGACAGATCGCTGTAGAGCCTCAGTTCAAACAAAGTGATCATCTCTTCCGCTTTACTACCTAGTTACAGAATGAAATAAACATGAATGAACATCAGAAGGTATGTTAAACGATACAGTACAACTTACAAAATGTCTCATGTAAATCATTCAATGATGCTTCACACGGCACTTAAAGGGATAGTTCACCCAAAATTTCAAATTCTGACAATTACCCAACCTCAAGTTGTTCCAAAGAAATGTATACAGGTTTGTTCTGCTGAACACAAAAGGAATATTTTGAAGAACATGGGTAACCAAACAGTTCATGGACCCCATTGACTTCCGGAAAAAACATACTACCGTATGCAAGTGCAAGACAATGGTGCCCCACAAGCCACAACTGTTTGATTTCAAACATTCTTCAAAATATCTTCTTTTGTGTTGAGCAGAACAAAGAAATGTATACAGGTTTGGAATAACTTGAGTGTGAGTAAATGATGTCAGAATTGAACATTTTGGGTGAGAGTAAATTATGACAGAATTTTCATTTTTGGGTGAACTATCCCTTTAACTCCAGGTTATCGTCGTTCTAAACACACAAGTGTTTTTTTGCTAGTTTCAGCTCGATGCAGTTATCATTTTCATGTCCAGCGCCACATTGTTTAAATAGCAAATGCACTCACGGCCATCTGTTCTGCTGGTCTGAAAACAAGGTGTGTTCAGGCGCATTGTTGGCCTGTGCAGGCTTTTAAAGGGAATGGAAGATGAGACTCTGATTGGTTTATTGCAAAACACACTGATGACTCATTAAGAGAAGAGGAACAACCCTTTTAGACCATGCGCCTGGAGCTTTGACTGTCGTTAAACTAGCAAAAGTGGATTCGGACACGCCCTAAATGCACCTGTGCCATGCGGTTCAGACCATGCGCTCAGATTGTTAAAATAGGGCCCTTAGTGACTGAAAACGTAACAATTTGAGTAAAGAAGAGACAGTTTCATAACTTTAGTCCAAATAGTCTATTCAGGAAAAAACTTTAAAGGATGCACAATACTAGACCCTTTATGTAAACATCATGTGCAGCGTTCGTCCAATCAATGACACTGACACTACAATATGCAAATAAGGACGTTAACCCAGGAATGTTAGGAATGTACAGTGTGAAACGTCAGCGTATGAATATTCAGGATTGATTGTTAACCATGGGTAAATAATAAGCAATGTGAAACGTTTAAATAACAAAGCTTAACAGGTGTCAAAATTACCAATAATAATAATAGTAATAATGATGATGATGGATGAATATACTGTGTAAGTATCAACATCTGTAATCATTTTGTGTAAGGTAACAACTGTTGTTCAGTATAATAACCAACCACAGGGACACCATTTAGCTGAGGTGAAAGATAAAAGACAAACACCAGCACTTTTTGAGGCACTTATGAGTTCAAAATTGACTTCTCATCACATGATTCTGTCCTATGGCTCTTCCAGTTGGAGGCAAATCACACTTCCTTCTCTTCACAACTACAGCTCAGTGTTGCATGACCTCAGAGGTGCCAACACGCAGCAGGCCGCCCTGGCACCCGAGCAAGAGATGAGAGTGCTGCTGCCATGCTAATGGCATCTTTTCAGATTACACTGGACAGATATGCAATTTGCCAAGCAAACCCTCATTATGCAGCAGGGCAGAGACAGAAGGGAGGTTCAGATATCCCGTTCCAGAGGTCTTATCTAGAGCCGTAAACAGATAAGAGCAGATGACTGCTGCCCTACTGCTCAACTTACAGACAGATGCACAGACAGAGGGGATAAACACGTTCCTCTTCTAAAGCATGAGACACACACACACCCTCCTAAAATACAGATCTAATCCCTGCTGTAGAATAGGTGTCATTATACTGCTGGCCATATCACTCAGGCACATGCACGCACACACTTCCTTTTACAGGTATCACACTAACTCTGCTTCCACACTAAAAGGGGGGCAGGGTGTTTTTGTTTGTTGTGTCTCAATATGACAGGTGTGAATAAATCATTGGTTGACATTTAAGAATTTCCTATTTTATTCTAGAGAACAAAAAAAAGACAAAAGTTTTCAAACTAAAATTTCTTCTCAATTATACCGGTCATATAGAGATTGTCATAGTGTGACATTATATATTCTATAAAAATGTACAAAGCAAAAGGCAAATATCACATACTCATATTGATTTACTTGCTCTAATGAAGCTTTTGATTATAAATGAATTATTTAGGTTTTTAGTTGTTTATTTGATATGACACAGAATACAACACCACTGAAAATCTTTAAACATCAGACTATTCAAACAAAAAAAAATAAAAAAAATAAACGTATTATCATTCAAATGAGAGATTTCACTGAATGAGCTATATTGTTACAATACAAAAACTCTTATAAAACATACTAAATCCGGGATTTTTGTGAAAATACAGTGTTGAAAACTGAATAAGAAATTAATCGTAATGTAGTTATTAGTATTATTGGTTATTCATCTAAATTGTTTTCTAGATATATATGGAAGAATTTATCATGCAGCGTGGCATCAAATACTCCTTACACTTAAGTATATGCCATTGGCCCAGTTTCACAGACAGGGCTTAGATTAAACCAGGATTAGGGCTTAGTTAAATTAGTTACACATAAATACTGTTCGGTTTCTCGAAGAAACCGATCGCTTCGTGTCTTAAGACATCAATGTGTCGCCACGAGCCGCATAGTTTAATTAGGATTCGTATGTCTATGTGTTTTTACTCTCATTGCTCTCATACTCTAAAATATCCCCATTGACATGCATTATACGACTATCACACTGCAACGGTTGGAGTTAAAAATCTTAATTTGTGTTCTACTGAAGAAACAAAGACCCCTACATCTTGGATGCCCTGGGGGTAAGCAGATAAACATAAAAGTTTCGTTTTTGGGTGAACTATCCCTTTAAACCTTGTCTGTGAAACTGAGTAATTCTGGCCACATCCACACGAAGCCAGAGCTTTCCCTATCTGATAATTTTTTTCCCTCGTCTAAAGAAATATCTGCGTACACACGCAACCACTGAAACCGACTCAAAGCGATGTAGGATACATGCCAGGCCAGTATGTGGCGCTGTAATTCTGACACAGAAACACAGTAAAAATGGAGAAGAAGAGTTGTGGCTAGAAGGCAATGGCAGGAAGAGAGGCAAAATCTCACGATGAATTAACAATAAATAAATTTGCTACTTACCAGATTGTGTTTTATTAACGCCTACACCTACCCCAACCCTAAACCTACCCTTACAATAATGAAAATACAGTAGTTAAATGATGCAATATTGATGTGCGCATGCCCAGTGCCCGTAGCCGTATCCCTTCTAGTCTTTACCGTGCGGGACGTGGTGTGATGACATCACCGTTTTACAAAATATATAGATTGGCCGTACACGAAAACGCAAGGGTGTCGTTTTCAGATTTATCCAGACCCGGTTTCAAAAAATACCGGTTTCATGCTCCCAAAACACCGGATCCGTCTGGACGAAACGCTGATCCGATAAAATATTTGTACCTATACAGCTAAGCGCGTCTCCGTGTAGACGGGGCTCAGTTTCATTAGACAATTAGTTAGCAGTTATGCAGCAGTTATAGGTTTCATTGCCTAAAATCAGCAATCATGCCTGCAGCATACCTACTACCACATGACAAATCTAACAATGACAAAAAATGCAGGGTTGTAATGTCTTGTTTGAGTAGTGTCACACCTCATGACTTTCTCATGCCCTTAACAGTTAACAGATGTTATCTGATCTTCCTGGTAGAACGAGTACTGCTTCAAAAGGTGCCCAAATAATTGGTCATAAAAAACCTCTCTGACAAAATGTGTTCATGTACAGGAAATCTCTGAATTTATAATAATTCACATATTTGTTTGAACAATTTTTTTTTTAAAAATCGAGAAAAGAACCATGTTAAACACAAATAAGCTGTCTGATTAGCAAGGCAAACATGGTTTACAACTTCTTAAAGTCATCATGAAATCAGATGATGTGTTTTTCTCTGCGAGGACAGGATAACCTGTCACTCACATGAGATCACAGCAATAGCAAACTACAACAATACAATGATTCAATCAATTCCCTATGGACAAACTCTTTTTTATTGCTCAAGAAGCCGTTTCACCTGTATATATATAATAAATATATTATACATTATATATATGTGTGTGTACACACACACACACACACACACACACACACACACACACACACACACACACACACACACACACACACACACACACACACACACACACACACACACACACACACACACACACACACACACACATCACAACAGGAAAGACAAGACTAATTGCAACTTCCTATTCATTTCTTTAAATACATGACACCACAACCATATAAAAATGTCATGCGATTTGTAAATGGATGTTTCCCGGCTATCAGTTCCAGCATGGGTAAAACTTCATTAGTCATTGCATTTCCTACAAATCTGACTTGCCTGCAGAAATTTTAGTGCTGAACTGAGGGTCATGCCATTTTTCCATATCGATTCATCTTTTAGAAAGTAGACAATTAGCAATTTTCTACTTTATTCATAAAATTGTTTCTAATTTAAACTTATATTACAGCTATCTTGCCATGATACAGCACACACCATTAACAGCTACATAAACCCCTGTACAAATCTCTTTCACATTCCCATTCTTGATCTACCTGCAACTAACATAGTTCAACCATAAACAACAACAACAACAAAAATCACTGTGGCCCTGTTAAGACCACCCAGACCTGCCCAGTAAAAGCACACGGCCCAATTGGCCTCAATGACATCAGGCTCCTCACTTTCATCTAACAGGCTTATCAGTCTCTTTCTCAGCTGATCTCCTCAGAACTACAGTTAACCCTCATACAAAGGGATTTTATGAGTCAGGCCACAGCTACTTGCTTTAGGGTGCAGGAA
The DNA here is from genome assembly GCF_949357685.1 of Gobio gobio. Classification (NCBI taxonomy): domain Eukaryota; kingdom Metazoa; phylum Chordata; class Actinopteri; order Cypriniformes; family Gobionidae; genus Gobio; species Gobio gobio. The sequence continues at coordinate 31,673,140 of NC_137100.1, read as the reverse complement.
AAGAGAGATCTGGTCTGTTTGAAGCGATATAAAGGGCAGGCATGGGAGAGAGACGGCAGAGAGGCTTTATGGCCCTAGTGTAACTAAAGATGTTGAGAACTGAAAAAGAGTGTGTGTGAGAGAGAGTGTGTGTGTGTGTGTGTGGCCTGGATTAACAGCTGGGTGTTTAACTCTCACTCTCAATAGGTGGGGAAAGAGATGAGAGACCTGCGTACATGCATTTTTCTCCAGCTGACGTGCAGTGGAAAACAGCTGTGCAAATGTGCATGTACACCACAAACACACGCAGACTGGATGTGCAAGCTTTGAGTGACAAGCTTTCTTCAAAGCCAAATAAAAGAAGTTATATAATGCAAACGGGCAGAGAAACATTAAGAACAAGCCTTGAGAGTCATATTTAATTTGTCTTTTAACTGGAAACAGTCATTTAGAAAGAAAAAAAAGGTTCACAAATTTAAATGACCAATAGGACGTTTGATAGACAAAAATATGATCAGATTAGTTCTGAGGAAACAGAAACTTGCTACAAGTTTGGAAATGTCCTGTAATAAGATGTGCATAATAATAGCACCAGGTCAATGTGTTAAAAAGAACTAACACAAATCACCACATTCAGGATGAGATGAACACACAGCCCATAAATTCTCATCTTCATCTTCTTCACAACACGCCACTTTGGTTCCTCTCCATCACTTACGCTTATTTGTCATCTGTTGACTCAGAAGCTGCTCATCCTTCAGCTGGGAAATCTGTCCACTTGGACCTCATTCAACTGATCTTCAAAGATCACAAGATTGTCTCTCTCTCTCTCTCTCTCTCTCTCTCTCTCTCTCTCTCTCTCAGCAATTGCCATCAGCATTTACAAGATGACACTGAGCCTCACAGGCAAAGGGCAAGAACCAACAGCCAGACTATGAACTCACATGACTGCAAATTGTTGGCACTTTCCCTCATGCGTACATTTTTTACATACAACTTGCGTACATCACAAAGTTATTTAATGAAACATATAATCAGTGATAATTACAAGGTCAAAACGTTCATTCCCTCTTCAGCTGTAGAAAACAAAATTGATGTCTCTTTCTGGAATGAGATCAATTTATGGTATTTCATAAAAAACAGGTTACCATGTCTAGCATTTCCTCTATAATGGCAAACATTTAAGAAAAACAAGCCTGCTTCCTCTCCATTTACCTCTTGGTTAGCACAGGCAGGTCAATTAAACATAAACCACTTAAAAGAGAAGAATGCCGCCATAAGCCCTCCATGCACACTCAAAGAGGAATGCGTTAATTATCAAATGCATTAGCAGGTTGCCATGAGTTGCAAAACTAAGCACCTGGAGATATTTTAACATCGTGACCACACTGTTATTCCATTAGCAGAGGTTACTTGCTACACAGTTGATACTGACATTGAAGCAATATCGCTTGAGCAAAAGTGTTGTTGTTATTATAAGCACGACTGTATTCACTGTGGAAAAGCAACTGCATTTCTCCCAGTTTACGGGAGCTTTTAAGTCATGAATACCAAGAATTGTGAATAACATGACACTACATAAAATCCAATGTTAGACCAACAGAATACCCCCGTTATCCCAGTCAAACACAGTTTGAACTATATTGCTGAAATTAAGGGGTTGTCAGTTCCCCGCATGCAAAAATGATGTGGTTGCTGTTATAGAATTATTGTTTTGCAGTTTGCCGACTTTTTCATGTGTTGTCGTTTTGTCATTATTATGTTAGAAGCACAGCTTTTTATTTTGTTTGTGGTTGATGATGGTGACACCATTGTTGAGGTTTGTCAAGTAGGTCTATGTTCTAAATATAGATCCCAGACATCTGCTTTGTAAGGTGAGGTGATTGCACCTTCAGAAAACAAGATAGCATAGTTCACATCACATATTAAGTGCACTAAACCACAAGTGTGATGTTGCTTCTATACATCAGCACAATAAACAACTAATTCATGTTTTGTAATTTGTTACCAACAAAAAAATGGCCAGTAACCGCATATATTGCAAATGAAAATATTCCCCCCAAACAATAATATGCATTCAGTTTAATTAATTTAAAAATGAACAGCCTACAAATGAAAGAAAAACCGTCACACAGCAAAAGGATACTAGTTGTGGATTGTGTGACTGCAGAAAGGACAAATGCACGAATGAAAATGTATTTATGTATGAGTAGGCATGCATATTTGAAAGCACTGCCCCCGTGATCCATTCAAAAAGCCAAATCACATAATGGCTCCTGATAGAAGAAGAGAAACGTTACACCCAGATGTCAAAATTATCCTTCACCAGGCTCGATAATTGTACTGAGAATAGGAGACCGCGTTTCTCTGGAAATATGAGTCTGAAATTTAATTATCCAGCCTTTGGAAAATGTAGGGCAGACAGAAGACAGCGCAATGATATAAAACTGCACTCAGTGGGTAACTAATGTCAAGCTCTGGGTTTAACTGAGTGAGCACAAGATACCGGAGCCGTAAATCAAATAAACACTCTCTAGCCTTAGGTAATTGCGCTTTTAAGAATGGTTAGAAAGACTCCAATGCACACAAAAAAGCACATTAACATACAAACCAACAGTACATGTGTCAGAATTAGATCAACCAGTGATGCTCTTCTTCACATGGCATTTATTTTTTAAAGCTAAACTTTTGCACACAATAATAATCTACTGAGCATGCAATGAATCATGTTGTTTTCCAGTTACACAGATGGGAAAAGCTCAGTGCTGCCAAGAGTCTGACTGCATTAAATCCTCTGATGAAAACACGCAACACGGTCGGAGATCACAACATATGCTTAAGAATAAAACAAGGCAACACATAAGCTTCAATCTTACCCCGGGATCCAGTTATTTACGGATGACATTCGACGAAATCATTTAGCACCAATCCACAAGAGCGAAATGCATGGTTAAAGATCCTCTGGACCGCGACAGAAAGTGGCCAATTCAACACGGGCAGCCGCGGAGACACCTACACCAGATTGGGCAGTAGCGTCTATCGCACTGGTTTCTCCGCCAACTAGCCCCGCCCCACTGTTTTACATCAACACGGAAACCCTCTTCCGATTGGCTCTCGCTTAGACTAGGACGCGTCTAGCAGCGCGTTCGACCAATCATTACATACAAGGGGCGGGACTTCGAGTTGGAAGTCATGCGGGCGGATGCGATGCATGACGTCAACCCTTTGTTACCTTGCCGACCCCTTTCATCTGAAACAGCACTTATCTACGAGCCTAAAACATAACGTATTAATTCATAAACATCTTGGTGCAGACTGTGCACTTTAACAAGCTTGTTGAAAGGGGTTTTAAATGACAGAAAGCTCTATTTAAGGCAAACACTATGAGTGTTATAATGAAGCAGGTGCATTCGGTAAAACACTTTGGATGTACGTTTTCATTTTAATAAAGCAACGACTATACACTTGCTGCATTGGTGGCCTGTGTTGATACATGAAACCATGTCATTCATGTGATTTCTTTACACTCAACATCTTCATAACGACTCCATCTGGCTAGACTACAGCTGAGATTTATAGCAGAGCAACTGTACATTGCTATCCAAATGGCCAAGCGTCGTTGGCCAAAAACCGTGCATGTATGTGGATCGCAGGCAATTCTCCACAAACCATAATAAACCCTCTAATGATATGCGACTTTATAACTTTCCACCCACCAGCCAATCTGCAGTCGGCTGTCAAAACCCCCAGCTTCAAATACCGCACTGCTTCTACTGGCTTCTCGGCGAAGAAATCCCCGGTGACATTTCGAGACAACGCCTTTGATATTCAGCAAAGGTCACGGCCATAAATTTATATATTTTTTCACCGAGAGGATTAAATGCGAAGTCTGCAGTCTGCCTTCTGCAGTCGGCCCTGTAACAACACCAAGTATCCATGCAGCCTATAGCCTACGCTTTAGAAATAGGCTGGGTATTTACTGAGAAAACAAAAACATTGCAAGAAATTTGTGGGGAAATACAACAAATCCCAGTTACAAGAACTGCAGCTAAATGTCCATTCATTCATGGGGACTATACAGTAGCTCCAAATTAACATTGAAATAAATGCATTGCTTGTGCTAGAACAACTCACTTAAGCGGGTTTTCGGTGTATTTAACCACTGTTTTTTAAGCACTGACGTCAATTTCGTGTTCTGGCCTAAATTCAGTATTAGCCATCTCTTCCACACTAAATGAAAGAGAGCTGACTCCTTTGTTGCTTCATAAGCTTGATGGAATAGATGGATAAGCAATCGTGCACAAAATCAATACAGTAGTATTATACAAAAGGTCTACTTACTCTCCGTGGATCATAGCATTATACATTGTTCAGAACATCGTATTGGATTAGCATTATTTGGATTCTGTGTTTTGATTTTTTTTTCCCTAGTGTTGCTGCTCTGCGTTGCCGAATCAGTGTTGCTGTCTGCGGCAGCAACTTCCGGCGCATGCGCTACAGCGCTCGCGTCACAGACAATGGCTGTGGTCCAAACATTTTCTTTATTTACATGTACAAAATTCAAAGTAGTTTAAAATAACACAAGGGCAAAACCAAATACATTCCAGCACAAATTTAAAAACTGAATTTACAAAATTTCTGCAGCCATTAGTATAAATATAGTGATTTATAGGAAGGCGTATAGGCTATATTTGTCTCTGCAATACACACATCTTCCCTAAATCGGATTATGACATGTATTCTAACTTCAGATCTGATTATTCGTGTAGCATCAAGAGCATTAATTACTTGCAAATTAATCACGAGATGTATAATGTCTGCCCCTTTTCTTCCCATTTCATGTTGCTGTGACTGAAAAGATTGATCATTCTCTGAGAGTTTAGTGCAACTTGGAGCATATAATTTTGTGAAATGATTCTCCTCTATTTTAATTAGCCCTACTCTATGAGACAGAAAAGTGACAAATAGTATTTTAGGAATTGTCTTATCTATGAAGTTATATAGCCTAATATTTAGCTCTATCCGAAATAATACCTTGAAAAACATAAGACAGTATTGTCTAAGGATGATTTCATTAACTAAAAGATCTCATCACTGATCTGTTAGGGAAGTTGATATTTCCTGGTAGAACAACCAAACACTCAGCTCTTGAAGCAAAAACGAAAACATTTCCTTAACAGTTTTTATTCTTGCATATTTTCACTTATTTAAGTTTAGGCTTAATACAATTGAAGCTATAACATTAAAATCTGCCCACTGCCAATTTGTTCCTACATATAAGAGAGAAAATACAGTCTGTCACAAATACAGACTGCATATTATTGTAAAACAATATGGGTTATAAAATAAATCGTGTCAGAAAAATTACAGCACACCCACCCACACACACAACTTTCTTAGCAACAATTGGAAGGCGTTTTGGTAAATGGGAGAGCTGCATTTACCCATTAAAAAAAATGATAAAGAAAGTAAAACAGAACAAACGCTCCGTAATACAAAATGATGCAGCCAGACATATAACGTTACCCGTCAGATTGGCTAAATGTTCACAAATTTAATTACGTAGCCTATTTAAAATAACATGATAACTAATTACAAAGCGTAGATACTAGACACTATAATGACATATGGTCATTCAACAAGTACATGTAAAAGTTTTTATTATTTTTTTATGAGGCATCCGCTATGAGTTTAACAGTTTTACCGGAAACCTCATCATATTTACCGGCCTCGATCACGATATTTCAATGATTTGGCAAAATACGTCGCGGATTCGAATGGAAACAAATCTGCTTTTTAAATGCTTGAACTTCCTATAGGTGAGAAAATAGCTGTGGGAAATAAATACACTTTGACATTATTTACTCAACACAACAATCGCGCTCCGTTCGCCATTTTGCCGGAAGCCGTCTTCTTCTTTTATTGATTTCTGCTGAAAACCTAAGCGGAGTGTGTATATCGTCACCTACCGGTCTATAATGCAATTTGAGTATAAACCATTGACTGGTATAAACACACAACTTAGGTTTAAAATGTCAAATCTGTGTTTTAAAACGAATGCCCAACGTTAGAGGACAAGAAAAAAAAAGTATTTTGGCAGACAAGCCTAAACCCGAAACGCAGCTAGCAACCTGATCCCCACTAATCTCTTTCCCCCGCCACATCTCCCCATAGCACATAGGGCATACATTCCTGACCTTACCCCTTTAAAATGCATTAAATTCCACTCTTTCATACTCTTTGTCACTTTCACACACCCCATGTGAAGAATTAGCCCTATGTCCCAGCACTACTAGCTAGGCTAATTCCAATAATGTTCTTATCATGGATGGATGGATGGATAGATCCATTCAGTATTTCCATTATGTTAATATCGCTAGAGAATACTGCAAAACGTTGAGATCTAGAGTGTGTGCATATCATGAATAGTTTGAACAGACTCTGGAGCTGCTTCCAAAACATGATGTCAGTGGATCTACTCAAAAGCATTGCAGCTATATTTATCATATTGATAATAGAAGGACAAAAATGTTCTGTATTCACCACTAACGATTGCCCTGTTACAGAAGATGGATGGCATTAGAGCCTCTGACTCCATCCCACACAAGCCCTGTCAAAATATTTCTCCCGTCATTTCTTTTCCTACATGCCCCCAATGCCTCTACACATCAAACTTTCTGCTTGCCGTATATTTTTGTACGTCCTATATGCTTTCAATTGTACTTGACATCCTCCATACACGCCGCACTATGGAAAGCAACTCAATTACAACAGTGGAGCCCATCAGTCACTTGACATTTATAATGCTCTCTCCCATCATATTTTTCACATTTCATTTTCCATCTGCACACTCCTGCTATCCTATATGCTGACACCTAAGACAGCTTAGTATCAGAGGAGTTCAATTCAGTAATTCCTTCCTTGAAGCTGAACAGACTCATTGCTTCTCACTTTACTTCTTATAAGGTTTCCACCAACGTCTTCAACTGTAATATTATTTCATGTCCAAAGTTTTTCTTAGGGATGAACGTGGGCAGCCAATAAAGACCATAGGCAGGCATTATGCTAATTTGTTACATTTTTAAGTAAGTTTGTAACAGGAAGGAACTGATTTTCCCTTCTTCCTTACTTTTTTGGTTCCACTTTAAAGTCAAACATTTTGAACACTTAGGCAGAACTGTGTGGTGATCAAGACTAATTATTTTCATTTTTGCCATTGAGAAATAAGAAAACACTGGTTTAGACTAGGCCATTCAGCATGCTCGGAAATCATATCAGGGTCACAAGGCTTTCTCAAAAGAAAAAGCCATTATGTGCACTGGAATAATGAAATAGAAGTCTTGAGCTTGAAGCTTTTAATGTGCGGTTTCAGACCCCCCACTGAAATTATTAAGATTATGATGGCTGATCCTAGACCAGTGCAAAAGTCATTTTGCACCCACAGAGCCTTAGGCAGCTGAGGGGAAGTGCTCAGCAGTGTGCTTCATCACACAATAATACAACGTTAATGACGCAGAATGGTGTCTTTCTTTGGCCCTGAAAGACGTCAAGGCAGGATGTTTAAGGAACGGTGGTCCTAATTATGCTTTTTACGCCCAACTCTGACGTGATTGACTGTTTCAAAGGAGATCCATTATTGATCCACTTCACAGACAAGTTGTATTGATTGCGAAATTCTGACAGAGTATGACTTTTCTCCGTCTTTCTCTATTCCCGCTCCAATCAGAGAGCGAACTCAGAATCAGGGCTGGAAAATATGACCTCTGGGTGCTTTTTAAAATGATCCTCCCGGAAGCATTTCGATGAGGATGTGACAGAGGATGCCCCAGCTGTGTGGCTTTGTGTGCTGTGCTGCAATCATGTGTAATGGCTGAGCAAGTTCACGCAGCATCTCTGCTTGAGTAGCAACTACCCAGCACGGCTCAGCCAGCTCCTGTCATACGCCTGTCGTATACTCAACATCTCCGAAGCTTTGTTTTTCCTCCTTGCCTGCAGAAAGGTCGCAGTGCTGTGCTGTAACTGCGGGACATATTTATCTTTGTGTGTGTGTGTGTGTGTATCTGTATCCACTGCGAAAGACAAGGAGAGACCTACTGAAATATTTGACATGACAGCAGTTTTTCAGCACCCACAGCTCCTAAACAATAATGACACAAGCAGCATAAACAACACTGGGACGAGGCTGTTAGTTTATGCTGATCTGGGATTCCTTATTATGACTCATAACCCTGACCTTTGTAAATTAGAACCTACATGTGAACACAGATCGAACTGTCAGAACTATTTTTGCTTAGTCAACTCTTATTTGTTTAATCAAAAAGATTCAAACCAAGAAAACCTGCATATTTACAAATCTTACAAATGAGATTTTTTATTTGCGAAATAACTTATAAACTTATAAATTATAACTCACATTATTTTAATGTGACATTATGTTTAATATATACACCTCTTGTTCCCCAGAGGCTTTTTTTCTGGATAAAAACCAAAGGATGAACATTCAGATGGTCTGCTGTGAATACTTTAGGGGTAAATTACCAGGATTCTGTTTCCAGGAAGAGGAAGACACATAAAATCCCACATGACACTGGCCAGAAAAGGTCATCTAACAAAGCTTGTGCAAACAAGGAGACTTATGAGAGAACAAGAGGCCATATACAGTATATATGTGTCCAGCATATAGGTTGTAATGGAAAGGAGCTATATTACTCAAAAAGATCCATGTGGAAGCATGTCTATAGAGTTTGCTAATGGCCTAGTTGTGGAAAAAGGTTTTGTGGTTGCATGAGACCTCAAAATCACAGATGATGAGTGTGTTGTGAATGTAACTCTGCCCACATCTAAAAAAAACCTATAGTGAAGTTTGATGGGGCTAGCATCATGATGAGGGACTGCATTTCTTCAGTAAAATAGATTGAATTGCAGTGAAATACTGCAATATGTTTCTGTGTGCTAAAAGAAAAGTTCAAGAGAAGGTTCAACTAACGTTCATGGTTGTGGCTCAAGAACAAAGGCGGTCCTAGTTAAATCCCAGTTATCCTAGTTATTTAACCCAATCTCAAAGCAATTTGTAACAATTTTATCGTATGGCGATTTGTGTCTAATTCGTTTTCATACACTACGCCCAGTGAGGTTTTATTTAAGTGTGGACCTTCATGCAATCGTACATTTCAAATCATATGAATTCAAATGAAATCCCCACCTTGTAAAAGAGTTATGTATTCCCATGAGATTGGGTTGCATCTCATACAGCAATAATAATAGTACCCATGGCACCAAAGATGTTTAAAGATCCTGCAAAATGTCTTCATGACATTCATTTAGCAATTAACAAATACCTAATTAGTGCTTTCAAATACAAATATCACAGAATAAATGTTGGATTAGCAATTATTTATACCCTACCATAAATTCTGCTCATGTGTAGCCTGGCTTCACAATGGCACATATTCGCAGATGATCTGTTATGGAGAGAATGTGCCATTTCTCCTGGTCTGCATGGTAAAATAAAGGCAGACCAACCCTATCTGAGCAAAAGTTTGGTTTAGGTGAAAGGTGCATGTGTTTGTATCTGATATATTTGTGTCTGTTCATTGATTTAACATGGCTTTTCCCTCTACTTCATTCAAATACCTCATTTTCTTTGCATCTCGAATGGGTTTTGCCGGTTTTCTCTAAGCTGATGCGACAGATTGTGAACCACCTGATATCCTTTCTTCTCCCCAGTGGAAGCATTTTTCCCTGATGGGAGATGGAAAAACACATCTGTTCTCTCTGATTTTATATATATAATTAATTAATTAATGAAGACTAGACTAGCAGTCGCGCCTGAACAGCAGATGGCAGTAGTGTGTAATATATATGGATTTATCGCTCCAGTTCACGCGATTGAAGGAACATGTCTGCGCCCTGAACACATGTGTAAATAAAAATGGAGAGTAGAATAACCTTGCACAAGGGTTAAACCAAGGAAAACGTTTTGAAATTATCCACTTGTGGAGAGGAAACGGATTCCAGCAATGACCTTACGGCGTTGCGAGACGTTTTTACGCGGATCTCTGCGATTTTCAACGATCCGCAAACTGACAGCAGCTGCAGAACAAGCGCCACTGTATCTGCGAGTATCAGGTGATTTATAGATTATACACCGTTTGTTTACTGTACTTGTCTCATATCGACGTGCTGTTGTTTGAAGAATATGCTAGATGTTAAACTGGCTGTTGTTTTTTTATTCGCCACCAGAAATAAAACCAAACTCATTGAAAAACAACATCGTTAGCCATGTAACAGCTTTCATGTTACCTGTCGCTTTTCCTTTATTTGTTCACTTCATAGGTTGCTCAGTTTTTCATCCACAGACAGTAAGGAAATGTCTCTTTCACTGCTCTCCGGCCAGTTTGGTGTCTTCAGATGCTTTTTTGGATAGATTGCAGAAGGGGAGAGCGGTTGTGTCCGATGAGTTTCATCACCCTGTCTCTGTTCCATCAGACAGCGGTAAGAATATCTCCAGTCCCTCTCAAAGCTTCAAGACTGCGGTTTTAGAGATAACGTGGAAAACAGAGTTCTTTGAGTCTTACCTTCATGGATATTTACGTTATAGCCTAACTTAGTTGTTAAACTAATTTAGTGTGTGTATTTTCTGCTCTCAGGTCATCAATTTTCCTTATTGCTAAAGGAACCTGATCAACCTGAAAATGCCAAATCTCTTAAAGTGGCAATAGTGGGCTCTCCGAATGCAGGGAAATCCACACTGACCAATCAGTTGATGGGTCGGAAGGTGATATTATACTATTATATGGAAAAACATTAATAGGAAAAACATTTGACTTTAATAAATGTAAAAATAAAATAAAAAAATCATGAAGAAATTATATTTCTGTTATTTACTTAATGTTGTTCCAAATTAATGATTCAATAACTACTATAGTGAACTATCCCTTTAATAACTTATGTGTTTTGCCTTACGTGTTTGTACATTTCTTACAGTTGTTTGCGGTTTCTGAGAAAGTGCACACAACAAGAGCACGTGCTGTTGGTGTCCTGACAGAGGATGACACACAAATTGTAAGTACCTCTTCTAGCCCATGCTAAATATCCAAATAAAAGTCTAGTCTGTTTAGGGAATATTCTATGTTTGATTAACATTTTCTGACCTTCTTTTTAATCAGATTTTGTTAGATACCCCTGGTCTCACAACACCATTAAAGGCTAAAAGGTGAGTATGTCATAGAGTGGTTTCTTAAAGGGGTCCTATTATGATTTTGCACTTTCAACTTTAGTTTGTCTGTAATGGTGTTTGAGCATAAAAAAGATCTGCACTGTTACAAAACTCAAGTCCGCTCCAAAGGGATATATTTTATTTAACAGAATCCACTTTCCAAGAACTACAATGAACAGTTTGTTTGGACTACAATGCAATTTTTCCGGGGCTTATAAAGTCATAATGTTTCTCATTTAAATAATCCCCGACCACGGAATACGCAAAAAAGGGTGACGAGGCCTAATTGAGCTGCATTAGAGAAGATCGTTGTCACTATGTAAAAAAAGAGAGTTTTTTTTTCCACCCTGTTTTCAAAACTCATTTTTTTGACATTCCTTAGGCTGACAAGAGGTTCATTTATTTTAAACACTGTTCCTAAACATTAAAGCCCAAATGTTTATCTGTGTGCTGCACAAACTGCTTGTTTTCTGTAGCTTTTGTTAGCTCTCATATTTGTAAGAGGGTTCACCACTTTTGTGATTTGTTTACTGTTTGTAGTACCTTAGTTTTCCGACAAATATCAAGTTTAAATGGTGGATAACGTCGTATCTATAATGTATAAGGAAACATACCACTCTGAAATGTCCTGTGAAGTATGTGCTCACAAAGTCTGTGCCTGAAATCCGTTCTGCACGAACCTCTTGTTTGTTAACATCGCCAGGGTCTGAATTAGGCTGGAAACGGTTTGAAATTGACGCCATCCTTAATATTTACACTAGAGAAGAACTTGCAGTTATGGAGGGGCGAACATTTCCTGAATACGCGCTAAGCCGTGCCAATCACAACACACTGGGCCAAAGCATCAATTATGAAAACATATTCTAGTACACCCCAAAAACAAAATCAAGACTTTGTTAAAGGGCAGATAATAGGACCCCTTTAATAACATTAGGTGAAGTGTATAATTGTTTGCATGTTAAAAAAATATTTTATTATACAGACATATAACAAAACAATATAACAAGTTTAGTTTGTGTTTATTTGTTTCAGACACCAGCTGGAGAAATCGCTCCTAGTGGATCCTTTTGAGTCACTACAAGAAGCTGATCTAGGTAGCAAAATCTTAGTTTTCTTGTTTATTTCTTAGTCTGTTAAAAAAGAAGATACCAAGCCAGTATCCATCTGTGTGTGATAGTTGTGTCATGTTATTAGTAGGGCTGCCCCCTAATAGTCGACTAAACGTTAGTTGACGAGAAGGGGCTTAGTCGACCAATTTTATTCGTCTGTTAGTTGCAGGGAAAAAAACTCCATTGGAAGTCACACAGTCCGTGAGGGACTGATCGTAAACGATGGGTCCTTGTGGTAATTAAAGTATGTCAGGCAGGATATCCAAATATTCGCCTATCATCCATCGACTTGGACATGAAAGTAGCAGCGAGTTTACGTAGCTGCTCGCTCTAACATTAAACTAGAAAAATATGCACAATTACTCATATCTAAATGTTTGTGCAGAGTGTGGAAGATAAAGTATAGAGCGCTTACTGCATGACATAGAGGCGCCAGCATGATCAAATTTTTTGTTCTGATAACAGTGGAAACAACGAAAAATACTGTAATTTTTGGTCTATCAGATAAATACATAATCTCAGTCTATGTGAACTGGAGCGCGTCACTTAAATGAACCGAAACTCGGCGTATAGGCTTGCCTCGCAGACATGAGATTGATGAGAAATATATCTATAGAAAGTTTGAAATGTCTACTTTTAAACAAACTAATTAAAAAGCGAAAACAAATACTCTTTATGTAATCCGTATGAAAGGTGCATTTCTCTCTAAAGGCACATCCCCAGGAAAATACCATAATGATCCCCTTTAATTATCTCCCTAATACCTTTAACCAGTTGTTTATGCAAAACAATTGTGAGGATGGCCACCTGATTAATGACCACCTGGTCAATGACCACCTGGTCTGGATACTGAAATGCCCAATGTGGGTTCAGGAAAGTACTACAGACCATCTTGTCTGTCTTGGAAGTTATATTTGATATGCTTTTATTAGGAAAGACCCTGATGTATGTATGACACAACATGGTAACTTGGAATTTTGAAGGATTTGTACCAAGTGAATTTTAGAGTTTATCTTCATTGAAAGATTTCTATCAAGGTTGCAAATGTCCTGTCTGGCCTGCATAAACTGGAACTTGGGAGTACCTCAAGGAAGTTTTTTATGGGTATCTCTTTTTTTATTATTGAAATAGACAGAATTGCAAAAGTCATTGGTTCTTGTGTTCACTGTAGTTTATATGTACAGTGCATCCGGACAAGTATTCACAGTGCCTCACTTTTTACACATTTTGTAATGTTACAGCCTTATTCCAAAATGGATTAAATTCATTATTTTCCTCAAAATTCTACAAACAATACCCCATAATGACAATGTGAAAGAAGTTTGTTTGAAATCTTTGCAAATGTATTTATTTATTTAAAATAAAAAAAATCACATGTACGTAAGTATTCACAGCCTTTGCCATGACACTCAAACTTGAGCTCAGGTGCATCCTGTTTCCACTGATCATCCTTGAGATGTTTCTACAACTTGATTGGAGTCCACCTGTGGTAAATTCAGTTGATTGGACATGATTTGGAAAGGCACAGACATGTCTATATAAGGTCCCTCAGTTAACAGTGCACGCCAGAGAACAAACCAAGCCATGAAGTCCACGGAATTGTCTGTAGACCTCCAAGACAGGATTGAATCGAGGCACAGATCTGGGGAAGGGTACCTGATGATCCAAGAACCTGATGGTCACTCTGACAGAGCTCCAGTGTTTCTCTGTGGAGAGAGGAGAACCTTCCAGAAGAACAACCATCTCTACAGCACTCCACCAATCAGGCCTGTATGGTAGAGTGGCAAGACGGAAGCCACTCCTTAGTAAAAAGCACATGACAGCCCACCTGGAGTTTGCCAAAGGGCACCTAAAGGACTCTCAGACCATGAGAAACAAAATGTTCTCGTCTCATGAAACAAAGATTGAACTCTTTGGCCTGAATGGCAATCGTCATGTCTGGAGGAAACCAGGCAACGCTCATCACCTGGCCAATACCATCCCTACAGGGAAGCATGGTGGTGGCAGCATCATGCTGTGGGGATTGTTTTTCAGTGGCAGGAACTGGGAGACTAGTCATGATGGAGAAAAAAATTTATGCAGCAATGTACAGAGACATCCTTAATGAAAACCTGCTCCAGAGCGCTCTGGGCTTCAGACTGGGTTGAAGGTTCATCTTCCAACAGGACAACAAGCCTAAGCACACAGCCAAGATAACAAAGGAGTGGCTACGGGAAAAAAATCCTTGAGTGGCCCAGCCAGAGCCCAGACTTGAACCCAATTGAACATCTCTGGAGAGAGAAAAATAGGTTTGCCAAGCTTGTAGCATCATACTCAAAAATACTTGAGGCTGTAATTGGTGCCAAAGGTGCTTCAACAAAGTAAAGTAAAATAATTAATTTGATCAATTATGGAATAAGGCTGTAACATAACAAAATGCGGAAAAAGTGAAGCGCTGTGAATACTTGCTTATTGTAGATGTATGCACTGTAGATGATATCTGCATTTGCTACAGAAGAAAGTACATGAGTACTATAGAGCGAAAAATTCATCTGAAGATAAACAAAATGCAATCTTGGTCAACACAGAATGGTTTCAAGTTCTCACAAACAAAAACTGTCAGTATGCATTTCTGTCAGCAGAGCAAGTTGTAAAAGAGACCAGGTTTATTGCTCACATTAAATGACTTTAAAAACAAATGTTTTAAAACAAATAAATGTTTTATCCAAAACCAAATGTGGAGCAGAGAGTTCAACTCGTATGAATATAAACAGAACTTTGATTCACTTAAAGTTGGACTATGGAAGGATAATTTATGGAAATGTATTATCAGCCAGGGTATCGTATATACGACTTTTAGATACTGTACACCACCAAGGCATACAATTGGCTTTAGAAGCCTACAGAACATCACCAGTCCAAAGTTTATATGTGGAAGTCAATGAACCATCCTTGGAATCAGTCGACTAAAGTTGGCTCTACAATATGCAATCAAACTTAAAACAAATAAGGAAAATCCAGCCTATGCAGCAGTTTTTTTTCAAGTCCGCATTCAAAAATATGTGAAAGTAAATCATATTACATCCGTCCATTTGGTCTATGCATTAAAACCCATCTGTAGAATCTGATAGTGGATTTAAGCATTTTGAAACAGACATATTTTTGCAAAAATCCAAATAATTATCACCAACAATTTTTGGACATGAGCTGGGTACCTGGCCACTCGGGAATCTCTGGCAATGAGCAAGCAGACAGTGCTGCTAAAGAAGCATTATCTACAGAACTCTATACCCTTCATAGTTCTGAGACCAACTTTAAATACATGCATAAAAAATAAATGGCAATTGGAATGGGATCAGTGCTTAAACAACAAATTACATGAAATAAATTTTGATGTTGGGGGGGAAAAACAAAACCTATTCCATTTTAATAAAATCGCTGGGTTCAAGTCACTTAAAAACAATGTTGGATTGGACACTCGAGACTCTTTTTTTTATTGTGTTCTAAAAAAAGTGTTGAAGTTTTCTTGTCAGAATCCACTGTCCGTTAAATGTATTTTGCTTGACTGTAATACTTCTACCCCTTTGAGAAACGTGTTGATACTTTTGAAAAGGTTTTTAACCAATTAAAACCAAATTTAGTCTTAAGGTTTTTAGCAAAAAATAATAAACCGCTTATTTAGTTTTATTTTTGATTAACTAAACCTGGCTCTCGCCATGAACATAGCCATAGTATCTGGAATGGTGGTAAAGGAAATAAAATAAAATAAATAAAGGCACATCCACTATATTGCGAAGACGGCGAGTCCGCATCGTCAACTTCATCTTTGCAACCGACACAAAGTGTTAGTGTCGGCTGCAAAAATGAAGTTGACGATGCTGACTCGCCGTCTTTATTAATAAATAATTAAAATGTCTTTTTGCTATTTTCTCCGCATAAGTTTTATTCGTGCGCTTGAACGCGGAATAGGCAATATGTTTACACATATATAGGCCTAAAGGCTCATTATGGTTTTGCATTCCCCCCAGCATATATTTATGTAATTCAATGAATATACTAATAGACTAGAAAAACCTTTAGTTGGGGCAGCCCTAGTTATTATGACCCACTAGGTGGCATCAGTAAACCTCTGGGTGGGTGGCCCAATAAATCGTAAAATTATTTAAATGTTGTAATTTTGATTAAAATGCTAAAAAATGTAAATTTCAGCTTAGATAGAAGGGCCTTTGAATATAGACTAGTCTTTGACGAAGGGGGGCCTTGGAGGAGCACGCCCTCCCCCACTGGATTATGACTCATGTGCTGCATCTTCGTTTTCTCAGTTTCTCCTTTATATTTGCAGTGGTGGTGTTAGTTGACGTGTCTGATAAATGGACCCGCAGTAAGCTGGACTATGAGGTGCTGAAGTGTCTGGCCCTGAATTCTGATGTCCCTGCCATCCTTGTCCTCAATAAGGTATTAGCTGTGTCATTTTATATTGATCTCTCTCAGTCTTGACCATAGGATTAGTTTGTGGAGGAAATTACCATCTCTCTTTCTGGATGTCCCATCTCTTATCTTACAGAGAGAGGGGGGTTATATAGCTGTATTTGCTATCACAGAAATAAATGTCACTATCAAACTCAATTAATGATTTACATCTGGTACACATAGAGGGGCTTTAAAAGAGATCATAAAGCAAGCATAGACTCTTAATCCACAGGTGGACCTTCTGAAGAACAAAACGCTGCTGCTAGACATCACGGCACAGCTGACAGAGGGAGTGGTGAATGGAAAGAAGTTTAAGATCCGTGGCGCAGTGAAACAATGTCGGAAGTTAGCAGCTGAACCCCATAGCAGACATGCTGAAAAAACTCTTTCTGAGAGCAAGGAGGACGGGCTGTCTCAGGAGGGTCAGGACAAAGACAGACTGAGCCAAGAGGCACTGAAGGTCCTGAAGAGCCGCAGGGGGTGGCCACATTTTAAAGATGTATTCATGTTAAATTCTCTTGACAGAGAAGATGTGGAAACAATAAAGGTTAGAGAACACATTTGAGACTTCAAGAAAAATGTAATTTGCTTTAAAACCAAAAACTGATCGTTGTCAAGTATTGTGCTTTTTGACCTGTGTTTGAACATTTGTGTTACAGAGGTACCTGTTTGAAGGTGCAAAGCCCCGCCAGTGGCAGTACCACAGTGATGTACTGACCGATCAGGGTCCGGAGGAGGTGTGCATTAACACGATCAGAGAGAAACTACTACAGTGTCTCCCTAAGGAGGTGCCGTACACTATGACGCAGGTGGGTTATGATTTGTGGTGTATACACTACAGCTCAATTTCTTCAAACGTTTTTCATATGTCTGTTATGCTCACCAAGGCTGCATTTAATTGATAAACAATACAGCAATATTGAGTTTTTGATCAAATAAATGCAGCCTTGGGGAGAGACCTCTTTAAAAAACAAAAAAATTGCACCAACCTCAAACTTTTGAATGGTTGTGTATATAAAAACGGTGTTGAAATACTAGCACTTGGAATGAGTATTTTTTTTAAATAAATACATATTAGTAGTACTTTTATTCAGCAAGGATACATTAAATATTAAAGACTTTAACATTGTTACACAAATATTTCTGTTTTTCAAAAAAAAAATTGTTCTTTTGAGAGGCTCTTAGAATATATGGATTAAGCAGCATTACAAACAGCAATGCAGCATTTCAACTTTGATAATAAAAAGAAATGTAATGTAATGAGCACCAAATCAACATATTATTAGAATAATTTTTGAAGGATCATGTGACTGAAGACTGGAGTAATGATGCTGAAAATTCATCACAGGGGTAAATGACAATATAAAAAAGTAAAATGCAGTCATATTTCCCATATTCAAATTTTCTTGTTCTGGTCTCCTTTTGTTTTTTCATTATTAATTCTCCTGTTAGAAAACACTCTTTTGAGAGCAGAAATGCCCAGGAGAATATTGAAGCTGGATCAGTATCTATTTTACCCCCAGTATGATTCTCATTATTTATAAATCGGGAATTTCTTCAGTCATATATCCGTCTGTCCATCCTTCAGAATATTTTCCATTACAAAATATGAATTGACCGTTTTGTATTATTGTTTCATGTTTGCTGGAATGTTATTCATTTTGTTCCTTATTATTTTGGTCTTTTTTTTTTTTTTTTTTTTTTTTTTACAGCAAATTGAAATCTGGAAGGAGTCTGAGGATGGGGTACTTGATATAGCCATCAAACTATATGTGAAAAAAGACACTCATATGGTGAGCTCTCTGATTCCTTCAATGTTTTCTTTTTTCATTCAGGAAGGCTAGTTTCCCATCAGGGAACCTCAGTTTTATTGTAGACATTTTGTGGAATTGTTTTTTAAACAAATGGCGGTTTCTCACTAGCTGAAGAAACAGTAACATTATTATACTACACTATAAAATAAAACCTTTTATTCTTTCTTTCTTGCAGAAAATGGTTATTGGTCCTGGAGGTCAGTTGATAACCAGAATAACCCAGGAAGCTGAAAATGACCTAATGAAGATTTTCTTACGTAATGTGCGATTAAAAATCTCTGCGAAGCTGCAGAAGTGAGGTTCACAGTTAAGTTCAGATGATGAAGGTCAGAGCCTGATGCATACAGAGGGATGCGGAAACATGAAAAGTTATTTGAACTCAAAAGTATATAATGTGAGGTTATAATGTGAGGTGGATCTTAACAGACCCCCCTCAATTTTCTAAACTGAACTTAAAGTTGATTAAAGCCACATTACATGGTTTTATGTATCATTTTAGTTCAATAGCAATATTGTAGTATCACAGCTGCCATTATATATCTTGCTGCTTTTGATTAATAAAAAATATCTATATATTCATAAATGGCAAAAGTATAGAATCACATCTGCTTTGAGGGTGAGGACAGGTTCACTTTCTATCTTCACTTTTTTCTGGAAGCAGTTAAAAAAAAGAAAAAGATTATTCATTCTTCATTGTCTTCAGTGTGGTCAGGCTGTTATCTGTGGTGGAGTCTTGCTGTTTAACTGAAGGTCTTCTGTTATGCCATTACACTGACCTGAAATCATTCAACTGCAGGCCTGGCTTCAGCTCTAACATGTAAGGTGGGCTGTAGGACTATCAAAGGGGGCTGAACCGTTGGGGTGGTTGCCAGGGTGGACCCGGGCTGCATACTGCAGCTGAGTGGAACCCGTTGAAATAATCTGTATCTGTCTATGTAACTTTTACATCAGTTGAGTAAATCCATCAATAAATCGATTTTAGTCAGTGGTAAATGTTTCGAGTAATAAAGAATAGGCCATAAAGTTCTCATGTTGCTGGACTCCAGGGTTATGGCCATTTTATCTACGGACTGCAGAAGTCATTGCTTCTTTGACACAGTCAAAAATATGAATTGCACATATGGAGCTTATAGAATAAACTCATTCATTCACATTTAATTGTGTAAATCTCTTTTGTTTTATGATACACTGCTGTTCAAAGGTTTGATCTGGTAAAATACAGTAAAACGGTAATATTGTGAAATGTTATCGCAAGTTAAAGTAGTTGTTTTCTATTTGAATATAGTTTATTCCTGTAATGGCAAATCTGAATTATTAGCATCATTGCTCCAGTCTTGAGTGTCACATGATCCTTTAGCAAATTCTAATTTGCTAATTTAATGCTCAATAAAAAATTTTTATCAATAATTTAAAAAAGTCATACTGATCACAAACTTTTGAACAGTAGTTTATTTTAACTAAAAATGAATAGATGATAAAAGAATAAAAGATTATCATTTATCTTGTCTTTAGCTCTGAGAAGCACAAGTGCAATCTTAAAAATAAAGGTTCCATATTTTATTTTATTTTTTGCTTAGTGTGAAAAGCATTTTATTAGTCTAAAGAACCTTTTCCAGTATAAAGTGCAATGGAAAGTTTCCATGGATGTTCTTAATGGAACCATAGATGCCAATAAAGAAACATTTTACCAACTACATATACCTTTACATATTCTCTGATGGCCAAAAGTGGATTAAGGCTTTGTAAACACAATTAATATTAATGAAAATAAAACAAGCAGAACATTTAATTCAATATTGACTTATATTTATTGACATTACACACAACAACAGTCTCGTATAACACACTATAGGCTATAAAGTTGTATAAAAATGATCAGAATCGCAATGTTAGTTGATTTAGTCCATTTAACATTTGTTTTTCCGCTCTTTTTATCCATCCGTTCACTCATCTGGTTTTGACTGCTTCATCCGTTGCTCTGAAGTTCACTTCACGTGTGCTTTGTCCTCTCATATCCAGATGATTTTTGAGAGAAGGCAACAGAACCCTTACCATTGCTAAACTCAGTAATGGTAACGGTTTTATCGCCACTCTCTGTCACAATGTTTGTGGGTCCAGGAAACTGTCGGAGGCATATTGACCCCCCTGGGTAGTACATCATCTATACTGTAGTGTCTCAATAATGAACTTACAGTATACGATGATATCCTGTCTAGAGGGCAAGGTTGATGAAACACTTTTCAGAAACAACTTTTCTTTTCAGAAACATTGTCAGAATATTTTTAAAGAACTAAAATCGTATTTGACTGTTGTCAATGAGTTAGAAATGTTACATATCCCAAATCAATTTACAGAAAGTGTAAAGAAGTTTTCCATACTTAAGTTCTCCTGCAGAAATTCTTTCCAAATCTTGAAAGATGATCACACCTGTGGAAGGTCCACCACATGGGTCTATTCATCTGAAAGGAAGAGCAGCTGCCATCCTGTAGTTCATAGTCACCGGGCGACACACTCACCTTTAGGTCTGCGTCCTCAGTACTCCTGCAGGAAGTGTTGGAAAAACAGTTGAATTGCCTTCATCTGTCACCTTAACCCGTCTTTTCACAAGTCTGTTGTCTCCATGCTGTTAAGCGATCGTAAACACTGCCCTCTTGGTCCTGAGTTTTAATGCTTGCTGCTCATTTGCATATGATGACACAAAGGCTGGTCCGTCCTCATCATGTCTCTGCCCTTCACTCTGTTGACCAATCAGATTCATTCCCTATATCAGACCCTGAACAGCTACTTAGTACCAGGACTTGCTCTCACGCGAGGTGTGAACCCCCCCCCCCCCCCCCCCCCATTTGAAATTGTACCAGAAAGTCAATTTCAATTGACATGTTATGTAAGTTTCTTAAGCTGTTATCTAGCTAGAAGTGCATATTAATAATGTATGCAAATAAAAATGTTGCAATAAAATTACAAATTACACAATATTTATATTATATTTGTGCTAAAATAGTTAATAAAACCTCTTGAGACTGAACTTAAATATTTTAGAAGTCTATAACTTGGCTGCATTTTACAAATGGACACATTTTTCAATTTATCCCCAACATTTAAATCATTAAGATGGATTTCATGACGTTACAGTAGTGCAATGGCAGATTCATGGATTAAAGTGGCCAATTGTTGATTGACTACCAAAAAATCACCTCTGGGTGTCTGTCCTCATACCCATGTGTGAGCTGTGACAAATTAACTTGATTCTACATCTGTAGTCGTCCTCAGCATCTAGCTGTTAAAGGTCTATTGGCTAACATGGGAGTGGCCCCCCGCGGTTACTGTGGAGACAGACTCCCGGTTAGGGTGGGGTCGGGGGGTGTTTGTGACTGCTTGGGCCATGCTTACTGATAAAACAAGATTGTGGCCTATCTGAGTTGCACCAGCATGTAGCAAGCCTCTGACACCTTATCTGCCACTCGGATAGATGGACATTTCTGTTAATTTGTGATGACTTCACTGAATTTGACTGGCTGTGGCCGGTTAGACATGAAGGGAGCTGGAAACTGCTTTTTATGAAACACAAGATTTCACCTGATCTAGCTGAACTGGGGTCATTTAAACTTAATGATTGTTGAGTGCTGGCATAATGTGTGAAGATTCAATTCTTGGAGAACAATCCTGCTATATCAGCATATTCTTTCTTTCTTTCTTTTTTTCTTTTCTTTTTTTAAGCAAAACACTTAAGATGATTAGTAATGGCTTACTCCTTACTCCTTTCCTTGGTGGTTACACTCTCAAAAAAGGTTGTCACTGGGGCGGTTCCCTAAGGTACACAAGTTGTAAAAGTACATATTAGTACCTATTTCCGCTATTGTACCATAGGGTACTGCCCCATTGACAACACTACACCTTTTTTATCTGACAGTGTTGACAGACTGAGCAGGGACCTCCGTTGTAATGTATTAAAATTAGTGTTGCACTATTTAATGTGTTTACATAGCATGCTTCATTATGATGCTTGCATTGCACGCCCATTAAAATAAATTAAAATCCATAAAAGCATTTTCTTCTCTGCATTCTCATAGCTTGCTTTCTAATCTAGTTGTCTAATAAACCTGGCATTGTACGAATATTGCCGATTCTTTGACTAATTGCTTTTCTCCGATAAAAGCGTCTTCTAAATGCATCAATTTAAATGTAAAATAAATCATTTGTATTTATTTTTCATTTATATTGATATACAGAGACAATACAGTATAAGTGTACATTTAATTTGACTTTTATTGAATTTATGAAAACAAATATTACAGGAAGAACAATGAAACATAAGCTTAATTAACGCAACATTTAATTTTTAATTTTTTCAAAATTGTTTTGAGTTCAAACAGTGGACCCCCTGTTGAAGACCCATGTTCTAGACATGAGAGAGAACTAACTGCTATTTCGTGCAAAACATAATTGCCTTTAAAAAAAAATAAAAATTATTGTACTATATTTTAGTTCAATAATATTTTTGTATGTAATATTTTGTTCACAGACTGAAGTTCTCTTTTTAAAGAATACACTTGACAGATTATTGCGGCAGTGAAAAAAGTTTAAAAAAGTGAACTTTTACAGAAAGTTTACATTTATTGTAATGGAAAAAAATGACAAAAATACCATTTTCAATTTTTATATGAAATATATATTTTCCAAAACACATTTTACTCTAAAACTGTGAGAAATCTAAACAAAATGTGTTCCAAATTTGAGGTTAATATCTAAAAAAATATGACCTTTCAAGAAGACTTTGTTTGGAGCTGTCCCAAACATTTCCAATAGATGAAATTCGTCTCCCATCCTTTTTGAAATAGATACAAGTGTGACTATTTTTTTCAGGACCATTTAACCTTTTTCCAATCATGCCCATGATTTTTGTCTGTGTGTGTGTGTTAAATCAGCAAGTGCCAAAACTAAACATAACATTTTTCAATCAAAAAGGTCCAAACAGCAGCGGAGAGTTAAATAGTCTAAACTATTTAAAAAGTTTTTGTCAGGTGTTTTAAATTAAATGTGCATCATATTTAACTCTGTTTATCGAATTCGAATGTGATCTAGTCATTTTAATAGGAATTCATGCAATCATTACAATGAAAAAAAAAAAAATAATGAAACATTTTCATATTGGTCATGCAGAATTGAAAATGACAACAACAAGACAATGCTCCTGCCCAAATTGCAACAACAACCAAGAAGTGGCTGGTCCATCATGCTCATGTTTTGGCCAGATTTGAACCCTACAGTGAATATTTAAACTCAAACTAACTGGGAAACATTTTTCAACTATGAACTGTTTGAAGCCATCAACTTTGAGTGGAACAACTCTTCCTCCAGTAAAAAAGGTGTCTGCAAGCACACGGCTTAAACAAAACAAATGGGAAGGCTATTCCATGCTAAGTTAATTTATCTACAGTGTTTGTGCAATTCTTCCTAATTTCCTGACCAGTGATTTGTGATTAAAATGGATTAAAGACCACTAAATATTACAACGTTTGACATGGCCCACTTTTTGTTTTTCCCTGGAGAGTGCAACTAACCTTTTTTGCCCACAAAAGTTTGCTAGTGTCCACATGTTAAGAGTACAGTCTTAAGGTCTTTACTACTTGAAAATAAACTTGGAGGTGTTTAGCAAGATGGTTTGAAGTGTTTAACTGCCTAAACACATTAAAAAACAGTATATAATTGCACTTAAGTTGCCATACTGCTGTCCAGGATTATTCTGGCCTTTTTTTGATAGAGAAGAGAAGCCCTTAGCAAATGACCTGAAACCATATTTAATGCATGATTTCAATGTTCAAGATTGGAAATTACCCACTGAATGCGCAACTTGGACAGTTCAACCAAGAGCCAATAAATAGTGAAGACTTCCTGCAGTAATGAGGGGACAAACTGCTGGGGTGATTAACACCAATATGTGTGTGTCTGTATGGGTTTGGAGGAAGTGTTAGGGAACCCTTGGCCTCCAAAGTAAGATACACCCCCCTTTCCCCCAGATCCAGAGAATGTTGTTTCTGCACACCTTTGTTGGCAGGCTGGAGCACAAACTGGGAACTGGGAGAGACAAAGAGACAGATCAAAGACGCGACTGATGTTTTGACAGAAGTGCACATACACACCTCTGTCCTCTTTGAAGTGTTGGAAAGGTAGCAACCTAAGGAAAGTCCTAGCATGTCATTGGCTTTGGAAGCTACAAACCTCTGGACAAGTCTCTTTAGTTTGTTGCTCCAGGCTCATGGTCATGTATCTCCCAGAGGAATGGCTGGACTTACCTTACCAAATGAATCATTTGGCTAATAACTATGGATATTATCCACAAGGTAAGACTGTCTTTACATTACTCGCATTTCGAGAAGTTCAAATTCAATTTCAGGTATGAATTATGAGTTTTTCAAAAGACTTTAAAGAGGGAGAACCCTCAAAAAAGTGTTCAACAAACAAGTGTCATGCTGGACAACTAATGTTGTAAATATGTAACATTTTGGTGAATGAAAATGTGAAATGATTATATTATTGTTTAGACTGTAAGGAACCCATCTGCCGAACTCAGCACAGCACCAATGGCAGAATGAGCAGTGCTGAAGCGGAACTTACCTCACTTCCAGTTCACGTATCACTGCAAGATCGAGAGCTTTGGGACAAATTCAGCAGTATCGGCACAGAGATGCTGATTACTAAATCTGGCAGGTATGCACTTATTCGGTATCGGTGCCTTTATGTCTGGTTTCACAGATCAGACCTAAGCCTAGACTAGGGTGACCATATTTTGATTACCGAAAACAGGACACTCGGCCCGGCAATGAGATACTCAAATGATACTCGAAGTTTACTCAAAGATTCCTTATTAATTTCAATACATTTAAAGTATGCCCTCTCTGTATGGATAGAAAATTGTTATATTCGGGCCAGGACAGGACTTCAAAACAGGACGTTTGGTCACCCTAGCCTAGACTAAAATACATGTTTGAGCTGTCTTTTACTACTCAAACTTAAATTAAAATATGTCAGTGCCATTGTTTTGTCTCAAGATGCACACCAGTATATTTTTTTGTCCAAGGCATGTTTATAAAAGCTATAATTGTCCTAATTGAAATAAGGCCTAACCCTGGCTTAATCTAAACCAGGCCATAATAGTGATATAACAAATGTAAAATGGAATTATGTTGGGATTTACACTTATTTAGCGCAAGAAATATTTGTCAATAGTCAGGTTACAACGTGAAAAGGAGCTGTTCTTAAATGCATTCAGTGAACCGTTCATTTTGTTGAATAGATAAGCACATGAATCCTACAAGAATTACCGATCAAAAATTCACTTTATGGAGGGCGTCTTCTAATATGTGATGACTAATTGTTATGGTGTGTTTCCGGTGTACTTTTATTTCAGGCGGATGTTTCCCAGCTGCAAAGTAACAGTGACAGGACTGAATCCTAAAGTCAAGTATTTGGTGATAATGGATATGGTGCCGTTTGATAACCGCAAGTACAAGGTACCTCCCCTTCACCCCTCCCAAATGGCACATACACACGTATTCAATTCAACCCCCTCCATTCTCCCTCACAAACACACATACACTACCATTCAAAAGTTTAGGGTCAGTAAGAATTGTAAAAAAAAAAAAAAAAAAAAAAAGTATACTTTTGCACATGTTACAAAAGATTTAAAATAAATGCTGCTCTTTTGACCTTTTTATTTATCAAAGATTCCTGAAAAACATGTCTCACAGTTTCCACAGAAATATTAAGCTGCACAACTGTTTTCAACATTGATGATAATAATAAGAAATGTGTCTTGGGCACCAAATCATCAAATTAGAATCATTTCTGAAGGATCATGTGACACTGAAGACTGGATTAATGACTGATGAAAATTTTGCTTAGTCATCACAGAAATAAATGGTTTTACTGTATTTTGGTCAAAAACTTTAGTCTTGGTGAGCATAAGAAACTTCTTTCAAAAACATTTTGAGTTTAATATTAAACTATTTTAAGTCTCTATCTCCTTAGTTCTATTCCTTAATATGAATAATTTAACCGTACCACATGACATCTTTAGCTCCAGATGAATAACGATGTCCAGATGATATAGCGAATTTTTATCGAAGTTAAAACCAAAGACCTAAAAAAAAAAAATTATGAATGGACGAGTATTGATAGATTAACGATTGTTGTATTCTATGTTCTTATATTGTTACAGTGGAATAAGGATCGTTGGGAAGTGAACGGTTCAACTGATCCACACCTGCCCAATCGGTTCTTCATCCATCCAGACTCTCCAGCACCTGGAGAGAAATGGATGCAGTATCCACTCTCCTTCCACAAGCTCAAACTGACCAACAACACGCTCAACTCCAATGGCCTGGTGAGCTTTTAGAAATGGGGAAAATGTTTTGGTTGAAAGGTTCATAAAGAAAGCTTATTCAGAGAAAGTATTTAATGTTTTCAGGATTACATCTGACCGTTTATACTTCTGTTTCTCTCCACATTCATTAGGTGGTTCTCCATTCCATGCACAAATACCAGCCCCGTCTACACATAGTCCAGTCTCCAGACCCATATAACCCTCACAACTCTGGCGGTTACCTGCGCTTCACCTTCCCTGAAGCTGCTTTTATAGCCGTCACAGCCTACCAGAACCAGGAGGTGAGGACCGACATTTCACATGTGATGAATACTGTATGGGAAAAATAGGAAATTTAGAACTGGCCTTCAAATAGGCTATGCTTCTTTTTTTTTTGGAGTTCCACTGCCATCTAGTGGCTCGAATTCACGAATCCAAAGATTCAACGTATGCATGAAGTATGTATCCTAATTAAAAATGGATACAATAATATAATCTAGTATCCAGTGCAAAAGTATTTGAGGCTTGTATCTTGCATTTTTCTAATTTCAAATTTTTTTTTAATCTCAAAATAATTTAAGTGAAAGTTGAAAAATGTGCCAGACTTCAAAGTGTCTCTCATTTGGCGCTTGATTCATTATTTTCTATAAGTCTTTAAAAAAAAAAGTGTTAACCAGCATGTCTGTGGTTTTTGCTGATGGTACACTTTATGTTTCTTCCTCAACACAGATCACAAAACTCAAGATTGACAACAACCCCTTTGCCAAAGGCTTTCGTGACAGTGGACTGAACAGGAAAAGGTGAGAGACAATTCATTAGAGATGATTCATAAGGTCAGGTCAGTTAGAGATGATTACTATAGCAGGTCACCACAAAAAGTGATAGAGAGCTATTTTCATCATTTCTTTCTTTAATTCGGGAAAATTCATTCAAATGTCTCCTTTAGAGAATATGACAGTTTCAGGGCTGATTAATTATAATTCTTTTCAACCATTCGAGTAAATGAGCTAGATTTTCATAATTCCAAAGGGCATAGTGTATTTAATAGAATTTACATATTGTTTCCTGTCCTGACTGTTGAAATGACCTTCACCCTGATGAGTAATTCTGATATTTTTTTATTCATTATAACTTTATATAATTTCTCCTCATTAGGTTTAGAGTTAAAGAGACCCAAGAGACCCAGGATTCAGATGGACAGGTCAAACAAGATTTGACACCAAATGGTATGGTTTCCATAAAGATTTTTTTTATTGTTGCTTTACATCATGTGCATTAGTGTTGCTTGATGTTTCTGTTTTGATGACCTGTTGCCAGCAGCAAAGGGGATTTTTACCCTCAATCATGAGGGTCACCTTGATGTGCCCTACATTTTACTTACTTAATTATTGTGTACATTTTTTCTTTTGTCCAATACTAGTGGGACGGTCACAGAAAGACGAGGATGTGGATGTGGATGTGACCGTGTCCAGCTCTGTTGACTGCAGCAGTACCCTGCATTTTTCAGATGTGGCTTCCTCTGTCACCCCAAACCCTTTTATATCAGCCTTCATAAACCTCAGCACGACTGGAGGACCTTCACCCCAGCAGACCCACACCATTCTCAGCCTCAGTAACAGACACCTGAACAGGTGAGTCTGGCTTTGTGTGATGCAGTGAATATAGCAATATAATCATACGATAATATTTTGCTGCAGTCACTCACACTGTAAAATAATCATTCTTGCTCTAAACCTGTATTACATTTTATCATAGCTATTCAGAGGTGAAAAGGGTGACAAAGATGAAAACCCCCTTGGAAAGAAAGTATCAGCCAAGCTATAAAATGTGGACTTCCAGTAAATTTTAGCATGGAGATATAGGAATAAAACCCAGTCTATACCCCATATAAAGTAAAAAAAACAACAAACAAAAAAACACTTCTCTTCACTTCAGTTGTCATAGGCCACACTGTTGCATTTATAAAACCTATTTAATTAAATATGACAATACAATGCTACTTCTGCTTATACTACTACTACTACTACTACTAATAATAATAATAATGAACATGCAGACTTGTAAAACGTTTGAAATTTAAGTGTTTTTGATAATGGAACACATTGATTGACTATTTGCTAATTCTATAATAATTCTAATAATTACACAAATCAATAAAGAAATATATTACTAAAGTAATGAAACTATTGTACTGTAAAATATAATTTATTTATTAATAATAATAACAATGATCATTATAATTTCATTTTACAGAACTAAAATAACAGAGTAAAATTACAAGTAAAATGATTAATTTCTTTGCTTTCAAATGTTAAACCGGTGAACGTGGTACTACAAGTTCCTGGATCAGCATCCTTGTTGATCCTGGAACAACATTCCAATCAACCAATCAGATTTGAGGGACAAAATGTTCGCATGAGACGTTAAACCGAGGTCCTGACTCTCTGTGGTCATTAAAAATCCCACGATGTCCTTCGGAAAAAGAGTAGGGGTGTAACCCCGGCATCCTTGCCAAATTTGCCCATTGGCCTCTGTCCATCATCATGGCCTCCTAATCATCCCCATATACTGATTGGCTTTATCACTCTGTCTCCTCTCCACCAATCAGCTGGTGTGTGGTGGGCATTCTGGCACAATATGGCTGCCGTCGCATCATCCAGGTGGATGCTGCACATTGGTGGTGGATGAGGAGATTCCCCTCTTTCATATGTAAAGCTCTTTGAGTGCCCAGAAAAGCGTTATATAAATTTAACGAATTATTATTATTAGGTTTACAGTTTATGTCAAGTTCAGGCTTACAATCAGGGTTAGATGCTTCTACATCACAACATCAGTATTATTCACATATAATTTCCCTCTGATTTTATGAATAAGTTATTGGTAGGGTTAGGTTTAGAAGTAAGGATAGAGTTTGGAACATGTTTTTGGACAGGAATGTTGTTCCATGATCAACAAAATATGTTGATACCAGGCAAAAGTAACCCATTAAACCATAATGCTTTTATATGAAAGGAAAGGCTGAAGGAAAAACGGTGATATTTGCATCCTTGGAGATCAAAATTATTCTGCGTTTATTCCTTTCTAGACAAGTACTACGTACAGTAGTGTTCAAAATAACTGTCAAAACTTGTTTTTCCAGTCCCAGAGAAGCGAGACCCTCCAGCCTCCATAGTCTTTGTGCAGCTCTGCCCATGGCCCAGAGCTCCTGTGTCCAGGCCTCCACAGCAGATACCAACCTCAGCCGACTACCATCTCAGATCAGCAGCCCTCTAAGCCCTCAGCAGCACCATCACCATCACCACCACAGCAGCCCAGCTTCTCAAACCCCTGGCAGATCCATAATCCAGCTCCAGCCTTATTTTCGTACCCCTCCCCATCCCTCAAGGCCATGTCCCGACGTGGAGCTGCCTCTCCCTCCTAAACTGAGTCGGATGCAACTTCCCGAAAGTGCTCTGAGGAACCTGGAGATGACCCCAGTCTCCGACTACGTTAATCCGAGACCCCTCACCGAGATCCTCAACAGGATCCATTTTCGACCGTTAGTCTCTGGACCATCAGGGAAGGGCCTGCAAAACCCCCCCCACCCTGAGCAGTACCTCCGCGGGTCAGAACGAGAGCTGCGGCCGCAGATTTATCCAGCTGTTCAGGAATACATTGATCAACAATTCACATTAAACAGCATGCTGAACAGCCAGACTGAACACAGATCACAGATGGACTATGTCAGTGCCAGACCACTAACTGAATACTATTGTGAACAGCAGACTGGGAAATGAAGTTTATTGGTCATCATCTAATTAGGCCTCATTTTGTTGCTCATGTCCAGCAGAGACTGCACTGCTTCAATCTGTTCCCCTCTACATCATTAGTTTACAAACCAGATGTTGCACACTGACGGCCCAACAAAAGAATGTAAATATTATTTTCAGCGGGATATGAGGTTGTTTGCTGTAGCTGATGTCCATATTTATGCTTTACAATTACCTGAGCCAACATGAAACCAAAGTTCACTCTATTTACTTCCTTAATCAATGTTTCTGGTGTATGTTATATTCTTTTTTTTATGAACTCTGTTGCATTTAATCAGAACGAAATGATTTTCCTTTTATGTTAACATCATTACACAGGCTATTGAATAACACCGACCAGTAGCAAAACTGGCATCCGGCCCCACTCCATCTGGTATGGTACACACACTTTTTATTATCCAAACAATTCCCATCATACTTTTCCCCCCTTGATTATCTAGTTTCACGAGGAAATATGTCACATTACAAAGCAAGATGAAGTCTTTTACTGTCACTAAAAGACTTCACACTTTTACTGTCTCAATCATGTCTGATCTTCTGTTTTTTTTATTTTTATATTAAACCTAAATACTGCATTGAATTTTCATTTGTTTTAAGTCATTACAAACACAACTTTTCTTAGCACTGTAAAGTTGCCCTTTACAAAGCCCATAAAATCGGTCTAGTCTAAAAGATTTCACACACAAAAAAGACAAATAAACCAAGACAAATTTATTGTTTGTGATCAGAAACAGATTTCTCAATAGATACATGTTGTAGGCCTATACTACATATTCATTCTCTAACAATATATTGGCATTAACTATATGCACCGCTATATAGCACATTCTCAATATGCGATTGTTAGTGTGGAAACATTACAAACTCTAGAACAAACACAGTCAGCTCAGAAACGACAGCTTTTGTTAGTTTGGATTAAGCATAGAAAAGTTTTTGGAGCCTGAAGTTGAGTTTAAATGTGTGCAACATCTTATAAACAATGGCTACATATTCAGAGAATAATTCCCTTTCCCCAGCTGAAACAGATATTGACATCAAAATAAACAAACACTTCATTTTGAAGAATGAAAATTGAACATCAATTTTAATGAACTTGTTTCTGACAAACAGAACTTTTCCCCCCGCAAATACTTTTGCCAAAGTGTACTGTTAAACAAACAAAACAAAAAAAAGTAATATTTGGCATCTGATTACCAATGATCAAAATACCCAATTATTTATGATTCAGCAGCAATGTAAAATAAATGCTGATATACTGTTTGACCTACTGATGTTTGGCAAACTAATTTGCATGACAGAACGGCAAGCTGAAACTCAGAAGAAAACAAAACAGTAAAACATACTTCTCAATAGAAAAAGAAGTTAACAGAGTTAAAATTCACATACATCTGACAGAGCTCTCACATTATGTGGATGCTGATAATTAGTACTTAAGGAACAAAAAAATGCACATGACATGGGAAATATTGTGGTTAAAAAAATAAATAAAAAAGAGGAAGTCCTGTCATAATCAAGCTGCATCATTTAATTGAACAAAACTGATCAATATGGAAAAAAAGAACTCATTAAGACATAGAATATGGAAACCAATGGAGATGATAGACGTTCAACTTTAATTGCACAGCGTGCATCAATCTCTAAACTTCTACACAAAAGACTGCACTGAGTTCTGCACTGTCAGTTTGGCTGAAGACAAAGTTCATATTATCTGACTTGCAGCTAATGGAAGAGAACCAAAGATTTATCATCTGCATAAACATTAGTTGAGGTAAATTTTCTGTGGTTTTCTGCGATGAAAAATAAAGATACCATCCTATATCCTGCTGATTCAGCATGTTTTGGCCTATGCTCTGCATTTTAGAAAAAATGCACTTGGACCACATTTTAATATCCAAAAATAGGCAAAACATTCTCAAAGAATATACATACAGAAATGATTATGAATCACATGGAATAGTTCCACATGAAGGACTACATGGTGAATGTGTGACCTGACTTGTAACCCTAAAAGCAAAAATTTAAAAAAGCAACATAACGATCATTCATGTCCCACTATAAAAAAAAAAAAATTGAATTCATGTTTGAACTGTACAAAAAGATGTTTACAAATGGATATGTCTAAATGTCTTGGTTAGATAAAATAAAAGTCAGTCCTCACTCATGTGCCACTATTTGACCTGAACAGTAAAGTCTTCACAATGACCCAGTTGATCAATCCACTAAACATGCTGTAACAAACCTAATGGCTCTTCTACGCTATACGTTTATATATCTTCATACACTGCATAAACTTAACTGTGATTACAATCTTAGCCACCCATCAAAATGGGAATACATCCTTATTTTCTAAATATCTACTTACACATAGAGCTGCAGCTGCCCACTAATGAATTTTATGAAATAGTTCTGTGATTAACAAAATAATCGTTTTTGAGGTACATCAAAGGCAAATAAACAGACAGAAAAGGATATAAGTGATAAAACAAGAGCACACGCAGAGAATCTGGTCCTGAAGAGGTAAGGCACCAGGGGTCTAAAAAGGGGTTCTCATTTCCGTAAAAAGAAAATCTTTTGTTTTCTTTTTACGGAAATGTTTCTTTTCAAGGCAATCCATGTGGGAGTGTTGGAAAGGCAGCAGAGTGAAAGAAGCGTGTTCAAGCTTGAGGGTTGACCATTTTCTGCAGCAATGGGATCTAAAGAGAAACAACACATTTGTTTATGTTTATAATGACAAAACAT
Organism: Gobio gobio; assembly: GCF_949357685.1. NCBI lineage: Eukaryota > Metazoa > Chordata > Actinopteri > Cypriniformes > Gobionidae > Gobio > Gobio gobio. The sequence continues at coordinate 31,639,661 of NC_137100.1, read as the reverse complement.
AATATATTTGACTTATTCATTCACTCATCTTGTTCCATCTCTGAAAAAAATAGATGTCAGCACTGCAGAGTGCATGCAAAAAGTTATCAGGCTTTAGCTTTTTAAATCTTTTTTTCTCTGATCTGTGACCTAGCAGTTACTGCACAAGCTACAGGACATACAAGGCAAAAATAATATAGGACCCAATCATACACCCGGCGCAATCCGATGCCAGACGCGGCGCAAGTTTTTTCCTAGTTTCAGCCAGACGCAGTTATCATTTTCATGTCCAACGCCACGTTGTTTAAATAGAAAATGTACTCTCGCGCATCTGTTCGCCCATGGGCGTGTTGGTCTGAAAAACAGTATGTTCAGGCGCATTGTTGGCACGTTGCTATTTCGAGCCAATGCAAAAAACAACTGCGCCATTGACCAACAAAAACCTGGTCTAAAGTCAATAGCACAGTATTTTTTGTTTAAAGGTTGCGTTAGTAATATGCGCAGGCGGGTACACAACCTGAGTACTCTGTACTCTGCTTATTGCGCACACAGGGATGCGCAGTAGCACACAAACATTTTTAAATATTAAAAATAAAATCTCTCTGGATAAGCGTTCAGTCTATCCGCTAGCAAATTCTGCCATGCAAATAACGAATCCGTCATGGTGCAAGCGCAATTGGCTTTTAAAGGGAATGGGACATGAGGCACATTACGCCTAAAATACACCCATGACTCATTAAGAGTCTAGCCCTTTTGGACCATGCGCTTCGGACCAATCGCTCAGACCGTTAAAATAGGGCCCAATATGTTTAAAGTCCCTGTAAAGTCAAAACTAAACATGTGTTCGGAGTTCCTCACACCACAGATAAATGGGTTATTAACCACCCAGCCAAATTTGAATCATAAAAAAATCCGGCAAATACATAAAATAGCTTATCAAAAACTTGAAAAAATGAGCAGCATTCTCTGCTCTCAAACGCTGGGGGCGTGTCCGCTGTCGGCGCCAAGACCACGCCCACTCGCGGGAAAGCTGCAGTAGCACACAAGACGACACTCACGTAATGATCATGACCGTCTATGATCAAAACGCTCCAGATGTCGGCGGGACGAGGATGAAGGCCTGGGCGGGGGATAGTCGGTTCTGCAGCGGATTATCAGTGAATCCCAGTTGTCTCCGTTGAAAGTTTGTAAAACTATCCGGTCATAAAAAACTATCCGGTATAAAGTCACTTTAGAGGCAGGTGTTCACAAAATTAATCCACCTATTCTTGATCATCGTTTTTGTTTTGAAAGCTGTTTTGTAAGTTGTAGGCTGTATAACTAACGGTACTGACAGTAACTGGCGATCGAGCGGGCAAACTGATGCGAATTTGCTCTAGTTATGATCGTGTTAGGGGAGGAGCCAGACTCGGTGGCTCCAGTGCGTCATCGAGCCACCGTTTTCAACATTGACAATACTATGAAATGTTTCTTGAGCAGCAAATCATCATATTACAATGATTTCTGAAGGATCATGTGACACTGAAGACTGGAGTAATGATGCTGAAGATTCAGCTTTGTCATCACAGCAATAAATCACATTTTAAAAGATATTAAAATATTTATATATTTTTAAATTGCAATAATATTTTACAATAGTACTGTTTTTACTGTATTTTTGATCAAATAAAAGCATTCATTTGAAAAACATTAAAAAAGAATCTTAAAACCCCCAAAGTTTTGAACAGTAGTGTACTTGAAATAGTTGCATTCACCTTAGACAGATCCACCCCTGTGAGGGCGTTGACAGAAACAGGTAGTTCAGCCAACAGACGATTCACTTCCCCAGTGATGCGGCCACCGTCACCGCTCAGGATCACAATCTCATTGGTACGGCCCAAGGGTGCTGACACCTTTTCAGCAATCTGAGATGGTACAAAACACAACAAAAACACATTCAGCTTTATTCTTGAGCATCATCCTTTTTTTAAAAAGACGTCAAAATTGTATTTGAACTAGAAATGCACCGATGTATCAGACAAAATTCAGTATCGGCTAATAAAAGCTATTTTTACTATTGTTTAAAAACAGCTGATGGTCAAAGGTTGCTCTATCTGCTTTGTTACAAACATTCTTTGAAAATATCTTCTTTTGTGTTCAACTCATACAGGTTTGGGTGAACTATCCCTTTAATATAAATGATATCACGAAAAACATGCATGAATACCAGAAGATATTTTGAAAGATAAAGTACGACTTACCAAAGTCTATAAATAATCACTAAATGTATGTTTCATCAACGGAAAACTACCTTATGTGCAACTGATTTGTATACATTTTTATTTGAGTGTAATTATTATATCTGAAAATAAATAGCAGTTGAATATAATACATCTATTGTTAATTGTAACCTCTAATATTATAGTGTACCAAATGAGAGGGTTGATAATAATAGTATTATTTGCGAGTTTTCTTTTCCTTAAGAAAAAGCAAACTATTGGTATCGGCACATAAAATTCTAAATAATCGGCTATCGTTATTGAGATATGTTGTATCAGACAGTGTATCTCTAAAAAGTAAGCATAACAAGTTGGAAAATATTGCATCTGTAATTACTGTAATTTAATCCCACATATTTCTTTAGTCTGACTTCTACACACCTTTGGCAGAGCCTCCAGGACGAGGGCGATCTTTGCAGCCTCCCCGTACTGCTGATAGGCCTCAGCTTTGAGTCTCATCTTCTCTGCTTCAGCTTTACCCACAGCCTCGATGGAGCCGGCCTCTGCTTCTCCAATACGCTTGATCTTCTCTGCTTCAGCCTGTGCCGTCAACACCTTCTTCATTCTGATCGAGAGGAGCAGAAGTCAGATTGAGGATATCTGATATCTTAAGGCCCCGATATACTTCAAATGATAAAAGAATGAACTGGTATGATGTCATTTCGAACAAAATCAGGCCCAAAAACAAAGTTTGATTCGGGAGTTCGAAACAGTTTTCCAAAGTGAACTTTCCAGAAAAGTTCACTCCGGCTGGACAAAGACCTTCAAACTACCATTGGTAGGTAGGTTTGGCTCTGCCTTAATTTCTTCAGCTCAGTTTATTGAGGTCAGACATCCGTAAGTAAAAACATGAACACACTGGAGAGCTGCTTTATGGAAGAAAATGAAGTTGTTATTCTAACTGAAAGAGACACTGACACTTTTTTCATGATTAATACTGTAGAGCTGCTTGCTTTAAAGCAATCTATTATAAAGTGCTGTATAAATAAACTTGACGTGACATGACTGGAATGCTGTATTGCAGATTGTACAATAATATCCACAGTGCTATGATTAGATTAGGGCTGCACGATATTGAAAAAAAACTGACATTGTGGTATGTATTTTTTTCCTGCAATATGACAACAATTTCACCAGATGATTTGAATAGCTCTATTTGTAAAGAATCAATCATTCTAGGATGGTTGGGGTGATTTTTATAGCGGAGTCAGTCTGCACAGAAAATAATTAACAAATTACATAAGATAATAATAACAAATGGAGCAATTCAAAGAGAGTCTTCCCATCATTGGTGCTCGGGCCTTCATAAATACAATATAACAAAGATACAAATGAAATTAACATGTTTCTCAGGTAAATCTAACTCTATTCAGGTACAGAAATTGAATAATAAAATATAAAATAACACGGCATCGTATTCACTGTATAAATTAATTGTAATTAATATTATTGTTTAATACAATTTATCTTTGTTTGAGCTAAAAAAGTGATTTTCTCTTTCTCTATTGTTGTTTGATTAACATTGGTGACACAAACAGCTGCGGGTATATTAGGCTGCTGTCACTTTAAGACGAATGCACAGATACAATACAATGATACACATCCGTTTTCTCCATCAATTGTTCACAACACACAACCATGTTTATGATGATACTCGCAGAGGCAGACATTTTGACTTAATTGTGTCCGTTCATGCTTAAAAAATAAGAGAAAGAGAAATTAATTCAGTGTTCATGTGCTGTGTGTGCTCTATGATGGTTAAACTTTGCAATTAAGCCGTGATCACATGCGTTCCGAACCATGGAGCAGCTAGCCCGCACGGATCACAAATCAACTGTGATCCCTATACTTGACATTGCACATCCTGCAATGTGACTATCCCGCGATAGTCACATTGCACTGCAGGATGTGCAATGTCATGTGTACAACACGCTAAACCTGTATATATCATTCAGCCATAGATTAGATGATTTCTTAACTGCTGTTTTCTCACAGCTGTCATTTTTGTTATTGAGAGGAAAGCGCATATTCAGCAATGTGGGCGGTGTCAGGATTTTCGCCAACTGTATATCGCTGCTTAGATATTTCAAAGTTCTTTTTAAAATGAAAAATACATTTTGCTGTGAGTATCAGGGCCTTTACACAAAATATACCAATATTCTCATCTTTAAATAAGGACATCCACATCTATCTCAGTCTCCTTTTCTTTCCTCTAAGTCCCTCTCATTCGTTTTACTCACTTCTGTGCCTCTGCGAGCTGCTCCATCTTGTAGGCTTCAGCCTCAGCTGGTCTCCTCACGGTGGCGATCAGCTCTTTATCTGTCCTGAGGATCTCCTTTTCCTCAATGGTGATCAGCTTCTTCCTCTGAACCACCTCGATCTCAATCTCCTCCAGTCGGATCTTCTGCTGCTCCTTGGCTGCCTGAAGCTCATAGGCCAATTGCGCTTCAGCTTTCTGAAAATTAAGAATGATTATATATGGGTGTTGTGTTCGGCTGTCCACAAACTTTTGGCCATATAGTGTGTATCACTGATTGACCAGTGCATCGTCAGTGTTCACATCTTAAAATGACCAGAGGAATAACTCAGCTCTACCTTTGTGTTCACTTCTTGATTGAAGGCAGCCTTCTGCATCTCCAGCTCTCTCTTTGAGTCAGCCATTTTTGTATCCGCTTGGAATTTCACATCCATCATCTCCCTCTTACAGTCTGCTTCCTGTAACAAGAGAATAAGAGATGAGAGAAAACAAAAAGTTACACACCACCCACTCTTTCATGCGCTTACACAAATATTCTTTCCTGCCACTATCTAAGGATTAGGAATTAAATTAAAATTAAATTTGACAATCTGTTTAAACTGTATTTAAACTGTATATATACTATTGATGAATAGAACGTTCAAAAGAACAGCATTTATTTGAAATAGAAATCTTTTGTAACAGTATCCATGTCTATATTATTGTGTCCTTGCTGAATAATAGAAATCCCCAAAAAACTTATTGACCCCATGCATTTCAATGGTAATATAGATATCTAAAAATGTATAATCTTATATAAAATTAACATAAAATAAAACATTATTTATTTTGACATCCTAATTTTTTATATTTTCCCCTGACTAACAGTTTCAGTCCCTATTTTGAACTCTAGTCTTGGAATGTGACTCCTTTATTTCTTCAGCTCACCCTGATTCCAGCGTCTCTCTCTGCTTCAGCCACGCCAATGTCAGCATCTCTCTGAACAGCAGCAGTCTGGGATTTCCCCAAGGAGCTCAAATAGTCCACCTTATCATAGACATCCTAACAGAAGAAAACAGATAAGATTTTCACCCTGACAACTGCAGTGGGTTTGAAAGACATTGACTTATTGTTCAAATTTTAAAGCAGAGTAAAACAAAAACTCTATTCATATTAATGTAAGAGTACCTTAATAGTAAAGCTTAGGATCTCAATACCCATCCTGCCCACATCAGGTGCTGCCACCTCCCTCACCAGCTTGGCAAACTGATCCCTATCCTGGTAGATCTGCTCCACCGTCAGAGTCCCTGTGAACACGAGCAAATAAGGTAAGTGAGAACATGAAAACTGTGATGCGTCATCGTTTCCTGTTCAAAGGCTGCAATTATGAAGGATGGATCAATTTTCTAAATGCACTGAGAAGAGAAAGCTTTGAGACTACAACAGGGTTTCTGCAGGTTTTATGAAGGTACATTTAAGACCTTTTTAAGACCAATTAAGGAATACATTTGAAGTAAACATAACACGTCAATATGGTCACTAAACGAAAATGTCTAGGAACCACACAAGGAGTTGTATTAGCAACACTTCAACGTTTGAAAAAACAATTTCCAACAGATCTCCATTACTTTTTATTTAATTTTACAAAAATAGCTTAATGTTTGAATAGCTATGCTCCCAAACACTAGAATATTGAAGTAACTTTTTTACTGTACCTTCTGATCACACTGCAAAAAAGGTTGTTCTTTTTCAGTAGTTTTGTCGTGTTTTTCAGTGCTAATGTCTAAAAGATTCTTAAAAGATACATTTACATGTATTTGAGAAGCAAAATATAAATAACAAATATCAAATATAAATATCAAAATGAAAAAATGTTGAATCTTGTATAAGAGATTTTATGATGAAAACAAGAACAAATATCTGCCAATGGGTTCAGAAAAATCAACTTAATTCAAAATCTTCATACCCATTGACAGATACTTGTGCTTGTTTTAATCATAAATACACTTAAAGGGATAGTTCACCCAAAAATGAAAATTCTGTCATCATTTACTCACCCTCAAGTTGTTCCAATCCTGTATGAATTTTTTTCTTCTGCTGAACACAAAAGAAGATATTTTGAAGAATGTCTGTAACAGAACAGTTGTTTGAACCATAGTATTTTTTCCCTACTATGGAAGTCAATGGGGCCCATCAACTTTTTGGTTAACCATATTCTTCAAAATGTTCCTTTTGTGTTCAGCAGAAGAAAGAAATTCAAACAGGATTGGAACAACTTAAGGGTGAGTAAATGATGACAGAATTTTCATTTTTGGGTAAACTATCCATCTAATATTGTAAATGATTTCTCAGAAAACAAGACTTCATTTTTTCATTTTGCATCTCAAGTAAATGTATCTTGATTTAAGGATGTTAAGATATTTGTAACGGAAAACAAAAATCCTGAGGAAGATATAATTATTATTATAATTTTTTTGCAGTGCATGCAATTTAATTTAGTTTTACACAATTGTAATGATTCAATTAAATTATATAACTCAAAAGCAAGTCGAATTAATTAAAAGCATGAAACATACAATTTAACAGCAATTTAAAACATTTTTAATAAAAAAAAATATTTTTAGGGTCCTATTCGGTTTTATTTTTTATCAAATTCTGTTTTTTACTTTTTTGGGTGAGCTATTTACTCACAAAAGGGTATGCCTTTAAGTGTACTGATTCATCCAAATTCATTTTATGAATGCATTCTGCAATTCCGTACATATTTTCGCATAATTTAATGCCATGATATTGAATTTATGACTTTCTTTAAGACATTTTAAGGCCTTAAATTGTAGAAGGTCAAATTAAGACTTTTTAAGACCCGCAGAAACCCTGCACAACTACATAATGTCCCAATGATCTGTTGAAAAATTCATGCTGCTTATCTGGCAAGAGCTTGGATGTACCACTAACTGTACACGCTACGCTGTTTGAACTCTTCACATTGAGGATAAGAGTGCGCTCTATTGGAGATAGACACAAGTGTCCAGCGTCACTCACCCAGAATAGAGCGCAGGTGACCTTCCAGCGTCTGCAGAATCACACTTTTTATCTCTAACACGGTCTTGCCCAGGAACTGTTCACAGGCATAACCCAGCAGCTCATTGTCGGTCATGACTTTCACCTGATAGCAGAACACATACAGTTATGGTCCAACACTTGCATACACAGGATCACAGCATGCTATTGACACCTAGAGCTTAATACAATGTGTGTCAGGATAAGACATAGAACAATCAGCTGATGTGTTACTGAATTAATATTTTAGAGACAGACTATTCTATTCTAGAATCCAAACAATCTAAAAAAGGTCTTTCCCTGTGTGAGGGACAGACATTAAGCAATAAGCACAACCAAATCTGCTGGATGTTGCAAAGTAGTGTATAACTGAGGTTGTGGTTAGTTGTTGGGCATGCGTCAATCAGTATTCATGCCACTCTGAATTTAAATGTAAATCAGTATGTAAAAGAATCATGCGTTTATAGCGTTTATACTGTTGATAAAAAATTAAATAACATGCTTAAAGAGTCTAAATGTTGCATTGCTTTCAAGCAGCATGAAGGGCTGGGCAATAGATTGAGCATTTACAATATTTTTGTGGTTAATCAGTTACATAAATGTAAAATTAATAAAAAAACAATATTGTGATTATTGCAATTACTTTTTATTTGGTCACTATGTTTTCTAAAGACAGGGTGATTAAATGTTTTGCTATCCGGTCCGTGTACGTTGCATTCAGTCGTTTTTCGATTTAATATTGAAAGTTGAAAAATGAGAAAACGGAAATGTTTTTAAAAAAAAGAAAAAAAAAAAGTGAGAAAACGGCTTAAATGAGAAAACGGCTCATTTATTCATGTTTCGTTTTTTCAAAAAAAATTAAAAACGAGAATTTGGCTTGATTTTATATTTTCAGGTTCAGGGATAGAAAATGGATAAATGGCTTGAATATTTGATTCCCATTTATCCATTTTCTATCCCTGAACATAAAAATATAAAATCAAGCCAAATTCTCTTTTTTTTTTTTTTTTGAAAAAACGAAACATGAATAAATGAGCCGTTTTCTCATTTAAATCGAATATTAAATATTAAATTGAAAAACGAATGAATGTACAAGGACCGCATCCTTCCTTGTAAAACCTAAATTAAATTTTAAATTAAATTGTTTTAGTAAAATTAGATGCAGATATTTTTGTTGATATGCATTAATGCATTGATCTATAGATGCATATGAATGAAAATAATTAACTATTTCTTCTTGTGTTAAAAAACATTGTAAAACAGACCTTGACCAAGCCATCTTATAGTATGTATATTAGTGTTGTCACGATACTAGAATTTCCAACTTCGATACCTTGAAAACTATCGATATTCAATACCATTTTCGATACCACGTGGAAAACTGCCATATATACCGCCATACAGATCATTTGTTATCATCTCATAATTTTTAGATAATTTGGGTTATTTTGTTGAATCATTGAACTAGATTTTTTTTCGTTTTTGTCGAGTATCCTCATAAATTAGTCTAAAATTAGTTAAATAAAATCTTAAAGGTGCAGTGTGTGTATTTTAGCGGCATCTAGTGGTGAGGTTGTGATTTGCATCACCCACCACTCACCCCTCCCTTTTGGAGCGCATAGAGAAGCTATGGGGGCCGACGCAGGAAAAAAATGTTGAGAGAGCAGAGAGTGACTAGCGCTCTGTAGAGAAATTTGTCCGTTTAGGCCTACTGTAGAAACATGACGGTGCAAAATGGCGATTTCACTGTAAGGGGACCCGCGGTGTATGTAGATAGAAATGGCTCATTCTAAGGTAATAAAAACATCATGGTTCATTATGTAAGTTCTTTATACTCCACTGAAAACATAGTTGTATGTTATATTACATTTCTGTCAATAGATCCTCATAAATACCATACACTGCACCTTTAAATGAACGTAAAGAGTTGTGAGAAAATAGGATGTGTCAGATTCGTGTCATGAGTGCCAGGTCTTAAAGTGACAGCAGCCTAATAAACTTGTTGCTCTGATGTCAGTCATTAATGATAATCAAAGAGCAAAAGAAAAAGAGCAAATCACTCACTGCTCTTGACTGAATAACTTTTGTAGCTTAACAAAAAAAACAAGTGTTTGATAACTGTATTCCATTTCTGGATATTTCCTGTTAGATCAAATATTTAAAATATACTGTCTTTATATTGTTTCTACATTAATTTAGAGATTACATTTAAAATTATTACGATTATATATATATATATATAAAACTTTAATGTTAGGTGTAATTAATCACGATTAATTACAGAAAAATGTGCGTTTAATTAGTTATGAATACAAGATATACAGAATATTATTAAAAAGACTATACATATAGAGATATATTTGTATCTATATAACCCAGCCCTAGTGTGAATTAACAGAACTTATAATCAGTGTACAGGGTAATAAAACACTCTAAAATATTCATGTCTGTATGCAAAATAAAATAAATAAAAATGTAATAAATTTCAAGACATTTCCAATGAAACTATTGTTCATAGAGACTCATACAGAGCCACTACATTGTGTAAACTCAAGGACTGGACTTGCCACCCCTTCACCTAAAACAGTAAGTTAGGTCTAGGAGAGACACTTTGAAACAATCTCTCTCCATGGCTGTGAAAAGGAAAGGAGAATGAACTCATGCTGCAGAAAGAGAGGGGGAGTTTTTGTGGGTTTAATGTTCCGGGGTAGAAGCCGTCCCTCTGTACTGAACTACAACCAGCTTCCCATGAAAACATCAAAACTTTTTTTCAAAGCTGAAAAAAATTCTGCATGTGGCCTGGTTATTGCAGCAGTACGTGATTATGAAGAAAGCTGATTTCAGTGCAGTGTCAAAGGTGAACTTCAACCAACACTGGCAGGAGGGTGTTTGTGTATCCTCGCCATAGTCGAGCAGTCATCAAACAGGTGGTATATTACAAGCAGTACAATACACGGCAGCATGCAGCCAAAAATGTGGGTGGGGGAAAACAGTCGCAGACTGAATCTCAAAAGACTCCATATTACAGGAGTAATGCCATGTGGGAGGCATCAGGTAATGGCTGGTCTAGTATTTATGATGTTCTAGATAAATGTTTCACTGAACTGCTGTGATCCGGAACCATATTTCCACATACCGACACTGCATTTTTAGAGTAATCAGACTAAAGGTCTGTTCACACAACACTTTTTTTTTGAATGAACAGCTGTCAATGTGACTTTTTTTTTTTCTAATCTCTTATTCAAGTTGTACTTCAAAGAAAACAGAACTCACTAGATTTGCGCTTTTGGTCGCGTTCAGACACAGAGATGCTGCCGTTAAATAAAACCATGACATGGTGGCGAACAGAGATTTTGCTAAGCAACAGCAGAAGAAAAAAAACGGAATGGTCTCTCTTGTCTCTGTACTCTTGTATTGGTGGTGATTAACGCCATGGCAAATGCAAAAATCTAAACAGCTGTTTGAAAACATGTAAATAATGTTTTACTTCCTTTCTTTTTCATTCCAAGTGGGTGTCACACTCTGTTTTGAGGTGCGTGCTGCATTAAATACTTGGAAATATACGCCCAGTTCTATGATTTTGCATATTAAAATAATTTTCGACGTCCCTGCCACATGTCCAATTGTTTTGAAAACCTCTGATGTTGAAAAATATCTTGTTATATATTTGAAACATTTGCCAACAATGCGAAACATTTATGTGTATTACATATGCTTTATAAGTCTTGGTTGTGGCAAATACAGTTATAGTTGACAGAATAACTTCGGTATCGAAAACAGGGTATAATCGTTTATCCTTTTCAATAAAGTGAAAAAACGTATACATTGCCATTTGCAGTGTCATGTTTTAAATAAAATGAAACGTGTTGATGATGACAAATCCGAAGATGTCGCTCACTTGTGTTTGCATTTCTCTCGTATTTACTACTACATGACATGCATGAATTGGTGGGTGTGGCTAAAGAGGCAACGATGTAAAAGTAGGTGATTTTCTTCTGCAGAGGCGGTCTTTTGCCACACTGTTATGTCATAATGTGATGTGACAATCCAAAAATTTGGGCAGCTTGGTTTCAATAAAAGCTGTTTTTGGACTAACGAGGAAGTTTTGAGTTCTGAAACGTACAAGATATTTTTATAGTACAATGACCTCTTATACGGCAAAAGATCAAGGAAAATTTGATTTCTCAATTCATGACCCCTTTAATGCAAATTGACAAACTGCATGCAAAAACCGAACCAAATTTTCGTGCCAAACATTTGTGTTGGTGTGAACAGGCCTTGATATGCCAGAGGAAAAGGTTAATATTATGGAGTTTAGACAATATTGTCTGAGTCTAATTTGAGTTCTTTCAGAATCAGCGGCCGTTCATTTAAATAAAAACTGCCAATAACAAATCGAGTGTAGCATTCACAGTCAACAGGGGGAGCGGCGCTGTAACAAGCATTCAAATGAAGGCTGCATGCATGACCACCAAAACAAACAGAACCACTCATGGTGTGCTCATGGGAAACCACAGCCAAAACTCAAAGGAAGGAAATCATGCAACACATGAAAATTAAAGTAGGTCAAGACTGAAAACTTGTTCTTGGATTAAAGAAGACTTTCTCTTCTTTCCAGATGTGTTTTTTCTTGTTAAGGAAAGTTAAAAAACCCAACAAATCTAACATTATCTGGGTCTATCCATGTCTGCTGGTTAACATGTATGGTAACATGTAAGATATTGCAGAGGACTGGGAGGTCAACAGATAAGTGGGTTCATTCGTTCAACAGCTGCAAGGACTCTATTAACAAAACACACAAGATAAACTTTTTCTAAAATTAGAGGGGGTATAACATGCAGGGCTAAACAGTGTTTTACAAATGAATTCTTATTAAATAACCTTCACTCTCATGTTACAAAGGAAAAAATGTAATCATACAGTCTCTCTATGGTGAGACCTTGAGCTCAAGTCTCTATGGAGACTGAATTCAACTGTGGAATGTCTTGTTTAAATTCCTCATCCAATCACATGTGACTACCAGAGTTACATGCTCTGTAAGGGCTAGACTGCCTCTTCGTGTTACAATGCACTCATTGTTCAAAGCAACACCCGACTAAGTAATCACAGAGAAAATAACAGCTGAAGAAAGAGAATTAGGCTTTGAAAACTGAATGAAAGATTTTGCAGTACAGGTATTGCCACATGCTTAGTTGTAACCATAGTGGAAATATAAGTATTTCCTCTCTGAAGTTGGGTTTTCAAAAGAACAGAGAAATGTTCATGAGGGTAAACATGTGACTTCAGTTAAACGCTGCAAGTTTTGGCACAGTCAACCGAGAACAATCAAAAAAAATTGTCAAATCAAAGAACAAAACGAATCAGCATTCCTTCTGTTTGAGAAAAGCTTTTAGGTGCTTTAAAACAGAAAACCATTACAAACATGTACACTACAACGACATGAAGGTCACAGAATGTGGCAACATACCGGCTCTGTTCTAAAACCTTGTGGGCATCATAGATGCGTTCCCGATATGAAGGTTTCAAAATATAAGAAGATTAAGCACCTATTTTTTTGCCAAATTCTGTATGATTTGTGAAGACAGAAGTCAATCCCACGCTCTACTCAGATGGGCCCAGTGGGAAAACATCCAAGATGGCAGATAATACAAAAGAAATGTCAAGATTTCATATTTCTGTTTAAAGGAGTCAAGACATTTTAAAGACATTAGGGGTCAAGATTTTTTTTAATAAATCATTTTAATATGTTCCCGATGCAATGATGTATTCATCGATGTCTTGAATACATTCATCGAGGCGGCCATATGCAAATGTATTTGCCCATGTTACTTCAGGGATCCCACAATATCCAAATGAAACATTTTTGGAGCTTGGTTAGATAAATGCTTTTTTATAATAAGGAGGACATGTTAAGCTACGATTTAAAGACCTTTTATAAGAGAAAAGATCAAAGAGGATGCGAACATCGCAGAGTAGAACCATAATTAAGGTAATTACGACATGAGTAGCAAGCATCACATGCTAACTTAAAAAGCTATTGAAATCAATTGTGAGTCAAGTCTCTTATACACTTCGAACTAAAGGGACAATAGCCACGTTTCCACCGTCAGGCCAAAAGCGAGTGTGCTAGTGCGTGCCAAGGTCAGTCGCTTTTCCACTGTTACTTCTGGGGCTTGATCGGGCCTCAATGGGCTTCCTCTGGGCCAACGGCCAGAGGTTTTTGGCCCACCGAATACTTTGTCCAAAGTGGGCCAACTTGGGCTTGAGGAGTGGTCATGAATAAGTCAGTTCACCTTTGTTGATACTGGGCTAATGAATCCGCATATATGTCATGAAAAACATTCACTCCAGTTAACTCATAACTCTTGTTTTCTTCTCTTGAGGTCCCTCTGTTACTCTGGCTGAATGGATAACAGTATATGATATGATATCAATATTTTTCTAAATGTGTATGTTTTTGGACTTAAAAGCCTTAATGGAGTTGTTTGTGCATTCCTGTGATCGCAAATAAATGGAAGCAGGTGCAACTGAAAAGGTGTGTGTTCTTTTTATGTGAAATGGTAAATACAGTTTGATTCAGCATGATTGATGTACATTCCTGACACAAATTAATAAATTACTGTCACTGTAACATTTTTATTGCAAAACATTGGTCAAATATTGATGCTGGAATCTTAAGTTTTATCTTAAAGTCCCTGTAAAGTCAAAATGAAATATGTGTTCTGAGTTTGTCACACCACGGACAAATGTGTTATTAATAGGGGTGTAACGGTACACAAAACTGACGGTTCGGTACGTACCTCGGTTTTGAAGTCACGGTTCGGTACGGGTTCGGTACAGCAGTTTTAAGAAATGGCTTTTTATTTATTTTTTATTAAACAGTGGTTTACTGAAAAAATTGTGTCTGTCCTTAAATTAATTAAATTATAACAAAAAGTTTCTTAAAGATAATGCTGTAAACTATTTATAGGGAGCCCTTACTTGCACATTATTACTATATTAAAGGTTAACAACAGAGCCCAAAAACTATGAGCCATTCAGCTGATATTTATGTTTAGTTATAGGATAATCAACTCTCAAATAACACATTGTGTGCAAACATGTAAACTTCACATAAGGCAGTTTTTGCATTAACTCCTAAATCTAATTATAAAATTATGTTTTTTCTCCTATTCGTTGTTGAAATATAATCTTAGTGACTGTCATTTTCATGACAGATTTATCTAAACATAGCATTAAATAATCAAGACTCTACTATTCTACTAACAGGTTAAGTAGAAATAATATATATATATATATATATATATATATATATATATATATATATATATATATATATATATATATATATATATATATATATATATATATATATATATATATATATATATATATAAACAGTATATAGGCTAATATAGTGCATATATTTAGTGAAAGAGTTGATTTCTCTGGTGAATTAACAGCTGTGGACACTGACTTCTAACTCTGAGGTAAATAATGCTGCGTGACATTGTTAACAAGCTGTTTGACGTCTTTCCGCGATTGAAACACTGATTGAGCGATTACACGACATATGATATGTTTCAGTAAGTGTTATCCTCAACATACCTTAAGATATTAATTCATGTTTATTTTTCTGGAAGAGATGATCGCGTTCACTCGCGTGCGCCGCGGCCGCTTGAATTGAAGCGCCTATACAGTGATAGGTCGTCACATTAAAGAGCGTCAAAACGGCATTTATCGTTTGAATCTCGTGATAAAGTTAACTGAATACTCATTATGTTCGAGTGGGAACTAGGATTGAAGGGTGTTCCGCGCTTAAAACAAGCCAACTGTTAACTGTTAAAGATTGCATTCGTAACCGTTCGGTACACACGCGCACCGAACCGAGAGCCCTGTACCGAAACGGTTCGGTATGAATACGTGTACCGTTACACCCCTAGTTATTAACCACCTAGCCAAATTTGAATCATAAAAAAATCCGGCAAGTAAATAAAATAGCTTATCAAAATCTTGAAAAAATAAGCAGCATTCTCTGCTCTCAAACGCTGGGGGCGTGTCCGCTGTCTGCGCCGAAACCACGCCCACTCATGGGAAAGCTGCCGTAAATGGTGCGGGAGATAATCAGCCCCATTCTGCAGCGGATTATCAGTGAATCCCAGTTTTCTCCGATGAAAGTTTGTAAAACTATCCGGTGCAAAGTCACTGCAGAGGCGGGTGTTGGTGGTGATCCTCAGCTCTCCATCAAGGTAGCTGTTCACAAAATTAATCCACCTCATCTGGACAGCATCGTTTTTGTTTCGTAAGCCGTTTTGTAAGTTGTAGGCTATAGTAACTAACGGTACTGACAGTAACTCGCGATCGAGTGGGCAAACTGATGCGAATGTGCTCTAGTTATGATCGTGTTAGGGGAGGAGCCAGACTCAGTGGCTCCCGTGCGTCATCAAAAGTTATGATAGTGTTGGGGGAGGGGCCATATGCACAGTGGCTCCAGTGCGTCATAGAATCCTGAAAAATTCCTGAACACAGCAATAGTGAAAAACTGTTTAACGGTCAAACTTCACAATTCAGTACTACATAGTTCACAGTCTGTGTAACGTGTTTCAGCAAAACATTTCTAACATTTATAATGGGTTTAGAAACAAATCTCAGAATTGCCTTTACAGGGACTTTAAGTTAAGACCAAACGTTCCCGTCTGTCATGCTAATTTTGCGATCTAGCTAGTTTTCTGTCAGCTGATGAAACGGTGGGGTTGTGTGACGTCGTTCTATGGAGGCGTGTTAAGGACGGGTTTCAGGGTAGTGCTGCAGGGCTACTGGCCCGACAGTGGAAACGCAACTTGCTTTTGTCCTTGGTGCTAGAGGTCTGAGGCTATTGGCCCCGCCCGGCACGCTGTTAGTCCTTGCTTGCACTGGCCCGTCAGTGGAAAAGCGGTTCATTTTTATGTACTATATACTGCCTATGAAAGCAGTATACAGCAATATATCTTACTGGGTTTAAACAGAGCCATTGATTCTTCTATTTAACAGATCAAATTAATTCACAGCATAATGAGAAAGCGTTTCCCCCAAAAATCATCAGTAAATTAACTTTTTTAATCTTTGATTGACCGAACATGACCGATCATGTTAAGCACAAATCAGTGACCTTCAGTCTGATGAGAGATTGACAAAGATGGGCACAGTTTATCCCTGAGGGGGGTCAAATTCAGGGACCAGAAAAGGCAGCAATGAAATGAAAGGAAATGATGATAAAGGGGTGTTGGCTCTAACCAGTCTGGCAAACCTGAAAGAGGCATTTGGAGCTGTGGTTAGGTGAGGTAAGGTGGTTTACCTGTGCCACACCTGTGACAGCAATAGCTACCCCCTCCGCTGTCTCTACATCCTCACACTTGGGTTGCAGGGTCATAATCTCAAGGGTTATCCTGTGGAAAACGCAAAAAAGGGAAACAAAACAAAAAAGTTGGCTATGAACTACGGGAAGAATGTCAAGCGGTGTGAAAACAGGAAGAAGGTGGGATTAAAGAAAGACGTGAAGGTAAACAACACAAAATGAATCTGTAGGGTGAAAATACGAAGACACGACCACTTGGTCAGCACAAATCAGGTGTTTTGACCATGGGCTGTAATGGACTTGTCTGGATTCAGATTCCCCGAACCTCAAAGATTATTTCCCGACCCACAATATTCCCAAAAGCCTATCTAATCCATCCATCATCATCCATTACACACCCAACAGACAGAGCACGCTGACGTGAGCCATTAGTTACATGAGCCATGAGCGCGCTGCGTAGCCAAACATCAGACAAAGATAGTGAGAGATGACTGGCTCTCCTTCACTGCAGAGGAAGACCAACACAAGAGTGTGGAAGAGAGCATGAGAGCATGTGTATGTGTGTAACGCAGGAAATGGAACCAGGCCACTGCCCTTCATACCCTGAGCGCCTAGAATTGTTCTCATTGTCTCATTTGGTTGGCTTGTTTCATTCAGTGTGATTACCTGAGCGACCCCTGTCACATCCAAGGGGACACCCTCCGAAGTTTCGATATGCTCACAGCGACAGAGGATGGTCATTATCTCCAGAGAGAGTCTATGTGGGAAGATGGGGGAGGGGAGGAGGAAGGGGAGGCAGGACAGCACAATATTATCAGTGTTAACATATGTGAAAGGAGCGGGACAGAGGTTAGGGAGGATGGGTATAGATGTTGATTGCAGTTGAATCCAGACCATCAGGGAGCCACAGTCTGCTGCAGATGGAGAGATCTTCTGTATCATGTCATTTATCTTTGAAATCTCATCATTGAATGGATGTCTTATCCAGTATATCCATTATAATTAGCCTTTGCACTACCTGCCTCCGCCCCTTGACGACTCCTTTAAACATATATGACAAAGCAATTTCTTTAAGGTGTTCATGCTAAAAGTGGATTTGGATAAAAGGCTTCACGGTTTTTAAAAAAATAGATTTTGATTTAAAAAAAAATATAATTTGAACAGAATTCACAATAAAGTACAACTTTTGTGTAGGTGGAAGATTAATTGGAATCTTCCAGTAGGTTAACATCATCTCATATTCTTTAACAAGATGATAACTGTGGAAATCCACTTTTCGACTCTAAGACCCCATTGTCCCACACAATATTCAAAGGTCCCCTATATATATATATATATATATATATATATATATATATATATATATATATATATATATATATATATATATATATATATATATATATATATATATATATATATATATATATATATATATATATATATATATTAATATTAACAGAACTAGAACTATAATACATATAGCAAATATACTATATTGTTAACAGAAACTGGGGGTGTCGATATAAGTAAATTAATTAACCCAATTTATTAATTAAATTAATTAAAGCATATGTGTTTCAATCCAGTAACAATACAGCAGCAGAAGAAAATAAAGAAATATGATTTCAGTTTAGATCTTGATTATGTTTTTTTAATTTTATTTTAAGATTGTTTTAATACGCTAATAATAATAATAATATATTAATTTAAATAATTTTACATCATATAGAATTTTACATCAAATCAGTTAAAGGTGTCATGAACTGGCTTTTTTTTATACTGTTGTCTGAGGTCAACTTATGACATTTGCGTGGTTTTTACATTCAAAAACATCATAATGAATAAGTAATAGGCTATTTTCTACCCTGGTTTTGAGGCTCTCTCCTGCACTCTCGGATTTGATGGGCGCGCCGCACTGAAGACTTGAAAGTAAACGCCCACGGCTAGGATTGAATAAGATTTGCATATTTAATGAGCTTCGGCTACCCGCGAGTACACCGTGAGGGATTCTTTTGAAAGTGACAACTGGAATAATTTGTCCCACAGGGATCGCAAAATGTCTTTATCAAACAAACACAATGATTTATCTCTCATCCACCTGCGATTGATTGGAATGTTATTTTTTTATTACTTGGCCTGCCCGATCGGTGGATATAAGCGCGAACCGCGCATTGCACACACACACACAGACACGCGCGCGCCAGTACGTTGCAGACTGCATGATCAAAACTTCCGCGATTGTATTTTTTCTTCAAATATCAAGTCAAGAGAGTGAACAACGCACATCAAGAACCACAAATAAAGTATTCTCCAGCCTTTGACCGTGTGCTAAGGTATGTTTAGTTAGACACGTACACAATCAATAGATCTATATCAAACAATCTATAACAATGCAATAATATCACATATAAAAAACATGTTTTACTCACATTAGTGTGTTGCTTCATTCATTCATGTAATCTCATCCTGTCTATAAATCCAGTCTCTTGTTTACAAACGAATCCGTGATCAGAAATTAAGGAACAAACGCAAAGTCTTCCCCACGTGAGCTGGATATTCATTAAAAATAAAGTTCATCCATGCATTCATAATATTGGAATCCGAATGAAGCTTATATGGTATGTTTAGAAATTCGATGCGGTTTAGCTCTCTCTGTAGGCCTATGTCATGTTAGTGGCACGAGTCGGTGGGCGGGGCTACAGAATCAGGCGTTGTTCTTCTTCTGTTGAGGCGGTGCTTCACTATACTCTGATGTCTAAGCCGGGCACATTCTGAGATCGATCGTTTGCTGGGCCTGGTGTCAATAAAAGCTTTTCTTTGACTAACAAGGAAGCTTTCAGCTCTGAAACCTACAGGATATTCTTATATTACCATGACATTTTATATATCAAAAACACAAGGGAAAGTTGATTTCTCAATTCATCATCCCTTTAACAAAGATTTGACAGATGAAAAATAACTGTCAGTTTTACCCTTCTGGTCAAATATTGCACTGCAAACATCAATAAAAGCTTTAAGTTGTCAATGTTAGCAAGTGAACATGGTATAAGTGGGATAATTCATGGCTAGCTGTGCATTAAACTATTTTGATGCACAACGTGGAGGCAAAGAACCGCCCGATGTGAAGGAGGGTGGTTGCCCCCGCAAAGTGCATTAAAATCTTTTAGTGCACACTCTCTCTCTCTCACTAACTTATCAATGAATTTTGTAAGCAATAATCCATGGCTAACTGTAATCCATCCTCCTGCTCCTGTCGGGCGGTTCTTTGCCTCCACGTCATGCATTAAATTTTTTTAATGCACATCTAGCTGTGGATTATCCCTTACAAAATTCATTGATATGTTAGTGCGAGTGATAAACAGCATCATGTTGACTGTTCCAAGATGGCGGACACGTCAACGTGTCTGGAGCGGTCAGATGTGGAATCTACGTATACATATCTATGGTTCAGAACCATCTCTGTGCTAGGAGACGTATGACAAATGAAAACAATGTGTTCTACTAAAACTGTCTCAAAATATCAAATATGTTTGATATCCTGCAGGTTTACAATGTTTCACATAACTGTGGTCAAGGTCCCAGGTGGCATACTATTCTAGTGGATTGTTGGGCTAATATAGCTCACCCCTAATATAGCTAAAACCCATATAACATGGGACAGTTATTAGTGTAAGAGACCATAGTCTAGGATTCATCTACAAAGTTAATGTACCAGTATAGTTCTATTTGAAAAAGTGCTTTTTAATTGGATTGAAATGAAACAGGGCGTGTCTGAATGGGTAACATGCACAGGGATATGCAGTAGGATCCCTCAACTGAATGTTAATTTCAGCCCTTTTGATGCAGCAAGCCCTACATCTCTCTCAATCTTTTAAAATTAGATCAATGTACCTTTTAGAGCTGCCAGCAAACTAGATTACTACGTTCTTTATCAGGAAAGGGGGAGGGCAAGATATATCCCACTCAGCCTTGCTCTATTTCTAAGCTATGCACTCAACTGAACAACTGCTGTAACCACTGAATACAGCAACCCTTTATTCATACACATTTGACATTTCTTTTTCTGACATTTAATCTTTGACAATTGTTACATTGTTCTATTGACTCTAATAAAAAATTATGAAATATAAATCTTAATTTTAGCTGTAACGTTTAAAAATCATAGCTGCATTTCTGCAATATACCTTTTCCACACGTCCATGTGTCGTCACATCCCACTTTTATATATAACCAATTTCCTGCCTGTGTTCCAGGCAATGGTTCCCGTCGGTTTTGATAAATCAAATAAACTATGTTAACGAACTTTACAATAAACCTTTCAAATGGTCTCTTTAGCTTGACATGGTAATTTGCCATTTATCATATCCCAATTTAATGTACGACAGCATCTGAAGTGACAAATCTATTATCTAGCACTCAATCCTTCCGCTTTGCAGACTGGAAATGTGATAAAAGTCGATATAGCATAATAATCTTATGATCCCAGCAGAGAGATACCAGAAACAGGTCAGACAGACACACACGGGTGAGTCCAGCGTGTTAAGGCAGGTTAGCTCAGCAAACACTTAAACAAAATGAACAGGAGAGGTACATCAGAGAATAGGCAGGCTGGTTATTAGAGATTACACATGCATAATTTCAAAGTCAATAACGATTAAAAGAGGGAACAAGAAATGGAAATAAACTGTACATTTATTTCATACATTTGATGTGTTGTCCTCTTGCTAATGTTCTGATAGCTACAAGCCCTGTGTACACTACACAAACAAAGGTCATACTGAATGACACATATGGGATTTTCACACTGTGCTTAAAACCAGGTTATCATCTTTATAAATAACTTTTAGGGAAAAAACTAAATATCAAACTGAAATGTGTATATTCAGTAATAAGTCTAATGTGCAGGAGTGGGACAAGCTGTTATCTAAACAGTTCATCCAATCAGTGATAATGACATTGTAAATATGCAAATAAGAAATTTAACTGAAGGTTACGATTTTAAACCCTCAAAAACCTGAATGACCAGGATTAATTCCTAACCTAGGGCAAAGAATAAACTGTATGAAACATAACATTTGTAGTGCTGTCAAAATTAACACGCTAAAGCATGCAATTATTTTTTTCCGTTTAAAGGCCTGTACACACCGGAATGAATATCGCGCACGCTTATCGCCAGCGTTTTTCGTGACGTTTTTCGGCGCGTCTTGAGTTTTCAAACCCAAGCAATTTTCACCGGCGATACGCCGAGTGAACGTGCACATTCAGTAGATGCGCTCCCAGCACACACGGTGGTGCTGCGGCACTTTACGCTTCTGACACTCGCTTGTCACACAGAAGAAGAAGAGAGACGGTATTTACGTGCTTGCCAAAACCACAGATATATTATGTCTATGGCCAAAACCATTCACACACTTTTTGCTAACTGGCAAGCAGCATTAGCAGCTCATCTTCTTCTTTGTCTACTTACTACTTCTTCGTCGTATCAATGTGTGCTCGGCAAGACCATTTTGTGCTTGAGCGTCACCAAGCCGTGTTTTACTGTCACTTCAGCAGCTCCAGGCACGTGAACAAAAGCGCTGATCTCATGGGCAGTTTTTAACGCACTGCGTCAAAATAAAAAAACAAACCCGAGGTGTTTTTTTTTTTAAATGGTGCTTTTACGCTTGCCGTTTTGCGCGTCGGTGTGCACACTCACATTGGCGCCCTTTGTGTAGTCACAAGGCGTTAAACGTTGGCGATAAACGCACGCGAAAATCGTCCCGGTGTGAACAGGCCTTAACACATTAAAAATATTTAATGTAATTAACACAGCATCTGTTTTTGTTTCTGTCATCCTTTGGCTGTGCAATAGTATATGATCACGCTATCATTCACTCAAGTGCTATTAAACCATTCAAATTCGATAAGACGCAAAATATCTTTACTGGCGTGCATCTGTGAACAAACACGCTAAATGTGTGTACAGAATGCCGCTTCAGACAGCATGGCAGTGCCGTGTAGAGTTCTCTTTCACCCTTGAACGGACAAAAAATGACCACTCACTGCTCTTGACTGAATAACGCCTGAAAAAAAAATTACTGTGCATTCACACTGCCGCCGACGAGAGCGTCAAAATTCGCTCTGGCTGCCCTGCCAAAAATGCTGTAGAAGGAATTGTGGATGCTCTGACGTAGATCGAATGTTTTTTTAAAGGGGTGGTTGATTATGATTTCAATTTTTAAACTTTAGTTAGTGTGTACTGTTGCTGTTTGAGCATAAACAATATCTGCAAAGAGTCGCGTTCGGAGAGGGGCGGGGTCCCCCTTGGTAGAAATCACGTTCGCGGGGGCACTGCGGTGCGATCGAAAAGGTCACTTTCACTTTCAAAGGGCCAGGGGCTGTCCTGGTTGAAGTGCAGCATTAATGCAATTGGTCCAATCGGTGTTGTTTTGAGCAAATTAATTGCATTCCCGTGTTGCGTGCCTTCTTATCAAAACCGCCACAGCAATGATCAACCTCTCCTCCATTTTGTTTGGGAACTAATGTGGTCGGAACCGAAGATTACTTTACAGGACTGTGTTCTCTGGAATCCTCTCAAGCGCAGGACTTCTACATTCCGATTAGTTGCCGCCGAACCACGTCATATATCATTACCATAAAGTTGACTTGATTTCAACTCTCCTCGACACCCAAACTGTCCAAGACGCGCCGCTGCTCGCCATCGGCTCACATTGAAAATGAATGACTTCCAGCCACTTTGACGCGGTGTGAACACATAGCTAGTGTTGAACCCTGCTATACAGTATAAAAGGCACAGCTAAACGTAACATTTATTACAGTGGGTTTATGTGAAGATTCTTTTAAGTTCACTTAAATTAAATGTTATATTTTTTTTAATGCCTATTAAATGTTACAATCGACAGCTTTCAATTATACTGTAAAGTTAAATGGCTATAATTAATGGCTAAAATTGAGGGGAAAAATTCCATGTAATAGAAACATCAGTATTGGTATCAGTGATACTGGCCTTCATTCATAGTGATTAGTAAAAAGATGCCATTAAACAAATATTTAAAATATACTGTCTTTATGTTGTTTCTACATTATTTTGAAGATTAAATGTGAAAGTATTACAACAATAAAATATATTAAAAACTTAAATTTTAGGTGCGATTTAATCGCGATTAATTACGGAAAATTGTGTGATTAACTAGTTAATTTTTTTTATATATTGACAGCACTAAAAACCATGATAACCCAGGTTTCCTATAACCCGGAGTAAACAATGTTAAGTGTGAAAAACCCCATATATTTTAGTTCAACTGTACTTGAACTTGAAGATTTTGGAAAGACTACAGTACTATATATTTATAAGCAGAGGCTGCACCTCTATTTGTAACCATTGAAAACTGAACCTCACTCTACGCTCTAGTATTGTTAACTCTGTTTATTTTTCCAAACACTGGCCCTGAATACGAAGGACTTAATGAAGTGAGTTCATGCGAGTGGAGGGGGTTGAGTTCTGATATATTAGACAATGTTTGTGTATAACATTTGTAAGCTGTCTAGATTGAAGACTATATCACTGAACACATTTAAAAGGAAGAGTGCTCAATAGCCTAGCTAACAGGACTTGATATCACATCACAGACTCCTATCTTTTATTCATCCATTCTTGTAGTTTTACAATGCAGTGTGAGAACAGCTACGATATTTCCTTTCTGGCTAGGAAACTAGTTATTACTATATACTATCAATGATTTATCCTGTAGGCCTTAAGTCGACAGTGTTAAATGTGTTTGGGAAGCTAAGTTTCATGGACATATTATATTCACAAGAGGTTATAATAGTCTATCCAGATAAACGTGAGCATGCTGTGACATGTCTCTAAAACTGTCCTAATTCCCACTTAAGGGGAACTGAAAGGTACATAAATGGAGAATAGTCATTCAGTCAGTGGTAGAATGATTGTTTGTATTGTGAGCCGATAAACACAACAAAAGGAGTGAATGTGTGAATGAATGGACATTCTTACTTCTGTATGTCGGTGATAAGCCACCATGCCCAGGCCCAGCCGCCCACTGTATATCTCTTCTCATCAGAGCCACAGCAGCCACCTGAGAAAATAAGCACAGGCATATTTAGTACAAATTCACATTCCACATTAATCCCACTTTCAAAAGCATGTGTTTGAGGCAGTCATTTGTGGCAAACTAACACAAAAGTGAATACTTTGTTAATACAATTTCATTTCAAATTGTATTCGAATCAAACTATATATTTTCATTATAAAAAAACAAATCATTCAGCGCATTTCACAAGCAATCAGTCAATCACCACTTTCACCACCTACAAATGTTAAAAATCCCATACAAGCCTCACCAAACTGGTTTACAAACTGAACAACAACTTCATCATTAAAACCACAACCAATGAACATCACTGGAAAGCCCCAACTCACAGTTACAGTCTTACCAAACCACTATGGTGGTTAAATGTTTACAGAAATCAGCTCAAGTCAATAATCAACTAGGCTAGCTGCTCCAAACAAAACAGCTTGTGAACCAGTGAATGTCTTACTGTTCAAGAGTGAAAGAAATTTGTTTATGCTGGATTTAGAAGCGTAAGACATACTGTTTACACATAGGACGCTTTGCAGTTTGTATGTATGTTAAAAATTGCAGTTTGGATGCGTTCGTTGTGATTATAATGGCTGGGTTAACAAAAGTTTAGAAAATTGACAGCATATCTTTACTAAGGGCATTTGGAAACAAAGTTGTTATATGTTATATATAACAACTGCAAAGCATCCAATGTCTAAGCAATATGATTTACGTACTAAATCCAGCACAAACTCCGGCACAATACGCATATTTTTGAATGCTCAAGACAGACGTCACTACCTGAACCTCACAGCGATTGGTTGCTGACCGCGGTTTACTGCATAAAGAACAAGCCAACCTTTTGACGATCTCGGCTGCTCTAAATGCTTTCTCCGGTCCGCTGTCAATACCACAATACACAGTGCGAGCGTGAAGCTCAAATTCCATTGGAATGAATTGAAAACTCTTGCTCAGCTCAGCACCAGTGGGCACGCACCGTTAGCGCTTAGTGAAAAGTGTCAACGGTTTCTGTTTACGTGTTTTTTTCAGCTTGTTTTTTTGTAGCCAATCATATATCTGTTGAGCGCATAAATGCAGTGGCCAATCAGATGTGTTTAAGTTAGTCAGAAAGAATACGCTCAAAGCGAGTTTTTGTTTTGCGTGAGTTCTGCATGTTTACGAATCCTTTCATTATAACCAGCAAACTATTAACACAATATAAATAAGAGATTCATTGCACAGCGTAGAGAGCTTGAATAAATATAACGGGAGTTTTCGCAGCTTTGTGTACTCGCCTAAGTGTAAATGCAAAATAATCGAATTGCCACTTTTTAATATGTGTTTCTTTGTTGTAACTAACTTTTCAAATCAGTCACTCAGTGACTTTTTACAGACCTACTTTATATTTGAAAATCTGTAAACTTATGAGCAATTTGTCTTATGATCTGTCCTGACAGTGATTATTTATTCCATGAATAAATAGGATAAATTAATATTACAAACTATTACAAATTATTTTTGGATTTATTGTCAGTACTAGGCTCTAGGTAGGGTACTTTCTTTGTACTGTGTGTGTGGATGGCCATGTTCACCCGCCACCACCGAAGATAATTTCTGACCCAGGAAAAACCCTAATGATGTGGAGATTATATGTATATGGAGCAAAATATTTAGCCTTCTCGCCTATGCAGATATAGTTATCATTGGCTCAACTATGACGGGTCATCTGGAGTTCAGGGAGATAATCTAGGATGTTTTACATTCAGCTGTCAATAAAATCAGGTGCAACCAATGCAACTACCATAGTATTTTTTTCCCCTACTATGGTAGTCAATGGTGGCTCTATCTGCTTGGTTACAAGGTCCTATTTTGTGTTCAGCAGAACAAAGAAACTCTTACAAGTTTGGAACAACTTGAGAGTGAGTAAATTATGACAGGATTTTCATTTTTGGGTGAACTATCCCTTTAACGTAGCAGTTTTCAGCATATCAGAGTGAATGTTTGTGTATCTGTTTCCAGGCTTCAGTAATATCACAGTCATTTGAAAATGATTAATAAAACTCAAAATATTATTTTCACTAAAACATGGTAAAACTGGCAACTTTCATATTCAAGTAGCCTATGTCCCGTGAAGGAACGTGTCATATACTAAAATAACTATAGGCTATAATTTGCTAGTTAGTTGTTCACATGCATTATTTTACCCACTAGCAATAACAGTTTGAAATAATTAAGACTTTTAATAATTAAGACTAATGTTTTTGAAAGGAGAAGGCTGAATTTATTTGATTAAAAATACAGTAAAACACAATATTAAGAAATATGAATAACATTTCTAATAGCTGTTGTCAATATATAGTAAAATGTTTTATTATTCCTGTGATCAAAGCTGAATTTATCATTATTACTCCAGTGTCACATGGCCCTGCAGATATCATTTTAATATGCTGTATTTTTCATTAAAAAAAACCTTTAGGACCAATATCATTTTTAAACAATTGGAGCTCTATTCCATAAAATGACAGATGTCAAGCTCCTGAAAGGACAAATACTATAATCACTAGAAAGGCACCATAAAATAGTCCACATTCTGCACTACATACTAAGTCTTAGACCATAACATTGCTTTATATGGACTGATTTTATAGTAGATATTGAACTTTAGTGATATTAAACTTCAACTGTATGGAAAAGATTTCAAAATGTGTAAAAATCTAAATTATTTATTTTTTGCCATGTGGACCAGGAAAGACCAATTATAACCTAAAGAAG
The DNA here is from genome assembly GCF_949357685.1 of Gobio gobio. Lineage (NCBI taxonomy): Eukaryota > Metazoa > Chordata > Actinopteri > Cypriniformes > Gobionidae > Gobio > Gobio gobio. The sequence continues at coordinate 31,611,938 of NC_137100.1, read as the reverse complement.
TATGCCTGTCATTCATTAAAGGGTTAGTTCACCCAAAAATGAAAATTCTGTCATTAATTACTCACCCTCATGTCGTTCGACACCCGTAAGACCTCCGTTCATCTTTGGAACACAAATGAAGATATTTTAGTTGAAATCTGATGGCTCTGAAAGGCCTCCATTGGCACAATGCACGGTACACTCCAGAGGTGGACAGTAACTAAGTACATTTACTTGAGTACTGTACTTAAGTACACTTTTTGAGTATCTGTACTTTCCTTGAGTAGTATGTTTTCTGGAAACTTATGACTTTTACTTCACTACATTTGAAAGACAAATATCGTACTTTTTACTCCATTACATTTCTATCAAGGCCCTCGAAGTAGAAAGTCGTAGCCGCTTTGAAAGTCAGTGGATGATTTGTTTTCTTCTTTAAAACGTGATTGTTTTTTTTTTGTTGTTGTTGTTTTTGTTGTTTTTTTGCAGACAGCCTATCAGTAATCACTCTTGTAGGATCACATAAAGTTCAATGATTTCCAAGTATTTTTTGAACACCAATCAATTGATGGCAAAATAGAAGGTGGCAGTTTCCAGACGCAGTGCGCGCAACCATGGTCATACTTAAAAGTTAAAATTCAGAAGAGCAGACGTGGATAAGTCTGAAAGTGCACACAGAAAGCTGCCTCTCAGACGCCAGACCACAAGTACTGAATTTTAGTCTATTGAAAACTAAAATCTTATTATAGTCAATTAAAACTAGACTAAAACTAAAACAATTCAGATGCCTAAAATGTTATAGTCAAAAGACTGACTAAAACTAAATCCAAATTTGCTGTCAAAATTAACAGATTTACCCGCCAAGTTCCCATAGCCTTGTGGATAGCGCGCTAACGCATAGGTAACGTTCGACAATGATGTTAGTTAGCATGTTAGTTAGTTAGCAATGCAACGATAATAAAATAATGCGTTTACTTTTACTTGGGATACTTAAGTACTTTTAAAAGCAAGTACTTATGTACTTTTACTTAAGTAAAAATCTATCTTTACAACTTTCACTTGTAATGGAGTAATATTTAACCAATAGTATTTTTACTTTTACTCAAGTAATGGAGTTGTGTACTTTGCCAACCTCTGGTACACTCTCAAGACCCTTAAAAGGTACTAAAGACGTTGTTACAAAGTCCATCTCACTACAGTGGTTCTACAATAACTTTATGGAGTGACGAGAATAGTTTTTGTGCGCAAAAAAACTCTAAATAACGACTTGTATAGTGATGACGATTTCAAAACACGGCATCATGAAGCTTCGAAGCGTTATGAATCAGTGAGTCGATTCAGCAGTTTGGATCGCCAAATTTCAGCAGTTTGGCGGTTTGACACGCGATCCGAATCATGATTCGACTCACTGATTCATAACGCTTCGAAGCTTCATGATGCCGTGTTTTGAAATCGTCATCACTATATAAGTCATTATTTAGGGTTTTTTTGCGCACAAAAACTATTCTTGTCACTCCATAAAGTTATTTTAGAACCACTGTAGTGAGATGGACTTTGTAACGACGTCTTTAGTAGCTTTTAAGGGTCTTGAGAGTGTACCGTGCATTGTGCCAATGGAGGCCTTTCAGAGCCATCAGATTTCAACTAAAATATCTTCATTTGTGTTCTGAAGATGAACGGAGGTCTTACGGGTGTCGAACGACATGAGGGTAAGTAATTAATGACAGAATTTTCATTTTTGGGTGAACTAACCTTTTAATGTTAATGATAAGCATTTCAATAAAATAGCATCTATATTTGTATGTTAGTAAGTGGTGATTAAAATTGCTCTGTGCATAATGAGCTAGTGAGTTTATGGTGAGATGAAAAACTTTTCTTCAAAAGCAAAATTAATTTCCTATTGTCACTGTAAAGCTGCTTTGAAGCAATCTGTGTTGTAAAAAGCGCTACATAAATGAAGGTGACTTGACTTGACGTGTTGCGGACTGGTTGTTACGGGCCGATTTGTGCCAGAAAGTCCAGGGCCACTTTTTTGCCCCAGTCCGCCCCTGGGTATGTGAGATATGTGAGGACATTTCTCACAAATCTATGTACATAGTAAGTCTGTTCCCTGGACTGGAAACCAGCAGATTCCCTGCTGGCCATCAGCTATTAGTGTGCAATCCTCAGCTGTTGCTAGAATCATTGAACAACTGAAGTCTCTGTCATGTGACTTCATTTCATAAAACATGACCAATGCGGACATAATGTTCAGGCAAGTTAAGAAAAGAGGAAATGACTCATCAGGACACTGTATAGTTAGAGAAAACAGAAGCTGGCAGACAATTTCAAAACAATGAACTAATTGTGTCATGACTATCAGATATGTTTGATAACAGCTAGCTATAGTTTTAAACACATCAAATACCTGTATCCTCCTACTTCAAATGTAGATATTGGCCTGATCAACATCTTGACCTTCTTGACTGTATCAAACAATTAAAATCAGACAATAATATAATTTTGACTAAGACTCTGTTCATATAATGTAAAAACTTTATATCGTGCTAAACTATTATTTTGTCCCTGACAAACCTCATTTTTAAAAATAATTTTTTGTGTACACAACCCCATTAATCCCTGATTTCCCCCAATTACAATTTTACAAATAATGTACGATTCTGTAAAAAATTCAGACACCCAGGCAACTTTTTACAAATATTTTTTTGTATACTACTACTAATAATAGTACATTTAATTTTGTTTTTAATATAATTTTTTACACAAACCTGTAGAACAAGTTTTCCCCCCATATAATTTAATGGGAAATGTTTATCACTAACTTAAAGTGTTAGTTCACCAAAAAATGAAAATTCTGTCATTATTTACTTACCGCCATTTCATTCGACACCGGTAAGACCTTTGTTCATCTTCGGAACACAAATGAAGATATTTTTGTTGAAATCCGATGGCTCAAAAAGTCCTCCATTGGCAGCAATGTAATTATGCACTCACAAGACCCATAAAAGGTACTAAAGACGTCGTTACAAAGTCCATCTCACTACAGTGGTTCTACAATAAATTTTATGAAGCGACGAGAAAAAAAAAAAAAAAAAACGACTTTATTCACCAAGTTCTTTTCTTCCGCCTGGGCCTTTGACGTGAACTCACGAAGCACCACGACGCATGCGCAAGAATATGACTTTCATTTTGCGGCTTTGATAAGGTACTTTTACGTGCATTTGTTCGTTTCTCACGGTTCAGGCACCCAGGAAATGCAGACTTTAGCCCCATCTTGACCACTACGCCAAGACCAAGACCTAAAGCTAGGGATGACTGACGCGAAACTAACGTTTCGGCGCTTTGTCGACATAAATGGATCGTGTCAAGGTTATTTCAGATCAACACATGTAGAGACGGGTGTCGGATTGATTCGAAGCTTCGAAACAATATGGCACATTTGCTTCAACTGTTTCACACGGGGCGTCAGCGTTAACACTTGACGGAGGGCGTGGCTGAAGCTTGGCGCTGATGAGACCGTCATAGTGACAACAGCCAATCACATTACTTGCCGCGTCTGCTCTAGGGTTGCATGAACGCAATTGGCTAGCGTCTGCTCTAGGGTATTTGCATAGGGCGATCTGATTGGATGACGCCTGCGTTGGTGCTTGAAAAGTTGAGAAATCTTCAACTTCTGCCGCTTGCAACGCGAGTGAAGCAATGCGACGGAACCCACAATTCAGTTCAGCAACGCATGACATCACCCATTCAAAGTAAATAATGCCTGGGGCGTTCCTCTGCTTGTAAACAAAGCTCCTCTTCCAGGTCATGTGTCAGAACGCCGGCTCTACATCATATTCTCGCGCATGCGTCGTGGTGCTTCATGAGTTTACATCAAAGACTCAGGTCGAAGACAAGAACTTGTTGAATAAAGTCGTTATTTGGATTTTTGTTTCGCACAAAAACTATTCTCGTCGCTTCATAAAATTATTGTAGAACCACTGTAGTGAGATGGAGTTTGTAAGGACGTCTTTAGTACCTTTTATGGGTCTTGTGAGTGCATAATTACATTGCTGCCCAATGGAGGCCTTTGTGAGCCATCGGATTTCAACTAAAATATCTTCATTTGTGTTCCGAAGATGAACAAAGGTCTTACGGGTGTCAAATGACATGACGTATTTTCATTTTTGGGTGAACTAACTTAACCCTTTAACTATGCTTGCCTACGCACTTACGTTGACAATTCAAAACAGGAATAGACTAAGGGATAGTGTAAAGTAAGCAGCACTTTTTCTGCCAAATAAGTTTATTAGTAAATCACTTGACTGTCTTGATGGATATTATTTCTATTATAAACACGTAATTACGTGTTTATAACAGTCTTCATCTTCATCACACACGACGTAGCAGTAACGAATAAAATGGAAATAAAATGCTCACAGTCAAAAAGCACGTAACTAAGTCACGTGTGTTTAATCTGAACAACTACAATCAATCGGTCGACATTAAGACCAAGAGGATTTGAAGAGAACGTGTTTCATTGCGCAAGCACGTCGAAATCAAACAGAACAGCGCACGAGTGAGACACACGACGCGTCGAGGCTGTGATAGATTGTCTTTTATCATGCAACACAAACTACAATGCAACAAGGCAAACACGTAAACACACTGTTACACTGTCGAATATCATACATTTACGATCGCAAACACATTCTACGTTAGGTCGGATGAATACAGTCAGATTATAAGAAAGTGTGGCGGATTGTGTTGAGGAAAAACAGAAGGCAGAGGATAGGTTACCTGATACCACCAAGGCTTCGTTTGGTCCTACCGTGTGGCAATTCCCCATATTTTGCTTGCCCGTCGCCTATAAAAAGCTATTCAGAATGTAAAATTGCTTCGTTTTTCCTCGAGGATGGCGGAATGGTGTGATAAAAACAGTAAAAACAGAAGGCACTCAATGTAGTGTTGTGTACACCATCAGATTTCTGCTTGCATGCAGCAGTAGTCACCGCCCTTTCAGAGATATGACGACTGTACTACGATACACAGTAAATCTGGGTCATTCTTCAACGTTCCAGTAGAGGGCGCCATAAGTCAGTATTTAAAGAGTTCGGGAACTATTTGATAAATTCTAGAATTCAAAGTTGTCCTTCAGAACCTGATAAACTCAGGTCAGTGGTAACTTTGGAGTCAACTTTGCTATGGATTTTTCACAAGAAAGTCCAGGAGAGAAATAACACCACCTTGCACATCAAAATATTACATTTGTTATGTTCTTATCTGACCTGTTTGACACGCTACATATAATTTTTTGGCGTTATGATCATAGAATAGTTTTCTTATCTTGCCCGTAAGTCAGTGTTAGGCAGTGACATCCTCGCATTCCACTTTGAGTTCGAGTTTCATCGAAATTATTGAGCGTGAGCTGGATTTAGAACAGGGGTTTTCAAACGGGGGTCCTCCAGAAGGTTCTAAGCGGTCCCCAGAAAATTTCAGAGAATAAAAAGACAAAGCAAAAATGGATAAAGTCTACCGAACATTTCAACTGTTTTAGTTCTAAAGGTTTATCTCCTTTTCTTGCCGTATAGATTTTTCTAGAATTGTATGTTTGCTTTGTATCTTTAGTGAGTTTTTCTTACTAGTCCCTTTTATCTCGCTCACTGGGGTTGTAAGGCAGTATTATTCTTAACACAGTACATAAACTGCTTACATACATTTATTGTGAAAGTTGCTTATGTAGGTAGACCTAAATAATTTTTAATTGAAAATGTTCTTCCTCAGGTTTAACATCCAACATTAAGTACAGCCAATTTAAGTTGGAAACAATATGTTGTGTTTATAATGTCACACTTACTATCTATCTAACAATTTAACAATTACAAATGGATTTTAGGAAGGGGGTCCCTCATAAAATGTCCATCATATTTGGGGGTCCTTGGCATCATAAAGTTTGAAAACCCCTGAATTAGAAGATGCTTTTACCCGACTTACAAATGGGGAAATTTGCCTTGTGTCAACATAATTCATATACAGAGCAGACACAGAGAGCAGATGTAAAATGAAAGAAAAAAAGAGAGAAACCTTTTTCAATAGCAAAACAAATCTGTTTACCTTCATCATACTTAAGGATTTTGTGAACATGCAAACTAAAGAATCTACTTTTGGCACATGTCATTTCTTGTTTATGAAAAAGTTATTAACATGACGGGGCTGAGGAATACAAATCATGATTGTGTGATTTTGGTGGTTCATATTATTCAAACATGGCTTGTCAACGATGGATCCAACAAATCCGTTTATTTTCATGGATGTATGTTGTATTAACCATTACAATAACAAGGTGATGGGCATAGACTATCAATCTCCATTTCCCAGCATCAGCATAAAAGAAACCAGCCAGGATGATGCCCATTGCAATGTAATATGAGGCTTGGTCTCATATTACCTGGACAGTTAAAATAGTCGCATAACATATCAGATGAGAGGCATGGGCCTCAACAGTTAAGTTTCATTGTTATCTGGAAAGATATAAAGTTCAAAACCAAAACATTCCCCTAAACTTTCAGTGTTGTATTACTCCAGTTAAAAATGTATATTAAACAATGAATAATATAGCATTACGCACGTTTGGATGTTCAGTTGTTGCATTGTTCATCTTTGCTTTCCATTTTTCTATTGAACATTTTATGCTCAAAAGAATGATCATAAAAATACTGAAATGTCACAAAAGCTATACACTGTAATCATGTTTTGCATTACGATTTTAAAACGTACAACAGTAATTAATGATCATGTTTATAAGCTAAACAAAGATTAACATGAATAAACATTAAACTGCATTAGGAATTCTAAAATATAGAATCAAAAATAGTAAGCAAAGTCTTTTTCAGGTCAACTCTTGTCACAAGGATGTTGGTTGCTGATTTCATGTGTTCTTCACTTAGCAATAGCTCAAATAGCTCAACTGGATTCATATTTCAAGCTTCCTTTTGCAGGCTCCTGAAAATAATCAGAAACAGTCGATAGTGAGTCTTCTCAGCTTATTACGGAAAATTATTTCTTACTCAGCAAGTTTGAGGTGTTTGTGTCTTTTATAAGCATAAAGTATAAACAAAATATGATATTAAAAAAGTATTTAACGGTTATGCTAACCTCTTTTTAAGAGCCTTCATGATGTATTTTTGTGTGAATTTAGATTTTGGATTCAAGCATTTTTGCTCTGTGCCATTTTTCAGAGTAACACTGCAAAAAAGCAAGACAATTTGCAGCATTATTACGTCAGTCAACATATTTCAACAGAAATGTATAATATTGAGAGAATTGGATTTGTTAATATTGATTTGTGCTTACACAATCTCCTGGTTTTCGCAAGACGGACTTGGTGGTAGGATTTCAACCTTCTCAATCAGTTTTGGAGGAACCATGTTTACACCTTGGTCAGCACAAAGACACCTGCCCTTTGGAGCTCTAGCCTGGCCTGAAAGAGAAAATATAAATGCATTTCACAATATAAATGCACAATATTAAAAACTTGTGCAAGACCTGCAAAGTTCAGAGATAAAACTCACTTTTCACCTCTACCGCAAGCAGGCAGACTATAACAACCATAGCTGTAAAAGTTTTCATAGTATTGATCTTCTGTGTTCCCCTCCCAAATGGCTAATTAATGAAGTTATGGATGATTGAGTTCAGCTGCTGTGTTTTTATGCTCTTAAAATGGTTTTCCCCCTGCATTTTCAGTTGTTGTTTCTATAGTCCAGCATCTGAACTGGTCCCATTTCTCAGAAACACTTTCACTCAGCCAATCTAATAGAGTTGACCTTTCCAAGAATGAGGAAGGAATTTGATAATTTCATGTGTCAATATTAGACTATAATTAATGCAATGAATAAGGCCTTATGATTTGTTTGTTATGAGCAATGTGCTCAGCAGACAACAGCAGCTTAAATCAAACAAGCTAACATTCAACCAATGCACATTAGTCATTTCAATAGTCTTTTCATTTATTCTACTAATTTGTTCAAAAACATTTCTCAAAAACAATTCTAGTGATGACTTTAATATTAAAGATATATTAACAGACAAACCATGGTACACAACTGATTTCTGGGAATGACAGCACATGTGTGTCACAAATAGCACTATATGCGATCATCCATCATTATGAATTTGCAGTGCATCAGCAACATTTCCGATGCGGTGCTTAGTCCGAATGAATGGTTCAGTAAATGTGCATCTTACATTCCTAATAAATTCACTATGAGTTTCTTCTTTATCTCTACCTTTCTCACACTGCCCTGCTCTCGGTTATTGAAGCTCTGAGACTGGCAATAGCAGCTTCCAAATCATCATAGCCTACTCATCTAGCTGGTTTTGTCTACTGCCTTTGACACAGTTAACCACCAGATCCTATTGTCAACCCTCAGGGCATCTCAGGAACTGCAATCCAGTGGTTCATGTCTTACTTCTCAGGTAGGTCATAAACAGCTAGCTAAAATGAATCCGTAAAATAACGGAAAAATGACTGGCAGCTTATTACCTGGACATTATCCAGTAATTTTACGGACATTTCCGTTACCTCAAAGAAAGCAATAAAGTTCAAAATTCAAAATTCAGGTAAAACACCTGTAAAAAATTGTACCCTATTTTTACAGATTTTATTTAGAGTGTACTGGGGTGCTTTGACCACTTCTCTTCTCCAACATGTCATCACTAGGATCTGTCATTTAGAAACATGGCTTTTCCTATCACTGCTATGCTGATGACACACCTCTCATTCCAGAGCTGCTCGAATCTCAGCCTGCCTGACAGACATTTCTGACTGGATGAAAGACCATCACCTTCAACTCAACCTTGTGGTCTCTCAGCCAGGGGCGCAGCTAAGGGGGGGGGGGGGTTAGGACGATTCTAAGGGCCCAAACACTTTTGGGGCCCCCAGAGATCGGTTTTATTAGTAGTAACAGTACTAGTAGTAATGTATTATAAATGTATATACCAAATAGTTACAAATATAAAAAAAAGATGGCGCATTTCCGGCAAAATCCAGCAAAACGCTTCACTCATGAACTGCTCACGCTCACCGGTAAAAACTACGTTCCTTCATATCCCACTCCGACATGAAATTTCTCTGTGCTATAATTGTTGCAGCCATTAAGGTATTTATTTTTATATTTATGTTTAAATATTATAATGTTGTTTTTTATGTCTATGTTGTCAATCTGTTAATCTATGTCGATTATGAAAAGTGAACAGCATGAGATAGGACACATCATAACATGAATGGAGTTGATCAGACATGATTGTGACCACTTCATTAAGTTTGTTTTGTATAAATTGTATCTTAATTTTAATCAATGTTTCATAAGCCAATTGGGGCATTCTGGGTTGAGCGAGCGGAGCTTAATTGGTCAGTATTATTACATTTCAGACAAAGATAGCTAGGTTGGTGTGGTAGAGGGCCCAATATCAAATTCTTTCATAGGGCCCAAAATTGCTCTCTAATGCTCTCTTGGCAGGCCTTCCAGCATGCACAGTCAAATCTCTGCAACTGATCCAGAATGCTGCATCAAAAGCGGCCTTTAAGAAGCTGAAGAGAGCGCACATCACACCTCTCTTCATCAATTTGAACAGGTTTCCAATAGCCGTTCACATCAAATTCAAGGCACTGATGTTTGCCTACAGAACAACCACTGGCTCTGCACCCCTATCAAAATCACTTTCACAGACCTTTCTTTGCTGGTGGAATGACCTGCCAAACTCAACCCGAGCTGCTGAGTCTTTAGCCATTTTCAAGAAACTGCTTAAAATGCATCTTTTTAGTCAACACTTGACCCATTAATTCTAACACTTACTATTGTATTGTATTGTATTCTGTTTCTCTATTTACTTAGTTAAAAAAGCCTTGTTACGTGTACTTTGCTACTATCTGGGACTTGACATAATACTTACATACGGTTGCCCTCTTGTTGATTTGATTGCTTCCATTGTGCATTTGTAAGTCACTTTGGACAAAAGCTTCTCTGAAATGATCAAATGTAAATGTAAACATAAAAGTCTTTCTACCAGCCAGACTTGTCAACAGTAGCTTATAACTGAGACAGGAACATTAAGTTCAGTCAATTTTGTCTAAACTATTCACTTAAAATGTATTTGTGAAACAATGTTTACAATAGTAACAATCTTGAAAGCTTTATTGAGTTTTGTGATGTTTTAGTGATTCCTGTGGAACTTTATCATAAACGTATCATGCGCATTTTTACTCAGAGTCTCAGAGAAAGAGGTCAGATGTCATTCATAGATAAAAAAAAGCTTTATTTAACACTTTGTGGACGATGAAAATAAAATCATACATCAAATTATAAAAAGACTGTACATATGACACATTGTTCAGTGGCCTTTTGAAAATATATTTGTGGAAAAAAAAACCCTTTAAGGCTTTTTACAACCCAGTGCTCAAATTGAAAAATAATTTATTCATTTTAGGCATTATGAAATGTTTTAAATATATTTTAATGTATTTATTTATTTTTTAAATTTAAACTCCAAATCTGAAGTATATGAAGTCATTTGAAGGATGTTGGTGCTGATGGTGTTGATGTCAGGATGTTCTTCAGTGGCACAGGAACAGTTGTACTGTGTGGCACAGACTGCTGGCTCCTGTAAAATCAGAAACAATTCATTTAATTTACTTGTATTTTCCCATGAATTAATTCATTTATTGAATTGCCATGTGTCTTCCTCTGCCAGAGGAGTTTGTATCTTTGTATTGAATATGTGAAGGATAAGTAAATAAACTTAAAGCAGATATTCTCACCTCTTTTCAAGAGCCTTTAATAAATTTTGAGTGAATTTTGACTCTGGATTCAAGCATTTCTGTCCTGCACCATTCTTCAGAGTGACACTGTAAAACAACAAAAGCGATGAGCCAAAACGTATTCAGAATATTTTGTAGAGTTGATGAAAATTTTAATAAATGAATGCATACAAATGTTGGCTATGCTTACATAATCTCATTTTTGCGACAAGATGGACTTGGAGGGATGATTTCAACCTTCTCAATGTTCTTCACTAAAACCATGTTTGCACCTTTGTCTGCACAGAAGCACCTGCCCTTTGAAGATCTGTCCTGCCCTGAAAAAGATATTTCATTATAGTCTGTTAGCTGCAGAACATAACCATAATCAAAGATACAAGATATGCTGATAACTCTCAGAGATCAAACTCACCTTTCACTCCTGCAGCGATCAGGCAGGCAAGAAGAACAAAAGCTGCAATAGTCTTCATTGTCTTCTTATTCTCGATGAACTGTGCTTGTCTGGGTCAGTGAGATTATGACCGAAGGCCTTCAGATCTCATTTAAATACTCTAGGATCAGGGGTTTCCCCTCAGTTTCTGTTCTCATTTTTTTTCACTACTCCAGCCTCCTCTTCTTTTTCTCTTTTTATTGGGATTTCTCGGAAAAGTACCTCATAACCCATCTTGAAAATAAGCTTTGATTTAGGGCACTCTGAGCTTTCTATGAATGAGGAAGTACATATTGCTTAATTAGACTGAAATATTGATGTTAATAATTATAATTTGGTGGGAGTATTATTAGACGGCCAAAACACTGAAAGTTAGGGCATGTCAAACATGATAATTGATTCATTTTGATGGCATTTATTGGCTGTTTTTAACATTTGTGTACATCACAATCTCTTGTATAGCCTATTGTGTGAATAATGAGCAAAACATTCTTTTGCAATATACAGTAACTTTCAATGAAGCAAACCACTATAATGGAGCAAACTAATGACCCATTGTTTTGAAGAGGTAAAAAGGTAAAATGGAAATGTTCAATGTAACCCCAAAATTATAGTTTTTATTTACTACCTTAGAAAATATAAAAATGCTTCTAAGCGTTCTTAAATTTCCAAATATTTATCCTCGTACAGTGCTGTCTTTACTTACAGTAAATTTTGGACTGTGAAATAAACAAAATTTATAATTACAAAGTGTGGTTGAGATCCACTGGTTTTGCTGGTGGGCTTGCGGATGTTGGATATATTTTACAAAGGCATTAAGTAACCACAAAATAGGATGTGGGACAAAACGGGTTTTCTGTGGAAGATGGTCAAACATTTTCACAACCTCTTTCAGAAAAATCCTCAGTGTAAACAATATTCGTCAGACATGAAGGTGAAAAGTTGAAGATGCTAACATAAATAATGACGATAAATGTGTAAGAGTTGTTTGTCTGGTATAGATTGCCAATGTAACCAACTGTGAGCCTATTGAGGTGGGACGCAGAGGGTTTGCAGCCCATCCTCTCTGTAGGGCCTATAACATGGTAGCCATAGACGAAGGGGCATTAAGTTGGCCTCGAAGGCAGCGGTAGTTGTTTCAAGGTGCTATGGATCAGAGGAGAGATATGGGTGGGACAGTGCTACCTGGGGCGAGGGTGTCTGATTGTTGAAAGACCTGCAACACCTGATAATCACAGGAAACATCACTGATGATGTGTCCAGGTGCATCATATGGCAAAAGTGTCCAGTGTAGGTTATTTTATATTTATTCTACAAACACTCTTGTTATTCAAATGAGACTTACTTGGTAAGCCAGATATGTTTCAGGATAACATGGCATGAACAAAACCTTTATGATTTATGTTTAGTCAAAAATGTCTGGGTCATACAGTTTAAATATACAGCAAAAGAATAGCTTTTATTTGCAGATTTTAAAATATTTTAATAATGTTGAAATGATTGGACCAGAGTTCAAAGTTTTTCACTGGAACATCATCAAATGTTTTCACTACCCCTTTCTTTATTTAGGATCTTAAACAGACGTGCTGAAGTCATGCTGATTAAAGACACAATAAAATGCCTGAGAAACTGAAAGTCTTGTTCTGGAAATGCCACTTATCTTCGGGAAAATAGAGTGATTATGCATGCACAATATAATATATAATAAGTTACTTCATTTTTTTGAGTTACTGTTGTACATTCAATGATCTGTATGCAATTTCTATTAATCAAACCACGATTTTAAGTAATCAGATGTGGTCCATATTTTGTTTTGTTATGAGTCAGTTCTCCTCAAACTCAATAGATTAACACTTCTATTCCTGTATTTTACTGTTGAAATTGTGGAAAGTATTTACCCTATAAAATAATTATAAGTATTATTGTTTTTAAATTCATAATATTCAAATAGCTCTCATAATATTTTAATCAAAATAACTTCCCTTTCAAGTCAAGTCCTGCCCTACCTTTTTTCCTTGTTCAAGAAGCCGCTTCACTCGTATATAAATCATAATCTGTTAGTTAAGTTTGTCTTCACGTTCCACCGTTTACATGGTCCAGAACGCTCTATCAACATCATGCCAAAAGCAAACAATAAACAGTGCTACTATACATTCATGGTGTGATGCACTATTACCGAAAGATTATGATCCTAATGTTTATCTCCATACTTAAATCTCAGATGGCCAGATAGTTATTCGGCTTTTTTAAATCGTTAAAATATTGGTGGCTGGGACACTATGAGCTTGGAGACTAGTTGTTTACCATGAGTTTAAAACATACTTGTGTTTTTAAAAACGTATCTGGGAATTCTCAATGGAAATGCGTAGAGGCCTGGACCCAGAAGCAGTAGGCCTATTCCTGACATCATGACTTATCAAGCAGATTGGGAAGAAAAGAATAACGCAACTTCCGTTTCAGGCCCGATTTAAAGCTTTAAGTTGTCTAATGTGGGACAGATCGACAGTCTTTACTGAGAAGGTAAGACGATAAGATTTTAGGCAGAAGCCTCCTGTTGTTACAAACTCATCAAGACTCGCGAAGGAGAACTTGAAACACGAACTTTAATTAACAATAAACTTAGAATACACTCAAACACACCAGTATACAGGAATGTCCACGGACAAACACTGAGGGAATGCTGAGAACTAAATACACGGGGCAAATGAGATGATTGACAAGACACAGCTGAATGAAATAACTAATTAGACAGACATGGGGAAAACTAGGTCACAGGAACAGAACTGAAAGCAATGAAAACAACAGACATGTAACACCTGTTGTTGCTACTCTTTGTACTGTTTCATATCCTAATGATAATTCATTGAATTATTAATGAATAATTCCATTACTTAAATGTACACAAACATCTTCATTGAGCAGAATCCTTCAATCTGAATTCAGGTTATGACATCCCTTCAGTCCGTTCAAAAATAGGCTTATATAGGCATGTTTATGATTCGTAGAGTTATAATGTAATTCAGATGTATCTCTTTGACTGGGATAATGTTATTTGATTTGTCAATTATTCTACTGTTCCAACAACTCATTCACGGAGATGTGTGACATTTTATTGCATGTGGCTTCGTTTCAAACTATTTTTGTTAGCTGAGGAATAGACAAAAGTAACTGACAATACTATGTCAAAAATGTACGTCGCACTCAATAATAACTCATTGCTTATTGAACTACGTTGCACATTTGGTTTGAATATCAGCTGCCTTGCACCGACAGCTGAATCACAGCATGGTGATATAAACCACAAACCACACAGACCCAGCACTTCTTTTTCAATAGAGGTTGGTCACGGTCTCATTACCTCTTTACTTTACATTGCATTTTTTATTTGAAAAGTCTCTGTACTGATCTGTACTAATTTATTGAAATTTGGAAATGCTAACATGCACAAATTACATCAGTGTGGAGAAAAACTGTTGTAAGACTGGTATATAACTTATACAGTATACATCTTTTTCCTTTCTTAATACAGTATATAGAAAGATTTTTATTTTGGGCAATGTTGCATGGGGTCTCAATGCCTGTTGTAATGAAAATGAACACTTGCTTTGTTGTTTATTTGTACAGTACTCACTGTTCACTCTTTTTCCATCACTTTCTGCATGATGAAATATGAACCATCGTCATAAGCTATCAAAGATCTGACGAGGATTCATTACTCATTGGTTCAAATTCTTTCTTCCATAATGCCAAACAACTAACAGTCAGAGCAGAAGTTCACATGTTTATGAGAGGACCTTTTGGTTTTTGTTTTTAATTTGGTTTTTGATTCTGTGAGATGTGACGGTTTCAGTCGATTTATCTTGTCAGGTCAAATGTTGTTGCTTCTTACAATATACATGGTTTCAAATCAGCTTTGTAGAAAATCATGATGTTAATGTTTATAATATCTGAATATCATCATGTCTTATAGCTGCTGCACTTAGCAGTTTAGAGTAATTTGGAAAATATAGTTTACTTTTTTGCGATTATAAAAGCAATCTAGCAGTTGAAATAGATCAACATGAGTATACTGATATATATGAAGGTAGAATTGGACATGCTTATATATCCAATAAGATTTTATAAGACCGACAGACAGACAGAGAAAGTGACAAAAACAACAGAGACAGAAAGAAAATGATCAAACCCTGATCCTGACAGTGTGTATGGTTGCTTCATATAGAATTATCAAAATGTATTTATTTAGTCAAACTTTTGTTTAATATGACAAAAAAATCTAGCTTGCACTGACAAAAGTGTTTCCAGCCAAATCAGTCATAAACAGCAGCTTATAACTGAAACAGGAAAGTCCAGTCAATTTTGTCTGAACTATTCACTTAAAATGTATTTGTGAAACAATTTATACCATAGTAACAATCTTGAAAGCTTTATTGAGTTTTGTGATGTTTTAGTGATTCCTGTGGAACTATTGCTGATATGCATTTTTACTCAGAATCTCAGAATGCAAGAATTATTCTGAAAAAGGACAGAAGATGTAATTCATAGATAAAAAAAGCTTTATTTAACTCTTCTTTGTGGGCAATGGAAATAAAACCATACATTAAATTATAAAAAAGACTGTACATATGACACATTATTCAGTGGTCTTTTGAAAATAGGTTTGTGAAACAACAACAACAAACCCTTCTACAACCCTGTGCTCAGATAAAAAATAATAATTTAATCAACTTAGACATTACTAAATATTTTAAATATTTTTAGATTTAGTTTTTCTAAATTTAATCCCAATTTATTTAGGCAATGTATGAATACATCTGAAGTATATGAAGTCATTTGAAGGATGTTGGTGCTGATGGTGTTGATGTCAGGATGTTCTTCAGTGGCACAGTGACAGTTGTACTGTGTGGCACAGACTTCTAGCTCCTGTAAAATCAGAAATAGTTAATTTAATATAATTATATTAATTTAATTAATTTAGTTAATTAGTTAATGTGTCTCCTTCTGCCAGAGGAGATTATGTCTTTTTTATTGAATACGTATATAAAAGATAAGTAAATAAACTTAAAGCAGATATTCTCACCTCTTTTCAAGAGCCTTTATTATGACATTTTGAGTGAATTTTGACTCTGGATTCAAGCATTTCCGTCCTGCACCATTCTTCAGAGTGACACTGTAAAACAACAAAAGCGATGAGCCAAAACTTACTCAGAATAATTTGTAGAGTTGATGAACATTTTAATAAATGAATGCATACAAATGTTGGCTATGCTTACATAATCTCATTTTTGCGACAAGATGGACTTGGAGGGATGATTTCAACCTTCTCAATGTTCTTCACTAAAACCATGTTTGCACCTTTGTCTGCACAGAAGCACCTGCCCTTTGAAGATCTGTCCTGCCCTGAAAAAGATATTTCATTATAGTCTATTAGCTGCAGAACATAACCATAATCAAAGATACAAGATATGCTGATAACTCTCAGAGATCAAACTCACCTTTCACTCCTACAGCGATCAGGCAGGCAAGAAGAACAAAAGCTGCAATAGTCTTCATTGTCTTCTTATTCTCGATGAACTGTGCTTGTCTGGGTCAGTGAGATTATGACCGAAGGCCTTCAGATCTCATTTAAATACTCTAGGATCAGGGGTTTTCCCTCAGTTTCTGTTCTCATTTTTTTTTCACTACTCCAGCCTCCTCTCCTTTTTCTCTTTGTGATTTCTCGGAAAAGCCTCATATCTTGAAAGTAAGCTTTGATTTAGGGCACTCTGAGCTGAACTTTTCATGAATGGTGAAGTAAATATTGCTTAATTAGACTGAAATATTAAATTATGTTTTGATTGGAGTACTATTAGACATTAGGCCAAAACACTAAAAGTTAGGGCATGTCAAACATGGTAATTGATTGATTTTGATGGCTTTTATGGGCTGGTTTTAAGCACAACACGGTTTCTTGTATATTTAGTGTACAAACTGAGAGAAGAAAGATAGAAAATGCACAATAAATCTAGTTACCAATGCAATCTTTTGCAATATACGGTAACTTTTAAAGGGGACATATTATGCCCCTTTTCACAAGTTGTAATATAAATCTCTGGTGTCCCCAGAATGAGTCTGTTAAGTTTAAGCTCAAAATACCCCCCAGATCATCTATTAGCCTATAGCTTGTCAAATTTGCCCCTATTTGGGTTATAGCAAAAACGTGCTGTTAATCTATAAATTGTTGTATAGGTGCTTGTGTGGGAAAATAAAAAATCTGTCACCTGACTATACAATGCATAATAAATGTGCGTTAATGAATTACGCAGACGCAATGAGCGTTTTCGGGATAAAACTAATGACATAGCTCTAGTCTCTGTAAATACAATCAGAGACTATGGTAACTTTAGCCATATTAGCTGTACAGCCAACACAGTCTCACTCCCACTCGTCACATATTGACGCTTGGTCAGGACCCCTCGTCGTCACTTTTATTACGTACAGGGTACCCCTTGAAAGGCATTTTTCGACGTTAAGGGTACTGCAGCAGTGATTCCAATGAGACACCTTTGGCGTCATACACAGACGTGTTGGGCATGTGAATGTTATCATGATGTAACTATTTATTGGGTTATAATTTTTCCATTATGACATGCTGGAGTATGATTCTCAATTTAATCAGCCAGCATTATTTTATTTACATTTATTAATTTGTATTTACGCTATTCAGACACGTTTGAAAGTAGCCCAACCCCGCCCCTTAACCTACCCATTTGCGTTATATGATATAAAACCCAGAATATAACTGACAACAAGCACACTTTATTGAAAAATGTCAAGTATTCCAACTGTTCCGAGGCCAAACGATTGATTTGTGTGAAGAAAAGACCCAAAAGCGATCTGCGTTTCCCTCCGCACCCCGGCGTCATAGTGAAGACGCTACAGGCACGGCCATACCCCTCGGCGTCAGTCTATAGACGAACTGGGAACTCCATTGCTTTCAATCGCGATGTTTGGCATCAGTGCACGTGGGCCACATGTTGGTGAGTAGCCATGAATATTTGATATAAAGTATTTTCTGTCGTTATTGATCAGATTATGTTCAGTCACTGCATTATATCTTTCATTTCCACTCAGGCTTCGCTTTTCTTTGCTTTCTAAATCAACACACCTTGCTAATAGGGCGATTAAACACTGTCACGTGACGTGCTATAGACCTTTTAAACAGTTATTCATATTTAATAATAACAACTAGTGTAGTTCCAACGTGGCATTTGTAGTAGAAGCACAATAAAAACAACCTTAGTTGTAATGTGATGTTTGTTGTAAATAGACAGTAACCACAACACTTACCATGCTTTTACCACAGTATCGGTAGTTTTAATGTGATTTTTGTTGTAAATAGGCAGTAACCACAACACTTACCATGCTTTTAATGCCTTTTAATGTAAAATCCAAATATTGTGATGTAAATAGTACTTTGTCCTGTATATAATGTATGTGTTATATTTTATGACTTTTTTACCTGAAACGACCAAAAGGGCCTTTCGGACTCAGTCAGCCCATTCTTGTTCATGGAAAAGTAATGGAGAAGACCGAAAGCAGCAACAGCAAATATTTGCAATGGTAAGTATGTGTTGGTTTGAACTCTTTATCAAGCATTTGTTGTTTCTTAAACATATTCTTACAAACCCCATGGCTCAATCAGTGAGAACATGTTCTCAAAGTCTTAATAATTCACAAGATTTAACAAGCTGTCAAATTCATATGATACTCGTACATATTTGTACAAATACTCGTACATAATCCTGCAGCTTTTACTCCGACTCCTGCCATTGGCTACAGCCTCAATTCCTGTACATATTTATCATGATTTTTGTAAATCAGTTGCGCCCCTTCTTGGAAAGCAGTCCCAGAAAGAAAAGTTTATATTATGTCCAATGTATTCTTTAAAATGATTACAAATTGGGCCATTGGGGAGGTCTCTTCACACCTCATGACCTACCTCTGTTTGCAAGAGTGGAAATGCTCACATAACATCAGATATTCAATTATTTTGTCATCATTTGCACTGCTGATAACGTCCCGTTTGCATGTAAATAATTTACGTGATCAAAAGATTAAGTGAATAATCAACATTTTTAAACAAAGTCATATGTGCTACTAAAAATATACTTTTAATAATGGAAATGCACACTTATCAGTGAACTTGTTTCATAAATGTATTTAACATTTAATTATGCAACACTTTTTAAAGAAAGAAACAGTTATGTATGAAATCACAACTTGCATGCAATGTAATGAAATTTCCTTTCTTTCTGTTTTGCAGGATTACTTGCAGATTACTTTTATGAGCCAACCCTCACAAGAGCTACTAGTTAGTTGTAGTGAATCTTGCCATAATCAGGTAAATAATATTTTTAGTATATCAGTATTTACTCATGAAATGCTCCCCTGAATCGTATGTAAATTCATTTTATTGTAACTGTCTTAATTTATATGTTTCAAAAACAATAGTAATTGCACATAGAGTAAGTGAGACTTTCTTGTTTTACAGCAGAGAAGAAAGACCAGACCCTTATATCGAAGCAAGCTAATCGAATAAGTCCTTTGTTTAGGGTGAGGAAGGAACATGGCCATCTTGTGCCCAAAGACGACAGAAAAGTGCGCAAGTCCATTGGTATGTCTTGTATTGATGTATTGTCTTGCTTTAATATGTAGTACAGAATTTGATGTTGATCTCTCAAAGGACAGCTGTGATCATTCTTTCTATACTCTGATAAAATACACACCATTATTCATGTCTAAATCTTTTTATAACCCCTAAAATGAGCAAATTAGGTTCTGTATCTTGGATTTATCTAAAATGGTAAATATTTGTTTCCCTTTTTGATACAATTATTATTAAAATGATTGCCTTTTAGCATAAAGGCTGGAACACTTTTGGCCTTCAATTCTTAAAAATGGCACCATCTGTTTGTCTTAGATAAAAGCAGACATGTATTGAAGGGTTAAAAAAAGCATTTAGTTGGTATAAACTCCAGGTATTTCTCTATTGTTTTGTAGACCATGGGTGGTTCTGTGTAGCTTTGGAAGATAATGAGTTGTGGCATATATTAGGAATCAAATAGTAAATGTTCTTTGAATTATGTGAAATATCTGGTTAGTTTTTTGGCTTGAAACAAGGCTTTATACTCCACAGACTAAAACACATTGCATTTGTGTTTTAAGATGGATAGCAAGAGAAGGCACACACTTCAGAAGATTCTACAGGAAAAGACTAATGTGCAGCCAAGGAGGAATACAAGAGGCAAAAACTCCAGTCTCTGAGAACTATGCATGGCCATGGGTGCTTCATAAGCATGGTAAGTCTTGTGCCTCTGTACCTATTGTATTGCCGTATTTTAACAATTTTACATTGTGCAGGCTATCACAAGTGATGCTCTTGAAACAAGTGACAGAAGAGTATGTTGTCTTAAAAGAAATCTAGCATCACTGGCAAAGGCTAAGAAGAGACCATGCCTTTCTAAAATATATTTTTAAAGATCTGCTGTTTAAAAGGTTGCTGTTGATATGGGTAAAATATTTTTTGTCAGTACTTGGCTAATATAATGTGCTGCAATATTATATACATAATGCTTCAATGTGTATATTATATAATGTACTGACTGCGGCTTTGTAAATTTAAATTAGGAATGGGCAACTCTGGGCCTTTTGAAATGGAGAGTTTGCCTCCAAGACTAATCGAGCATGCCTGGAATTTGTAACTAAAGTCTTCAGGTTTACTTATAGATAATTATAGGCAGGTGGGTTTGAGGTTGGAGCTAAATCTGCAGGACAATGGATGCTGAGGGCCAGAGTAGCCAACCACTGCTTAAATCATACAGAACATATGCTAACCTGACTACATTAAACTTAATTTGAATTGTGTTTTTTCTTTTACTTTAAGACCAGGACTGGAGAATGCCTGACAATGGGATGTTACAACTTCTTCCTCTGGTTGAGAAAAGGCTACACCACATCAGTGACCACATCATCTGTTTATCAATTATACACTGTAGGGTACAAGTGGGCAAACTGTTTAGAAGAAGAAGAACAGGATAGAACATGAACATGATAGAGGGAAGAGCAAGAAACCAGTCTAGCTGTGATAATGAATCATTATTTTTCAACACAATATCAAATCTGTTTTCTGTATCATAGTTGACTGGATGGGATTCTGTGGCACTCATTTGTGTGGCTTCAGCAGCTGTGAATGGATTAATATGATGTTAATGTATTTTTGAAGACCCATTTTTATTTATCTTGAATCAAATTTTTCTTTATGCTACTTTATCAACTGTATACTGTATCCTCCAATAAAGAGTTGAGTGATAAAGTATGGTGAATATTGTGTATGGTGTTTTTAAAGTAAATACACATTTTATGAGTTGATTTAGGTTATCAAAGTAATTAACAATATTATTTTACTTGAAACATAAACATTTTTCACCTGGTTATATTATATTTGGTACAACAATGCACCAAAAAGTTGTATTTGCATGCTGTGACAATATGCCAGTTTTTAGTGAAATAAAGGGAAGGATTTCAAACACTTCAAGCTTAACTGACGATGATCCATGTTGATAAATCTGGTACATTAACTACTGCAATAAAAATTAAAGCATGCACATTACCGATGTCAGGTACGTGAAAATACATACAATTTTGGCAATGTCTCTTGTTATTTTACTTAATGGTGCATTGTCCTATATTTAATAATAATAGTGAAGTGTAAATCTAAATAGTTTTTGTTTACACTGGAAACTGGATAATGGCAAGTTGTTTTGGGTTCATCCATTATATTTATGGGTGTTTATCCATAAAAGAAAATAAATATTAATAATTATATTACATTTCTTTCAAATATTTCTGTATTTCATCAGATGGTCTCACAATACCCATCAAAACCTAATACAAGCATGATGTTAGAATAGAAAAGAGAAAATACTCTGATATTTAAATGTGACTCAAAGTTTGTTGTCCATGATGAGGAAAATAGATCTGTGTATGTTGTACTGCCCTTCCGCCCTCAGGGACCCAGTAGAGGCCCCTGGAAGAGCAAAAAAAAGCACATTTCAAATGGCTGTTACTCAAAGTCTGGTTAGCGTATCACAGAGAAAATTGGCAGGACAACTGCTTATGCTATGTTTACTAAATAATGTTGGGCACAGTTTTCAGACAGATATGGAAAGCTGGCATAAAGGTTTTCTAAAAGTGCTCACAGTAAAATATCAAATTTCAGCCTGCCCCTCATATATGTCATAAAGGTTTACACAATGAACATAATTAGATATCCAGTTGTCCATTAAAGATGTCATTTACTTAACATTTATTGTCTCGTTATTAAACGTTTTAAACTACATTACCCATATACCTTTGTCAGTGTATCAATGCAATGGGAAACATGGCGCTGTAGTTCATTGAAGTGTGCAGAAATGCTTAGGGTTAGGGTTGGGATCTCGGTAAAGGAGTAATTTCTCACAACATAGCGACACTTTATAGTTAACTTAACGTATTACTAACGTAACAATAACACCAAAACATACTTTGTAACATGAAACGCCGTTTTATATCGGTTAAAAGATAGTCCAATCACAGCGAGTTCTGCGATAAAGTCCTAGCCAATGACAACGGAGCAGAACAGAGGCGTCACACTTACTTGTCCATTTATGGAAAATGATGACAGATCTCATCCGGTTCCAACTGAAGGGATATCCTTAAATACTTAATATTTAGGCTGCTAAATATTTATTTCTTCTAATTAATTAATACAACTCACATTTTAAAACAAAAATCTCCTTTGTGTGGTTAAACTGATGCATAGATATATATGGAAGAGAAACCTTTCTCTCTCTCTCTATATATATATATGTGCGTGTGTGTGTGTGTGTATATATATATATATATATATATATATATATATATATATATATATATATATATATATATATATATATATATATATATATATATATATATATATATATATATATATATTATATCACTTCTTTATGCCATCGTTCACCATCTGAACTCATGGAATTAAAATAAATGTAACAAAAGCATAATGAATGCACACAATTTTGTAAGCATATTCCAATATTTAATGTCAAACAGTTTAAATACCAATGTAGCGGCCAAACTACTGCACAACAGTATAAAATAACTATGCTGCGGTACAAATAAAAGAAATGAGGTTAAACTTTATCTGAAAATATATTGGTTTCTTGCCTTTAAGAAATAAATAGGCAAAAACATTAAGAACATTTTACATTCTCAACTTTAAAACTATATAAACTATATCCTTGTGAGTATTGTTCACTTCTATTGTAACTAAATGAAAGGCCAATTCAAATAGTTAATGATTATTATAAATGTTAACCATTT
This sequence comes from Gobio gobio, assembly GCF_949357685.1. Taxonomy (NCBI): domain Eukaryota; kingdom Metazoa; phylum Chordata; class Actinopteri; order Cypriniformes; family Gobionidae; genus Gobio; species Gobio gobio. The sequence continues at coordinate 31,588,332 of NC_137100.1, read as the reverse complement.
TCAGTAAGAAAATGCTTTAATAAAATACATTCCTGTTACATTTACATTAGCAAGGTAGTGATATAATGATACCATATATTTAGTTATGGTGGACATTTACTATAGTGAATACTATCCCACTGTAATAAAAGGTTTAATGAATACATATTGATTTCAAAAGGTGTTCACTCTCACTCTATCTTCATTTGTTCAAACACTGTTATACAAATGCATATATATGCAAATATACAAATGCAGATATATACATTGGAATATAGCATCATGAAGTCGATGGCAATAAATATGTCCTTTACTAAAACTCCTGATGAGCACTGATGCTTTTTTGATAAAGGCATAAGCAGACATCAAGTACAGTTTATGAATATTGGTTCTGCATATATCGAAGAGATCATGAGGAGGAGTGGTACTCCACGTGAAGACTTTGAGAAACTGTGACATAGCAAAGGGTGCGCCTCACTGGACATATCCTACGCATGCCCAAACAACAACACCCCAAAACAGTTATGAAGTGGACACCACCAGGAAGACGCAGGAGACAGGGAAGACCAAGGAAGACATGAGACAGATGTTTCGTGAAGACCAGAAGAATGCAGGTGTTCCATGAGAAGATGTGAAGAACGTGGCCACAGATCGAATATGTTGGAGGACACATGTTGCCCAGTGTGCCCAGGACAGGACAGGACAGGACATGATGATGATGTTGTTGTTGTCCCTTTACATAACTGTAGGATTTCCTTCTGTAAAAAGTGTTGCATAATTAAATGTTAAATACATTTATGTAACAAGTTCCCTGATAGGTGTGCATTTCCATTATTAAAAGTATATTTTTAATAGCACATATGAATTTGTTTAAAAATGTTGATTATTCACTTAATCTTTTGATCACGTAAATTATTTACATGCAAACGGGACGTTATCAGCAGTGCAAATGATGACAAAATAATTGAATATCTGATGTTATGTGAGCATTTCCACTCTTGCAAACAGAGGTAGGTCATGAGGTGTGAAGAGACCTCCCCAATGGCCCAATTTGTAATCATTTTAAAGAATACATTGGACATAATATAAACTTTTCTTTCTGGGACTGCTTTCCAAGAAGGGGCGCAACTGATTTACAAAAATCATGATAAATATGTACAGGAATTGAGGCTGTAGCCAATGGCAGGAGTCGGAGTAAAAGCTGCAGGATTATGTATGAGTATTTGTACAAATATGTACGAGTATCATATGAATTTGACAGCTTGTTAAATCTTGTGAATTATTAAGACTTTGAGAACATGTTCTCACTGATTGAGCCATGGGGTTTGTAAGAATATGTTTAAGAAACAACAAATGCTTGATAAAGAGTTCAAACCAACACATACTTACCATTGCAAATATTTGCTGTTGCTGCTTTCGGTCTTCTCCATTACTTTTCCATGAACAAGAATGGGCTGACTGAGTCCGAAAGGCCCTTTTGGTCGTTTCAGGTTAAAAAAAAAAGAGAAAAAGTCATAATATATAACACATACATTATATACAGGACAAAGTACTATTTACATCACAATATTTGGATTTTACATTAAAAGGCATTAAAAGCATGGTAAGTGTTGTGGTTACTGCCTATTTACAACAAAAATCACATTAAAACTACCGATACTGTGGTAAAAGCATGGTAAGTGTTGTGGTTACTGTCTATTTACAACAAACATCACATTACAACTAAGGTTGTTTTTATTGTGCTTCTACTACAAATGCCACGTTGGAACTACACTAGTTGTTATTATTAAATATGAATAACTGTTTAAAAGGTCTATAGCACGTCACGTGACAGTGTTTAATCGCCCTATTAGCAAGGTGTGTTGATTTAGAAAGCAAAGAAAAGCGAAGCCTGAGTGGAAATGAAAGATATAATGCAGTGACTGAACATAATCTGATCAATAACGACAGAAAATACTTTATATCAAATATTCATGGCTACTCACCAACATGTGGCCCACGTGCACTGATGCCAAACATCGCGATGTATTCTGAATGAGACTTCTTCAGCGAGATTTCATACCGATAGAATACCGGCAAAGGTTTCCCATTGAAAGCAATGGAGTTCCCAGTTCGTCTATAGACTGACGCCGAGGGGTATGGCCGTGCCTGTAGCGTCTTCACTATGACGCCGGGGTGCGGAGGGAAACGCAGATCGCTTTTGGGTCTTTTCTTCACACAAATCAATCGTTTGGCCTCGGAACAGTTGGAATACTTGACATTTTTCAATAAAGTGTGCTTGTTGTCTGTTATTTTCTGTGTTTTATATCATATAACGCAAATGGGTAGGTTAAGGGGCGGGGTTGGGCTACTTTCAAACGTGTCTGAATAGCGTAAATACAAATCAATAAATGTAAATAAAATAATGCTGGCTGATTAAATTGAGAATCATACTCCAGCATGTCATAATGGAAAAATTATAACCCAATAAATAGTTACATCATGATAACATTCACATGCCCAACACGTCTGTGTATGACGCCAAAGGTGTCTCATTGGAATCACTGCAGTACCCTTAACGTCGAAAAATGCCTTTCAAGGGGTACCCTGTACGTAAAAAAGTGACGACGAGGGGTCCTGACCAAGCGTCAATATGTGACGAGTGGGAGTGAGACTGTGTTGGTACAGCATTCAGCTCATTCAGAAAGAAAATTTGCAAATATTCTCAAAATATGAACTTGTTCTGGATATGAAGTTAGAGCACGAAGCTTTGGTTTTGACCCATCCTTCAGAAACAACTTTTTCACAAATACAGCGTTGTACTGACCCTCGTTGGTGAAGCAGTCATGTGTAAAATTATTTGCGCAAATATATAAAATTTTACCGATATGCCGGCACATTTCCTTTCCTTTCGCCTATACTCTTAGTAGGGGGAAATCGGAAACAGCGCATCATGAGAGATTGAAAAAGTATTGGGTGGATTTTTACCATTATAGGCTGGTTGTTTACACACACTGAGGACACACATCTGTGTTCAAAAACACCTTATAAAAGTGAATTTTGCATAATATGTTGCCTTTAATGAAGTAAAACACTATAATGAAACAAACTAATGACCCATTGTTTGAAAGAATAAAGGTAGCCTAAAACACACAGTGGTAGCCACCAGTTTAGCTACACTTTCAGATTTCTCAATGATCAAGTAATAAATATGAATCACTCAGCAGCAGAGTATTTGCTTTTGGTCATCATTAAAGGAAATGTTCAATGTAACCCCGAAATTAACTAGTTAGACTGAGTCACTAACAACCTTAGAAAATATGATAATGCTTCTAAACTTTCTAGATAAAATATACAAATATTTACCTTCAGACTCAGTACTGATGACAGTGCTGTCATTTACTTACTTATTCAACACTATTCAATAAGTCCTTTTACAATCATTTTTGGAGTGGAAAATTAAAACATAATTAATCACAAAGTGTGGTTGAGATCCACTGGTTTTGCTGGTGTGCTTGCGGATGTTGGATATGTTTTTCAAAGGCATTAAAGGGTTAGTTCACCCAAAATTGAAAATTCTGTCATTAATTACTTACCATCATGCCGTTCGACACCCGTAAGACCTCCGTTCATCTTCGGAACAGAAATGAAGATATTTTAGTTGAAATCTGATGGCTCTGAAAGTCCTCCATTGGCACAATGCACTTTACACTCTCAAGACCATTAAAAGGTACTAAAGACGTCATTACAAAGTCCATCTCATTACAGTGGTTCTTCAATAACTTTATGAATCGGCGAGAATAGTTTTTGTGCGCAAAAAAACCCTAAATAACGACTTACAAAGTGATGATGATTTCAAAACAAGGCATCATGAAGCTTCGATGCGTTATGAATCAGTGAGCCGAATCATGATCCGGATCGCGTGTCAAACCGCCAAACTGCTGAAATTTGGCGATTCAAACCGCTGATTCGACTCGCTGATTCATAACGCTTCGAAGCTTCATGATGCCTTGTTTTGAAATCGTCATCACTATGTAAGTCGTTATTTAGGGTTTTTTTGCTCACAAAAACTATTCTCGCCGATTCATAAAGTTATTTTAGAACCACTGTAGTGAGATGGACTTTGTAACGACGTCTTTAGTACCTTTTAAGGGTCTTGAGAGTGTAAAGTGCCATTGTGCCAATGGAGGCCTTTCAGAGCCATCAGATTTCAACTAAAATATCTTCATTTCTGTTCCGAAGATGAACGGAGGTCTTATGGGTGTCGAACGACATGAGGGTAAGTAATTAATGACAGAATTTTCATTTTTGGGTGAACTAACCCTTTAAGAAACCACAAACTAGGATGTGGGACAAAATGCGTGTTCCCTATCTGTCAGTCCCTACAACGTAATGTTTACTGACAAATGGGGTCTCACTTGGTATCCCCAATCACCTCTGAGTTTTAGAAGAAGAAAAAAAAGAAAGGTAAATGGAATTGGGAAGTGGAATTTGCACGCATCCACTTATTTCGATTTTTGCTTTGGAGCTGTGTGATTACCTCTCAGCTATCACTTTTCCATTCTCCTAAAAGAGCTCAAGAAAACCTCTTGCTGGAATCCAATAAGGTGCATTCAGTGGTTTGCGCTTTCTCAACACCCCCATCTCGCAAGGTGGCCTCTTCGGCAACACTGTTGAGGACTTTTCCCAGCAGTTCTCGGCAGTCCAGAATCAGGCCATAAAGCACATCCTGCCCAGCACGATACCACCACCACCAGGCCGCCAGCATTCGTCACAGACAACACTGCGATACACCAACCGCCAAATCGTGTACACTCACGCCCATGTCACAACTCTCCTGCCATCTCGTCCTCTGGAGTCAGCACAGCAGCGGTTTAGGTCGCTCCACGCCATTCACATTCCGGGCAAGCTCAATTGTGTGGCCAACACACTCTCAAAACAGCTCATGCTCCCAGGAGAATGGATGGAGATTCCATCCCCAGGTGGTCATGCTGAACTGGAGTCGATTCAGGGATACACAGACATGTTTGCCTCCCAGGAGTCCTCCCACTGTCCGCTCATTTACTCCCTGACCGAGACATCCCTCGGCACACTAGCACACAGCTGGCCCTGGTGCCTACACAAATAAAGGCTGCTATATACTCGGCAAGAACAGAGAAAAAAGTTCTCGCTCCCAGGGCTGCTTGAACAAAATGACGTAATTTTGTTCTCTGAGCCCTGGTTTGGGAGTTCTCGCAGTTCGTTCTCGACACATCGTCTGAGCAGAACTTTTTTCTTGTGGGTGTCCGAGAACTATTGTGTGATTGGTCAGACTTTTAAAGTGGGCGGGGTTAATGCGGAGATGTTCGGCACCTGCTTTTCTCGTGAAGTATGGAATGTACTGGCCAGAACGAACTTTGTTCTTATTCTTGCCACCTCGAGAAAACGAACAAATTTCTTTGTTCTTGCAGAGTATGTACCAAGCTTAAGCCTTTCTTCCAGTGAGGTCTTGATGGTTGCGCCTTTCTGGCCCACTCTGACCTGGTTTTCAGACCTGATGCTTCTTTGTGACAGCCTCTCCCTGGCGAATTCCCCTGAAGAAGGACCTTCATTCTCAGGGACAGGGCACCATATGGCACCCACCTCCGGACCTCTGGAACCTCCACACGTGGCTTCTGAACAGGATGTGGAGGACTTAATTGGCCCAGTCTGTCTGTTTGCTGAGTGGTGCTCTTCCCACCGGGAAGACTCCTGGAGATGCCCCATCCACCTTGAAGGTGTGTTGCTTCCAATACTGCACATCACATTGCAGTTGAGCTGCACAGCAAGTTCTTGAGAGGCACCAGGAGGTTAAATCCTCCCAGACCGCACCTCATCCCCTTCCTGGGATCCCATTGAGCAACTGGAGTCAGTCGAGCTTAAGATCAATCCATCAAGAGGGTGAGGGACCTGCAAAACTCAGTCAACATTATGTCAGTCAACATAACCTCTCTGTTCCCTCTATCAGGGAAAGAGGGTTACATCATAAACCACAACATTTTCTGTGGAACATGGTCAAACATTTTCACAACCTCTTTCAGAAAATCCTCTGTCTCGACAATATTTGTCACACATGATGGTGAAAAGTTGAAGATGATGACAGAAATATTGATAATAAATGTGTGTGAGTTGTTTGTCCAGTATAGATTATTATTTATTCTATAGGCACTCCTGGGTCGTGTTCTTCAAATGAGACTTTGTTTCAGGGCATGTTTCGGGATAACTTGGCTTAAACCAAACCTTTAGGATTTAAGTTTAGTGAAAAATGTCTGGGTCATGCCATATGGTTTTATGGCAGGTACAACAGTTTGCAGATTTTGAAATATTGGAATGATGAAAAAGGCTTTAATTATGAAATTCATAGTTGTAGAAATACCAAATAGTTTGAGATATAAACAAAATCAGGGCATTTGACAAAACTGCTCTTTTCACTGGAACATCATCAAATGTTTTCACTACCCCTTTCTTTATATAGTATCTTAAACAGACTGTGCTGAAGTCATGCTGATTAAAGACACAATATGCTGATGAAAATGCCTGAGAAACTGAAAGTCTTGTTCTGGAAATGCCACTTATCTTCGGGAAAATAGAGTGATTATGCATGCACAATAACATACAGAGTTACTTTATATTATAGAGACTTTTGTCGTTATATGAGTTACAGTTTACACCATAGATACATAACTAAACCATGATTTTAAGTAACCAGATGTGGTCCCTTTTCCTGAAACTAAAGAGATTAACACTAATCAAATCCCCCCCTACATTTTTTCATTGTTTGAGAAGTTTCACTCATATATACATCACAATCTGTGTGTAAAGTCTGACGTCACCATTTCCCAAACACTATCAGATGCCAAAAGCAAACAATAAACGGTGCTAATATACATTCATGATGTGATGGGAAGGGAAAAAAGACAGGAATTATTCAAGTGAAATGAACAGTTGATAGAAACATTAAGGTTGTTTTAAATGAATAAGAAATGTTGTAAATAACTTGTTTTTAAAATAAAGGTTTCAGAGTCAATGATATCAGACTGTGTATGATTATTTATTTTACTTACCCTGTAACTACATGGAACAAAGGGGTAACAAGCACCCCTTTAGTAATTATAAAGTAAAATGGTTAAAAAAAAATAGTTTACTTGGTTTGAAACATGGAAGACTAAACTAAAACAGCTACACTTTCTATCAATAACAGAATATGTACCCCGTACTAAAAAAATACCTACAGTAGCCTATGTACACTTTTATTAGCAAAAGGTAGCCTTTGGTTGGCTGTAGTTGATAGCTCACGAAGACAAGAGATCATTGAAACAGTCTTTAATCAAAAACTAGTTTCTAATGTTAAACAACAACAGAAAGTGAAGGCTTAAGTAGAGTGGCAAACAAAGGAGCAAACTAGATGAGAAACACACCTGAACTGAGGACTCAAATCAATCTGTAACCATAGAAACAAACAGGCAGGGGACTGATTGGATGACAGGAATAATTAGTAAACTATAAGCAATTACAAACTGCAAACAGAAACAGAACAAAGGAAACTGAATCAAAAACAGAACATACATGTGACAAGTGTATGTTCTAGCTAAATTGCTCCCAAACTTGTTGCCTAGCAGGCACATTTAACGTAATAATGAATATTATAGAATAACCCCTTAGTTATTACATACTACATAAATAATTTCTATTCACTGCTTTATTCCCCAAACTTTGCATATTGTTCCCTTATATACACATACGTACTGCAAAGGTACACTATTATCACAAAAAGATACTCTCTAAAATCCGTTTACTTAACGCTAAAAATTGGTGCTTCAGTGGTTCTTCAGCGGTTCTTCAGAGGTGCTATATAGCACCTTAGTCAAAGAACCGGTGAAGAACCTCTGAAGAACCGCTGAAGAACCTCTGAAGAACCGCTGAAGAACCACTGAAGCACCAAAATTGGTGCTATATAGCACTAAAAAAGGTTCCCCTATGATTACGAGCCAAGAACCATTTTTGGTGCAATATAGAACCTTTTTTTTTTTAGAGTGTATCTCTTTGGATAATGTTATTTTATTTGTCTGTCAGTTATTGAAGAGGCATATTCTATAAAAACTGACAGTTATGACAGAGGCTTACAAAGTATTCTTGTCCCAGCCAGGTTCATCATACCCTAGTGGGGCAGTATAACCTCTTTTAATGTTCAAATTTGGGTTTTAAAAATGAAATTAGCAAATTTTTCTTCCCTTGATAATATATTGAAAGATGCATCATTGTCCTTTATGATGCAAAAAATGTTGCTTTATATTGACCTGCACAGTAGGTAATTCAGTTTTGAATTAACAGAGCACATTCATGTAGAGAATTATTTTAATTATTATTTATTTGGTAACACAGTAAACACAGAGGGACAATACGATAATTAAACACCATAAGTGGATCGTAACAACACTGCACAAAAGATGCACATAAAACACAATTAAATCTGAAAAGAATTAAAACATTTATCAAGCAAATATTTAGACTACTAAACAGATGTTTATACAGAGGTTTTCTAGTAAAGTGCAATAACTTTTATCTACAGGTTATACATAGTTTCATGGGTATCAGGATGTTCTTCAGTGGCGTAACACAGCAGTTAATCCAGATTCACACTGAGCGAGACCTACTGCTTGGCCCTGTAAAGATCAGAAACATTATTTTAGAAATGTTTATATTAATGTTTATATAATTTATTAATATCAGAAGTTGCCATGGTTCTCATTTTTAGTTGAACATATAGCAAAACTCAAAAAAAAAAAAAGAAAAGGTTACACTTACATCTTTCCAACAGCCCACTTGATTAAATTCTGGGTGAATTTAGACTCTGGACTCAAGCATTTCCGCTCTGCACTCTTCAAAGTGACACTGGGAATAAAAAAAAAGAAAAGAAAAGATGAGCATCAAGAGTGAATGTGATCAAGAGTGTAAAGATTTCACTATGACCATTAATGTGTAAATATCATGTAAAATCCTTGTTTTTGTCCTTACATAATCTCTTGTTTTCCACAAGATGGACTTGGAGGGATGATTTCAAACTTCTCAATGTTCTTCCGTAAAACCACATCCACTCCTTTGTCAGCACAGAAGCACCTGCCTTTGTGAATCCGGTTCTGCCCTGAAAGAGAGATTGGGATTTTTTAATTGCAGAACATAAACTAATATTTAGAAGAGTAACAGTTGCAATATAAATAGGTATTAGGTATTAAATATGCAACACTCACCTTGTACTTCTGTAGCAAGCAGACAGACCAGAAAAACAAAAATGACAGCAGTCTTCATTGTGTTTAAGGTTTTGATGATTGTCTAAGGCTGTTATTACTGAAGACGATTAGCTGCTTATATAACAATCAGAGGATCAGGGATTTACAGTATGGGCACAGTTCCCATTTTCATTTTCATAAGGAGTTTCGATTTCCCATTTCTTTGAAAATGCCTTTGCGCAAAGCTTTGGATATGTGGCTTGGTCTCCTGTTGTTTAGTGTCATGATTGTTTTTGCCAATAAACACAGCCCAAGATAAATTTAGAGACCAAATGTAATACATTCCTGCACAAGTACTAAACCACCTATAATATTGACATTCATCTATCATTATACTATTATTTGTTCAAACAAATGTCAACAAACAATCAAATGTGCTACAAATGTGTTCAACTCCATGTGCACAAATAAAATGTTTAAAATAATAATAATAATAATAAAAAAAAAAAACACTAACAGTTTGGATGATGAAATGAACACATCAAACAAGGATGTGAACCAAACTTCTGTTTTCAGAGGAACCGAATCAATCATCAGTTTTCACTACCCCTGTATCTGAAATAGAATCTTAATGAGAAGCTCACATTTATTTAATAAAAAAAAAAAAACATGTTGCAAAGTCATGCTGATACTGAAGCACTATGAGAGGTTACTTAGATCTTTTTGTCTTAACATCTCTAATGCAGGAGCAGATGCCTATTGCATGAAGCTAGTTGAACAAACTGAGTTTCAGAGTTGAATGCTTGGCAGGGCTGGCTTGGGGATAAAATTTGGTCCTGACAAATCCTATCCGGCCCACAAGTTCACCCGTGAATGTTTTGCAGGGGTTAGGGCCCTACATTTGAGTAAATAAATTAATAAATAAAATAGGACAGAAACAAATATGATATATATCATTGAATTTACTGCAAATAATTTTTCATTTTGCCACATAGAAAGGTAAATGACAGTAAAGCAGTGATTTTGAGCTAGTATGCCGTAAAGTAGCTACATTTACTGCTCACCCTAATGTCCTTCTAAATGTATGACTTTCTTTCAGAGGAACATAAAAGATCATTTGAGAATGAAGTGATTTAAAAAAAAATAGAAGTCAAGGGTAACCCAAATGGTTTGGTTACCAACATTCTTCTAGCTACTTTACGGCATCTTCTTTTGTGTTTCACAAAACATACAGGACTGGAATGACACGATGGAGAGTAAATTATACTTTTTGATGATCTATCCCTTTAACAACAGTAACATTGATAAAGAGTTAACACTTAATTTATGCAAGACACTGATATTGATATTTCATCAAGCTCTATTTGAATTAACATTTACGTCAATTTAAATTCATTAGAAATGTAAAAAGATTAAAAAGTTTAACTAGAGTAAGATCGTGGTTGTCACAGGTAAAACCTCCTCGTTACCATGATACGGTTTCTAAAATAGAACAATAGAAATAAATAATAATAAACTAGCCTATAGAATTTGTAATAAAAACAGTGTAAAGTGTAAACATGTAGAAACTACTTCCCAATATTTAAGTAATAACAGCAACATTTTAAATACATTTCTGTCAAAACACCACCATTTCTACTGTGTTTGTAGCTGCAAGGTAAATTATAATGAGGGAGCTGGCTGACAATTGACCTCGTCATGTAGCCTAGCTAGTTTACATGGTCCTGACTGTTTTCAGCTACTTGTAGATTCACCACACGACTGTAGGCTATAACACAAAATTCTGAGTCAAATCTGAATGGAGATTGCTTGATCCACGATTTAATAGCGGAGAGCGCCATTTTGTCACACATTTGGAGTATTTGCATTTTGCAGTTACACATGCTGCATTTTTTAGGGGTCATGAACTACATTGTTTTATTGTTTTAAGATGTTTCCTGGGGTGCACTTATAATGTTAGAATGCTTTTTACATTCAAAAATTGTCATAATTTATAAATAAAAGGAATTTTTCCTACCCTGATTTTAGCCTTCTGCTCTGAACGCTCTGTTTTAAGGGGCGTGTCTGCTGTGAGAGTTCAGTGTAAACACCCACTGCTGTGATTGGCTAACGTCTTTCCATTTGAAACATTATTACTCTCTCTTTTAGCACGTTTTTACTATTACGGCTCTCATGGTTAACTAATCGTGAAAAGTGTTGCATTACATTTACGTTGTAGATCTATGGCATGATATTGAGATCTATGGCGTTATATTTAGATTGTTACATGAAGGGTTGCAGTGATGATCATTGTAGCCGACAACACTCACATCGAGCGCATGAAAGCAGCGATCTCGTCATTGCAACTCAGTTTCTTTACACTAACGAATGCTTTCATCTTCACTAACAGTGCAAACGTGATATAGTTAAGAGATTTGTTGAATAAAACGGGAGTCACTGATAAACGCGTCACTGACAAACTCTCGCAGTTTAATTGACACTAAGAGAAACAACTCCAAGTTGACGTTTAGTCACCGGTTTGATTTACTGACACACAGACAAAGAACATCTGACAACATGATTCATTACATTTCAGATCAGACATTAGAATGAACACAGCTACTTACATGTTACATTACTGTCGAGCCCAGGCACTGCACAATATTTTGTAATCCTCAGCATGTTTATTGCTTGGTAGCTCAATCTGGTTTAACACTAGGCCTATGTTACATGCGCGAATTGGTGGGCGGGGCTAAACAGCCAGTGATGAAGTAGGCTTTTTTTTTTTTCTGCAGAGGCGGTGCTTCACCACACTCAGACGTCACAGCCTGGCACATTCTGAGATCGAGCGTTTGCTGGGCTTGGTGTCAATAAAAGCTTTTCTTTGACTAACAAGGAAGTTTTCAGCTCCGAAACTTACAGGATATTCTTATATTACAATGAACTTTTAAAGGCTGAATGAAAAGTTGATTTCGCAATTCATGACCCCTTTAAAAATCTTCACCGACCGGCCCGGTGGCGTGCTCCCTATGGCCAGTGCCTGATGCTTGGTACGTTCTGTCAACAGAGTTTGTGATCAACTTTGAGTTTGTGATTAACCTGAAAATGTGACGTGCAGTGAAAAGCAAATCCCACAGCACATGAGATTGTCAGTTTGATTCGTGACTTCTCACAAGAGATAGACGACGCAATGAACTTCTCTGCTGAAGATGAAGAGATCGTTATGAAAAATAGAATGAATTGAAACACATTTACAAGGCAGGAATAAACTTTACTGCTGCAGAGAGAGTTTGAGAAAGTGACTTATGAAGTTCCTGCTTATTACTACCAGTTTTTGTTTTTGTCTTCTGTGAGTGCAGGTCATTTTTGTGGTTTCCCCACGACTGTTGAATGCTTTCCCACCGACTCTTTTACAGTGATGTTATTGTCCTCTTCTATGGCATTTGTTGTACCATTACAATGTTAGTAATTTGATTTCTGTGTTCACCCTTGCCTTGTTCTCTGTAATATTTTCCCTTGCATGTGGACTTTTCCCACAATGTTAAAAACTAGCCTATTTTAAAATAAATAAATAAATCTGAATTCTCAATTATGTTGAAGTTACACAATGTTTCTCAATTGTAAAGTAGACAAGTAGCATATTATTAAATTATGTGGGAAAAATGAATAGGTCAGATGCTGTCTGTTGTTATCATAGACTGTAAAAAAATATTAAGTATTTCCAGGGGCTCTCCATGGTGGTATCTGCCTAAAACCCAGGGTTGGCACATAATAAACTATGTAAAAAAATAAATAAACAAAAACCCCTGGCTATCCACCTAAACCGGCTTCATGGTATGGGCACTGCATGTTTTATGGAAATTTGTCATAGATATAATGATTTTTACACTGTACAAACTGTATATTATATCCCCTAAATCCTACCCATCACAGAAAACGTTCTGCATTTTTACATTTTCAAAACAAAACATTTAGTATGATTTATTAGCTGTTTTCCTCATGGGGTCCAAAAATGTCCCCACAAGGACAAGGATTTCAGATATTCAGATATTGCCATCTTTGATAGGGTATGTCATACACCCTAACCACACACACACACACACACACACACACACACACACACACACACACACACACACACACACACACACACACACACACACACACACACACACACACACACACACACACACACACACACACACACACACACACACACACACACACACACACACACACACACACACACACACACACACACACACACACACACACACACACACACACACACACACACACACACACACACACACACACACACACACACTCTACAGAATATAACCTATGGCATAACTAATATTTGTCCAGGAACCAATAACAGAGACTCAGAAATGATGAAAACTTTACAATATTTTATTTGAAATGTTTCTCTAACGATAGACAAAGACACAAACAGAAGAACATGGTAACATGTTTTGTTAATAAATTAAACTATTTATTACTTAATGTGTACAAATAATATATACAATATTTTATTTTAATACATAAATAATCAATACAGCTTTTAAGGACTGTTTAATGAAAGTCCACACTGGCCACAACCTTCACACTTGAAAACGCAGTTGAACCCCTCCACACTTTTTATTGAGTACTCCTAAAAAGAATAAATATTAGTCATTATTAAACATTATTCCATATTTTTATATATCCTTTTCTTCATTTTTAACATATGAAAGATGTATCAATTGTAATGTCACTGACTCACCTGGTCTTATTTGTAATCCTCTCAATGATGTTCTTGGTAAACAATGACTCTGGGTTTAAGCATCTTTGCCTTGCACCATTCTTCAGGGAGACACTGTTCAGACACAGTCAAGTTATTTTAAGGGAATATATAGATAGATTTCTATTCAATTATGATAAAAAAATGCATGTATGAATAGATAGATCAATAATCTATAGATAGAAGAATAATCAAAGTACTTACACAACTTCCAGATGTCCACAAGATGGACTAACAGGGTGAATTTCCACCTTCTCTATCATCTTTGGGTTCACCATTTTGACACCAGCACCCCGACATAAACATCTTTGGGTTCCAAGCCTTGGCTGCCCTGGAGGATGATAGAAATAAAAAATGATGAAAACGATTAGTCTGAAACAATAGAGCAACAGACTGTGTTGAGTTAGTAAAATATTAAAATAAGCAAAAATAATAGTACCTTCAATAGCAGCAATGGCCAAACTGACAAAAACAAGAGCAGCCACAGTCTTCATTGTTCAATCTCTTGATGGTCTTCACCTTAAACACTTAGCTGGCCAAATGTGAGTAGATGAGCTGATTTCCTTCATTTTATAGTCTAAGACATTCTGGGCTTTCCCTATTTGATGTTTTAATGCTTGATAGTATCTCACTGCGTTCCAGTTACGCTTCCTATATCTTCCCCAGTTTCTGGGAAATGAATAGTAACAACAGTGCAAATTATATCTGAAACATTTTTAAAAAGTGTTTTAAGTGTTGAGTCATGTTTACACACACACACACACACACACACACACACACACACACACACACACACACACACACACACACACACACACACACACACACACACACACACACACACACACACACACACACACACACACACACACACACACACACACACACACACACACACACACACACACACACACACACACACACACACACACACACACACACACACACACACACACACACACACACACACACACACACACACACACACACACACACACACCATACAGTTTTATCTATGTCAAATATAAGATATAACAAAGGAAGTAAAACAGTTTTGTGATTTACAAAGTTGATAAACTCATATTGTGCTTTATTGCTTTGTCTTCACTATGTGTGTGTGTGTGTGTGTGTGTGTGTGTGTGTGTGTGTGTGTGTGTGTGTGTGTGTGTGTGTGTGTGTGTGTGTGTGTGTGTGTGTGTGTGTGTGTGTGTGTGTGTGTGTGTGTGTGATGGGGAAAGAATCATAAATATTATGAAGATAAAGCAATAATGCACAATATGAGTATCAAATGACTGTTTCTCTATTTATAAGTGGAATATTTATTTGCTTCTGGTTTAAGTCTAAATCACAGAACTGTCTTGATTTACTATTTTTATATCTTCATCTAATATATATAGAACTGATCAATATTATTTTATTTATATGTTAACTATTCTTATAATACAAAACTGTAATCTGATATACCGGTAAACGCGTCATCGGTTTGGTCCTTATTCAATACAACTTTTTTTTCTCCCCAGTCTAAAATGACCTTATGACTGTAGTGTCCTTTTGTGCTTCCACTTTCTGAGAAAAGGGTCTTTTCTCATAAACCGCACACTTGGTGGGTGTGTGTGTGTGTGTGTGTGTGTGTGTGTGTGTGTGTGTGTGTGTGTGTGTGTGTGTGTGTGTGTGTGTGTGTGTGTGTGTGTGTGTGTGTGTGTGTGTGTGTGTGTGTGTGTGTGTGTGTGTGTGTGTGTGTGTGTGTGTGTGTGTGTGTGTGTGTGTGTGTGTGTGTGTGTGTGTGTGTGTGTGTGTGTGTGTGTGTGTGTGTGTGCGCGCGTGCACAGCAGGACATTTTCCAAGGTCTTCAGCCATTAAATGTACTATTTAGCAGTCAAGTCACATTTATTTTTATAGCACTTTATACAAAATAAACTGTTTCAAAGCAGCTTCACAAAAAAACTAAAAACTGTAAAGTATGAGATTTAATGATGCAAATTCTGCTGTTAAGCAGCTGTAACTAGATACTTATTGAGCTCAACTCTGATTCCAATAGCTGTCTTCATCAATTATGAAACACCTTAATTTCAGCTATAAGCAGTATACTGAAGACGTAGTGTTGTTATTCGACTTAATTCAATTCAAGATTTGTTCTCATCTGTGGCAGTGCAGTTATAGTTAACTAAGCTAAAGGCAAGAAAAAATAATTATTTTTATTTACAAAATGGAGAAAATAAAAACCATGGAAGAAACCATGCTCAGTCAAAGTGTTCAATTCACAAACAATTTCTTTATTTTTCATAATACAGTGTGATTCATTATAGAGCATGAGCATGACAAAATCTGCCCTGGCATTGTTCAGTTCATTGAAATCTGTATCAATAGATAGCAAAAGATTATTGCAAAACACACAGATGCTGTAGAAATTCATACTGTAGTAAGTCCACTGGGATTCATTCTTATGTCATCAAAACATATTCATTGTTTCATATAATACTCTTAAGTAAAAACAAAACTTTTTAAAAATTATTTGTATTTCATGGTTATATCACACAGATTTCCTCCGGATCAGAAAGGTTTGTATAAAAATTAATTAATAAAACATTGAAGTTGAAGTGAATAGAGTAATAATTATAGACACAAGCTATCCAATACTTTATCCAAAGCAGTGTTGATTTCTTACAGGTCAAAACATTTACTGCCATCAATTAAAAGGAGCCTGTAACATTATAGTTTCAAATCACAAAACATAAAGAAAAATAAAGAAAAAATTACATTTATGGCTAAATGGCTTTGAAAACGTGTGTTGTAACATGAGGAAACAATTTCACGAGACATCCTTGTCGTCAGACTTCTTATCCTTCCGTTTTTCTTCCTTTGTTCTTTTGCTTTTTGTTTTGTATTCTAGGAATGATGGCACAGTGACAGAATTTAGACATTATAATTGGTTGTTATACATGCAGAAACAGCGAAACTGAAAGCGAAAATGAAACAGTGGTGTAGTCTATAGCTTACCCTTTGCCCTTCAGTGCTCTCCGTCCTTGCTTCTCATTTGGATCCAAACACACCTTTAACCTCTTTTCCTTTCCTTTTCCCTTTCCTTTTCCCATAGTCAGTCTAAATTCAGCAGGGGGACAAATCAGAAACATGATCACTTCAGAGGACATGCATTGCAATATTCGTTAATTATATTGCAAAAATGAATCTGTAGAAGAAATAATGATGTATAAACATTATATCATGTAACAGGAGAGGATCCATACTTACATAATCTCGGTCTTTGAGCAGGAGGCACTTGGTGGGAACAATTCAACTGCACGAATGTATCGAGGCTTCACTGCTTTAAGCAGTCTGCCTCTGCATAAACACCGCTGAGAACGTCCTGCTCCGTGCCCTATATTTAACAACAATAATGATACGTTTAAGGGCTAATAGCCTACACGGATGCAGAAGACTATTGTTCTATTGTTCTAAGTCACTGATTGGATTGACAGAAATTCAGCCTCATGCCACACACACACACACACACACACACACACACACACACACACACACACACACACACACACACACACACACACACACACACACACACACACACACACACACACACACACACACACACACACACACACAGGTTTGTTTTGATATCTAAGTGAGGACATTCCATAGACGTAATGGTTTTTGTACTGTACAAACCGTACATTCTATCCCCCTATACACTACCCCTACCCCTAAAACTACCCATCACGGGAAACATTCTGCATTATTACATTTTTTATAAAACATTGTTTAGTATTAAATATGAGGACATACCCGTGTCATTATACAAATTTGTGTCCTCATAAATCACAAAAACAAACAGAAACTTAACAGCTTAACAGAAACGTTTTACAATAACTTTCTTTCATCAACATGTGATTATGTTTTATCCCATGGCTTTCTCTAATACTTAATTCTTATTGCACAATCACTGCATTCTGCAGTCAAATATTTTTGTATAATGACTGATAACCTGATCACACTGCAGGCTTTATTTTTCAACGAGGACAGTCAGTAGATTTTCCAGAAATGTCATATTTTGATTTTATGGTCATAAACTTTCTTAAAAGAAACATGACCTCCTGATCTTTTAAGTTTTCATATTTTCTTAATGGGTTTTAACTGTGTGTCAGATTGACCTCAAACTGAAATTTTGTTTTTGGACAATGATTAGCTTTTAAAAAAAAGATTATTAAATGCAAAGTGAAACTCTAAAGATGTTTTTATTCTAAATAATTATTTTTACACTTGTTAACAATAGGTAATGTAAAAGTAAACGTGGAATAAAGGGCAATAGAAATCAGCTTACCTGCAGAATGTGTAAGACTCATCGCAAACAGCAGAGCGCACAGCAGTGTGAGAACAACCTGATTCATGATTCACCTCACACGCAGCTGCAGAGAAATGTTTCTTTCTTGTATGGACTTTCCTTTGTAAAGCACAGACTTACTTTCATTTTCCAATCTTCCAATGAAATGCTCTCAACGACACATCCTTCATCCTTAGGGATAAATGTGACTAGACGGAACAGAAATAGCCCTTTGTTTTTGACATTTGAAAATCAATGGTATTTGCATTTTTTGAATCCCTGAAGAAAGTGTGGGAGAAAAAAAAAATGTTATTATTAAATGTGTTGTATTAACAATGTCTTCTTGGCACTAGTCAAACATTAATGTTCATAACCCTCAAATGAATGATAAAAATATGAGCTTAGCAAATGTTTGGTCACGTAGTTTGTAATGTTTACCTTTTGGAAAGAGACTGTATTTCCTCAGGGAGTTCTTTTCATACAGGGAATAAAGAAACTGTGTTGAATATGGTGAAAATATAAAATACTGTTTAAGTAATTTTTAGGATTGGATCAAATACATTAAGATCACATGATTTTCTGTTTTGATTGTTATATGTACAAAGGTTTTTAGTAAGATATGGTATTATTAGTGGTGTTTGTGCTACAGACAAAAATGATCAAATCATGTGGCATGTTATGTAAAGATTTGATATTACTTTTCTATGTGTTCAGATTTTTCACAGGTATGTAAAACAGGCACATTTTGCAGCTGAAATGACTAGAAAAGAAAGGTAAAAGGTGAAAAGTAAGTGGATGATTTTTAATCTAATTTAATCTAGTTACAGTTTTTTTTATTCGCTTTGGTACTATTTTCACAAGTAAGGTGTACATTTTCAAAACTCTTAGTACAAAAATCCAAACTGATCACACTTGTAACACAGCTAGTCATTCTTTCAAAACCTGATGTAATGCTTTCATTCAGTTGCACATATCTTCAGTCCACATAATCATTGTTTCAAACACAAGATTATTGTAATATGTAATGAGAACATTTGGTTAAATCACCGAAACACAACAGTGTGATCTTCTTTCAGTTTAGTACTTGCTACCGTATGTTTTTTATGCGCATTTATAGAATTCATGCGCATCTTGGTGTTTCCATTCAGCATTTTTTGGTGCGATTTCCCAAAATGCACATAAAAATAGGTGGATGGGAACATAGCTTATTGACATTCAACAGTTGACAGTCATTCAAGCTATCCAAATTTGCTAACAATGTGGGACCACAACCTCAACAAACTTTCAAAAGGGTGAAACAACAGTAGCCTACCTTTACCCTCCACGGTAGTTGGGAGGATGACGTGAAGAAGTGGCATCGTATCACATACGGTAGCATTTTTAGCTGTTTCTAGATTCAGTAGCCTGTGATAGTAAGGCGATGAGCAATTTGAAAAGGTCAGAGGCGTATTTAGTATCTGTTGGAAACGATCTAAAAGCGGACATTGAGCGGAGCCTGAGCCTATACACGTATCCCATCACAAGGCATGGATGCTAGCATCAGTGACAGGTGAAGTACAAACAGCGTTCTTCATGTATTAGGGCCAGGACGCTGTTGTAATCATGCAGAAGCACTTTTGTGGAAGGTCAGTAAAGTAAGGACAATTAAGGACACGGAAATTGTATTGTTTATCGTATTGTGATATTATTAATTAACTAATAAATGTACTAAACTGAAATGTTTAGTGTGTGTCATTCATGTTGCAAATGTTGCTTCACAGTAACCTTCACTTAACCCTTGTGGTACAATAAAATAGTAAAAATTATCATTTTGAAACCTTGCCAATGATCCGAAAAACACTTCTTCACTAACTCTAGCACACAAAATAGCATTGGTATACTACTTCCGCCGCCTCACCGGAAATTGTACCCACGTTCTTTTTTACAGAAAAAGTAGGTAAAAGAAGGTAACGGTCAGGATGCTGCTGCTGATTCCTTTGTGGCCTCCTTGTTTTCGTTTCTGGTTCTGATTTCATGATAATGGGCAAATTCAGCTCAGTCCACCCTGTTCCAAGGTTATCGGGGGGAGTGAGAGGCTTAAAAATTAACTGAACTGGCACTGGTCAGAGTTCTTCCGAAATAACACTAAAAAGGAGGTGGCTTACTATCAGACAGCGTCATTGAGTAAACTAAAGCAACAAGCCAAACATAACCCAGGAATCAAAGACATGGGAACAAAACATATGAGCATATAGGATCACAGAACAGAACAGAATAACTAACAACTACAGGGAAAAAAAATATATATAATTCAGCATAAGAAGTGAAATGCTCAACTGCAACACTTTCTGTGTCAAATGACACAATTATTAATAATAATAATAATAACAATGCATTTTATTTAAAATGCGCTTTTCTTACTCCCAAAGCATACAGTAAAACAGTAAGTCAGATAGCCACAAGGTTAGTTAAAACAACCTTGTAAATGTATCTTAATCAACTTTTAAACCATTCCAAATTGTAGCATTTCTGATAGTGAAGGGAAGGGCATTCCATAACTTGGGGGCTTGAATGAAAAAGCTCTTTTTACCCATAGTCTTAAGTTGTAAACTGAAGGCTGATGAAGTGAAAGAGTCTTAGCAAAACGGAGAGAATGTGACGGAGACTAATGAGATCACAAAGATACTCTGGTGCCGTCCCATTTAATGCTTTGTATGTTAAAATGAGAATTTTAAAATCAATTAGCGTGAATGGGAAGCCATAGTGCAACTGTGAGAGCAATGTGTTCATGTGGAGAATATATAATGAAGCCTATTTAAACTTATGGAAGCCTATTTATTAAACTTATACAATACTGTAGCCTATCTGAAGGCCTCTATAGAATTAATGTTTGTTGAAGGAATAACTGCAATATGCAATCCCCCCCAAAAAGAATCTTCAAGACATCACGATCACAGACCTTAAATCTCTAGAAAACTGACAGCCCAGCTCTTGTTTAAGCATGGACTATACCTGCATTATCCAAAGATTATGGAGAGAAATAAAAAACCCAAAATGAACAAACAGGGAAAGTCAAAAAATATAATAATTAATATTTTTTCTGTACTACATGGGCAGATACAATTAATTCCTTGGCTTGTACGTCAAACAAAGCCATGTTCTACTAGTGCAAACGCTCTATTATTACTACGAAAGATACCAATATTGAGATCTATTTTAGTCTAAATTTTTCAACTAAATATCCAAATAAATCTAATTATTAATCTAAATTAACCATATAAACTAAATTACTGATCTAATTACTGATCTAAAGCCCACACTGTCACTGTATGATAATTGAAATGAACTGATGACATAACCGTTTTCTCCAGAATGGCTATACGGCTGAATAAAATTATGTTGCATTATTTTCCTGTTTAACACTGTAAAGCTGCTTTGAAACAATCTGCATTGTTAAAAGCGCTATATAAATAAGGTTGACTTGACTTGACTATAGAAGACTTTGGCTAACACCTGAAAGGATGAATAACCAAAACACTGCTGATGGCGCTCTCTAGTGGTGCATCTACACACTTGTAAACATGAACTGTGGTCTATTTTGTAGTTTGTCCTTGTAATCATTATTTAAACGCTTATTCATTCCCTACTATTCTATCCCTATTTCTGCATGTCTTCATCATTTATTTTTGCTACTTTTCAAATGCCTTTATTTTATCCTTGTCTCAAATCTAGACCTTCAATCTTAAACAATGAAAAACTATTATAAAAATATGAGGCTATTACAGGATTTAGCCTAAAACTATAATGGCGTTAACCAAGAGTGAAATAAACATAAGCATAAAAGTTCAATATGGTTCCAACCTCCACCACAATTATCCAAAACATTCTTTAATTGTATGCATTAGGATATTTAATGCTAGCTATGAAATAAGCCATAGCAAGCGATTTGGCCATTGTATTCCAAATTTTTTTTTAAATGTCACATCACGTAATCGAAGATGTGGTAAATGGGACTGCGGTAGTTTAATACTAATGAAAAATAACAGAATTCTCTTGTGGTGCATAGTCTATATGCCCACTCTGTATAAAAATAAATACATTTAAAAAAAAATAGTTAAATTTATGGTAAAAAAAAGAAAAAGAAAAGAGGCAGCTGCCAGATATTTACCATAAAAAATCAACAACATTTTATTTTTTACTGATATAGAGGTTCAGCTCATGGACAGGTTGGGGACCCCTGCATTGCATGTACATTTTAATGACATGAATTTGTACATTTTAATGCGTTTGAAAGACAAAAGCCTTCCAAAGACAGTATGGTAAAATGACTCACTGAATGATAATTAAATAGCTAATAATAAATGTGTTTGTCAGGAGTTCATTAGATATGCAATGTTGCAATTTCACTTCTTAAAAGTGAAATGATTTCTGTATATCCAGTGTTCAAATGTTGTGTGGGTGTCAGTTTTCAGTGATAGGCACATGACTGTGCCTGAGTATGCAATTCCACGAACCTGAAAGACTTTCTGAACGTATATAAGCAGTAGGCGTTTTTATTAACCTATAAAGGAAAATGTAAAAGATTAAAAAGAAGTAGTGGGTAGAATCAATGAATTTTGAATCATTTACTGCCATTTTGTGAGAACAACAGGGTAGGCAAATAGTAACCTAATTACGAGTAGGCTATTTTAAAATGTAATAGGCTATCTAATTACAATTACATTTTTGGAATCAGATTACATAAATCAATTACTATTTAGAACTGCACACATAAAGTATAGCCTACTGCTGTGAAGTTGTTTGTCTCAAGATGTTGAGGTAGTTGCAGTTGGTGATGATGCAGTTCCTTTAAATGCTCTCACTCAGCTGATCTTCTACGTCACACCATATGACCAACATTTTTTATTTCTTTATTGTTTGGCGGAGAATTTAGAAACATCACGGCTGAAAGGCGTCGAGTCGTAATGTATACCTATCCTAAAACTGTCTTGGATAAACATGAGTTTGCATCACACGAGAGCTGAATGCGATGACGCAGAGTGGTCACATGAATTTGAACTGAAGATGGCGGACCAGAGCTCAGGAGCAACGGAGCAGCTAAGCACTGAAGTTTCCGAAACTTTAGTGCCATCTAATGAATTTCTCAAACCCCAGATGAAGGACAGCGAAGGACATACAGTCAACAGTCCAGAGGAGTCGCTTTCTCCAGCCTCGGTGATTTACTTTAAGGAGGCGCTAACTTATAACTCAAGTATACAGTTTACAAATACGAGCTCATCTCTTCCTGCACCAGTGCGATATGAATTCCAGATTGAGAAGACTAACAAGAAAACAAGAAGTGAGTATACAGTATGATCGTCTGCATTATGGGTTTGTTTAACATGATGTGATGGTGTCTGCTTCACTTGAACATGCAGCAAATTTGACCGCCTAAGCCTTGTGTTTCAATGTCAACAACACTGCACAATGACAGCCACTGCAGCGTTTATGCAAGCTTGCATTTTGCTGTTCAGTTTCAGAGTCTGGTTGTTTTTTCTTGAATTTTTGACTTCTAATTAATCCGCAATAAATCATACACCGATGGCACAAATTGTCATCAGCTCGCATGGAAACAACAGCTATTGTAGATGAATATCCACAATCTTAAAGGGATAGTTCACTCAAAAATGTAAAGGGTTACTTCAGTGATTTAGCATTAAAGCTACACTGTGTAACTTTTTTTAGTTTATTCTTAGCTAAAAACACTTAGTTCTTTCAAAAATATGTGCTCATTAATGTATATTTACTTCTTTCAAGTAATAAAGTATTCTCGTAAGTTTATAATATGCCAGCTAAAAACACTTAGTTCTTTCAAAAATATGTGCTCATTAATGTATATTTACTTCTTTCAAGTAATAAAGTATTCTCGTAAGTTTATAATGCCATTGAAAATACATATAGGGGTTTGAATGCGGGTCGCCATGTTGCCCCTCCATCTTGAAAGTACATTAGCCAAAGAGGGACATACCCGTAAATTCAAGCTTCGCCTTTCGCGTTGTATCACTCGATGGCACTGTGTCGAATGTGGACGAGGTCGAACTGGAAGCCATGTTAATCTTGGACTAAATCGGCTACCGTAGGAGTTAAAACGAAATCGGAATTGAGAGGAACAGAAACTAATATTCACTGGATGGTCATATACCTTTTCACCGCTAGATGGGGGAAAATATCACACAGTGTAGCTTTAAGCTTTGTATAGAAAGAAACCCGGTAGTATATTCGAATTATCGTACTTTCCCCCCATATGTCCCCCTGAGACGAGAGAATTATGCATTTTATTTCTGGAAAAAATCCTCAGCTCAGATGACGCAAATATCGCGCTAACCTCAGCTCTTCGCTCTCGTGATGAAAGAAATCTGACTCCTGCTGCGTCTGCGCCGTGACTTTCGTTCGGCTCACTCACACTTTATTGAAAAGACACGTTCAGTTTTTAATTGTAGTGTCAGTTCTCTAACTGAACAAAATTATTTTATTACTATGAAAATCAAAACCACAGTGGGGGCGGTGTCATGGTGGGCAAGTGATAACCAGTAGTCGTGGCTTTGGGAGTGGCCTCATTGGGCAGCGAAGCAAGTGCATTCTGGGAGTTGTTGTCTTTCATCCACATGAGACAAAAATAAATTTTCTGTCTTTTCTCAGTCCAGAAGGCACCAAATTAAAAAATAAGTTCACATTTCTACTACATAAATTACCCAGTTTAAATATACATTCATCTTCCCAGCGCTGAAGTACCCCTTTAAATTCTGTCATTATTTACTCACCCTCAAGTTGTTCCAAACCTGTATGGTTTTCTTTCTTCTGCTGAACCCAAAATAAGCTATTTTGAAGAATGTTGATGGACCCCATTGACTTCCATAGTATTTTTTTTTTTTCATACTATGGAAGTCAATGGCTACCGTCAACTGTCTGGTAACCCATATTCTTCAAAATAGCTTATTTTGTGTTCAGCAGAAGAAAGAAATGTATACAGTTTTGGAACAACTTGAGGGTGAGTACATTTATTTTCAGTGAGAATTTTCATTTTTGGTTGAACTATCCCTTTTATCCACAAATAATACACATTTCAGATAAACTCTTAATCTTTGAGGTCACGGTGAGAACTAATGCATTATGGGTTTAGTCTGGCGAGTGTGATTTATCAGATGGTTGTCTAATTGCTAGTGATCTGACTACCGTGGCAGCATTTTTGGGTTTCACGGTTGGAATGCGCATGTAATGCCCAAATCTGCTATCTGTGTAGTTTTTCACTTGTTTTTCTGTGTTTTTAAACATGCTTTTGCTGTATAACATTGATCTTTTTTTTAACCCTCTGATGTGTGGTGGCCATTACACTGGACAGGTCTTTTAAATGCCATTTTTAATTATTCATGGTGTGTCACATCCAAATCACCAATAATTATTTTCTTTTGCCCACCACATCCAAATATGCATGCTGCAAAAAACAACATGAGTATGTTAACAGATTATGGCTATCTATATACATAGAATTCATGAAACCGCTGAATAGCTGTCACATTTGAGAAGCTAAAAAATAGAAAATGCCAGGTTATCATGAGCTAGTTGTTTTTATGGTTAAATTGTATTTGTTTAACAACACCTGAGTCAATTTTTTCACAGCTTGTATTAGCAGGCTACATACATCACAGGTCAATGAACATAGTGATTGAAGCAGAATTACTGCATTGGAGACTATCATATTGTGTCAGGGTTATGCAAATGTTCTATTTTTAAAAGTATAAATATTAATTTTGGATGCATTGCAATGCATTCACTTTGTTTTTAATTTATGACAACATAAAAAAAACAACAACAACAACAACATGGCTGATGATGAACTAAGTACCAGTACCTCTGGAAAATTCAGTTGCAGTGGACTGAAGTGCAGATTTCTAGAAATGCATACATTTGAAGAAAGGAAAGATTGGAAATTGATATATTCTTGTTTTGTGAAATAAGTGGAAATGAAAAAAGAAAAATATTTTGTGATTGCATGCTTCAGAGGGTTAAATCGGAGATAATATATCTTTGTTGTTTATTGCATTGTGAATTAGCAATGCCGTATCATGGTTCAATATCTGTAATGACATCTCACTTAGAACTGCATTACTGAATGATGGCATTTCTCTCATCACTGAAAGTCAATTTGGTATTTTCAATTACATGACTAGTTTTAAAGAGATACAACACTATGCAAATGTTGTGGGTCGGTAAGATTTTTGAAAATGTATTTTTGAAAGAATTCTTTTATGCTCACCAAGGCTGCATTGATATGATCAAACAGTATTGTGTAATATCATTATAGTTTAAAATAGCGGATTTTTAATGTGATTTATTCCTGGCAAAGCTGAATTTTCAGCATCCTTACTCCAGTCTTCAGTGTCACATGATCATTCAGAAATCATTCTAATATGCTGATTTGGTGCTCAAGTAACATTTCTTATTATTACCAATGTTGAAAACAGTTCTGCTGCTCAAATTTTTTGTAGAAACCGTGAAACCTGTTTTTAAATTTTTATTAGAAAGTTCAAAAGAACAGGTATTTATTCAAATTATACTATCAAAAAAGTAACTTTTGATCGTTTTTTTTTGCGTCGTTGCTGAATAAAAATATTTATTTCTTTAAAATAATTAAAATTGTTTAAATTGAACGGTAGTGTATGTCTGTACTCAAAGGTGTTTCACAAAATGTGTTATAAATGGATCGTTTTCATGCATGAGTGCTTTTCTTTTGTAAATAATTAATGAGGTTTAAATAATAGATTACTTCTAATATTCAAACCCCATTTCACATTACTTTGCATACGAGTTTCTTTTTTCAAAGGCATTGATTTAAAAAAAGGCCTACCTCATCATGTATTTACAACACTGCCCCAAATGGTCAGCAAAAATGGTCTCGCATATCAAGCATTGAGTGTCTGTAGAATTTTAGCACCATGTTTGTTTCACACACAGTTTAATTTTACACTAAGTGCCAACTTGCTCCTCTTACACATGTTAACAGCAGGTTTATAAGAAATGTTCTGGTTCTCAATCAGTAGGGCTTCCATACTTCTCTTGTTCAGCATGGATCATTGCCTCCCCCCTGCACACACACATCTGACAGGCCTCTCGGGAACTGTGCCCCCTCCACCATGTGCTCACGTGACTCCCACAATCCTCCTCAGCATCACGGCAGCCATCTTGGTCAACACCCTCCCATTTGCAGAGCATGCAGCCAATCCGGTGAATGCGAGCAGCTGGGCTGCAAGGGAGGGAGGGAATGAGAGAGAGAGAGAGAGATACGTCGCTGATTGTAGCTCCGCTGAGGTTCATACAGCATCTCAAACCCCTGGCTGTGCTGAGCCAGAGACCACTAAAGACTTTATTCACACAGAGGATTTTAGCTGTCACTGCTCATTCGCAAGACGAAGCCGTTAAGCCCTAGAAGAATAGCATCCTTTCTGACAAATTTGCCGTGGACTGCTGGTTGTTGTTTTTTCCCTTTCTTTGTTTTCCTTGTCTCTATTTTTTCCTTCCTCCTTTGTGCTGGAGAAGACTCGTACTTGGACTGGATTTTTAAAAACAAGTCATTATTTCTATTCCCTGCACCTGACTCTTTTGCTGACGGCCGCCATTGTAAGTGTTGTTGTCGTCGCAGCAGCTATCAGCTGAGTCACTATGTCTGATCTGACGCCCCAGAGCGAGGCCCCCACCCCCACTACTGACAAGATCACACAGGCTGCCAGAGAGACCATCTACCTATGCAACTTCCGCGTGTCGGTGGATGGCGAATGGCTGTGCCTGCGTGAGCTCAACGATATCTCGCTCACACCAGATCCCGAGCCGGCTCATGAAGGTAGGCGCGCACAGCATCACTAGGCCTCCGTTGCTCTTATCGTACTGGGCGGTGCTGGCCCAACCTTCCACCATCATGCTCTCAGCGTTCCCACAGGCCTGCCTGGAAATGTAGTTTTTACGGAGCACAAGTGGTTGTGAAGGTTTGTTTCACACTGAATGAGGCTATTCATATACAGTTTTGTAGTTAAGTTGTCCAATTAAATTGTCACGTTGAACAAATTAAGCATGTGCATCACACTGTTGGGAAAATCCACCAGAATGAAAGTCCCTCCAATGTAATAATAATAATAATAAATCAGTTTTTGACACTAGCTCTGTTAAGACTATTCCATTGATTGTAAGATATGTGGATTCTTGATCATATATTTTTAAATAACTATAAAGGCCTTGTTCACACCAAGCATGATGACTGTAAGGATAACTTTAAGGATAATTATAGTAGCATTGGACGGTAACATTCTGTTCTTAGAGGTTCATCTTAGACGTGTCCGGTTGATTCTGACAATCAATGTCAAAGTCAATATTTTTTATTGTCAGCTGGAAAAAATAGTTCTGAAAGTGATTCCAATGATATTGTTCCTCTGCGTGGTTATTGATATAGCTGTGCTATGGACTTCCCTGTTCTCAGAACTGGAATGATTATTTCAATTTTATAGTTATCATCCTTGATGTGAACAGGCCTTAACAAATGACTTAATATAGTTTGATGCCCCCCCTCCCCCCATTTTTGTTTGTTCTTTAATAAAAAAATAAAAGGCATTTTACAAAATTGCTTGCCATTTGTTTTTTTTTATTTATTCACTTTTGTAAAGAAAAAAAAACATATATAAACACACATATATAAAAGGCACTATATTTATTTATTTTTTTTTTTAGAATAGTGTTGTGGTCAGAGCTCGCAGTTTTTCTGCTAATCTAGTGCATCGCTGGAGAGTCACGGCTTACTGTGCCAAAGGTTAAAAGAGGACATCAGGAAACAGTCATATGGACACAATACTGTTGCCTTGGAAACGGGTCTGAAATTCCTACTCGATCTAATGTCTGGAAGGGATGTTATCAATTGGTAGTAGAGAGATATGACCAGAATCTACACATTAATAGCAACCGTTATCTCAGTCTAATGTGTTTTTTTGTGCATTGAGTTGCATGTAGCAAGACAAGGAATAGAAAACATTATCTGATAGTGTCTGTTTACAGATTTGTCTAGTAGTTGTTTGTTGGTCATACATTTCCAAGAATTGCATCGCCTTTGCACTGTGGCTTATTTGTATCCACATCATCACATTGCAATGAAAGTATGACATAAAAATGTAGATTTTAATTTCCTGTCAGCTTTCAGAGCCAAATAAAGTTGAGTCAGTATCTATTCTCAGAGATTTATCCAGTATTTTCTTTATAGATGTTTTATAACATATGTTCTCTTCAATGAATACATTGCAAATCAGTCAATATTGGTTAGTTTTTCCATTGGTCTGTTTCACTGCATGCAGATGTTCTTTGTAATGTACTTGATGTGCTCTGCCTCATTAAGTATCATTTATGGTTTGATTTTTGTCTTTTGTTTTTCTTTTCTTTTTTCCCCCACAGCTAAGCGACATAGAAGATCTTAAATGGATAGCTCATCCAAAATGTAATTCCTGTCATAATTTATTCACCCTCATGTTGTTCCTAATCTGTATGACTTACTTTCTTCTGTGGAATTTATAAAATAAGATATTTTGAAGAATGTTAGTAACAAGATGGTTTTGCTTACCATTAACTAAAAAAAGACAATTTGTTTTCCACAAAATAAAGTCTCACAGGTTTGGAGTGACATGAAGGTGAATAAACTTTCCCTTTTTTGTTGAACTATCCTTTTAAAGCTCTAATGAAAATGATATACTTTCTAGTGCTGTGGATAAAGAGGAAATATTACATTCTTTCCTGAGGCCTTCTGTCAAACAAATCGATATAGATAAGATGCAATGAGTCTTTTAGGACAAGAAGAGCATTATTTGATTTTATTTAAGATCCTTTGTCTAGTGTAGTCAAATGATTTCATAGTAATCTCTTCCAATCCAGACACATTATAGTGGCTCTTAATGACCATCAACACTACGGTTGCTATTATTAGTCTCTGTTATAGTGATTCTGAAGTGATTCACTAGGACATTTTTTGCGCTAATGTATGACCGTGAGAAGAGAGTGAGCTTGGCTCTGTAGAGAAGAGCCTACTCCCAAATATCCTACAACATGATGTGTCTCTTCTTGTTGCTTTGGTTTACTCCCATGATGTGCATGACCCAATCCTTTTCTGCTTTTTTTCTGTTTTCCATTGCCTTTTGCAAAGACTCATGGGAGGATTTCACAGATTTGGTGGAGCAAATGCAAATGCTTGATGAGTTTAAAGGTGCGTATGGTGGCATCACTCTCCCCAGTCCACCTCATCCCAGCCTTGGGCACCATCCTAAAACCACAGCAGGCGTGGCCGTGCGGCCCTGTCTTTACCGAACCAGCCTCCCTGAACAGCACATTCGCACCACAGCTTCAGAAGCTTTGCCTTCTTCATATTCTTTTGTTGTTTTCTTTATCTGTCTCTTTTTCAGTGTCTTATCTCCCTTACTGGCTTGATGTTTCCGTCAATAGCTTTGTGTATGTGACTTTTTTTTTTATGCTAAGCTATCCTTGTAGCTAGCAAAATATCTGGCTACCCATTTGGCTGGATTGCTCTTGTCTGGCCTGTTTTTTTGTTTGTTTGTTTTTTGGCTGTTTCACTGCCCCACCCCATCCTCTGGCTGATTTGACTTGTTTATCGCATGGTTTTACCAGCATTCATGCTATCAATTGTTGGTTAGATCAACCTCAGATTTAGAGTTTCTAAAAGACATTAAATATTTATGATTCAGAGACTTCTTATACATATGACAATCTCGGTGTCCTTACAGAGACAGACTTTAGTTTGTGTAATCTTTGGCTTGAGTAGCTCTTGGCTCTTTCCTGTGTGACTGTGTGAAGCTACACCAAGAAGGTCTTTCATTCATACCTGTTGAAAGCTGTCTGTTGGCTTTCCTGTTAATTTCATGGATTTTGAATGTCTTTATTTTTTGTTTTTGAATTAGCAGTTCAATACAATAATAGCAAGGTTGAGTCTTCTTGTGTGCGTCTGTTTCTAACGCATCTTGACTGCCGTAGTCTGACATGAATGACAACTGAGATCCCACAGTGTGACATGACTTACAGCTGGGATCATATTCCTACAGTCTGACAAGCAACAGTCATAAAGGACTATTATAAATCGAACAGTGAGCACCCGGCTTAAAAGACATAGATTGAGTCCTGATGATGAAATGATTGCATTACTGTGGGTGTGTTTTGGATCAGACAGGGTGAGGCTTGAGAACTGAAACTTGAAATTGAATTCAGAAAAAAATGATTTACTGTAGTTTATGTAAGCTGTGATGCATTGTAAGGTTGAATTGAGATGATCCTGAAAACAACCACAAACAAAACGATAATCTGTTCTGTCAAGACACCCTTTTAATTGAAAATTTCATGACATGTTGGATTAATGTCAGTCCGTATCTGATGCATTTCAAATGGCATAAACCAGAATTATTATTTTTTTTTTTAATTGCCAGGTTTAGAGGAAACCATGTAGTCACAGTCAATGGAAAGTTCTCTAGTCAAAACTCTCATATACTGC
The DNA here is from genome assembly GCF_949357685.1 of Gobio gobio. Classification (NCBI taxonomy): domain Eukaryota; kingdom Metazoa; phylum Chordata; class Actinopteri; order Cypriniformes; family Gobionidae; genus Gobio; species Gobio gobio. The sequence continues at coordinate 31,556,497 of NC_137100.1, read as the reverse complement.
TCTCATATCACGTTAAATACTGTGTGTAGGAGAAGTCACAGTGAGAGAATTGCATCATATCTTAACATAATGTTTGTATTTCTTTTTTACGCCAGATCCTAAAGACCCCATTGCCATCGAGAGGCTTAACCTGATGAACATGGCCAAGCTGAGCATCAAGGGCTTGATCGAATCTGCATTGAACCTGGGCCGCACGCTGGACTCAGACTATGCCCCGTTGCAGCAGTTTTTTGTCGTCATGGAGCACTGCCTGAAACACGGACTTAAAAGTAAGCGGAAAATCCCAACCACAATTTCACTGTCCACAGAGTAACCTCTGGTCATCATTTGTGTCCTTTATGTAATAATATGATCATCTATTCATTAATTTTGACAATTACTGATTGCACGGTACTTTGGTGTGTTGTTTGTATACATTTATAATCCCTTAAGTGCAGTGTACCAGTATGTTTTGTTTTGTAATGCCTAACCTTGACAGTTCTTTTGCAACTACACAGGGGTAGGGACATTTAAAGGAACACTCCTCTTTTTTTGAAAATAGGCTCATTTTACAAGTCCCCTAGAGTTAAATAGTTGAGTTTTACCGTTTTTGTATCTGGCGGTAGCACTTTTAACATAGCTTAGCATACATCATTGATTCTGATCAGTCACTAAGTTCGTGTAGTTGCAGAAAAAGTTTCAGGCTTGCAGCCGACAAATTGTGTTGTGGATTTACCTGTGTGATTAGCCATGGTTCTGTGTGTTGTAAAGGGCTGTGATAGTAAGTCGAAGGTGTATACTACCACCATGTTTCACAGAATACCAACGAATCATTGCGCCGCTGCAGCCATGGTACGGCCGCGAAGATCCGCGACTATTACGCAGGAATGAGAAAGTAGTTCCTAACCATATAGGTGTAGAAAATTGCAACTTTTCATTTTCAGTTGGTCTTATCACACGATGTAACTGTAGAAGAGTCAAGTTTTAAAGCTACACTGTGTGATATTTTCCCCCATCTAGCGGTGAAAAGGTATATGACCATCCAGTGAATATTAGTTTCTGTTCCTCTCAATTCCGATTTCGTTTTAACTCCTACGGTGGCCGATTTAGTCCAAGATTAACATGGCTTCCAGTTCGACCTCGTCCACATTCGACACGGTGCCATCGAGTGTTAAAACGCGAAAGGCGAAGCTTGAATTTATGGGTATGTCCCTCTTTGGCTAATGTACTTTCAAGATGGAGGGGCAACATGGCGACCGGCATTCGAACCCATTACCCGTATGTATTTTCAATGGCATATTATAAACTTACGAGAATACTTTATTACTTGAAAGAAGTAAATATACATTAATGAGCACATATTTTTGAAAGAACTAAGTGTTTTTAGCTAAGAATAAACTAAAAAAGTTACACAGTGTAGCTTTAAATAGGAAAAATATTGAAAGTGTCTTTGGTCATTTTTTGAATGAGATGCTAATGGACTGATCAGAATCAATGATGTATTCTAAGCTATGTTAAAAGTGCTACCGCCAGATACAAAGATCGGCTGAATGGATTCAAAAACGGTAAAACTCAACTATTTAACTCTAGGGGACTTGTAAAATGAGCCTATTTTCAAAAAAAAGTGGAGTGTTCCTTTAATGTACAGTACAATTACTATAAGTCTTTAGCAGGTTTATTTCTTTGTCTCAGTCTGTCTCCAGGTTTTCTTTTTCTAAAGATCTCCTCCTGTTTTTTAGGTAAGAAAACGTTCCTTGGTCAAAATAAGTCTTTTTGGGGTCCTTTGGAGCTTGTAGAAAAGTTGACTCCAGAAGCTGGTGAGATCACAGCCAGTGTCAAAGACCTTCCTGGGCTCAAGTAAGAAAACGTCTTCAACCTGAACGTGGTATTTATTTTACGCATGCTGTGTATCGAAATCTGACGTTGTTCTTTTATCTCAGAACCCCGTTAGGAAGAGGCAGGGCATGGCTTCGCCTGGCCTTGATGCAGAAGAAGCTCTCAGATTACATGAAGACCATCATCAACCGAAAAGACCTGCTCAGGTACAGTTTCTGCTTTTGGTCTTTAATATAAAAAGCTGTAATTGTGGTCTTGCAATCCAGCTTTGTAAACGTTTTATATTTGCTGTTGTTGTTTTCCTCAGTGAATTCTATGAGCCCAACGCTCTTATGATGGAGGAGGAAGGAGCCGTGATCGCTGGGCTGTTGGTGGGCCTGAATGTCATTGATGCTAACTTGTGTATGAAGGGAGAAGATTTAGATTCTCAGGTTAGTTACTTTCTACTGAACATGATCAATGGAGGAATTTATTTGTTTTTGCAGGGTAATAAGATCTCTATTTACTATTTTTATAGGTTGGAGTCATAGATTTTTCCATGTATCTGAAAGATGGTGCGCACAGTAGCAAAAGCACAGAGGGGTGAGTCTGTTCAACTTCCTCAATGGAAGCTAGTTGTTTTAGTCTGACAGCTTTTGGACTCATTGTGAAAAGCTTGGTGCTGCTTCTAAAGCTGCTCTTTGCTTGCAGCGACGGACAGATCACAGCTATTCTTGACCAAAAGAATTACGTGGAGGAACTGAACAGACATTTAAGGTGCAGTTACTTTACCCAACATCTTGTGGGTTGTGTTTATAAGTAGTTGCTCATTTGGAAAGCATTAGTAATCTCACATTGTCACTCTAAATTCCCCTTTCTCAGTGCGTCAGTGAATAATCTGCAAGCCAAAGTGGATGCGCTGGAAAAGTCCAACACAAAGCTTACAGAGGAGGTGGGTTATAATAATTATAACTTAATGGATTATTGAAGTACTGAAATACAGACTGATAAATTATTTAAATGAATCGGAACTGAATTCACACTACCGTTCAAAGGATTCTCTAAAAGAAGTTTCTTATGCTCACAAGGCTGCGTTTATTTGATCGAAACTTCAAAAAATTGTGAAATACTATTACAATTCAAAATATCTGTTTTCTGCAATGGCAAAGCTGAAATTTCTTCAGAAATCATTCTAATATGATCTGATTTGCTGCTCAAGATTTTTTCTTCAAAACAGTTACCTCATTATTATCAATGTTGAAAACACTTGTGCTACTTAATAGTTTTGTGGAAACTGTGGTACATCTTTCAGGATTCTTTGATGAATAGAAAGTTTTAAAAAAAACTTTGGAAATATTTTGTAGCATTATAAAGTGATTTTACTGTCACTTTTGATAAATTTAATGTGTCCTTGCTGAATAAATGTATTACTTTCTTTCCAAAAAATATAATAAAATAGAATGTTCTTGTTACTTAGCTTGCTGTCGCAAACAACAGGATCATCACTCTGCAGGAGGACCTGGAAAGAGTGAAGGAGGAAAGTTCCTACTTAGTGGAGTCTAGTCGCAAGGTGAACAACATTGTGTTGAACCCACAGTTAACAATCATTCAGTCAAACAATGATTGACTGCATGTTACTCATTATTTAAAGCTTACTTTTGTAAGCACAGACTGAGTTTACAGTCTGCAGTCATAACACACTGTTTTGGTTGCGGTTTGCTCTGTGGTCTGATATTTGACCTTTGTTCCTCCTGAAGGCATCAAGGGCAGATGGTACTGCAAACGGTCAAGTTCTTGGAGAAACTCGGAAACAGCTCAAAGAGGAAACTCAGCTCAGACTGGTGAGTAAAACATGAATCCCTGTGTGAATTGCTCTGTTCAGCTTCTAAATCATTTCTGATGTGGGGTCTTCAAAGAATCGTGTCAGAACTATTTTGAAGGGAGAAGTCTTACGAATCTGTGTGTAGGATGTGGAGAAGGAGCTGGAGGTGCAAATAGGGATGAAGCAGGAGATGGAGTTGTCCATGAAGATGCTTGAGAAGGACATCTGTGAAAAACATGATGCTTTGGTGGAGCTCAGACAGCAGTTAGATGACCTGCGTACACTCAACCATGAGCTCTCCGTTAAGTCACAGGTATGAAAGACACTTTCATTAAAAAGCAAGCTTTTCACAATTTACGGGTTTAAGTGAGGAGCTGCTTCTCAAGTCCCAACAAAACACGCTCTCTATCATTTATTTATTTATATAGACATACAAAAGCATTGTGTAAGCACCCATATTAGCAGTTTACTCTATGATGGAGACACAACAAATTGATTTGATTTAACACTGTCAATTTAAAGTAAAAAGTAGAGTAGATGAATTGGGCCAAGTGACACAGTGTGTTGAACTTGGCAGGAAGCTTTTTAAAATGTACTACTGTAATCTAAATAGTTTATGAAGCAACATTAAATAATGGGGTACACTAACCATCCATTGTTTAAAATTTTTTACTTTTTTATTCATTTGTATGAATCCTGCTGCTGCTTCACATGGCTTTTATACTGTATGTGGAATTGCTAATAAGATTAAGAACATTACAACCGCATTTATACCGCTTTCATCTACTGTAGCAAAACTTTATTTATTTTTGATGCAGCATGTTATTGGTGTGTGTTTGTGTGTGTCTGGCCTGTAGAGCTCAGAGACCAGCACAAAACAGAAGAGTGACATCATCAGCCGCTTGGAGGAGAAAACAAACCAGATGGGGAGCATTATTAAACAGCTGGAGAGCAGGTGAGAGAGTCTAAATACATCAGCACAGCATTTACACATGACATGGATACTGTTAAACATCTGGTTCTAAAATCTGATTAAATACACCCTTTTTCATTACAAATTATATTATTAGCATCATAAATTTAAGTTAAATTGCAGAACATCGGAAGAACATGTGACTGTCTGTACAGAGTCAAATGATACATTTGTGGTAACACTTTACAATAAGGTTCATTAGTTAACATGAACTAATAATGAACACTTATAAAGAAGTTATTTATCTTTGGTAATGCTAATTTCAACATTTACTAGTGCATTATTAAAATCTTGCTAACATTAGTTGATGCACTGAGAACTAACATGAACAAACCATGAACAGCTGGGTTTTTATTCATTAACGTTAACAAAGATAAACTAATGCTGAACAGATGTGTTGTTCATGTTAACTAAAGCATTAACTAATACAACCTTATTGTAAAGTGTTACCAAATTTTTATTTGATCCGTGACCTACAAATAGTAATACTAATACATTTTTAAATAGTTTTTTTTATTTCATATATTGTTGATATATTATGACTGAACATTAATTAAAGAACAATTTATATATTTAATATTTATGTACTGTATATATTTATAAATGAACATTTAAAGGTGCAGTATGTAATAGTGGTTGAAATGGGTACTGCAGTCCAAATTCAAAATACTGGAGAGAGTTGTTTCTCCCGCCCCCAGTTTGAGGACACGCAACAGGAATGAGCACAATTGACAATGTAAGGTGATGAGCCTTACACTGTAAGTTTATGAGTTTTTAATATGCCTCAGGTCATAGCTTTTTAGGTCATAGCTTCCATGGCTACAGTATGCTGTGTTTTTCACCGACTGGCAACCTGGGTTGTCAAAATACTATTGGGTAAATCGTCAGTGGGCGGGATCACACGAACCAAAACAAAAACAGACATTTCGACATGGAACGCACATTTCAAAGTGGAATAACTGGCTGTGGCATTGTTTTTCTTTGTTTCTTTCTATGTTTACTTGGCATGTTTCCTAAATATCTGCAAAACATGGTATTTGTATGCTTTAGTAAAAATTACATACGGCACCTTTAACCTACATTAATAAATGCTTTAAAATGATTTCTAGTTAACAATATTAATCTAAAGTTAACACATTGAACCATCTTGTAAAGTGCTACCAATTTTTATAGCAATCCTAGGTTTTGAATCACAGATTTTCAATGTGGACTTTTGGATCCCATTGTTAATAACAATAATTTTCCAAGGATGGATTATTCAGGGTGGGCAGATTTCCTCTGACAGAGAGAGTGCAAATCACATATATAGAGCACAAATCAGGGCACTTATAAGACAAGTTTACTCTTTCCTGTTTCAGTTCTTAGAGAAACATTGCTGCCTCCCACAGGTCGTCAACAGTCTGTTTCTAAAATAACTTCTGCTCTCTGTCTCTGTCTTCTCTTAATTCCTTCTTTGCTTTTACCTGTTCATTTGACGTTTTTTCGCATGCTCATTCTCTTGTGTTTCCACTCATTTTTCCTGAGCAGTGAGAACGACATGGCTAAACAGGCACGAAGCTTGAACTCAACTGCTGGGAAACTCCTTCAGAGGCAGCAATAAAATGATCGCAAACACCGGATAGTTTCCAAAAAAAGCCTAAATTAAAGAAAAAAAATCAGATCTTCAGTTTGATTTCGCATAACATAGATGACTAGGGTATTTATTTTATTACTGAGTTTCAGATCCATCGCTGTTATTTTGTCTTGAAACCGGACTGAAAACTACAGATCTTGCTTCTGTCACCCCTCATTTTTCAATATTGTACGCCTGATCCAGTGCTCCTGTCTCTAGTTTCCCTCTGTATGTTTTAACCCAAGTAAAATGCAGCTGTTTTGGCCAATCTTAGAACAAAGATGGCAAACGTACATTTTAAGTAATGGAAATGCATCTCTCTTATATCTCTACTTCTCAATACTGTAAAAAGCGGATAGCAGGATACTTCTCAAAGTTATCATTATAAAAACCCATAAAACACTTCAGTCCAGCACGGGGAAACATTCCTTACAAAAACGTACAATCGTTTTATACTCTATATGATAGTATGCAACACCATATTATTCAGTTAATATTGGTTGATGCCTCAAAAAACTTGGACCTGAATATTTGACCAACTTGCTTAAGTTTGATGATGTTGAGTGCTTTGATGGAACTGAATGTTTCTTTCAGGCATATTCAGGAGGTTCTGTTTCTTTTTTTTTTTCTTCTTTTTTGTTGTTGCAAGAAGTGATGTTGAGTGCAAGATTGCGTGCCTGAATTATTTCACAGCTTATTGTAATCTGAATTTGATGCAGTGGTAGTTGATGCCAAATGTCAAAGCTTTGGAAAGATATTTGTGACACCAAGCTTTACAGATTCTGCAAAAAGTCTCGGTGATGAAATCCTCTAATTTGTGAACGGACTGAAGTGTATGTAGACTTAATATAGATGTGAACTGTAGTACAAATATAGCTTAATAAAAAAAAAAATCAGACACTTGTCAGACTGCTTTGTCTTCTTGAGTATTTACAGTTTCTGCTCTAGTCATGTTTCCTCCTGTCCTCTCTAGCTGTCTTTTAAGTTCCTCCCTCAGTTCTTTTTTTATGCTTTTATCATCTTCATTTTTCCATGGCTTTTTAGTTTAGTTAAGTTTTCATTTCACCTCATTAAGTTAATGTGGCCCAACTTCAGATGTAAGAAGGCAGAACGAGAGCGGGACCTGGCGGATGAGGCCAATCGACTGTTCAAGCAGGAGTTTGGGGACAAGATTGCGAGTCTGCAGCAAGAGGTTGAGCACTTACGACGGCAGAGGTACTGAGATTTACTCACTGTTGCGATGTTACAAATAGTGGTCAACCATTATGTTTTGTTTCATTGACTAATATGTAGAAAGCAAAATATCTTGTTCGTTGTTAGTTGATTCATTAAGCATCATGAAGCATTGAATAATATTTTCACAGACATTATTGATCCAGGTTAATGGTAATTTCTACATACAGAATACTGTTCAAGAGTTTGAGGTTAGTCAAATTCAAAAATATTAAGCAGCACAACTGTTTTCAACATTGATGATGATGATAAGAAATGTTTCCTGAGCATCAAATCAGCATATTAGAATGATTTCTGGAAGGTCCATGTGACTAAAGAATGATGCTGAAAATACAGCTTTGTCAAATTACATGTTACAATATATTTAAAGGGTAACTAAACCCCTGCTCAGAGCTTAACTCCGCCCACTGGCAAATTTTGAAAAATGCTGGAAAAGTGGGCAGAGCCCAACGGAGACGAACCTAGGGCGGGGCTGACGGACGCCAGCTTTGCAACAGAGCGGTCATTTCTCCTACCTTCACCTGAATTGATGGAGGGTGAATTGTCTGTAGACACAGACCCAGAGCCTTATCAATGCGAGCCGCTGCTCAAACTGCGTTAAATCCCGATGCCGACGATGCTAGTGAAGCAGCAGCGCAAGAGAACTGACCTAATCTATGAACAGTCAAATCCTTACACTGAATGCCACTAAAAATAGATCAGATAATAGATCAGGGTTTGAAAGCGCGTCTCATGTATGAAAATTATCTGTACACATGACGGGCGGCAATAATATCGCAAGAAAAGCCTGACGTGTACTGACAACTGCATTATTTAACCGTATTTTCTTCAATACAATGTTAAAGCAAGTGTCAAGTCAGTTTCATTCATAATGTCTCTGCTTCATGTAACATGAGAGTTCATTCTGGAGTGAAGCCGTTCTCATCGTGTGATTGGGGGAAACATTTCTGAGGGCGTGGTGAGCTCGTGCCAGGGGCGCGGATAGTGAGCCGTTAGAGGTACCATCCTACGTCACGATGTACCACAACGTCCAATAGGAAAATTCAACTGCAGTAGCCACCGTTCAACCTTAAGAGGGCATCACTTTGGCGGTTTTACACCATATTTTATAGAATTAAAACACTTTATACTCAAATGTCAAAACATTTACTCGAATCAATGAACAGCATTTATAAAGCCCCAGTATTACAGATCATTAACTAAAAAAAGTTGGTTTAGGGTTTAGTTACCCTTTAAATATAAAAGTTATTTTAATATGTAATAATCTTTTACAATATTACTGTTTTTACTGTATTTTTGATCAAATAAATAAAAAAATATTGGTAAAATATACATTTAAATATAATATAAATATATGGTACCTGATGGTTTAACTAATGTTAACGAATTTAACCATATCGTACATTTTACAATTGAATTATAACAAATAAGATAGCTTTAACATGAAACTGATCTTATAACAGGTCTTTAACATTGCTTTCCTGATCCCTGACTGAAGCACATGAGTTAGTTTTCATTATGATTCTGTCAGATGATTGCACAGCCACCGCTAATGATATGGAAATTATAATCAGTGTCCACTAAATGAAAATTGTCATTATTTACTCACCCTTGTGTTGTTCCAAAACTATGAATTTCTTTCTTCTGTTGAACACAAAGAAAAGTATTTTGAAGAATGTCGGAAATCAAACAGTTCAAGGTAGCCAATGAATTCCATAGTATTTTTTTTCCTACTATGGAAGTCCATGGCTACCATCAACTGTTTGATTTGCAAAATTCTTCAAAATATCTTTCTTTGATCAATAGAAGAAAGAAACGTATACAGATTTGAAACGACTTGAGGGTAAGTAAATGATGACAGACTTTTCATTTTTGGGTCATTGGGTGAACTATCCCTTTAACAAGCCCACATCTTTCTTTGTGTGATAGGTGGCTTTTGGAACAAGAGGTCAAGAAATGGAGAGAGCTTCCTGGAGGCCATACTTCTGAAGCTCTGTTAGGAAAAACGCCTCCGCAGAGAGACATGAGGCAGCACACGGAGGACATCAGAAAGGTGAGACCTGCTTTACACCTATAGCCATTCAGTTTCTTTCTCTATATGTAGAGCATGGTGTTCCCTGAAATTCAGTATTTTTGTTTTTAAATAGGAGTTAGAGTCTGTCAAAAAAGAAAACGAGTCAAGTCTAAGTTCCAGTTTGTAAGTCTGATCTTAAATGCTGAACCAGTTGCATAAAACTGCAATGATCTACTTCAATGTTATTAAAATTGATTATTTTTCTCAGGACACTGTCTCATGAAGATGTACAGGTACATTTCATCAGTAATTATTCTATTATTATTATTTATTTATTTTTTTTATCTGAGAGGTTCCCTGCAATAATTTATTTCTCTTTGATAGGACCAGTCTCTTTGTAAAGATGTTGACCCTTCCATCTGCCTGATGTGTGAAAATCAAGACTCCCTGACTACACCCAAGGTACCAAAGCAAAGCAATCCAACACTAGTCTTCATTAACCCTCATCCTTCCCTCACGGGTCAAAATGAACCGAAGCCCTAAAATTATACTTAATTTTTTCTTTGTCCAGAAGAAATGTTATTTCATTTTTATATTTTTTAATGCAATTTAGAGTTTATTTTATATACCCTTAAATTGCTAGATTTGATCTATAAATAATAAATAAATAGTCATTTAAGCACATTCTTTCCAATTTCATGCATAACCCTTTTAATTCAGCTCAAAATATCTTATATTGGGTGTCTTTGCTGGCCTCTTGTGGAAAAAAAAGATAAAACAGTATAACATGTTTCATGACTTGTGCCACTAGATGGCCTTTTAGCACTATATGAAGCAAATTAGCATTTTTAGGTTTTTCTCTGTGTATTGAAGCATTCCTTGTATTCTATTCACTCCTATGGGGGTCAAATTGACCAAAAAACTCCTTTAATCCGGTCAAATAATTGTGCATTTTTGGTCAAGTGTGACAAAAGTCCTAGGGTCTTGTACCACTCCGATGAACTCTCGAGGGAAGGATGAGGGTTTAACAAGTCATTGCTTTTTAAAAGCACATCACTACCATTCAAAAGATTGCTGTCAGTACATTTTTGTTTTAAAGAAATTAGTACTTTTATTCAGCAAGGACACGTTTAAATGATCAAAAGTGACCGAAAAGACATTTGTCATGCTACAAAAGATTTCCGTTTAAAACAAATGCTGATCTTTTGAACTTGTTAATCAAAGAATCATATCTATCTATCTGACTTAAGCACAACATAATACATATTGAGCACTGTTTCTATTACAGTACTTTTAAGGAATCGTCATCATCAGAACTATGGAATAGAACTGTTTTACAAGTGCATTTAGTGGTGTGTCTTTTTAACCATTTCAGAGACAATGCAAGAACTGCAGTGGCGTGTTCTGTGAGAACTGCATGGCTAATGAACTCCCTCTGCCCTCCTCCATCAACCCTGAGCATGTGTGTGACGACTGCTACTCACAGTTACTGCAGCAGTACGGGTCCTCCCCATCCTGAGGTCGAGCACAGAAGCTTTAACGCTTTATCAACGGAAATGGTGCTGTACAAAAATCGCACATCGCATTATGGATCATCAATCAGTGTCGGGCATCTCAATTTATACAACATATCCATAATTTGTTTTGCAGACATTTGCCAAAAAGGGATGATTTTTTTTTTAACCAGCTTTTTGTTAGAAATGCTTTAAGAACGATTGTTTCATGATTTCATTGAATTCTTGTGGATGAGTGAAGCTGTCCACCAAGTGGATTTATGCAGTTCTTGTACTTGAATTGTCTCCGTCAATTAATATTGCAAGTAAGGTGATACAATAACTAATATTGATGTCTTTTTAAAAAATTAGGAGTATTTTCAGCTTTTTGAAAACTATGCACTGAAGAAAGCACATTAACATTTAAACTCTTGAGTCAAACATTTATAAATTGTGCAAAAAATGTACAATTCAGACAAAACAGCATATTATGGAACACTACATTAAAATGTTATGAAATAATGTAAAGAGATAAAAGGTAGTTTTATGCCTGCCGTGTATTTTATTCTTATGCAATAAAATGTTATTAATGAATGTGGATTCTTCAGTCTAAGCCTCCATTTTATACATTACCAATATATAAATGCATGAACAAACATACTTGTATATATATTGGAAGTGCATGAAGTTACAGGTACTTTTTCAACAACATTGGGCACTTCCACTGAACAGGACTATTCTGTTAACATTGCTTCGATCTGAAATCAGAAGTTAATGTCCGAAAAGAAACAACAGGACAGGAAATATCTGTAAAGTTCTCTTTTAATGTTGGTACTATGTATTCTTGTAATATACTCATACATTGGGATGCATTTAAATACAGTTTACTTTCATCCTATTGTTCTTCCCTTGATGCTGATGAATTCAGGAACAACTCAATATATCGCTCCTCTGGATGACAGAAAAACATACAAATAATAAATAAAAAAAACAGGTTAATCACTTCCTGTTTATCTTAAACATTTTGGGCCACATTTGGGTTATTTCAGAAGATCACACATATTCATTGCTTACTTATATACTCTCTGTCTTTGGACATGGCTGAAACGGCATCCTGATGTGTTTGGAAATAGGCTTCTGCCTCACCGGTGGGTCGTCCGTTAGGACTGTACTCTACAAGAACCTTCATCAGTCTGATGGGAGTAAAAAACTGGAACACAAATTACACCTCAGTCATTCAGTATAGATGAGGTTTTAATAATTACTTAACTTGTAACACCTGTAATTCATATTACACTCCTCTTGGCTACCACATTGACAGTGAAGCACATGAAAAGTAGGGCTGGTCCGAATACCATTTTTTGAGCTTCGAAGCTTTGGTAGTGATCAACATCGAATATTCGAAGCTTCGGAGGGAAGGAGCTGAACATATCCTTCTCTCTAATAAAGGCTGGACTCTGGAGAAGCGGCGCGCCTCACGCGGGCAGGGCTTTTATGCTCCGCGAACGGGCAATGAACTAGTGATACAAAACACACAGATCTGTTACGTCCCAGTTTTGATATATTATAGTAGCTAGTAAAAATAATTCTGTTCAGTTATAGAACAGACTAAGAGCCCCTATTTCTGCTCCTGGGGCCGGGCTTCGGGCCAATTTTCACGTCATACCTCAAACGCAGGCTTTTTCCTTCATTTTATATTTTAGACATTCATTAATTAAAAGAAACAATGAGGTGTGCGGCGCTGGTGGAAACAACATGAGACTATGACAACACGACTGTCAAGATGGCTCACAGTGTTTAGAGTATCGCCGCAAATGAGTAAAGCAAGCCAACACGCAAACTGCCGAACCTCTTAGATGCTCAAAAACACAATCATCTTCATTAATGAGACTCAATGCTCTTACAGTGCTTAGGTCACTCGTTCTGATATTACGGTCTTTGATCTTGAAATGAGCTGATGAATAGCCTATAATGCAGTTCATATCTGTTGCTTTCGTTGACATGAACTCCATTAAATGTGCATATAGCGCAAGAATTGAAGATCGGATTTATATTAATTTTGCGGAGAAGTGTGAGTTAAGACAACCTGCCTAATTTTTATTTATTTCTTTTTGAACACGTTTCCTCAAAAAAAAAAAACGTATTATAAGCAAGACAAGTTAAGTGTTGATTTAAGAGGATAAATGGATCAAACATGTGTTGTTAACTCACTCAGTCCGCTTGGTCGTTACTTAAAAAAAAGAAAACTTTAATTTAACAATCAAAAAAATGCTTTAAACATTTGTCTAAATTAACTTAATAAAGAAACAAAACGAAATATAACTACTTTGACATTAAAAACAAAACTGAACTATTTTAATGGCTGCAACAATGTGTAATAGGGAGGAATGTTTACTCAAAAAAAAGGTTCTATATGGCACTAAAATAAAAAAACTAATTAAATAAAAAATTAATTAATTAATTAAAAAAACACGTCAATTCACGTCACTTCATTTTATTTGTTTCATTTGCGCCGTTGCGAGCAGCATCAGCCTCAGCTTGTCAAAAATGCCTTTTTACTGTGGTGGTGGTGGTGATAGTAGGCTAAATGTTTAAACCAACATTGTGATGCTTGAAGTGTTTTATATCTATGGATTTCATTACAAGTAAGACAAGTCCAGTGTTGATTTGAGAGGCTAAATTGATCCAACATGCGGTTAACTCACTGTCAGCTGCTGTCCGCTTGGTCATTACTTTAAAACAACTAAAACTTTAATTTAACAAACAAAAAAACGCTTTAAACATTTTTCTAAATTAACTTAAAAAAGAAACGAAACAAAATATAACTACTTTGACATTAAAAACAAAACTGAACTATTTTAATGGCTGCAACGATGTGTAGGCCTAATAGGGAGGATAAAAAAATAAAATAAAAAATAAAAAATCACGGTACTCAGGCCGATAGTTTTGGTAAGCTGTAGGACACGGCCGGGCTAGGGTCTAAGACTAACTACAATTAAAAAACTGAACGTGCCACTCGAGCCAAACTAACGGCCGTCTCAGCACATCAGCAGCAGCAGTCAGATCATATTCTACACGAGAGCGAGGAGCTAAATTACAAGATGATCGCGGAATATTTGGTTTTAAAGCGATGTAAAAGCGCCTACTTAAGGGAGTTTGTCATTGTAGTGTTTTGTTGCTATGTTTTTCATTATAGAATAATAGCTAATGAACCCACAATTCAAGCAACCCGCCCCTGAATTGGCAAACCGAAAGTAAACGCGGCACAGAGCTGCTTGCGTTCAGCCGCTCAGCGCACAAGCACAGCATTGAGGGAAACGCTGAGGGAATATTTTTTCACCGTCACATCCCTAACGTATAAAAAGGATAAAACATTTTGATTATATTATTCTATTTTCCACAATGTCAAACGAACGCAGTTTAACCCAAAATGCAAGCTCAGACACGGCTTCTGCCACATAAGCTTGTGCAGTTGTGCGCTCTGGTGCACTGAACACTAAGAAGAAGCAAATATATTTAGTAAGTATAATGAGGCTATTAAAATGGCTTGGCTATAAGATAATTGAAAAAAAGTATTGTATTTTATAGTGATTTTATAGTGTAAACATATGCAAGCGCGAATGAGAGCCGTTTTGAGCGGGATGCCAGGTGTTCACGAAAAAAACAACAACAACGAATATTCGAATCACAAATTTTAAAATCGAATACCAACCCATCGAACGAATATTCGAATATTCTGGTCCAGCCCTAATGAAAAGCAAACAAAAGTGCTATATCTTAAATAGAATATATTAAATACAACACTTTACCTTTACAATGTCCTCTCCTGTGGCTTCATATGGCAGACCTCTCATGTGAATGAAGTTCTGTGTTGCTGATATAGGGCTGCCGTTTGCTGTGCACAAAATTAAAGTCAGGGTATCTGCAGGGTTTTTACAATCACATTTGAGGCTTTTCAAGACCTGCACAAATAAAACTGATACTGTATGTGCAATGTCTATGGTAACATACTAAACCGGAAAAATTATTTAAACTACGTTACAACTCAAACACAGGTTTTATAAAATCATAAATCTCACATTTCAGCTTTTAAACCATTTTTAAGAAAAGGAATGCGTTTAATACATTTAATTTATAATGTATAATATACTCCTAATTGTTTAGATTTTTGGAATCCCCATTAGCTTCCATTTAGCATTTATGACACATATAAATAAAACTGAATGCAAGACTTAAATGACCCACAAGGTCCCTGAAATATGCATGGGAGTGCACACAGTATACAACATATGCATTATTATTTAAAGCCTGGTTGTAAAGGGACACTGTAATAAACATCTTACCTGTTTTCATTTTGCGGGGCGTGTCCTCAGCTCCTGGTATGGAAGCTGAAGCCTCATTTCGCCCTCTTCCATACTGGGCATGGATCTCACTTTTCCTGCTGGGAAAAATCTCAACATACCTGCATATGAAGGGGAAAAAACCTTTTGTCAACACAGATCTGAAACATTTAAGTACATATTCAATCTAAAATATTTTGCCATCAAACAGCTAAAAGTTGGCTGTTTAATACCAAAAGTGTCACCTGAAGATGATAACATACTAAAAAAAAAAACTATTTCACTGTGAAATTATGCAAATAGTCTTGATTGGGAAAATTCCTTTACTCTTTTATAAAGGACTTAGGGGCCATTTTCAACTAAAAATTAAAAACGTATGTGTTTTGGCTGTTAATTTACACGTCAAACTAAAAAAAACACAAATTTGTGTTCCGTCTATGGGCATGTAGTTAAGTTTTTCTTTACAAAGTGACAACTTCTGACCTCGTTTTTGCGTATCTGTGTGAACGGGGATCGTTCTGACCGTTTTTAGTAGGATCTTTGTAATTTCCCTAAAAAGACTTATTCAAAGACAGCTGTTCAAACATATTGAACTGTTTCAAAGGAAAAACACATAAATGTTCTTAAAAACTATATATTTGCATTCTTTTGCTTCAAGTATTACTTGATATACCAACCTGTTTCCAATGACTTCTCTGTCTTTCTTTAGGGCATTTTCAGCCATTTCCTTTGTGGCAAACTGCACAAAAGCATCACCTGAGTTTCTTCCTTTCCTGTTCAGGACTATTGTAACTCCATCTTCCACAATATCCAACCCTGTTTTCAGAACATCAAAACAGACAGATGAAACATGAGGCTTTTATCAGCGCAATGGTGTTTAAATGTCACATTTTACATGATCTCTCACCAGAGAAAAACTGAATGACGTCTTTTTCAGTACAGCTGAAGGGAAGCCCTCTGAGTCGCACCACTCCATCTGACTCCGTAATCGGCTGTGTAGCCTTTAATATGGCTTCAGCATCTTTGTTTGTTATCTCATACACTGAAACACATGACACAAGTGTTCACTATATATGAGCTCTATGTACAATTGGACACATGAAAACACACACACACACACAAAACATTTTTAAAGCATAGGGTATTCATTCAAATTCTGCTTACCCTCAACATAGCGCTGCCCCAGGTAATGCTTGTGCTGATCCAATGCTTTGCAAACGTCCTCCTCGTGTTCCAGCTCAATGAACGCCTGTCCTGTCGGCCTGCCGTTCCTGTTGTGAATTATATGGATCCCCTGAACTCCACCTCGAATCCTACAATCTGGAAAAAAATCGGATTCAGGACCTTGACATCCATACAGTGAGGGTATGCTGACTTAATTTCTGAATTACTTGAATTTCTAAGGCCTCTGAATTATAATAATAATAATGATAGTTCATACTTTTTAAGCAAGTAAAAGGCCTTTTAGTATAATTTTAATGACATCCACATTCAGGTTGTGGAACATGTATCTTCTTGCTGTTAAATCTAATGATTTCAAAAACTTTTATATTGCTATTAATATTTCAAGAGGAACATTTAGTGGACTGAGTCAATTTGATTTTCTATACATACAAATCATAGAAAAAAGTAAATATCAAATGTGGTATAACAGACTTCTGAGGAGTGTTTAATTGTACACCTCTCACTGTCTCATGGGCCAAAACATAAAACACATATTCAAACTTTTTTAAAGATTTTCTTTTGTATATTTTGTTCAATAAACCGTTTCATTTCAAAATTAGATTTTTTCTGACTTATTTCATGTCCGGCTTTTCAAGGTGAACAAATCTTCTTTTGACCTAATCAAGTAGGGGAACAACATAATGTCTCCAAAATTACTTCTGAGACTGAAAGATCAAAAACAAGTACCAGAAAAGAAGCTAATTAAGTCCTCTGAAGTACATGACCAGGGAAGCCCCCTGACCTGGACGATGAACACTTCCTTTGCTTGGACCACTTCATTAGGGGTGTATTCGGGTAGAGGTGGGTACTCATCGTCTTTAGATGGTGCCTAAAACATTCAAGGAATAGTGTCAGGAGAAAAGAGTTTTGACAGTAAATTGTTTGTACATAAATGGATCAGGTACCTCAGTAGACAGGCTTCTTTGATATAATGTCCATGGATGCTTGACTTCACGGTCTGCCAAATATCTCGCTGAACATGAATGGACATCTCGACCTCGTGCTGCTGTAACCTGCGCAGTTTTAATATGATTCAGAGTCTCCAGGCATGGGAACTGCTGCTGTCTCCTGACACAACGAACAAGAGAGAACAACAGCGCGCTTCTACTGAATGCAGACATCTTGTAATGTACACAATTTCAACATAAAACATGCATGAAACCTAAAGTAAATAGACTCCGTTAACACGGTGCGTGCGTTCAGCTCAGTTGCCCCACAAATCACGTTGACCTACTGCGTCAAAGGACACCATGACGTCACCAACACGCGCCCCTGCAGGGTTGACAGTCCTTTCAAAATAATAGTTCTCTGTAATTGTAGTTCAAAACAGCAAAATAAGCTTTGGATTTGTAAAAGAGCTAAAACAAATTATTAAAATATTTTCTGGAAATTATTTACTTTTATTAAGATGTAGTTTATCTTTTGTCTAAACACGTTTTTTTTGTGTGTGTAAAATTAAATATTTGCCTTTTGATTGTCATTGTACTGAAGGTAAAAGATTAGAATATTATCTGGAGAATATTTACTTAACTAATGTGTTAAGAGTGTATCTTATTGTCTGTCTACCTAATATTAGATACTGTTAGATGTCTTTTTTATAGTCTATTAAACATTATTTGTACAGCCCTTTTCACAATAAACACTAAACAAATTCTCCAATCTTATCAGTATATCAGGGATATCAGTGGAATAAAATAAGCACGAATAAAAGTCTTTGGAATGAACAATGAAACCCCACATTTGTTTTTAAATGTTCTCTGTTTAATTTTCCCAGTAATCCAAATGTAGAGTTTGTGAAGATTATTGGTCTGCTGAATACCTGTATAATATATATTATTTATTTTCTGCTAACGTGACTTTTATTAGAGGAAAAAGGAAACCGAGGCTGTAGTTTCAGGACCGCAGTTCTAGGACCTAGGTGGTTTAGCTTGTACATAGTATCAAGATATTTAATCTCAGGAGTATTTATAAAAAAAAAAAAGAGAGAGAGAACATTCAATAAGAAACATTTGTTTAACATGTTCAACTGAAATTTATATCTCTGATTTAAGACTTATGCACTGTTGGAGTTGTAAAGACAGAAGGCCAAACAGAATATTCATGTTACTGACGTCTAATTCCAAACTCCAAATTTGTAAGCATATAAGAGCAATACCCACCAATTGTGACCATGGTAGTGGTATCATATTGCAGCTGCATACAGCGTGAGGCAACTATTGTAAACATTTCCTATTTACCTTATTAGCTAAATGGATGATGGCTGACAGTCATTCATTATACTTATCTGGTGAACATGGTAATTTTGATATAAATGAGCCATGGCACAAAATGAACAATTAACTGCAGATGATAACATAAAACAAAATGAAAGGAGTCAATTAAAAAAAAAAAAATTATACTGTTGTCTGAGGTCAACTAATGATGTTTGCATGGTTTTTACATTCAAAAACATCATAATGAATAAGTAATAGGCTATTTTATACCCTGGTTTTGATCCTCTCTCATGGAACAATCAGTTTTTATGGGAGTGCCGCACTGAAGACTCGGAAGTAAACTCCCACTGCTGTGATTGGATAAGCGTTGCATATTATAATGAGCTCCGTCTCCTCCGTGAGTACACATGAGGAATTGTTTTAACCGGAATGATGATTTTCCCACAGGGCTCGCAAAATGTCTTTATCAAACAAACACAATGATTTATCTCTCATCCACCCACAATTAATTGGAATGTTATTTTTTATTACTTGGCCCGCCCGATCGGTGGATATAAGCGTGAACCGTGCATCACACACAAGCCTCACTGCAGAGTCTGTCAAAACAGCATGATCAAAACTTCTGCGATTATATTTTTCCTTCAAATATCAAGTCAAGAGAGTGAACAACACACATCAAGAAAGGAATGATATTTCACTATTTAAGATTCACCGGTCTGCTGACGGGCTTCCGTTTTGGTAGCCCGTCTGGAAAACACATAGCCCCGGGACATTGAGCTTTGTGAGCCCTGGCCCATACATGTTCTAGTTTGATCCTGAATCGCAGCACAATGAACCAACAACATTCTCTAGCCTGTGACAGCGTGGTAAGTTATGTTCAGTTAGACACATAATCAGTAGATCTCAAACGATCTGTAACAATGCAATACTATCAGATATGAAAAAACATTTTTACTCACATATGTGTGTTGCTTCATTCATTCATGTAATCTCATCCTGTCTGTCAAATCCAGTCTCTTGTTTACAAACAAATCCGTGGTGAAATGAAGGAACAAACGCGCATGTCTTCCCCACGTGAGCTGGATCATCATAAAAAAATAAAGTTCATCCATGCATTCATAATATTAGAATCCAAAGGAAGCTTTAGCAGCGAGTGTTCTTCCACAACCAAAGAAAGAAGCCATTAGAGAATGGCAACATTGGACAGGGAAACTAAAGGGAGACATTTGTATGCTATTCAAAATTCAAAAAGTTGGGGCTGTGAAGAATAGGGGAGGAAATAGAAAAGAAGAAATAGTTATGACCAGATTAAGGATAGGCCTATGTCACAGTCATTTGAATGGCACGCTACACATTATAAGGAAGCACCCAACTGGTTTTTGTGGCTATTGTCAGGTTGCAGAAACTATAGAGTGTGTTCTGATGAGTTGCAGACATGAAGAACAGAGGGGGAAAAATGATGGAAGAATTATGAAAAGCTGGAATAACAGGGATGAAAGAAATACTGGAAAGTGGGGAGAATTTACATTTACATTTATGCATTTGGCAGACGCTTTTATCCATAGCGACTTACAGTGCCCTTATTACAGGGACAATCCCCCTGGAGCAACACGGAGTAAAGTGCCTTGCTCAAGGACACACTGGTGGTGACCGCTGGGATTGAACCAGCAACCTTCTGCATATCAGTTCCATGGTTTAACCCACTGGACCACCATCTCACACATGAACGAACAAAGCAAGGTTTTTTTTTTTTTTTTTTTTAACAAGAACAGGACTGACGAGAAGAAGAATGGACATTACAGGAAAGTGAACCCGGAAGATGGCAGTAGTGCAACGCTAATGGATGCAAGTTGCCGTTAAACCCTAAAGAAGAAGAAGAAGAAGAACTGTCGTGATCTCGCGGGATTTTGGTGCCCTGGAGAGACTTTGAATGGGAAGGAGAACTTTTCCACGGGCAGGATCAGTGTTGTTGGACTGATAACAATATTAAGGCTCAAATACATTGCTTTTCCACCCTTCAACAGTCAAAATAACGGATTAGTGTCTGTTTCTCATCCACAGCGCATTTTCCTCAAGGAGAGATGAGCTTTTTATTGTAAGTATGAGTGGGTTCTTTAAATGGGAACACTGATGGCTAGTTAGCAAGCGTACAAATCCTGCTTTTGTCCAGAAGCTGCCTGTAGATTAGTAATCCTCACTCACAGCCGACCTGTCACTTATTACACAGTTATGACATTAAAAAGATGATAGAAGCGCAGTTTGATCGTATCTCAACAGTTTAGTGCGTGACCATCATAACACAAGACTGTATTCTGGCTAATGAAGAACACTTGGCCAGTACAAGAGGCCATCAGCATGAAATTGGATTTGATTACTCATCCCTTATGATTTTACTTGGGTTTATACTACAGTAATCTGACTGTGAACAGAGCATTATTTTCCAACATCATGTCATTTATATAAAAGGAATATCGTGTTTTGTGGATCGACAGTAGTAGTTTTTTTCCTCAAAATTGTTCCTCCAGCAAAAGGCAAAAAAGAGTTCCCAATAATTGCTACCTAATAAGTGTTTTGTAGCTTTCACGACGTGTACCCTAATGATTTGGCATCAGAGTGCAACCTCAAATCCAGTCATGATCAGTCTGGATTATCCCACTATAATCCTTGTATACTCTACACTACAGTAACCCAGTGTAGTAAGTCTCTATGCAGTTCATTTTGCTTTTAAATGTTGATTTGTGCTCATGTGCAACATGTGTTGATTTTCCCATTTGTATTTTTAAAGTATTCTTTTTTGGCTGTATTTATTTTATTAAAATATTTCACATTCTGCCCATTGTTGTCCTACAAACAATGTTCATGTAAATGGCTTAATATAACTTGCTAAATTGGCTATGAAAGCAAACATAGTGAAAGTAACCAAACATAGTGAAAGTAACCAATCTAGGCTATGCTACAATATATATTATTTGCAAAAAAAAGTTAAAAATCACATTACATTCTAACATTGTAACAACAACATTACAATCTAAAACCAAAAAATTCGCCTTTTTAGCAGATGTTAAATTCACTCAACTAAAAATGAAAACAAATAAAAACAAAAGCACAGACTGAATGTGAACAGTTTGGCACATGTGTGTGTGGCAGCACTCCTTCACTGAAGTCTGTGATGTTTAGTGGAGATTCGCTTGAGTTGTCCACTCCTGACAGCAAAATGGAAATATTTGCATGACCTTCTAACATTTACAGATGGAGAACTGAAATGTGGTGTTTTCCTCAGTGCATAACTTAAATCCCAAACGCATTAAAAAGCACAAGTATCTGTCAGAGCATCTGACCGGGCAAGCAGTTTTAAACTGTACGCTTGAACTGTATCTTATTTCAGAACCCTTAATATAAAGCATGTCTCATGTTTAGGACATATTGGATGGATTATGCATTTTCCCCTGCTATTTTTCCGATGTGCTGCTGCTGAAACAATATCGTAATCAAACTACTGTATGTCGATTTACAATGTATTGCCTAATCCTATTTCGCTGATGAAAATTCATGTACCCACTGCCCTCATAATCTTTAATCAAAATAACTTCCCCTTCATCTTGCAGAGACATCTGTTCTCTGATACATTTTTTAGGTGTGATTACACACCCAGGGACAACCGGTCTCTCCCATGACTTTAAATTGATCTGTGCAAAGAGTGTTTTTCACCAGTGTTTTGTTGCTATATAAAAAAAGCTTAATTATGCCCTCAAACAATTTGTGCTCTTGGTCTTGGCCACGTGTTTTTTGCTTTGTGAAGACTGGAATTTCCCATCTGACTTCTGCTTGATGGCTCTGATGCAGTCGCTTGACTCTGGGAAATGTCATTAGGGGTAAAAGATAATGTCATTTTGGAGTGCCACGACCTGAAAAGGCGTCGCAGGTCTGCTCTGATCCTCTTTATTGCTGTCTTGACAGACACATGCTGGTCATTCAAGTGAGTTTTTCAGAAGGTTTGTCTGTATTTGTTGATCACTTCCAGTTTCCTCTTGTTCTTTACTGTGAAAACCCTGTCCTGTTTGTGTCTAAACAGGTGGACACACTAAACAGAGCAGCTGTTGAATTGGTGAAGACAGGCTGGCTTTGTGGTGTTGATGGACCAGTAAAGGCACATATGCTTGTATGGTCAACTCAGAGGAGGAGTGGCCCAGCTTAGATGTCAGGCTTGGGAAGTTTTACCTGTATATGATTTCTTCAAGAGGTGTTGAACACCTCCATATAGCTCTCTACTAGGGGTGTAACCGTTCTTGGTAAAACAAATCAAACAGACAAATTCACACACATTCTGCTAGTTGAGACCTTTTCAATGATATATGACACAAATCTATCTGTTGTGTACAACACTTGTTAAAGGTGCACTGTGTAAATTTTAGCGGCATCTAACAGTGAGGTTGCAAAATGCAACTGTCCACCACTCACCCCTTCCTTTCGAAGCACATAGAGAAGCTACGGTGGCTGACACAGGATAAAAATGTTGTCGGAGAGAACAGAGAGTGGTGTGTTGTGAGACATTGTGTGTTTGTTCGCTTCATTTCACCACGGAATCAATTGTAAACAAGATAGAGGTTGAGATTGGATTTGCAGACATATTGAGATTAAAACACAGTGCCTTCTATATTGGATCCAACAGGAACGGTGCAACACACTTATGTGAGTAAAAAACATGTTTTTATATGTGTTAGTATTGCATTGTTATTACTTCATTCGGGATCATACTCGGACTTGTAACGTTATGGGCCAGGGCTCGGACTTGACTTTTTTTTTAAAAGCCCAATGTCACCGGGGCTATGTGTTTTTCAGCCTCCCGACGGGCTATCTTAAATAGTGAAATAACATTCCTTTCTTGCGCGTGCGTGTGTGTGTGTATGTGGGTACGGTTTGCGGTTATATTCACTGATCGGACCGGCCAAGTAATACAAAAATAACATTCCAATCAATCGCGGGTGGATGAGAGATGAATCTTTGTGTTTGTTTGATAAAGATATTTCGCGAGTCCTGTGAGCGTTTCCCCAGACGCTTTCAAAACAATCCTCCCATGTACTGAGAGGAGCTAAAGCTCATTAAATATGCTAATCTTATCCAATCCTAGCCGTGGGCGTTTACTTCCAAGTCTTCAGTGCGGCACGGCCATCAAAATCGACCGTTTCTTCAGAGAGCCTCAAAACCAAGGCAGAAAATAGCCAATTACTTATTCATTATGATGTTTCTGTATGTAAAAACCACGCGAACATCATAAGTTGACCTCAGACAACAGTATAACAAAATAAAAAAGCCAGTTCTTGACACCTTTAAACGACGCCTATTTTGTGTTGGTTTAGCAAGTGGATGTAAGGAACATGATAACTTAGTAGCGTCACCCGCATCGGATTTAAGAGGTTAATGATTAATTGATAGTTAATTTAAACAACGATCGATTGTGGGAATTTATGTTAATTGAAACCCCTAATTGTAACATAGAAATGCTGATACTGTGGTTGAAAAGACTGTTTGTGGAGCTGTTTCATATCTATACATGACGACTGCTTTCTCTGGGTCAGCGGCAACGCCAAAGCAGATTTTAATGTTCACTGTGATCGTACTTGTCAAAGGTTTAATAGACATAGCCGAATTTCTGTCATTTAGGATAGGAATAAGTCTGTGTGGGTGTTTGTTTCGAGATGGTGATCTTTTAACAAATAACCATGCTGCTCCACAATAGTATTCATGGCAGTATACCAGCATTAATTTTTCCCAGCAGCCCGGAAACGTTGAAGAATATTACCCCTCATTTTTGTTTGTAATTTTCTTATCTCATTACTTTACTGTTTAATCATATACAAACAGTTTTCGAAACTAAAAATAAAGAGTATTTCATGTTCAATATGATATAATTTTGACTGAGCAGAGTTGTCACTGACCGGCTCGCTTTTTTAAATAATCCAGCTATCCAGTTGCTAAACACTTCCACAATAAACTCCACGAAGGTGCAGTTTATGAGGTTTAATAATTTTTTGGTTAAGTGTGCAGCAAATCATTAAAGCGTGTGAACATCCTGCATTCTTACTCTTCTGTTATTCCACAGTGGAAGCCGCTCGTCAAAGACGTTCAAACCGAAGAAGAACATTCCCGAGGGCTCACACCAGTACGAGCTACTAAAGCATGCAGAGGCCACACTGGGCAGCGGGAACCTGCGAATGGCCGTTATGCTGCCCGATGGAGAGGACCTCAATGAATGGGTGGCAGTCAACAGTAAGCATGTGACTTTAATCTTGGGGGGGGGAATTCAGTTTGTATCCTCAGTGTGTGTTAAACTGCAGTGATTGAATTTTTTTAAATGTTTGTCCCCTGTAGTTCTTGATTGTAAGTAGGTCTGTAGAATTATACATTTAATTTCAAATTTGATAAGGAGGGGGATGTTTATAGGCCTTAATTATTGATTCTAATGAATAATGTAAATAACCTAATGATGTAGACATATCATCATGCATCATTCCTTTCTAATCGCATCTCAGACTAAATTCATAAACACGTTCAGTGTTGTGGCTTCAAAGAAATAGCTTTCCCCTTAATATTAAAAATGTTTTTTTTTGTTTACAAATATCCCATGTGTACATTATGCTAACATCTCGGATTTCAAAACCCTTTAAAATAGGTCAAAATCAGTACTCTATATTAATGCTATGACGCTCACATGTTTAAATGGATCTTCCCAGTTAACATCCATTTTATAAGGCCTGTTTGTAGGTCAGTTTTACAACATTTCAGAGGCAGTTGCTTGGATTCATTGATAGCGCCTGGCCTTTTTCTATTTTTAACAATAGAGACAGTGGAGCTTTCGTGGGTTGTTAGCCTCAGGGACCGAGGGCTGTGTACAGACTCTGGCAGCACTGACGTTGCTAAGGTTTAGGGTTTCATCTAATTACTGCAGCTCATGAAATATTGGGTGTACCCAACTGCTATTATATAATTACAGCAGGGTTTCCAAAATCTCTGGAGGTTTGTGATGGAACTGCATAGGGTACATATTTATGTTGTTATTGTTTAGGTCAAAATAAGATTCATTTCAGACCGTGGCTTTTTACATGTTTAAAGATGCTGGCATGAGTTTGTACTATAATGCTGTTTCTTGTGCTCGTAGCTGTGGACTTCTTTAACCAGATCAACATGTTGTATGGGACCATCACAGACTTCTGTACTGAGGAAAGCTGCCCACTGATGTCTGCTGGACCTAAGTAAGTATTAACAGGGATTTATCATGTGAAATATTTTGAGCATTACACTACCGTTCAAAAGTTTGGGATCTGTACTTTTTTTTCCGGTATTATTATTTTTAATTGTAAGGTAGTTACATGTTACTATATGTACTTACTATAGTAATAACAAATAAATCAATAACAAGTAAACAATAACATGAAAATGTATGCATAATTTCAAGTAACTAACCCTAAACTTTAAAGTAGTTGTTTATTTCAGAAGGAAAATTCTGATAATTTTCTCACCCCCACATCATTAAGGATGTTCATGTCTTTCTTTCTTCAGTCGAAAAGAAATTAAGGTTTTTGAGGAAAACATTCCAGGATTTTTCTCCATATAGTTGACTTCACTGGGTTACAACGGTTTTGAAGGTCCAAATTGCAGTTTCAATGCGGCTTTAAAGGGCTCTACACGATCCCAGGTGAGGAATAAGGGTCTTATCTAGTGACACGATCAGTCATTTTCTAAAAAATATAAAAATGTATATACTTTTTAACGACAAATGCTGTTCTTGCTCTGATCTGCAATGCGCCACACATTACGTCTTCATGTTGGACAGGTCACACGTGACGTAGGTACGGCGAAGTACCTCAGGGAGGGTGAAAAACTCCAACTTCAAAATAGTCCGACATCGTTGCTTTACCTTTTTTTTGTGAAGGACTTAGTCTTTGCACGTCCTCTTTGTAAACCCTTGATTGGTACTTTTGCATACATCACGTGGTGTGACCTTTCCAACGGGATGACGTAATGTGTGGCGCATCACAGATCAGATCAAGAAGAGCATTTGTGGTTAAAAAGTATATACATTTTAATATTTTTTAGGAAAATGACCTATAATTTCTCTAGATAAGACCCTTATTCCTCGTCTGGGATCGTGTAGTGCCCTCTGAAGCTGACCTTCAAATCGTTGTACCCCATTGAAGTCCACTATATGGAGAAAAATCCTGGAACGTTCTCATCAAAAACTGTAATTTCTTTTCGAGTGAAGAAAGAAAGACATAACATCTTGGATGACATTGGGCTGAGTAAAATATCAGGAAATTTGAATTCTGAAGTGAACTACTCGTTTAAGCCTAAAGGCTGATTTATACTTCTGCGTAGGACCTACGCCGTATCCTCTATGGCGCAAGTTACACGTTGGTTTTTTCATTTATACTTCTGCGTTGTTGTCTGCGTCAATGTGCAATTCAACATGCAGACCGCTAGTTGGCAGTGTCCACGGGCGTGTTGATGGTAACCCACAGTATCAAGGCAAAAGCCGAAGAAGAAGCAGCTTGTTTATATTGTCGGAGTATCAGCAGCCGATTAACATCTTTGGTTTTAATGAGAAAATAAATAAACTATACACAGCGGATCTATGTATTTATTCACTAACATAAACAATCTGTCCACTACAAAATATTGTGTTATATAGCAGATATAAGGATGAAACTATCATCCCATTTCTGGACACACACACACTCCTATCGCAGATTTATTTATTTATTGACCTGAGGGAAGGGTTCTGGCAGACCAATCACAGCGCTTGCGGTCCGCGTAGAATTGACACGTTGTTACATTTTTGGAGAGGTGCGTGTCAGGGTACGTCATAGGGTACGCGCGCATCACACAGCCTACGTAGCTACGGCGTACACTCGACGCAGAAGTATAAATTGGCCTTTACTGTAACTCTATAGTAAGTACATGTAGTTCATTAATATTACTCAGTACTTGAGTAATTACAATGTAACTACGTCACCTTAAAATAAAGAGTAACCATATATTCTTTTCATTAGTTTTTTGTGTTTATCTGCAGGTATGAATATCACTGGGCTGATGGAACCAACATAAAAAAACCAATAAAATGTTCAGCTCCAAAGTACATTGATTACCTGATGACTTGGGTCCAGGATCAGCTTGATGATGAGACCCTTTTCCCTTCAAAAATAGGTGTGCTACTCCTTTAATTTATTGTGCATGATATAGAAATGTACCATGCTTTTTTTCTTTGTATAGCTCATCATGAGCATTATGAGGGAATTGTCCACATGGTGGCGCTTTTAAAGCATCAACAAAACATGCTTCAAACTATTCAGTCTTCTCAAGGAACTTAGTTACCGCATCTACAGCATCTATTCTGCTGGTCATTTTTCCACCAATTCATTTTGCTTGGATTCTAAAGCAGATTTTAAATTGCCCCTGAAACGGTTCGATAAAGTGAAATGACCATTACCATATCGTGAAGAAGCAGCAAAATGTCAATACTGTAGTACCAACTTGTCTATAAAACATAACATTAAAAATTGGGCAGTCCAAAACAATATGAGACGGTGCTTTATATCAGGACAAACTTTTAGGGACTTTTTTGATGGATCCAGAAAAACTAATTTTAATTCGAGCCCAAGTCCTCATCCTTTGGAAGCGCATGCAAAATGGATTTGCTTTCAGAAAATGGCATCATCTTGACAAGTGACAACACAAACCAAACTTTTCCAAGCCTCCGCTACAACCACAGGGCGAGTCAAAGTAAATGTTTTTTACATGCATCCAATGAAGACCACAAACTGGCATTATGCAAATTTGGAAGTAATTTGCAGTGTAGAGGCCCTTTCACACCGGATGCGTAACGAAAAAGCGAATATTTCGCGTCACGCCATTCACATCAGCCACGACACGCATTTGCGACTTCTGTGACGTTTCAGTAGCCTGACGTTGTCATACTCAATTCTAGTGAGAATATGAGTCCGATACTGCTCCGTTGGGCTGTGATTATGGGGCGCGTCTCAACCGAACCAGGAAAGACCTCAATTGGATAGCGACCTACAATCAATCAGAGCAACGCATAACGTTAGTTGTCAAATGTCAACAGAACTCAACTGCACACAGTGTTGCCAAGTCCGCGGTTTTGCTGCGGGCTGTTTTTCCATTTCCGCGGGTTGAAGCGACCCCGATTATGTGATATTTAGACCCAGGAACCCAGGCAACCCAGACAAAAAAACACATATTTTACCCCCAAACGCCTTTTTTTCCGGAGAACCCCCCCCCCGGCAACCCTGTGCACGCGCGATGGAAGAAGTAAGTGTAAACGATGTTTGCCTGTGTTTTAAAAAAGAATTTAAGGATACACAGAGTACTTACTTATCAACACGATCATCATTTCTGAGAGAAATAGTAAAGGTGAATGCATATACGAACAAGTTCTCCGTTTAGGATTAGAACAAATTCAACCTAGGCGCTCTTTGGTGACGTGGATGCTTACGTTACTGTTTATCATCTGTCCATCATCGTCTAAAGCCCGCCCTGACAATTTGATTGGTCCGAACAGCTTCTGTTCGGGCATAGTTGCTCCCCAACGGATCGAGTCCAGACCAAACTGCCGACTACAAAATGTTGTGGGCGGGGCTAAGTTCGGCTGGCATCCAGGCTAAAGTTTCAGAGCTCCAACATTCCAAAACATTTGCGGCGACAGCTGAGAAAACATGGACACTTCAGCATCCAGTGAAGACGAGCTTTTCATTTTCTTTAAAAGTCCGAAAAGAAGGTTTTGGGTGCACCCAGTCTTAAAAGAACAGAGAGTCTGAAGGGGAGTATGCTAGTCTTGTACAGGAGTTAAAACTTTATCATGCCGGTTCCACACTTACTTTCGGACAGTAGCACCGCATCTGATGAGACAAACCACACACTTCAGGAACCAATCGATCCGGTGCTGCTATGTGTCCAGCTGAGTCACAATATAAATATTTAAGTGCCACAGTCGTACTGACGGAAACGCATTCACTTTCCATAGTCGCGGACACAAGGTTTAGAAAAAAATCTACGAGTTTTAACTCAAAAGGTTGTCTGTAGCCTACAGTGGGCAAACACAGCTGCATCTGTACAGCTGTAACTACAACTACAGCTGTAATCTTGTTAGAAATGCGAGGTTAATGTTGATTGAATATCTAGTGACATCAACTGGACATTCGTCACTTTTGTTTCCTTGTATGTGATTGGTTGAAGACTTTTCTGTTAAATCAACATTGAAGCGCAAAAAATAAACGTCGTTTTTTCGTTCGGTGTGGAAGCAGTCATTACACAAACAGCTGATCAAAAAATAAAACCATCGCGCAAATTATTTGCACGTCAGAATCGCTGGAATTACTGACTAATCTTTTCAGGAAGTTCAGAACCTATTTATTTTGGGAGACAATAATTCCATTGTGCACTTGAATCTTTGAAACTTTTTTACATTCACAAACAATGATATTACACACTACATGTAAGGTAGGATCTGAAAAAAGTATAATAGGATCATTTTAAAGTTGCTCTTCTGTGTGACTTTTATAGGGGTCCCTTTCCCAAAGAACTTCATGTCGGTGGCCAAGACCATTTTGAAGAGACTCTTCCGTGTTTACGCTCACATCTACCACCAGCACTTTGACTCTGTTATCCAGCTGCAGGAGGAGGCGCACCTCAACACCTCTTTCAAGCACTTTATCTTCTTCGTTCAGGTGTGTACATGCGTCATTGAGGTGTGTGAGTTTGTGTTTGCCTGGGTGGTTATGCTTATGATAAGGAGATGAATTGTATGTTTCTCAAATGAAAACATTTCTCTCTGTACTTCTTTCCCCCCCCAGGAGTTTAATTTGATTGATCGGAAAGAACTAGCACCCCTTCAGGAGCTGATCGAGAAGCTCACATCCAAGGACAGATAAATCTGCTCTTCCTATCAGCATCTTCTCTAGTTTCTGTGTACAGGCAGCCTGGCTTTGTTCTCTCTGTGTTTGACAGGTGTGTGGGAATGTTTCCTTTGAGAGTTAGGAAAAGGCTGACTCCAAAAAAATACCCTTGATAAGCCACAGCTCAACTATAGGTCAAGGTTATAGTGGAATTAAACTGCAGTCTTTTTGACTTCGTCTCAAACACTATCTAAGTGCCTGATACGTCCACTTTCAAAATTGCTTGCGTTTGTATGAAAAGCACTATCACTACTATAAAACTTTTTTTAAAGAGTACATTGATAATAATTAGTGGTTTAGCTTTTTATTTAGAAGTTCATAGATTTAAAAATACTGAATGAAGCTTTCATTGATTTTTTTTTTATTTTCTTTTCACGGAGATGAAGATAAATATTTAAGTCTTGGCTTCTCTTAAGTACTCATTTTAACTGCTCCCTGTGTCTCATGATGTATTTGGGATTTCCGTTATCAGTTTCCGTAGTAGTTGACTTGAGATTTTATCCAGCCCTCAATGAATCTTTCCTTCTTGCAACACATTTCACCCATTACTGAAGAACACTGGGCCCACAGTTTGCCTGCCAATGCTTTTATACCACTACATTACTTTTGAATAAGTACTTATTGTTGAGACAGTTTTTACAGATTCACTCCCAGAGGTCAGGGGTGTTTGTCTGTTGGAAGATGGGATGAATGAGCTGACTATGCAAGATCAGTATGTACTATTTAATCTAATTTTCTCATACCCTATACAATACACAGTTTACATTCTGTTCACAGATGTGGACACCTTTAAAACATATATCTTTTTAATGTAAAAGATCTTAATTTAGCTCCTCCCAATCTGCATCCAGAAAAAGAATCTTTCAATTAAAACGCAAGATAAATTATGAGGTGGTTTGCAAAAGTCGCATAAAGTCTATGACAGATGCTATGACACAAACTTTATGCTAGTTTAATAACAGCTTCTTCAACACGTAACAATTATATTGCTGACAAAATAGTTGGTGGTCCTTATTATAATTTAAGTAGTGCATACGTTTGGTCTTTATGAAGTTTCACCCCATGAATGTTTATTTTTCTGAATGTTACAGAAAATGTGTTGCTCTGAATAACTCACAGCTAAAATGTTTCTCAGAGATTTTCACATCACTTCATTTCAGAACGGTATGAGATTGATTATAGACAAATGTGATAAACATTTTTGATGGCAAGTTGTAAATACTGTAAACAGAAAAGGTATGCAATTGGAATAACATGAGATGCGTCACTTGCTGAACTTTTGTGGTACAATGCTGAATACTGTTTATAGGATAATAAACCTGTTTGAACAAAATTTGGGTTTGGGTTTTTTATTTTGTTTATAGTACGGGCATCAGTATGTAATTGCCTTTACAACAATATATGCATATGCATAATACTAGTATTTTTGTACCTGCTTCATAAATAAGGTTCCTCCAATACAAAATCCTTCACATGAAGTGTACTCATTATTTTAATACTACTTTAATTTATTTTAATACTGGCCTTTCCCATAACCCCTCCTTTAATCAAATGCATTTTAAAAAGGACTGAGCACATTGTCCTGGTAGTCACATTTGGGTGTGATATAATATTCCGTCTGGTCAGTAAACTTAGTCATATGTGATCATAATTTGGTTCATCCCTCAGGTCTGTGGTGTTGGTATTAATTTTCTTGTCCTGAATGATGTTTGTTGAAATGAGACAAAAACACAATCATCAATCACAAACCTATGAGCCGGTATTAACCAATTACAATTAGAAAGTTACTTCGGGTGTGTTTCTGAGGATTAAAAGTCATTTGTCAGTTGTTTTTTCCAAATATTGCAACAATTTCTATTGAGTTCTTTCATCATTTCAGCACTTTTTGAGAGTACTGTGAGCTCCCTGCACTCAAAAATAAAGGTTCTTTATTTGTGTCTATAGTTCCATGAAAACCCTTTAAGATCCGTTGAACCTTTCCATTGCACAAAATGTTCTTTTATAGTGAAACGTTTTGTTATATAATTAAAATGTTCCTCACACACTAAAGGTGATGCTACACAGAGAAACCTTTTTGATCAATGTTGCAGAGTGATGTTGCTTGAGCACTTTTCCATGACATTCCAAACTTCCAAACATTGCTCAAGAAGTTGCCCCGTGTAACCTTAAGAAAGAACTGTTCACTGAAAGGTTCTTTGGGGAACCCAAAATGGTTTTTCTATGGCATCGCTGTGAAAACCTCCTTTTGGAACCCTTATTTTTAAGATTGTGTCAGTACTTCATTTCTAAAACAAGGGGATACCAGCACTTAAATTCAGGGAGGTCAATGTTCTTGTGAACTGTAACCTTCTACTTTAAAGATGACAGTAGCTATTGGCATTTGATAGGAGTATTTGGAAATTCATCTTATTCAGCCTTCCGTTTTAAAATGGATAAATGGGCGTCTACTTCTAACAGCAGTCATAAAAATGAACATGACCTTTTGAACTATCAGTGAGAGCAAATACACACCATAGCTATGGTCTCAGAAAACCATAACACCAGACCATTTTTGAGAACTCTTGATCAAAATAACACTAAAGTAAACCCTTGTATTCTAGATTTCAGATGCAAACCTACAACTGCAGATGTAAAAGCTCACAGAAGAGGGAGACAAAACATCTTTGATTGAAACCTGAGTCATTGAACCACATCCTCTGACTGGCCTCACGCTGACGCTAAATTCATAACGAGGTTCAGAAAAAAGGCAGAAGTAGCTACGAGAACAGAAAGACCATCTAAAATCTTTCCCAGAGTTGCTTTTGTTTATAAAGGTCAACGATTTCAATGAACCTGACTGTTAAAGTTTAGAGATTCAATAATAAGAATAATCTGATTCTTTCACTTTCTTAAATTGTTGTTCGAAAAGAATGGGTTAGAATTAATACCAGCTGATATGAGCTCTGTTAAATCAAGAATTAATGCGATCATAAGTTGTCTTGACATGTGAGTTGTATTAAGTGAAACCAGTCTTAGACCAGAGAGCTTGTCTTGTTGATTTGTCTTGTGACTTCAAGAAAATTAAGACTTGGTTTCTTTTTAGTCCAGGCCCTCGCTTGGTAATTGTATTGTGCAAATGTCCCCATTGCTAAATATGGTGATTTCTCAAATGTCATATGTCTGCAGTATTACTGGAAGTGTACGTTTTTGTCATCCATATTGCAGCTTCGCATTGATTCAAATGTATAGCCTATGTGCTTGACACATGAGCTTTTGACTAATTATTCACCTCCGAGCGACAGCTCATCTTGACAGTATATTTATATTCAGTCTGTTTTCATTCCCTGAAGGTTTGGTTACATGCCATTTCGAATGGCACCTATTTAAATTGTTAGCCTTCTTCTTCCTCTTCCTCCTCCTCCTCCTCCTCCTCCTCCTCCGCCGCTCTTGAGTCTATGGCAGCCCACAGAACCATATGGTAAAAAGTTGTGAAATTTGGCACACTGATAGAGGACTGGCCCAACATTATCCACACCAATTTTGGAGTCTCTAAAACAACCCCTCTAGCGCCACCACCTGCCAAAGTTTCACTCATGTTTATGCTAATAACTTTTTTGCCTTTGATTCCTTGGCTCAAGCCGATTCGATTGCACCCTATGACATCATTTCCCGTCAAGTAAATTTTCCCGCAATTTTGAATTAACCGAAAAAAGCTATTTTTACCAAATTCCTCCAAGGCCGTTGCTCCGATTTTCACGAAAATTTAAGACGATCATCTTCAGACCCTGCCGACACAAAGTTATGTAATTCAAGTTGATCCGTACAACCATTGGCAAACAATGCGCAAACAAATTATACGTAGCGGTTGCAAAAATACACTTAAGGCTATATCGCCATAACGCTTTATCGTACTCAAACCAAACTTGGTACATGTCATCAATAGCATGACCCGAGGCAACATGCTGCATTTTGGCGCAGCACCACCTACTGTTAGATTCAGGATGTCATGTTGAGTCGACTGATATTAAATTTTACTATATCGGCCATTTTAGCTGTCGGCCATTTTGAATTATGTGCTAAAATGCTGTATTTTATGAACACAAATGGATTGTTACGAAACTCTGTATCGGTCATCACCACGATGCCCTGAAGGAGCCTGATAATTTTTTTTTTTTCAAATGCTTATAACTTTCGGTGTGGTTGACTTATTTTTATAAGTCATCTCCTTAGACTCCTGAATAGTTTCTGAGTCCAACGATACCAGACTTTCCAGGTTTCAGCATATGGTTTGTGCAGCGTTGTAATTTAGCGCTTAAAAAACGTTAGCTGATATCTTCGAAACCATTAGTCCGATCGAGTCCGACAAAACATGAAATTCCCATTGACTACAATGCAGTATTATGATATAAAATGCTATGCAATGCTATACTTTACGAACGTATTGGTGTATCATTACGAAACTCTGTATTTGTCATCAGCACCATGCCCTAAAGGCACTCAAAAGTTTTTGAGACAGTTCCACCTTGTGGTCAATTGTTATAATGAAATTTTTAAAAATGCTGATAGCTTTTGATAAATTTACCCTGTTTTCATTAGACTGGTCTTAATAGATTCGAACATAGATACCAATACTGCCATATTTGGCAAAAGTTCCTGTCCGCCAATTTGATTTTCTTTAAAAACTCTTCATAACCGTTTGTCCAATTAATGCCGAATAAAAGATATGGATTTCATGTCGATAGACAAAAAAGTTTTTTGTATAACGCAGCAACAAATTTAAGGCAAGATGCCGAAAGACCTCTTGAGGCTATATCTCTTCAATGCCTTAACATATTTACACCAAACTTTGTATGTGTCATTGTCACCCAGTGTTGGGGAAAGTTATGCATTACAATATTGCGTTACTCCCTTAAAAAGTAACTCATTGGGTTACTTAGTTACTTTTTAAGAAAAGTAATGCATTACGTTACTTTTGCATTACTTTTTCTTAGTTTAAAAAAAGCGTAAAACTTACTTCACCAATAAAAACAAAAAATCTAAAGTCGTTTTTTTATTATGGTTTAACTAAATCATTGAATGTCAGCAGCAAGACATTGGAAAATAAAGTCAGCTTAAATGCATAAAAATATATTTGTTTTATATAAAATTTCATTATATGAGTTTTGCATAGTATTCTGATTTTGCATTTGACTGATTTAATTCATTTTGAGGAATACTGAATCTTTTTTTGTTCAAGTGAGATAAGTAAATTTATGCCCACATTTAGTCTAAGTTTACACACAACGTCTCTGCACTTACTCACAATTTCTCTCAACATGGGGACAGGAGAGCTGCCAGTCAAATACATTTGAAAAAAGTAAATTCAATTGTAAATTTGAAAGTAATGCGTTACTTTACTAGTTACTTAAAAAAGTAATCTGATTACGTAATTCAAGTTACTTGTAATGCATTACCCCCAACACTGTGGTCACCTCACTCTGACGGCACTACATCAATTTTGTAACTTCACCAACTATTGGTCAAAAGTGATAAACCTTTAAATCCTAATATTAAGGACTGTTTATATGATTTAGCAGACATTTTGCCCAAAATCATCTTAAAATGTCATTTGCTCCTTATGGCAGTTGGTCTGACACTCCCAGCCGTGTTGGAATGTCTTCTCATCTTCTTTGCGCTTGGCCCCTTAATTGCTGCTCGCAGCTATACTTTTAATTGATATTGCAGAGCCCTATAATAACACTACTAATCTTTTTTTTTTGTAGGCCTAATCCTTTTTATGCCCAACTAATGTGTAGCTTGGTAAGGATGCCATCATTTATTCTGCAGAACTCTCTATGTTCACAGCAGTTCACTATTATGACAGCCAAACATATTTTGGTTGTTATATTTATCTTAATTGAATATCACATGACTCATGTATGTCTCTAACCAATTATCAAGAACAAGCGAGTACAACAACAAACCTAAATTTATTCAAATCTGGGTATGATACTAGTGTGGTCATTACTTTTCAAAATTTGTGTTTAAAAGAAGGCTGCATTTATTTGATAAAAAATACAATAAAAACAATATTATAATAATATGAATGTGTAGAAACATAAAATAGACATTATACATTTATTTATTTTATAATGTATTTATTGATCTTTTGATCAATTTAATGAATCTTCGCTGAATAAAACTTTTAATTTAAAAAACAAAACACTTTTGAGTGGTATAGTGTATATTATTTTCTAGTCTATGTGGACATTTGTTTTAGTTCGCACACACAAGACATAACACTTAGATTAGATGAACCTTTGGATCAGTCATGAAAATAAATACACAAAACAAGACACGGATCCTCCTGTTTGCCTGCAGCACAATGAATAGGCTGTCATAAGTAAAGAAGTTCACAAGTCCCTATATGTGGCCTCACTCTGAGTGTTGTACTGGTTGGCATTTTCTTGTTCTCTGCAAGTAATGAGAAATGATACAACTCTTGCCACATCCTTAAATGTGACAGCTAGATCTTCCACCCACTGTAAGTACTTGAGCCGGGTTTGCAGACTTTCACACAGACGGAACTCTAATACCACTGGTGTTTTCTCAGGAATCGAGCTTCACTGAAACAAACCATTGCCACTTCAGGTGCAAATCATAATAAACCTTCTTATCAACAGATCTCTGCTGAACAAAGATGACATTTTGTTCTCTCTGTGATAACGAAAGCATGATAGTGGTTATTATTAAAGTTATAGGCATTCTAAATGTTAACTATCCATATTAAAATAAACTTTCATCAACCAAAAGTGCAACACTACAATCTGGCAAGTAATCATATGAACAACAGTTAGAGCACATACTATGAGATATGCACCGGTAAGACAACAGATTGAAAATGCATTTGAATAACTACATTCAAATTAACAGACGATGACTAACCTGGTTGTCTATAACATAAATCTTTTAAATGCTTCTGTAAACTAAAATGGAAGCATTAATCAGTTAAGCAATAATACAGTTCATGTGTGGCAATCATTCTGAATGTATGTAGTCATTGAGGTTAGTGATGTCTTTTGAGATTTGACTTGCTGAATAAGTACATTTAGTTTCTGAGAACTAAGGGTCAAACCCTTCGGCTTAACATTCATGGAAATACACTGTCACAGTGAGTGACATCAAGGATGTAAAAGCAGAGTGTTGTCACTCTGAAACGATTACACATACTGGGGCTTAAACATCCTGTCTCACACAGTGTCATGATATACACTCAAAAAAAATGGTGCTATATACAACTAAAGTGGTTATTTGGTTCATGAACCACTTTAAGTGCTGTATAGCACCAGATCTTGGTTCTTCAGTGGTTCTTCAGCAGTTCTTTAGGGTGGTTAAGGTGCTATATAGCACCACTGCCATACTAAGAACCTTTTAAGCTCCTTTAAAGGTTCTTTACAAGCCAAAGAACCACTGTTGAGCACCATTTTTGATGAAGAAATAAAATGCTATATGGCACCTCTTTTGGGTTCTAAATAGCACCATTTGACAAAGGTGCTGTAGAGCACCTTTAAAAATATGGTGCTATATAAGCACCAAAAGCAGTTCCCCTATGATTACGAGCCAAGAGCCACTTTTAATGCCATATAGCACCATTCTTTTTAGAGTGTATAATGTCTTGACATGAACGATCTCAGCTGAGATTGAATTAATAAGGACATTAAACACACTGTTTCCCATTAGATTACTGTATATTAAAATGCATGCAATTTATTAGAAATTTGTTAAATTTGAACTTTTTTTTCCCCAACTTTTCTGTCGAAAGGACATACACCAGACAAATACCTCATTTCATTCCTTCTCTGTTATTGTTTGACTCCTGAATCTCCATGGTAATTCAACCAAGATGTTTTATTTTTATTTTTTCAATAGGAAAGTCAATAGGTGAAGACTTTTATGTCTCCTTTGTGTTTGAAATCCCCCACAAATCATTTTGGTTCCACAAAACAGCAATGAACAGACTTCTCCGAGCCTGCCAGAGGATAAAAGTATAAACGAGATCAAAAAACTTATAGCAAGGATTGATCTTCGTGTGTATATGGGGCTTTCTTTTTTGTTATTGACTTTTTATTTATTTTTATCATCCCTGTAGCGTATTTTACGCAGAGGCTCACTTTTAAGAGAACTGGCCTTTCACAAATTCTTAAAAAAGTGGCTGGCAAAGCAATATAAAATCAATTTCAGCCCTTAATGCTGCAACATTGCCCTCGTGTCTATATGGACATGCTTTCATGACATTTCTTCATTGCAGTAATGAGCAGGAAAAGCACTGAACAGATGCAGTGTTCTGTGAATGTCAGTGACCTGAGGCAGTGTGCAAGCGCTCCGTCCAATTTTAACGCCCAGCATGAGTCTCAGTGCTGTATATCTTAAGAGAGTCAGGGACAAGTTAACCCAAAAATGTTTCTTCGTATTTTATATTTACAACATATGCATTATTTTTTTTTGCAATTTTTAACCACCAACTTTAATAGAACACCATGTCACCACAGTATATTTTAAGAAGAAGGACATCATAAAATAGTTTCATAATTGTGCCAACTTTCCCCACTTGACAAGATAATTATGTTTGGCATAAGAAGGTATCAAATGTACAAAGCTTTACAAGTACAGGCTCATGGATCCCTCTGAGGAGAACGGGAGCATAAAATAATAGCTTTTGCCATGCTGAAACGTGAACCTGAAACACCCATTCAATAAAAACAACAACATAGAAATGAGTAAGAACGCACAAGAAAACATTCCTGGCTTTACCTCAGTAGCCTATGTTTAATAACCATACTGTCTGATGGTCTTTAGCTTATCAATGAACACCTGATGGTTTGGATTTCTCAAGGCCTTTAACAAATAAATGTTGTATATTAATTTCAGAGAAATCTGAGACTTTTTTTTTTTTTTTTTAAAGAACACTACTTCCTAAGCCAAAGAGATTCTCCTGAGCCATAGAGCAACAAACTTTGTGATGACTAGAACTCAAAATGAAGAACCTCCTGCCCAATCACACTCTCCAAATCACAGCTGCACATCTTTATGTTAATTAGCTTGAGTTAGCGTCTGAAAACATGCCCACTTGTGGGTGTGCTGTGCTGTGCTGTGAACTGACTGAACTGATTATTGCATTATGCAGCTTTACCTTAAGGCACAAACAAAGAGTTCTGAAAGGGGAAAATAAATGAGTGTGATATCCTCCTCATTCCAAATGTCCACTTGAAAAAAAAAAAAAAAGCTTACATGTACACTGCCTGCCCCAAATGGCAATCGAGCTGCGCTGTGCTGAGCTGTGAGCACAGGTCCCACTGGGCCCTCATGCCACCCTCATGAAGTCTGTTTCTGACAGTTTGGTTAAGGTAATGTTTTAGGGCAGTGCTCTTTTTGTTTCTCCTCGCACAAAGGAGCAGATACCGGTCCTGCTGCACTGTAAAAAAAAAAATCAGGTCTCCAATTGAAAAATTTCTAGTCACATCTAAATTTTTGCAATTTAATTTAATTTGTTGCCCTTGATTCCTGTCCAGCTCTCCTCATGTAATGGCCTGTCTC
Organism: Gobio gobio; assembly: GCF_949357685.1. Classification (NCBI taxonomy): domain Eukaryota; kingdom Metazoa; phylum Chordata; class Actinopteri; order Cypriniformes; family Gobionidae; genus Gobio; species Gobio gobio. The sequence continues at coordinate 31,516,258 of NC_137100.1, read as the reverse complement.
CCGGTATCTCCTTCATGCTCTTAAAGTGATGTTTTATTAACAAATTTCCAGAGGAGCACGTTCAGATAATTAAACCTAATTAAACACGAGTGGAGCACATTAAGTTAATCAATTTAATCAACGATAAGAGGTGTATATATACTGCAGATTACCTTCTTTTCGTTGACAGTTTTTTAGCATCCCTCCACCACCTCATCTCCTCACTTTGATTTAATAAACTCAATGTCAACACAATCCATAATACACGGTTCCTCATATCTTACCCTGGAGGTCCAATGCGCTGCAGAGTTTAGCTCCAACCCTAATCAAACTCACCTACCTGTAGTTTTCTAATGAACCTGAAGACATTGATTAGCATGTTCAGGTGTGTTTGATTAGGGTTGGAGCTAAACTCTGCTGCGCATTGGACCTCCAGGGTAAGATTTGAGGAACCTTGCCATAATACAATGCAGTCTTGTTCTAGACCAGGGTTATTCAAATCTTGCCCTGGAGGGCCAATGCGCTGCAGAGTTTAGCTCCAACTCTGATCAAACTCACCTACCTGTGATTTTCTAATGAACCTGAAGACATTGATTAGCATGGACAGGTGTGTTTGATTAGGGTTGGAGCTAAACTTAGCAGTGCATTGGCCCTCCAGGGCAAGATTTGAATAACCCTGTTCTAGAGTCTAGACTATCTCTATCAATGGGGGAGGGGGTACTCTGGGTTCAGGGCAAAATTCGGAGCCTGGCGCCCTCCCCAGACAGCACGCCAAATACGCATAATCTTTACTCTATTTAAGTTGATGTAAGCGTGAACTCGTGAAACTGTGCTGGGAGACACACCAGATCTCCTTGCGATGGCATGTATGAATGTGCCATCCCGGAGGAGCATGTTATACTGTGATGATTAAGTGTCCCCTTAATTTTTTGGGGCAGTGTATTTTTGTCTTATTGTAGTTATGTTGTCAGAACCAGTTCTGGGTGTTTCCACACAACTCATTGAATGTGTGTGGAAACATATATTTTAGTCAGCTCATAAATTCAAATCAGATTTGGCAGCATGTAAGAATGACATCAGATTTTCTTTTGTTAAAGTGATCCTATATTGTTATCAGAAATATCTCTGTACATTTGTCAATATGTAATGTGATGAAATGTGAGAAAGCTCAATTTATTTGTCTATAGCAAAATAATTTGAAATATGCTCCAGGAAATATTTAAATAAATTTTTATTAGTAGTTCTCATTCTTCACTCACACTATAATGTAAACTAATTGTGTATTAAAAATAATAAAATTGCACTAAACCTAACCTTAAACCATGTAGTTACCTTATATTAACCAGTACTTTCTTAGTACACGTAAGTATGCATACTGTAAAATAAAGTGCAACCATATAATGTATTAAATATATGTTGTTAATTACCTTGCCTTAATTACCTTATTGTTTTATCTGATAAACCTGTTAGTTCAACATTTTACATGCAGTATAGAAACAGGAAATGTGAAGTTACTTTAGTAACTAGGTAAAAATCAGATTTTGTGTGCTGAATTCTATAGTTTCTTCTGATTATTGCATTATGCAGCTTTACCTTAAGGTAAAACAGCACCATTGTATTGTGAAATTTCATTATCAGTTACCATTTTTAAGACTAAACTTGTTTGCAAAGTTTCCCTCTGGACTGAAGAAGTTAAAGAAAGGAAAAATGATCAGTATTATACTAATGAAAGATTAGCTTAAAGGTCCCATGGCATGGAATTGTCATTTTATGATGTAAAAATCATACTAACAATATAAGTACACCTCAGAATACATTATAAAATAAAATAAAAAATCCATGCCATGGGACCTTTAATGTCAAACACTTTTTTAAATTTCCTTTCCCGCACCTTGACCCTTCAGGGCAAGCTGTTTGAAGAATTGCTGTACATGGAAATGTCCTTTCTCGGAGTGTAAGAACCCTGTTGTTATGAATGAGTTTCGGTTCATGCCATGTTCAGACATGCTTAAACCAGGTCATCATGTCTGTATAGTTCCTCTCTCCACACATTTGATCACATGATATTGCCTCAGGTGTTTTTTTCTCTAAAGAGGGAGAGAGATTTCTTGGAAATCTGAACATCCTTTCGGTTTGAGAACAGTAATGAGTACATTTAGGTCCCAAACCCCCCTCCTCCCCTCCTCCCCTCCATCTCCCCATGCACATTGATTCAATCTTGTTAGAAATCAGTATGCTGGCCTGTTGGTTCAGGTATGGTATCTTGAAAACATTTATTTTTCCAGGAACACTTCATTCCATTCCATGTCTGTCAGGACAGAACTTTGGAAGACTCTTTAGAGCTTGGATGAGTTTCAGGTGGTAATATAGTTTATGTAATCTCTGTTCTACAGTGAGCTCAGCTGTTATTTATATTTAAAATATATATAAAAAAATATAATTTTACTTAATGTTGGATCTAGATTAAGGAGGAAATCTTATGGATGGATGGTGCAGATCCATCCATCGACAGATGACATACTCATCACTAAATCTCCAGACATGCTGGGATTCTGATAATGACCAAACTTTTTCCACTGGCACGCCAAAAAAAAAAAAAAGAAAGAAAAAGAAGACGAAAACTATAGGGCAAAAAAGTAGGGTATAGTGGGCTCGGACAATCAAATTTGAGGATCAGAACTAACTGTTGTATAATACATTATTTAAATGTGGACATCTTGTACCTATAGAGACAATTCCAGAGTTTGGGTTTGATAACAAAGAATGACCAGGAGGAGAGTAAGTGCAGAGGTGTGTATGCAACAGCAGGCATAATGAAGCAGGACAACTGGTGGTTGAGAGTAGTATTTACTGGATGAGATGGGAAACCATTGTGAATTATCTGAGATGAGCTGACTCTGCAGCATGATTTAAAAAACTATAGCTCCTCATATTATAATCTAGCATTGTTTGTTTTTGGATTAGACAATAAAATAATTGTAATGAACGAGGTGGGAGGTAATGAGAGTACCAGTGTTTGGGAAGCTACTTTAAAATTGTAGGCTAGCCTGCCAAGATACATGCTACTCAAAATGTAATGTAAAGGTTAAGTATAGGTATGGCTTTAGTTGACTAAAGGAAGGTGAAGCTACTTAAGGGGCCAATAACTATACAATTATAGACTATAATATACTGTGTGATGTAATCAGAGCCATAAAGAATAGCAGTTTTTTAAATAAATTAATTTATATTTTTGTTAGAAACAACTTAACAGTAAAAAGCTACAACTGTTGAGCAGCAGCATTTCACAAAGTATTCCATTAAACTAAGACGTAAAATCAGTGTTGCCACTCAGAGAAAAGCAAAAACAGAAGTTATTTTATAAAATGCAACAAACCGGGAGGGCACGCGTTATCCTCCAATCAGCAATGAGCAGAATAGGTTTGGAGAAAAAGACAAGAGCCCTAAGGGGAGCTGTAATATAGCCAATAAAATGTATTTGAACCATATGCATCTTGTTTTTATAGCCTGAAATGATTAATACATTATACAATTGATTTAATAATTCAGGTCCTAATATATATATTGAAAATGCTTTATTTTCATTATTTAAAGTTTAACACTATTAAATTAAGTTATTGGTTAATATTATGTTATTAATTACTTCCTTATCACATAAGGTTACTTGCAATTGTGTTTCAATTTACAAGGATTTACAGAACAAAGCAGACAATGCAATTATAAACGGTCTAAATAGGTGGTAGTGTGTTGATAGAACAGAATATAGAGTATTGTGTGCTGTTTGTGTGAGTATCCCAGCAGGCGTGGGATACTCAATGTCCAAAATTTACAATAATTTAAAGCATGTATCATCTGCTTGTAAAAGATGGTCTTGCTTCAGTGCCATTCCTTCCACAATAACAAAGGATTGATTTTATCCCCAAAACTGCAGGACATGGGGGAATTGCCTCCGTTGCTCTTCCTCCTCCAAATACTGAATGATTTGTTCAAACCTTAAAACAAAAATTGAAAATGGTAAATATGCACACATGACACAGAATCAAATAATACCCAAAAATGTATTGTATATATATAAATGGTGTACTTACACACTTTGTACGGCAATGAAGGAAGGATTGCTGGCAAGGTTTAATGCAACATCTCCAAGAGTCTCTTAAACAGAAAGAACAAGTGATACATCTCTAAACAAGAATTAAATAAATGCTGGGAAGAATCTGCAAAACACTTTTGTAAGCCATGGTAGCAGTCTTTCATTTGACTTCTTGCTGCTGTTGTAATAATGGATTAATGTCTGCAATATATCAATTTAATTGGCCGGGTGTTACAAGAGTGGTTTTACATCATTACAGAGATTTGTGGGGATTTTTAAAATCTTTCTGGATGTTACATTGTTATGCTTGTGGGTGGTAATGTAAGTGATTTAGTGAATGACATTTAAGTTGCAGTATAAAACAATATCACACTCGTAATTGTGCTGTTCGACTCTTATCAGCGTGCTGTGATTACCTGTGGCCTTGTACCTGGTACAGAGTTTGATATAGAGTCTAATGCCAAATTCACACTACAAAGATGGCACAGAAACACTTCTGAAAGGGCTGTTTATGTGTCTTTAATGCTGCTCAGAGCTAGCTTGCATTTCAAGAGAAAATGATACTTAGATTCTGAGACAGGTCAGAGCTGGAATCATTTAGTCTGACTTTTATGCTGCATTGCGTCGTTACACTCGGAGTAGGCACAAAGCAAGGCACCTGACTCAACAAGACACCTTTACAGTACTTTTTGTGTGATGTTGCTAAAGGAATAGTTCAGCAACAAAAAAAGAAAAAAACATTATGCCATAATTCACTCACCTTCAAGCCACCCATGGCTTTGGAAACCCCAGCCAGTAGAGTAGCCTATTGCATAATCACTGCAGGAAAATGTTGATCAACGTTTCAGCCACGGAGAATGATAAAAAGGGATGTCATCTGGCTTCTAAGATAAAAAGAAAATGATTTAAAAGTATTCTGGACATAGGGACCAAATGTTAAATTAGCAGAAAAAAGACCCAGCTTTATGTAGCTGACGGTGTGAGCTAATTAGCATAGCATCAGTCTTGTCAATGTTAAACAAAGACAATTTTGAGAGATCCATTTTTTTTTTTTAATCTCAGAAATACATTGAGAAAGAAAGGCCACAGCCACATTCTCATCAGGTTTTGAATGTATGTTTGTAAAAAAAATTATTACACACACAGGGACGCGCAACAGCACATATTTTTAAATATTACAAATAACAGGATTCCTCTTTTGGAGAAGTGTTCAGTCTTTCCGCTCACAAATTCCGCCATGTAAATAGCGAATCCACTGTTGTGGTTGGTAACCAGTTCGTTATTGTTATCGTAAATTCATCTGTTGTCGTAATACTGTTGGGAAGTCATGCTTGTGCGCATGTCTCTTGGGGGTACCGTATTCTGTGCCGCCTAAGTTTCATTGAGTAAACAAACTAGCGTTCAACCAAAGCGCTGTGTGTGTGTGTCTTTTCCTGAACATAACATTTGGCGACGAGGATGGCTTTATCTTTACCTCCCCCTGAGCCATTTCTGCCCCACGCTGGTGATCCTGTCGTGCCGTGGGAGCGCTGGTATGTGTCATTTCAGACGTACCTTATTGCCGCGGGCTTGGATGATGTCTCGAATGAGAGGAAACGCGCGCTTCTCCTTCATTGTCTCGGAGCAGAGGGATTACGGATCTTCCAAACACTCGGCGTCGCAGATACATACTCTGACGCTGTTGCGCGATTGGAGGGACAGTTTCAAAAGACTCATAGCGTGCTGTTAAAACGCTTACATTTCAGACAAAGATCCCAACGATCGGGTGAGTCAGCCAGCCAGTTTGTCGCTGATTTAAGAAGCCTTGCTGAGCCATGCAAATTCGGTGCTCTCCGTGACGAATTAATTAGAGACCAACTTATTGAAAAAACAAACAGTGCACGAGTCAGAGAGAGATTGTTAATGGAAGATGATAAACTTACACTGGATAAGGCTTTCACTCTGGCACTCCAAATTGAGGATGCCACTCAGTGTGCAGCTAAAATAGTGGAGAATAATGCAGCTAAAACTGATGTCACAACTATACCTGCAAATGCAGTCACTGATGAGGAGCTCCACTCTCCAGGTGCAATCATCCAGCAAACACAGCCTCAATCAAGCCAACAAAGACGAAAGTGTGGCAACTGTGGCTCCATTCGTCATGCCAACAGGTCCCCAGACTGCCCAGCTATCGGTCAAAAGTGTAGGCATTGCGGTAAACTCAACCATTTTGCAAGGTGGTGCAGATCAAAGTCCAGCTCAGGCTATCTTACCTCTCAGCCCTCACCAGCAGTAATTCACACAGTTGGTCCTCACGCAGTCACTTTCTCTACATGTGGCGTACAGCTGAAAGACTGTTGCATTCCACTTCTTCTTGATACAGGGGCTAAAGTGTCATTGCTTAATATGGCCACCTACAATACATTTTTCTCTGACGTGGAGTTACAACCATCATCTCTGAAACTCTGTGGTTATGGCCAAGCCAGCATTGTAGTGACTGGAGTGGTTAAGCTGCCAGTACAATATGGGAAAAAACGTCTGGTGGAGTTCCCATTCTACATCACACAACACGGAGCAAATATTCTGGGTCTGGACCTGTTCATTAGTCTCGGTTTTTCTCTGCATGACAGCAGCGGAGCAACGATCCTTCAGGTGGACTCTCCATGGAACACACAGTTTCCCACTCTGTTCAGTGGTTTAGGCTGCCTTTCTGCTTTCGCCCACAAACCCTTGCTTAACCCGGATGTACCGCCTGTCATCCAACCACTACGAAGAGTGCCTCTTGCCATGCGTGAAAAGGTCACCACTGAACTTCAGGGCATGCTAACAGCAGACCTCATTGAGCCCATCGATGCCTCTCCTTGGGTCTCAAATCTTGTGATTGTACAAAAACGGTCAGGGGGCATACGTCTCTGTGTTGACCTTCGGGGCCCAAATAAGGCAGTGGTGCCAGACAAATACCCGCTGCCGACAATTGAGGAACTCACAACACTGTTCCATGGCTCCTCAGTGTTCACGAAGCTGGACCTAAAGCAAGGTTACATGCAGATACCCCTGCACAAAGACAGTAGAAACCTGACTGCATTCGTGACTCACATGGGGGTGTTCCGTTTCAAGAGGATCCCTTTCGGCCTTAGTTCAGCACCTAGCTGCTTTCAGAAAATCATGGCCACTGTCCTAGCAGGGCTCCCGGGTACGGCCGTGTACTTGGATGATATTGTTGTACATGGAAAGGATGTGGCCACTCACGATGAATGCCTGGGTCAGGTGTTCACAGCTCTGTCTAGACACAATCTGACATTGAACGTAGAAAAATGTGTGTTTGCAGCACCAGCAATAGATTTTGTTGGTCTTCGGGTGTCCAGCTCAGGTATCACACCACTGCAATCCAATGTGGAGGCCATTCTCAAACTTCCTGTACCAGCCTCAGCTGGAAAGCTTGCATCCTTCCTTGGCATGACTGCATACTATCTCAGATTTTTACCTCAGTATTCAGCAATCACTGCCCCCCTACGACAGCTGCTCAAACATAACACCCCCTGGGCATGGACAGCAGAGTGCGAACGTGCTATTCAACAGCTCAAGCACCTCCTCACCTCACCACCAACACTAGCTCATTTTGATCTCTCCAGTCCTACCCTGGTGACATGTGACGCATCAGCAGTGGCAGTCGGAGCAGTCTTGTCACAGATGCATGGCGGAATTGAAAGGCCTATTGCGTTTGCTTCGCGGGCTCTGAGTACAGCTGAGCAGAAGTACTCAGTGGGAGAGAGAGAGGCACTGGCGTGCATTTGGGCATGTGAGCGCTGGCACATGTACTTATATGGACGATCCTTTACACTCAGAACAGACCACCAGGCGCTTACTGCTCTCATGTCTTCTGCGGGAACTGGCCACAAGCCACTCAGACTCCACAGATGGGCTGACAGGTTGAACCAATACAATTACCAGTTGCAGTTCACCCCTGGAAAAGACAACGTGGTTGCAGATTTACTGTCACGTTCAGTTGTGGAGTCAACTAGCACAGTCAAGCAGCCAGAGTCGGACATAGAAAGTGACCTTGTGCAGCTAGTGTATGAGCCCTTACAGACCTCAGTCGCTCTTGAGGAACTTCAGAGAGAGTCTGCTGCAGACCCACTCTTCATTACTCTCAGCACCTACATTCGGTCAGGATGGCCAGCTCAGGTGAGCTCTGACCTGATCCCCTACTCACGAGTTAAGACAGAACTGTCATGTTGGGGTGAGTCATGCATTGCACGGGGGCACCGAGCAGTCATTCCTCCGCCCCTTAGGGAGCGGGTTCTATCAATGGCACACGAGGGTCATGTGGGGATAGTTAAACTGAAACAGAGATGCAGAGACTTGGTTTGGTGGCCAGGGATTGATAGAGAGTTAGAAACTCTTGTACGTGACTGCACACCTTGTCTGCTTAGTGGCAAAACAGGAACTCCAGCCCCCCCACCCTTGCAACCTGTCGACTGGCCCGTCAAGCCATGGGAGCATCTCCAGATGGACATCTGTGGGGAGCTTGTTTCTGTTCCCCACCATCAGCGGTTCCTAGTCGTGGTGTATGACCTCCACTCAAAGTGGCCTGAGGTTGTGCCTATGGGCTCAGTTACAGCCTCCGCAATGATTGATTTCCTGGAGCAGCTCTTTTCCCGTTGGGGTATCCCACGGGCCATTACCACAGACAACGGGCCGCAGTTAATTTCCAGTGAGTTTTCATCCTACCTGTCAGCCAAAGGAATAGCCCACATACGTACTGCCTACTACCATCCCCAAGCTAATGGTGGCGTGGAAAGATTTAACCAAACTCTGAAAAATGGCATACGCGCACACCTTGCTCAAGGTTTTCAATTTAAAGCTGCTCTCTCCCAGACACTCCTGCACTATCGCGCCACTCTTCATGCCACTACGGGAGTATCCCCTGCAAGTCTCATGCTCGGCAGGGAACTAGAATTGCCATTGACCAGGCTTCGTCCACCTCGTCAGCCCCCAGTGAGCACTTCGGCCCGGGCGCGGGTTCATCAGCACCAGCACAACATGAAGGCCAGATATGACAGCAAGCATCGAGCTCGGCCTACCAAGATACAAGAACAGGATTGGGTAAGAGCCCGGAGGCCACACCGTAGCAATAAACTGGGATCTTTCCTGTCCGAGCCCCTCCAGGTCAAACGGCAGATAGGGCCAGTCACTTTTGAGCTTGCTAATGGGTCCCGCTGGCATGCCAGTTGTCTTCGAAGAGTGCCCCCACCTTCCGCTATGGACAAAAGCCTAAATCGAGCCATGGTCATGGACTCCATTCTTCCCCCACCGAATCTGGATCCTGATGAAGTCATCAGACAGGAAGTGGGAACTGATCATTGTCAAAGTCCACAATCTGCAGATACCCCTGTGTCAACTCGTCCTGTGAGGGCGAGGGCCCGCCCTGCACGCTTCCAGGACTTTGAAGCTACATTTAATGCTTAAGTTTGGTGGGAGGGGGGAAAATGTTGTGGTTGGTAACCAGTTCGTTATTGTTATCGTAAATTCATCTGTTGTCGTAATACTGTTGGGAAGTCATGCTTGTGCGCATGTCTCTTGGGGGTACCGTATTCTGTGCCGCCTAAGTTTCATTGAGTAAACAAACTAGCGTTCAACCAAAGCGCTGTGTGTGTGTGTCTTTTCCTGAACATAACATCCACCATGGTACAAGCGCAACTGGCTTTTAAAGGGAATGGAAGATGAGACTTTGGTTATTGCACATTACGCCCAAAACACGACCATGACTTAAGAGACTAGGTACAACCTTTACCTAGGAACATGTGCCTGAAGTCCTGGACTTTGCGCCTGGCACCCTGACCACTTTTTCCATTGTTACACTAGCAAAAGTGGATGTGCCCTAAGTGCACCTGCACCATGCACTTCAGGCCATGCACTCAGAACGAGACATTCAAATTAATTAAACTGAGGAATAGCCATGGGACTTGGTTGATTATGCAACACAATGATACCCTCAGCTCTGCCAGAGGGTTGCGGGAGATCAAGTAACCCGTAGCCCAGTGCTTTAAGTGGGCCGGTACGCGCCGGTACTCAGTACCGCCACTTCCAAATATAGCTCTTGAGCGTACCGCCACCTCTCCGTGCGCCCAGAACGTGCTTTTAGCGTACCGGTACGCTCATTTGCGAGCAGAGACTACATTACCCATACACCCTTGAGTTTTACAAGTGAAAAGCGCATGCGTCGCTTTTGCCGCTGTCAGTGTCAACAACTCAAAGTGGTCCGGAGAGGGTGTGTGAAACGCCACGTGAGACTGGGTTGGAAACGCGCAACCATAGCTGCTCGTTTACAATCTATGGTTAAAATACAAAGCACTTGTTCCGCGGACGAGGACGAGAGTGGCACCACTTCTACCGATGACAACAGCCGCATGTTGTAGCTGGGTCGTTCCTGTTATACAGTGACTTTTCTGTCTTTATGATTTACTTAGGCTACTCATATTTTCTATAAAATGAGTCACATAAGAAATGGCTTAAATTATAAATGTAGGTCTTCTTTATCACTTAAACAGATATAATAGGTATTAAAAATACTATTTTGTATTTTACACACCTTTTCATTGATATATGCATTCAATTTTATCATGTCCTCAGTGCAAAGTAATCAACTTCCACAAGAACTATAAACCATGAAATGATGAAAATCTCAAAATATTTTTAGATTATGTTATAGAATAGGCTAAACTACCTCTAGTTATACATATAAATCATGTGAAACTATAGTTGTTGTTTTTTTTTTGTTTTTTTTTTTTTTTACAATTGTCTTCATTTACTGTGTCCCTGAAGTCATCTTCCACCCTGTTAGTATGTATTTCTCGACTTCCAAAAAAGACCACAATTTCATTGAGACAATTTTCAGGAAATTACATAATTAGTTTTTCCTGCTGGAATTCAACCGTACAAAATTAAGTAAGCTTCAACTCTCACCTCTACCTTTTTTTTAGTTTTTGAAATGTTATCCTGCTTGTCTCACTCTTAAAGTTCCACCCTGTTAGGCTCTGTTATGAAGAATGTTTGTCCGGTCAAAAATTTTTTAAAACATATCTGACATAGTTATAAAAGTTCTGTTTATCTGTAGAAGGTTAGCTAGCTAAACGTTGATCCCTCAAAGAGCTACGGCTAACTTATCTTAATTTTCCACCCTGTTGATTCCGCCCTGTTAGATCTATAAACCTAACAGGGTGGAAATTCTAATAGAATAAATCGTATTTTGTGTATATTGCAAATTCTATAAACACATATATGCATATATAAATATTATATATAAAACCATGTTATATAGGTGCAGTGCCACACATTACTGATGGCAAATCCTGCAGGACGATGACGGAAAACTCATCCTCTGTTATGGTCTTCCACCTGTTAGGCGAGTCATTTTTAAATAATAATTTGACAGCAGCGTTAAATGTTTTGCATACTTATGTTTCATTTTGGGAGGTGAGGATCATTAAAAGCATATACAATATATGTTTTTGAACACATTTTTTTTTATTATTTACCATCATGTTGGCAAAAATGGGTACAAAAAGTACCTGTTCTTAATAATCAAGACATTCTATTCATCAATAATAGTTTTGTTATTGTTTCAAGAATTTAAAAAAAATACCATGATGGCATAAGGGACACTATCCAAGAAAAACTTGTTATTGTTTAACATTTACATTATTAACATTTTGTGATAACTATGTATATGTCCCTAACAGGGTGGAACACTTTCACGGCACGTGTCTGAACAATGAATCTACCCATAATTATTATTTGTTTAGTTCCTGAGCTTGACCAATGTATTCCGACTAGTTAAACATGTCACCATTTTGGTAGAATGCTAAAAACATGAAAATCATGTACTTTTTTTTCAAACATTTATGAAGCCAAAATGTTACCGCATACCAGGAATGACCCAGCTATAGTTTCTAACTGTGTTGCAATTTGATTAGAAAAAATAAAGAAAAAAGTGAACATTGGCCTGCATGGTAGCCTAATGAGGTGCCGTCAATGGTCTTGCTTTGTAAATAAACCCTTATTGTAACAAATGATATATTTACACAATTACAAGAACAATATGTAAGTACTAAGGCTGAGAACAAGTTAGAAAGAGCTTTAAAATACGGACCTTCTTGAATTATTGACTAAACAATCCCCCCATAACCACGCCCCCAACAAAGCCCCGCCCCCTCTGGTGAGTACCGGCACTTTATTTTTTCCAAGTTCATTAAAAAGAAGTTCATCATACTGTTTGTTTCAGTTAAGCACACAAGGTCAAGTTTTTCTTGCGCAATAATGTCAGATAAAAATCACTGCCTTGTTGTTAACAGAGTGTGCGCTGAAAAGTGGCAATTTCAACATACGCAGAGGCGTAGAGGATACTGGAAGAAAACTTGCATTTAAGCACTGGTAGGTTGACAAAAGAACCCCAGTAGGCCTACACAACGGTCTTTGAGCTTTACACAGAATGAAAATAGATGTCATTGGATGATGAATATGCCTCTTGAGGAGCGATGTATATAGCACTTAAGCAACAGTATTTCAACATATCTGCAAAGTGCATAGGTGTCATAGAGGAGAGCGGGGCACAACCTAACACTTTTTGACTTTCTCAGTTTGTGTAAATCAACTTGGGGTTCAGAGTATTTCTTTTTTCCCACATTAATTTCATACTTCTAGTACAATTATGTGGTTTTGTTTCATTAATACAGTGTATAGTTTTTTCTTGATATACACCAAAAGAATGGAAGTGAAATGTGACCTCATGCCCCATAGGTGGGGTACATTGTAACATGTGAGGGGCACAATGTAACATGACCATGTGACAGCTTAAAAATAACTAAAAACTAAAATATTTTGTCAATGAAATACAATTATTCACTTTTAAAAATAAAATTTTAAATAAAATTTTTAAAAAATAAATTGAGTTTGACAATAAACATAATAATGATTAATAATTTCTGAACATTGACTCTCAGTCTTTATTCACCTTTTTCTCATGGTTTCTCAATAGAATTAACAAAAGTATCGAATATAATAGTGTAGTTCTAATAGGGGCTCATTGTAACGCAGTGTGACAACGCACCCCACCTGCACAACTGGGATTTAAACCTGGCTTGTGTCTTCTGCTGCATAAAGAACCATCTCAACTGTTAAATAACAGATATAAGATTACAATAATATCAGATTTGTCTAGTTTTAAATAAACACAAAAAACAGAGATTACATTTTTTTTTTTTTTTACATTTATATATTGCTTTTCTGGGTAATCAAAGAGATTTACATATAGAAGGAGGGAAACTCCTCAGCCACCACCAATGTGCAGCATCCACCTGGATGATGCGACGGCAGCCATATTGCGCCAGAACGCGAGGAGACAGGGTGATGAAGCCAATCAGTATATGGGGATGATTAGGAGGCCATGATGAACAGAGGCCAATGGGCAAATTTGGCCAGGATGCCGAGGGTATCCTGGGATTTTTAATGACCACAGAGAGTCAGGACCTCGGTTTAACGTCTCATCCGAAGGACGGTGCTTGTTACAGTATAGTGTCCCCATCACTATACTGGGGCGTTAGGACCCACACAGACCACAGGGTGAGCACCCTCTGCTGGCCTCACTAACACCTCTACCAGCAGCTACCTAGTTTTCCCAGGAGGTCTCCCATCCAGGTACTGACCAGACTCAGCCCTGCTTAGCTTGGGTGGGAAACCAGTCTTGGGCTACAGGGTGATATGGCTGCTGGCCATATGGCTGGATATCTTCCAAAGATTTTTTAATTTTGACGCAATTTTTTCTCTAAATAGTTTTGATATGGCAACTAGTAAATACACTAAGTTTGGTCATGCTGGCATGTGTGGAAAGTTTTAAACCATGTGTGTTACATCTAACCCCACGTTAGGTTGTGCCCCGCTCACCCCTACCTTCAAGCCCTGCTGGGGGAATCCACACCAACAGAAACCTTGCAGTTGTGTAAGTCCTGGGTAAGGCAACAGGAGAGTTGATTTCAGCAGATAACACTCAGAAATAAGGTGCCAGGAAGCACCAAAAAGGGGTTTTCACAGTGATGCCATAGAAGAACCATTTTTGGTACCCTGAAGAACCGTTTAAAAGAACCATTTTTTTCAAACCATTTTATAGTCTAAAGAACCATTTGTGCAATGGAAAGGTTCTTTGGATAATAAAGGTTCTTCATGGAACCATACACCCCGCCAAAGAACCATTTAAGAACCTTTATTTTTAGAGTGTAAAAACAACAGTCCAACAGATGTGATTCTGCATTCCAATCCTGCTCCTAGAGGGCCACTGTCCTGCAGAGTTCGGCTCCAACTTGCCTCAACACACCTGAGATGAAAATACAGCAAACTTTCAGGCAGGTGTTTTGAGGCAAGTTGGAGCTAACCTGAAGGACAGTGGCCCTCCTCCAGGACCGAGTTTGGACACCAACCATTTCTTAAAACCAGTATATTAAAAACATAACAGACAGTATTCACCATGAATTATGTACTGCTAAATGTCAAAAGCCGCGTTTCCACCGAAATTACCCGGAACTATTTGTACCAGGAACTTTTTTCCCAGGAACTTTTTCTCCCCCAGACCTGCTACAATCTGCGTTTCCACCGCGGTCTAAAGTACCGGGGAGATTAGGCAAATTAGTCCGGTGACGTGGGAATGCGCGCGACTGCTTCTCCCAGTCACCGACGGACAGTTATCACTTTTGCGCGATACTGTCTGCAACAATAACAAGTGTAGGTGATGCAAGCAGCGCTGCTTTTGCTGATTATGTACACACATTACCAACACTGCTTATTTAAACGTGCACTTTCACCTGGTTTGACCATTTTAATGCAAAATGGGATGATGGGCAATCCAAAATCTGAATGTGTTGTAATAGCTCAATTCCAAAACAAAACATTTTCTATAAAAGGATAATGAGGTTTCAGTCATTCATGACAGATGTGTGAAAAGTTAATTGAATGAAAACAATAGACTGAATTAAGCGGTTGAAAGATTAGGTACTAGACTGCAAGTATTTTATTTTTTATCACAATAACATCTCTTAACATTCACAAAAAAAAAAAAATCACATGACTAGTATTACAATATGCTTCATTAAATGCATAATATTAGAGACTTCTTCCTCAAATTTGAAATGAAGCAGGACCACACTTATGGCTTCACTTAAGTTGTGGTTATAAGTTATTATACTACATTCACATAGTTATACATTTAAAAATATAATATTTGGGTTTTCTAGATATGTTTATGTGCATATTCAGAAAGACTTGCGAGCAGCAGCCCTTTTATTTGCTTCCTACACTATATGAATACAATTAGAATGTGGTTATATAGTTAGAATGTGGAAATTAAAGACACAGTGACATTTTACACATTTTACTTTATTTTAGACAGATTAGTTCTTACAAAATTAAAATAAAAGTGTGCAAAGACAAATAAATTACTAGAACAATAAAATGAAAATATAAAATGTGAAAACAACAATATAAAAAAAGTGTATTTTTCAGTAACCTGTCCAAGAGCTGTGCCAACACGTACAATATATAAAGTACAAGTGTGGTAGTGCAAATGCTTCATTCAAGCGGCTGGTCATTGTGGCTACTTCTTGAACAACTGGACAAACTGTCCAAGAACAGACAGAAACCCGGTCTGAAAGTCCCTCTGCTGCCGTCTGCTTTCTTCCGCTTCTGACTGGTGGAATGCCAGCTCTTGCCTCCTCATCTCTCCTCGGCCTGGCTCTCCAGTAACAGCTGCATATATTGGTCAGTTCTTGTCCATGCTGCAGGGTTAGCATCCTCCATGTCCCTCAGTGCATCAAGAAAGTCACAGTCCCTTTTCCTTTTCTCTAAGTAGAAAAATTGCACAGAAACACATGGAAATTAATACACAAGGCAACCATGAAACAATAGAAACCATCAATTAATTATTTAAAGTGTTTTCACTACAAATAATGAACAATTGTTTGCCCAGCTTGAACAATGCCCAGTGTGCAATTTTTATCATGGGCAATTTAAGTTTACAATTAAAAACAACAAAACCATTAAGGATTACACATCAGTTTTAAAATATATACACATTTTTGTCAGCTTTATAACGTACTGGTGACCGCGGGGGAAAACACGCTGGTCTCCGTTGCCTGCGATTCATCAGGGCCACTCGTTACACCTGGAAAAGCACGTTGAAAAAAGTTACTGCAACGTGTTTAAACACTGCAACGAGTTTAATAGATGATACCAAGATGATATATTTAACTTACCTTCAACCCACTCGGATTCCTGGATGGTTTCCAACAACGCACTAGCCGAGTCTTTCGTTACCGCTGCGCCAGAAAAGGACGGTCTGTGTCCCAGCAACGCGTCCAGGCGGTCATACCACTTGTTGATACGCCGGTCGGAACCGCTCCGGTTGTTATGATCCTTTAATTTCTTGTAATCTTGTCTAATTTCTTCAACTTCTCTCTGCACTGTTTTCCAGTGTGACTGGAACCGAGTCGATATCTTCAGTTATACCTTTTCATTGCGGGTCGCCGTTTCCAGTTCCCGCTGGATGTCCTCCTCCGCATATATGCTCAATAAAGCCTGAACCTCGTCGTCGGTCCATCGGTCAAATTTTTTGTTGAACTCCATTGTTGCAAAAAAAATATTTACTGAACGCAAAACCCACGGAACCCACCTCGCAAAAGACTTGTAAATATGGCGGTGGAAAAAAAAAAAGCTGCGAGAGCTCAACCAATCAGCATGTTCAGCGCCCAAGTCCCACCCCCGAAAGTTCGGGAACTTTTGAAAAGTCCCACCTCGCAAGCAGGGCCGTTTGGAGGGGGAAATATTTACCCGGAACTTCATTTAGACCCTGGTTCCTGCGGTCGAAACACACCGAGTTCCCCCCCAAAGTTCCTGGTTCCGGGGTAAAGTTCCTGCGGTGGAAACGCGGCTAAAGGCAGTACAAAAGTAGTCCAAATGACTGTGTTAATGCAAAAATAAAATGGATACATGCATACATGTATTTTATGGTCATTTCTTGAGTCACAGCATATTGATACAAATATTTTGCGTCCCACAGCAAAGAAAATAAATGTTACACAATAAGTGGTCAAATAATTACATATATGTTATTTATTGTAAAGTTATAAATTAGTCTATTTTTAACATCAAATAATCCTTTGATCAGAAGTCACACAGAACAGAATTTTAAATTAGTCTGTGTTAAACAAATATGATTGAGAAGTGCAGTGATCATAAATACAACAAGTTAATTCAATTACAAGTTAGTGTACCAGTTGTAATAGTTGCAATGGACCAGTGAGAAAACAGTTGTAAGATGTTGACAAAGATATCAGTTCAAAGAATTGAGGTGTGGACTGGAGCTAACTGACATGATTTAGATTTCATAATAAATGCCCTGTCAGAGGATGAGCTCAGATGGGAGTACACCGACTTTTCAAGAAAGAAAAACTTGAATTTCAGGTTTTGTTGTTGGAGTCTCAAAATCCAGTTTTAGAGTGTAAACATAACTGTCAATTTCCTGTCAAAGTTCCTTTGAAGTTTGTTTTATACAGTTGTTTACAAACCTAGAGTTCTCTCCTCTCTTAAAAGTAAGAAAACTTGTTTTGATATGAAAGTCTTCTTATATCTTGATGTTAACTGTTCAATCATTGAAATATGAGCTCTGTTTTAAAAGAAGGTAATTAGAGCAAACAAAGTTTGAAAGAATGAAGGAAAACGAGATTAATGTATTATGTAAAGACATATGTGTTTTAGCTCTGCTAACACTGTATTTAAGGCATGTGTTTCACTGAGCATAAAGACTCTGTTGTCAGGGCTGAGTACACTTCTGGACAATAATTTTAGATTAGAGAATTAGAGAATCCAGAGCAGATTGAGGAGATTTAAAGGAACACTCCACTTTAAAAAAAAAAAAAAATAGGCTCATTGTCCAAGTCCATTAGAGTTAAACAGTTGAGTTTTACCGTTTTTTAATCCATTCAGCCGATCTTTGTATCTGGCGGTAGCACTTTTAGCATAGCTTAGCATACATCATTGAATCGGATTAGACCATTAGCATCGCGCTCAAAAATGACCAAAGACTTTCAATATTTTTCCTATTTAAAACTTGACTCTTCTGTAGTTACATCGTGTACTAAGACCAACAGAAAAAGAAAAGTTGTGATTTTCTAGGCTGATATGACAGGAACTATTCTCTCATTCCTGCTTAATAATCAAGGAAGTGTGCTGCCAGACCATGAGTGCAGCGGCGCAATGATATTATGCAGCGCCTGAAAATAGGCTAACTTCCGTTAACATAACCAACGTGACAACCTGCTTGCACAGGGAGCGTGCCTTGTAACCATGGAGACATTTGGGGAGAGACGATTCAGAAGATATTTACTTTGGTGCAGATCTTGAACCGTATCTATTTGAACCGGAATACACTGAAGATGAGCTTTTGGAACGTGAAAGGCAAGAAAATGTGGCTGAACAGACTGGGGCAGAAGGGAGGAGGAGAGCAGATTCGAACTGGTGAGTCAGAGAAGAGTCAACGTTTTTTGAGCGCAATTCACACCCAGCGTTAATTCAAGGAAAAAAAATGTCCGAATGCGCAACGTGCAACATGGATTCGGTCTTCCGATCTTTTGATTTTGAATAACGTACTATGTGACCCGAGAGAATGCGTACGGGGAGGGTTCTCTGCGTGTTCTCTCTGTCACTTATGCCTACCGGTAGTTCAGACTGCACGATTTTCAAACTCGTCGGATCACTGCTCTTTTCACACTGCATGACTATCTGGGGTAGCATTCAGTCACTGCTGTGTTCACACTGCACGATGGATCGGCGACAGGGGGTTTCACACTGCATGATTGTACAAGAGGAAGAATCACCGACAGCTCTGTCCCGTCCGCAAATTACGTTTCACAACAAAACACACGCGAGAAGTGAGAAGGAAACAACGCGAGATCACACGTGCGTCAGACCGGAGTTCTCGTGCGAGACTGGAATTGTTATTAAAAATATAGACTGCAGTGCAGAAACTTGCGGTCCAAATTGTCTGTGCGCTGATTTGCAGCAAAAGAGAGAAAAAGAAAAAAAGATTATGGCGGAGGAAATGGTTGGAGAGACACAGGGAGCAATGATTGTGTTCTGCAAAGAGAGTTGAGGTAAATAAATAGTTTTGCAATCTACTACTGTTGCGGCTGGTCAAGCAAATATTTGTGCATTGTTTCTGTTTGATATAATTGTAAATATATCTATTAAAATACTGATATTCTGGTCTATAACTCCTCCCTGAACCTCCCGCTGCCCTGTATCTCACTCTCTCATTGGCTGTCGGTCATCGCCGATGTATTTTTCAGTCAGAAAACAGTTCACACAGCAGGAGTTTGAATCGCCGACAGGTCCAGATATTTAGCATGCCAAATATCTCACGGCCATCGGCGACTCATCTGTGATTCTTTCTGATCGCGTCTTTGATAATTCACACTGCGTGATTGTCACTCACGAGCACGAGCACCGATTTGCCAATGATTTCGGGCATTTGTCGCGATTTCGCAAAACCTGTCGGCGAGTCAAAATCGGGGCTAAAATCGTGCAGTCTGAACTAGGCATTTGTTAACATGCGCTCCATCACAAGCGCAGCAGTCATCTACATCACTCACTTGTTACAAACTTAGTGCCAGTCACATTGGAAGTTACCTAGTTGGGAACTACTTTCAGGCGCTGATATCTTTGTGCCGCTGCACTCATGGTCTGGCAGCACACTTCCTTGATTATTACGCAGGAATGAGAGAATAGTTCCTAGCCTTATCAGCCTAGAAAATCACAACTTTTCTTTTTCTGTTGGTCTTAGTACAAGATGTAACTACAGAAGAGTCAAGTTTTAAATAGGAAAAATATTGAAAGTCTTTGGTCATTTTTGAGCGCGATGCTAATAGTCTAATCCGATTCAATGATTTCAAAAGTGCTACCGCCAGATAGAAAGATCGGCTGAATGGATTCAAAAACGGTAAAACTCCACTGTTTAACTCTAATGGACTATTTTAAAAAAAGTGGAGTGTTCCTTTAAAGCTCAATTCCGTAAACAAGCAGTTAATCTCGTGTCTTGTGTCAATATTGTATATCAGTTTGCAGCAGAACTTCTGTGTCATAATTCGACAAACAGAGGAGGTTGTTTAACATTAATGTAATGTGACATTGCCCAGTCCCTCAACATTTATCTCACATTTTCATCTAGGGATTTCCAAACTTTACAGACCCAAGGATGACTCATCTTGACTCTCAGCCAATGTGTTGTGAATATGTTGAAAATTTTTATTTTTTTCCTCTTTCTTCTTTTTTTTACAGAATTAGGAGATTTATTCAAATATATGCAGATTGGGTGTAAATTGTTTCAGTTTCAGTAATCTTTCAACATGCCTTAACCATGTTTATTTCATGTTATAACTAGTAGTAGAAATTAAGAGATAATCACATTTGTTTGTATTAAAAACATTTTTTTTTAAATAATGCAGCAATCTAGCCTTATCTTATTGTTTATACAACGAGTTTATGAAACAAGTTAGCACCAGAAGTCACACAGGACAGAATGAAATGTATTTTTAAAATTACCATAAAGTAAATGAGCCAATTGTGTTTAATAAATGCACATCAAAACAGTATATGTATACAAAACATATTTTAGCAGTGTGCCCTTGCTAATTCAGCAGCTGAAATTTCTAAAATAATATATAATATATAAAATATTTTGTTGTGTGTGTGTAAAAATCACACATTTCTGTATAGTGTAGCTGATCCAGACCTCATCAACCATCAGTCAATCATCATCATTTTTCACACATAATTCAGTTGTGAGTGTGGATGTGCTCATTGTTTACTATGAAGTCTGATGAGTAATGCTAAAAGCCTATTTTTGGTTCATAGTAACTTTTTGTAGAAATATCACAAGATTTCGCAATGTCCTGGCAGAAACCCATCCAGATATGATCGGTTAGTCAGAGACAATGTTTTACATAACAGGACATCTATCCGTTTCAGTATTACAACTGCATTTGAGTCAATGAGAGCTTAGTCCATGTTGACTGGTTTTGGCTGGTATTTACTGAACTACAGGAAACATTTTTCTTTAGAAGGCTGAAACATGATCTAAAAAATGATCTTTGGTAAACATTCACAATAACGTGTAACCAATAATTCCATGTTATTTAAGCAAAAAGCTAATCGCTGGTATACATCGGTAGGCTAAATATATGCTACTGTTCAAAAGTTTGGGGTCAGTAGCCTAAGAATTTTTTTAATAAATTAATAATTTAATTCAGCCATTGTTCTTCAGCATAATGTTACAAAGGATTTCTATGTCAAAGGAATGCTGTTATTTTGTACTTTCTATTCATCAAAGAATCCTGGGAAAAGATTATCAGTTTCCATAGAAATATTAACTCTTTCCCTGCCAGCGTTTTAAAAAAAAAGTTGCCAGCCACCGCCAGGGTTTTTGATCATTTTCACAAAAATGTAATGGCCCATAGAATTTTATTCTAGCTTCATGCATTCCTTTTTTATCAACACTTAAATATGGGTAAGTTTCATTAAAAAAAAAGCAACATTTTGAACAAAAAGCCGAGAAAATCACGTTTTTGTCAAAGACTACATCCATATCAGATTCAGAGTGAGGATCAAACACAGGAGTAGATCGAGTCCATCAACACCCCTAAAGCTCGCACAGTCCTAGAGCTGGTTCTGGGTTGACATTTCATTCAGTAACATTAGATCGTTTTGATTTATATGATGTTTAATGTTGAGATCATGTTATTTTACATATGCAACTGCTTACATACAATCGCTTGTTTTTTTTCCATCTTCTTCTTCTGTGTTTTGATCTGGGGATTCTGTACTCATTCAGAAGATGCGTAATAGCGCCCCCTTGCGTCTAACAGTGAAAACACAGAAAATTTTGTGTTTGGCAGGGAAGCATTTTCTCACAAATAACAGAAACATTGGAGGGGAAAGAGTTAAGCATCACATCCATGTCCAAAATTAAATAAAATATATTACGAAATGTTTCTTGATCAACGAACCAGCATATTAGAATGATTTCTGAAGGATCATGTGACACTGAAGACTGGAGTAATGATGCTGAAAACACAATGAGCTCATAAACACAAGAAGCTTTTTCGTTCCAACTGTACCCATGTCGGGTACAGTTGGAACAGTAACCGAGTACAGATGAGACACCCATCCGTAATGCTGTAAAGCTGCCTAACCAATTCATTGCAAATGTAAAATACCTTTAAAAATGAGAATTCAACAGTTGTAAGTTAACTTTAACAGTCATGTAAAAGGATGAGAAGCTATTCAATGTGGAAGGGACGTTGTGAAATGAAAAACGTACCTTTGGACTGGAGAAGCGAATATAGCTACTTCAAATTTCCCACACCTTCTGCCATTTTCGAACGGTCAAAGCCGGTCACGAACACGCTTTATGAACATTCAAAAGCATGCATGCTTTGCATGTATGAATGTCTATATCTGCAATAGACTGAAGCAGATGATTTTATAGGATTTAGTTTATCATAAATGGTATTGGTTAAAGATCTTAACATTATCTTAACATCATTAATATTATTGATCATCAGAAAGAACCCTACAGACACATTGCTCAGCTTTAAATGAAAGCAGTGAACTCATTATAAAAATCATAAACCATCAACCAAAGAGCCATCAAAATAAATTTCTTATAAAAAATAGTAATAAATTAGTAATGTGTTTAATAAACATCAATATAGCCTATTTATTCATTTCCAACCATGTTTAATCATCATAAACTAGGTATTATTTGAAAGCTTCAATTCTCAAAAAACATCCTGTTTTGCAAGCGTTATATAAAAAAAACTTTATAAAATTATGAACATCACATTACTGAATTTAAACCATTTTTAAGAACAGGGAAATGATCATTTAGGAGACAAAATGCTAAATTATTATACATTTTTTTAAAATATGATTATATATAATATTCTAGATAGCTTATTATTCTACATCATTTGAATGCACATAGATTTACAACACTGCGTGTAAGCTGTGTAAAAATAGGGGTCGTCATGGTCCATCTTTTGCATTAGTGTGTGAACAACAACCACTGAATAAAAATGAAATTTCACTCTCTGACAGTAGGGCGCGCTTATGGAACAGATGTCGGTTTCTATTCTTTAACTACTCTTAAATTTAGTTTAATTTAAACACTTTCAAAGACCAATGTTTGTTTTCACATACTTTCCAGTCCTTGAATACTGTGTCTGGAATTCAAGAACCGTGAAGACTTAACTAACAAATGTTAGCCTACGTGTTTTTGTGATAAACTTTATAATTGCTAAACTAATACGCCACAGTTTCTGGGGGAGAAATGGAGAAGGGGGAAGCGAAAGGAAAGGTGCTATATCGGGAGAGACTAAATAACATGTTATGACTTCTAATGACTTAAAGCTTCTGAATGCTGATACTATTAACCAGGTAACTGATGATGTCTGGGTGTGTGAGAGGTGGTAGCGTCATTCTGTAGCTGGCAGGTCGTACGGGTCGATGTTGTTGATGTCAAGCAGTTTCTCTAAATAATGCTGTTTGGCTGTGTTATTTAGTCTCTCCTAATAGAGTACCTTTCCTTTCGCTTCCCCCTTCTCCATTTCTCCCCAAGAAACTGAGCTGTATCTCAAAAATGCAAACAAATCTCAAGCTGTTCTCTCGTTCTCACTGTCGAAATAACCATGGCAACCGATAGCGTATCCTCCCAATATGGCGGCACCTTCCCGAAATGCAACACGGAGTGAAAACATTGTGACGTAACTCCTCATTCTCAATTGACTGTTCTGAAATGGTGGTGCGTCGACGTGCCTGGAGCGGTCGAATGAGGCATCTACATATACATATATATGGGGCAGGCAAGTTATTTGAGGTGTTTCAAATGTACCCCTGTACAAAACATTAATTTTAAATTGTTTTAATATTTTGCAATATTACTGTTTTACTGTTCACAATTTTGAACAGAAGTGTCTATAGGCTAGGCTAATGGGGTATATGACATAACCGACCTGTCAAAGGGGTCTCTTGAAAAGAAAAGTGGTGAATCTTTCTTTTTGAGGTGTTGGTGAGCCTCAGTTTAAGCTGCAACAATTGTACTGTCATCTTTTAGCTTTGATCTTGTCATAAAGCCATCTCTACAGTGGCCCAGTTAGTGCACAACACAACGAAATAAAGCCACAAAACAATGGAAACAAGCCACAACATAACGAAAAAGCCACAACTACATACACTCCTATGTATTCAACTAGGCTACATAGCTACATACCTCGGTTTTGAAGTCGGTTCGGTTCGGTACAGCAGTTTTACAAAATGGCTTTTTATTTATTTTTATTGGTTTACTGAAAAAAAAGTGTCTGTCCTTAAATTAATTAAATTATAACTAAAAGTTTATTGAAGATATTGCTGTAAACTATATTGGGAGCCCTTACTTGCACATTAATATTAAAGGTTAACAACAGAGCCCAAACTATTAGCCTAAATTCATTTATTTTTAGGTATAATAATCAACACTCAAATAACACATTGTATGCAAACCATAGACCGTAAACTTCACATACGGCAGTTTTTGCAATACCTTCTAAATCTAATTATAAAATAGTTTTTTTCTCCAATTGAAATATAATCATTTATACACAGTGTCTGTCATTTTCATGACAGTTTATTTAAACATACATGAAATAATCAAGACATCAAGTAGAATATAGAGCTGCCAACTCTCACGCATTGGCCGTGAGACACACGCATTTTAATGGTTTCACACGCTCACACCCCTGATTTCTCACGCTGAAGTGTCAACCTGGTCGGTCAAATGCCTGAAAGATGAGTTTATAGATCTACCAGTTACCAGCTACTCGTTATCGACTATGGAAGTTATGCTTTCAGTTTGGGGGTTCAAGATAAATGTGCAAATAAATAGGCTACGGCGGCGTAGTGCGACCAAAAGCTACATTCCGGAAGCGGGGCGGTGTGACGCTCAGCTCAAATCTCACGGCCCAAGCGAATGCTCCACTCATGAACTGCGTGCTCACCAGTAAAACAACGTTCGCTCAAACCCAGTTCTGACATGAAATTTGCCTGTATTTGTTGTAGCTATTAAATGTAGCTATTTTGTTTAATATTTATGTTTAAATATTAGCCAGTGCTATTTTAAATTTCATCCAGGCTATTATGAAAAGTGCATAGACAAAGTCAAAGACATAGGGTCAGAAATTATTTTTAATTTATTTAAAGTTAATTTCGTTTTGTATAAATTGTAGCCTATCTTAATTTTAATCAGTGTTCACTTTGCAGATGAACTGGAGCGCGTCTCAAATAAACCCAAACTCAGCAGCTAGCCTACTTGCCTCACAGACATGAGAAGTAGGCCTATAGAAAGCTTGAAATGTTACAATTTGTCCTAAACATGACACATGTTTATATTGAGGGATTCAAAATAACTGGTAAGATATTTCACATGTAGCCTAGTTTAAAGCAGCTTGCCCTTTCAGATGCTCTGAGAGATAGGCTGACAGATATCTTCACAAATACCGGTAGCCTACTTGCGGTGTTTGTGGTGAGATGTGGTGCTTTCCTGGCGGCATAACTTACATTTCACATTATATTCTCCATCTGTAAATGTTAGAAAGTCGTGCAAATATGTCAATTTTGCTGTCTGGAGAGGACGAGCTTCTGCAAGTGAATCTCCGCTAAAATTCAAGATTCCGTGATCGAGCGCCGCCACCTGCAAATAGCTCAATAATTCTGACTAAAATATACACATTTCTAAAATATTTGTTGTTGGACAGTAAATGTGCCATATGTGGAATTTTAAACCCACAAGTAGGCCTAAATATATTTTTATGAAAGTGACCATTATGGGGTAATCAAGTAGGCTATTCTAATGCTTTTTCAAAATTATTAATTTTGTTTTTGGCCACCGTATAAACCCCCTTTTTGCACAATGTATTGCATAGCCTACATTACATTCACTGTATTTCAATAGCAACATTGCTTTTAGGACATCAGTGGGCAGGATGTGAAATAAAATTATTAAAATAAGTAACTTACAGATTTATTTTTTCCAAATAGAAAAACTTTGCCATTGAAATGACTGGGAAAAAAGTTTCCCAATAACCCTGAAAATTTTTTTGCTTTGTACGGCGACAAAATTTTGGTTGGCCCCACCAAATCTCACTCCAAGATTTTTCGAAAAGTTGGCAGCTCTGTGAATAGGCTATATAGGCTAATGTAATGCATATATTTAGTGAAAGAGTTGATTTCTCCAGTGAATAAAATTCTGTGGACACTGAATGACTTCTGAGGTAGGCCTAAATGTGACATGTTATTATTATTTTACAAGCAGTTATATTGAGGTCTTTCCGCCGAAACACTGATTGAGCGATTACACCATATATGATATGCGACACAGTAAGTTGTAATGTATCCTCAACACACCTTCAGATGTTCATTTGTGTTAATTCTTTAGGAAGAGATGATCGATCGCGTTCACAGATGATCGCGTTCACGCGCGCGCGTTGCGCGGCCTCTTGAACTGTAATCTGTGATCAGTCACGCCACATTAAAGAGCGTCAAAACGACATTTATCGTTTGAATTTCGTGATAAAATGGACTGAATACTTAATATGTTCGTGTGGGAACTCGGATTGAAGTGTGTTCCGTGCTTAAAACAAGCCGACTGTATGCTTTTTAAATTTCGTTTACATTTCAAAACAGCCACACCCAGCCAAGGGTGCTGGGACAGGATTGTAAATGCAACACAAATATTTGTTCATTTACATTTATTAAATTTTAGCATTTAGTAATTTATTCGTAATAAACACTCTTTTGTCATTTATATGTTGAATTACGTTTTTTTTTTTTACACATACGCGCAGAGTGTGACGTCATATTGTGTCCGTTGCAGTGCGCATTGCGCAAGTCCATCTTCCGTGTTGTGTAAGGTAAGTTAAGGTAGCCAGGTTTTTTGGGTTCATTTTTATTTCCTGTCGCTGTGCAGGTTCTTTTTTTTTGTATATGACAGTGTAAACAGCTCAATATTTAGAGAAGCTGCAGAGTTTGCTCCAATCCCAAATAAACACACCTGAAGAGGAAGAGATGGACACTTGAGTTAGTGATTTGAATCGCGTAACTTACTCGGCTTTTGAGACTTCAGACTTGATTCAGGACTCAGTTGGGGTCCTCTGGATGCATTACCATGTTAAACTAATAGCTACTGTTATTACCTTGTCAATTCATAATAAAATATCCATGTTTGCTTTTTTAATATAATGATGTGTTTAGATTAATTTAGTGCCTAATCAGCACCATTGGTAAGAGATTTTTTTATGAATCATATACTACTAAGCAAGTGACCCTGCCTATTCCTGGAGCCAAAGCCTTAGTCATGCTTTGTTAACTCAAAATGAAACTCTTCTCCTACCACTGGCCCTTTAGAGATTAGCCAAATATATTTTTAAAATGTAATAACAGATAGGCCCACTTTTAAACCAAAAGCCATAATAGTGGGTGATGAAGTTTCAGAAGGTTTCAAAAAATACAACAATGTGAGAGAAAGGGAAGAGGTAAAATAAAAGAACCTGTTCTATAATAGAGAGGAACAGCACAGGAATGCAGTGTGAAGGGGTGTGAGTGCATAAGTTAATAATACAGGGAGGGTTCGAGGGAGGTTGATGTGGTGTATAGGTGACTGTGTGTGTGTAACATGAAGAAGTGTAAGGGGGCAGGCTGAAGCGTGAAGGGCTGGTCCTGGTCCATCGTGCCTATAAGAGCAGAGCCCTGGCCTTCACATAAGTATACTTCTCTGAGGGACATACAGGTTTTTTTTCCCCAAACAGTCAAAGGAAGACATCTGCACCCGGCTGAAAGATGGGTTGGCAGAAATCTATTCTGGATAAGCTTTCAAACACTTTCCATATCCGCAACAAGCTGCTGCGCCAGGGATTGGCTGAATGCTTGGGAACTCTCATCCTGGTGGTGGGTATTTCTCCTTAATTATAATTTCGATAGCATCAAAGCGTAGGTCAGTAGTTTGTCATATGGTCTGAAACAAAAAAAAAATTGTCTCAATCTGTAATAAAAGTCAGAAATAAGTTTTATTTTGTAGTGTAATGTTACAGTAGAGCATCAGCTGTGGAATTGCACAATTACACACTCTTGCTCTTCTTCTCACTCAGATTGATGACAAAGTCAGGCTGTAATGGGTAGTTTGTCACATGCAAGAACTCACATTTTCCATAATCAATTAAATTAGTCGTATTCATGCAAATTCGCATTTAAATCTGTACTATTGTGCACACAGTGGTGTGGAGTCTGGAACACAGATCTTACATTCCAATGGATAGTTCAAAAAGTACCCAAAAATGAAAATCCTGTTCAAAATGAAAAGTCACACACACACACACACAACCTATGAAGGAAGTTTACTGCATTGTCTTTTATTCAAAGTATGCATATTAATTATGCTCTGAGGAACTATGCTTAAAGGAAGTAATTTGCAAATGGATAAGGAAGAAGGGTAGATCGAATCTTAGTCCTGTTCGTGAGAAAAAGCATGCTCTTGATATACATGATAAACCTCTCTAATTTAGTTGTGATTTTTTCCTGTGACAAACAGTGCACATAAGCATTTAGTAATGCAGCATGCATACCAAAGCTTTCGATGAATAGCATGTGTCTCATCACTACCATGATAATACCACAATCCACACATGAGAAATAACAGTAGTTGAGGTTTAATTAATCATCTTAAGGCATCAAGCCAATATCACCAGAGTGCATTTGCTACACCAAATTAATTTTGAAATATACTTTTGTCAATTTTTTCTTATCCTAAACATGTAAAATCTATATTTTGGAAAGGTTTGATGTTAATGCAAATGTATTTAGTGTTTAGATATTTAGATATTCACCAGGACGAAAAAAATGATTACCTGATAGACCCACAATTTTCAAGACAG
Organism: Gobio gobio; assembly: GCF_949357685.1. NCBI lineage: Eukaryota > Metazoa > Chordata > Actinopteri > Cypriniformes > Gobionidae > Gobio > Gobio gobio. The sequence continues at coordinate 31,487,152 of NC_137100.1, read as the reverse complement.
TTGACAGTTCAAGACAGAAATGTTTTAAAAAATGGTGTTAAACAGGATATCTGATAAATACACCACACGCGGCAGACTACATAAAAGAAACCGCCGCTGTAAGTGGGCCGGGGTGTGTGTGCATGACTGTCACAAGAGAGGTATGAAATATGACGCTTGTTAAAGAGCATATTGACAACAAACTGCTGCTACAAAATGCTCTCAGGACAATTATGTGATTTTTACGAGCACTTTAGTAAAAACTCATTTCAAAAAGTACACTCATAGTTTGCTTTTAAGGTGTGTGGCCCGGGTTATACGAGAGATGATACTTGAATAGAGAGGTCATGCGACAACTGGAACACTCAACAGGTGTGATGTTTACTGTGTGGTAAAAGCTTCTTTGAACAGAGTCTTTGTCTGTGAAGGTCAGTGTCGTGATATTGACTTTATCAGCGAATATTCTTCTCAGAGCAGAAACAGGAACCATTTGTCTTTGGTCACACAATACTGTGGGGGGGAAATGTAAAATAAAATGAATAACAAGTAAATGTATTAGCATGTTGCGCTCATTCCTACTGAAATACTTTTGGGGCCATGCTTAGGTGATAAATTGGTTTTGTGAAATGCCATTTTTAGGCTTGTGTTGACATTGTTGCTGAGATTAAAACTCACGAAAGCTCTTCAATGCTCCCTGACAATTACATGACTTTAGCAAAGCCATAGCGTGAGTCTGATAATTCGATATAATGCCACAGGTATTTTTAAGTTCACACTGACGTGACCTGTAAAATGAAAACTTCAGCCACAAGTCTGAACAGCAACTTGTAATTGCTCTTTGTCAGAAGGGACTTGTAATGACCTGTCTGAGATGTTCTATGTGAAAATGTGCACCCCAAAGTCACTATGGATTTGTAGCGTTTCAACAAAAGGGAATACTTATTTTATTTTTAGCAGAGTTTGAATCTGCAACCTGCTATTCTCATCACCAGTTTAAAGTATAGGTTGTGTCTCACAATTTAAATGCTGTGAAAGGCCTACTCTTAGAAATGAATCTTCATAGTGCTGAACGCTTGAAACAATGTGAGGTTTCTCAAACAGTAATTAACGCATGTTCTTATTTCACATCATTCACAGATGTTTGGCTGTGGTGCAGTGGCTCAAATGAAACTAAGTGATGGTTCTCACGGACGATTTCTCACTGTTAACCTTGCTTTTGGGTTTGCCGCTACCCTTGGAATCTTGGTTTGCGGCCAGGTGTCAGGTAGGCAAACTCCTCTAAAATTGCATCTTAAGCTGTTGTTGTGCATGGCTATAAAAACAGGACGGATTTTTTTTTTTTATAAGAGATTCTTTGTGGATGAACTTATTGGATGAAATAACTTTTTTTCATCTTTAGGCGGACATCTAAATCCAGCAGTTACATTTGCTCTCTGCCTCCTGGGACGAGAAAAATGGAGAAAGTTCCCTGTGTACTTTCTGTTCCAAACACTTGGATCCTTCTTGGGTGCCGCAATTATCTTTGCTGAATACCATGGTACATGTTACATAGTAATGTTCTTTCTTGTCAAAAGTGTTTATCATGTTTCTCCTTTCTAACACTTTTAATTTTTTTTTTTTTGGATTTTAGATGCAATGTATGAGTTTGCTGGAGAATCAAACGAGTTGCTTGTAGTTGGGGAAAAAGCCACTGCTGGGATTTTTGCTACTTACCCCGGCCCGCATCTCACCACCTTAAATGGATTTTTTGACCAGGTCAGTAACTCCAAATTTACCAGCTTGTTACTAACTTAAACGAATGATACACTTTTTTACTAAACCATCAAATGCTCTGTAATGACTACATTTTTATTTGTAAATATTTAAATTAGAGATTTATTTACAGGGTAGGACTATGAAATGACATATCTATATTTATAATAATAATGTCTATTTATTACAGAGCCCCTAAGGGGACATTGTGAAGGTTAAAACATGCAAGGAAAACTCAAGCAAATGCAAAAGCATTGAAATTTATATATTTTTTCCATCACCATGTTCCCTTAGGGCAGTGGTGTCCAAACTCGGTCCTGGAGGGCCACTGTCCTGCAGAGTTTAGCTTGGGGTTGGAGCTAAACTTTACAGGACAGTGGGCTTTTCCAGGAGCAGGATTGACACCCCTGCCTTAGGGGGTTCCGTAATGGATAATTCATTTATTATATATATAATATTAAAATGTAAATATAACCATCTTCCCAGGTGATAGGCACAGCATCTCTGATTGTCTGCATCCTGGCCATTGTGGACCCCTACAACAACCCGATCCCCCAAGGTCTTGAGGCCTTCACGGTGGGATTCAGCGTTCTCATCATTGGCCTCTCCATGGGCTTCAATTCTGGTTATGCAGTTAACCCAGCTAGGGATTTCGGGCCTCGTCTTTTCACCTCCATTGCTGGTTGGGGTGGTGAAGTCTTCACGTAAGTGTATACATTTAATTCCCATAACATGAACATATTATGTACTGTGCAACACTTTGAACTTTTTACATCTGTCAGTAAAAATGAATGAGTGTTTCGATTTTGATTTTGATTTTAAGGGTCAGGGAGTGTTGGTTTTTGGTGCCCATCTTCGCCCCATTCATTGGATCCATTATTGGTGTGCTTGTGTACCAGCTGATGGTGGGGTGGCACACGGAGGGAGAGGCACGGGACAAGAAGAATAAAGATAGGGAAGAGTCTTTGAAACTTAATGATGTCACCAGCAAGGAGTGATCTGCACGTTTCCATCAGCCCTCCGCACCATAAATCCACATAAGCTTTCTGCTTATGAGTCTCTTGTACCACACAAGACTCCCTCTTCTGTTTAAGAGGGGATTCTGATAGTCTTGCAAACCAACTGGACTTTAATTGCTGAACATTTCTAGATAGATTTCAAACTTTCTTTATGGTTCTATCAGACATTCTTATTATTCTTTTTTTTCTTTTTTATAACAATGATTCTTATTTCTTCCTTCACACATCCTCCAGATTCCTCCATTAAGGGAAAAAGGTTTTTCTTCAGCAACACGAATTATATTAATTCACTGTTTTGAAAAGTTAGTAAAAATGTAGCGTAGCAACTATCAATATTTACAATATTTCTCTCTTTCTTTTTTTTACCACTATTAACCAAATATGTTGATATTCTCGTTGAGCAGTTGAACAATTTTTTTCTACCAAAAATATCTACAATACTTAGGCTATTATTTTGTTATTTGTTAACTTTTTTTGTGTAAATATTTTTTCTCATCTTAGTTTAAAGCCGAATCTTTTCCTATTACATTTTATGGATTGCAACTTAACATCCACATTTCAAGAAACATGTTACAGTTGATAGTGGAGTAATCCTGACAATTGCATGAGTACCATCTAGTATCGCCATCCTCTCATGTAATCTGTTAGTTTCATAACCATTTTAGTTTTGTGATCAAATGTTTTGAAGCAATTGGTGATCTTAATAAAGTTTTTGTAATAAAGAAGACTCACAATGTCATTTTGTTTAGTTGAAACCACCCTTTGCTGCTCTTTTGTCTTTGTTAAGGATGTGCACAATCATGTACTCCTCCAGTGGTTGTTGGTGTTAATCTGTAGTGGAATTCAAAATTTGCCAAAGCCAGTCATCATCAAAAACAGCACAAGATGAATGAAACAAGTCTAATCAAGGCCTTAAACAATAGGTGTGTACTGGAGGCTTACATATAAGTATGAGAGAGTAATAACATTACCAGTCTCTGTCAGGTTCACATTCATTCATATTAAGGCTATTGGGAGAACTGGGTGTGTGCAAGTTAAAATATAATACATTCCACCTTCAAGAAAGAAAACAAACTTTAAAAGTGAATTAATAGGCTAATTGCTTCAACCAAGCCACAACACGCCAGGTTAAGGAGCTAATATTTATTAACCCTGATTTATTTCCAAGAACCCTACAAAAACAAATTGTTGCTATGCTAACAACACAGTGTTGTTGACAGAGCAATAACTCGCTTTTGTTACATTTCTAAAACCAATTACAAAACAATGGAAGACCAGCCTTCTCTACACTTAAGTCAGGGCATTAATTAAAGCCTGTGGATTGATGTGTGGTTGAAGGATTTGGCGAAGACGCAGACGCAGTTCTATGGGCTTTTAAAAATAAAAAATACCCTGCAGGGGAAAACACACAAACCAAGGCACAGTAAGGCAAGACAGGGTAGGACATGACAGGGATCAGGCTGAGAACACTGGGTAACACTATGCACTGGAACATAAAAGACGATGAGTGGAACTTAAGTGATTTGATTAACAACTACCGTTCAAAAGTTTGTGGCCAGTTTTTTCTTTTGTTTTTGAAAGAAGTCCCTTAATAAAAAAAATACAGTAAAACAGTAGTAATTTGAGACATTTTTACAATTTCAAATAACTGTTTTCAATTGTAATATATTTTATAATACACTGATCAGGCATAACATTATGAGGTGAAGTAAATAACACTGAGTATCTCTTCATCACGGTGGACATGAACATTTTGTCCTCAAAGTTGATGTGTTAGAAGCAGGAAAAATGGGCAAGCATAAGGATTTGAGCGAGTCAGGGGGTCAGCATCTCCAAAACTGCAGATCTTGGGGTGTTCCCGGTCTGCAGTGGTCAGTATCTATCAAAAGTGGTCAAAGGAAGGAACAGTGGTGAACCGGCGACAGGGTCATGGGCGGCCAAGGCTCATTGATATGCGCGGGGGGAGCAAAGGCTACTGTAGCTCAAATTGCTCAAGAAGTTATTGCTGTTTCTGATAGGAAGGTGTCAATACACAGTGCATCGCAGTTTGTTGTGTATGGGGCTGCATAGCCACAGACCAGTCCGGGTGCTCATGCTGACCCCTGTCCACCGCCTAAAGCGCCAACAGTGGGCCAGTGAGCATCAGAACTGGACCACAGAGCATTAAGATTAATGGAAGAAAGTGGCCTGGTCTAATGAATCACGTTTTCTTTTACACCACATGGATAGCCAGGTACGTGTGCGTCGCTTACCTGGGGAACACATGGCACCAGGATGCACTATAGGAAGAAGGCAAGTCTGATCCATGGAGGCCCCACCTCGCAACTTACAGGACTCAAAGGATCTGCTGCTAACATCTTGGTGCCAGATACCACAGCACACCTTAAGGGGTAGTGGAGTCCATGCCCTGATGGTTCAGGGCTATTTTGGCAGCAAAAGGGGAACCAACACAATATTAGGAAGGTGGTAATTTCTGATCATTGTAATATACTGATATATATATAGGCCTATATCTATATTTTTTTAATAATTTTTTTTAATGAACAGAATGTAAACCTGAAATTTATTAATCATCCATATACATGGTTCTTTGACATACATACATTCTTCAAGTCAGATATATCAGGAAATCTTCTCAGCTAGCTCATATTGCACACCTTTACAAATCCCTCTCTTTTGAGTAAATATGACTCCCTTGGCCATTGCGTCCTTTTTCTCCTTTGGGTACATTAGCACAGACTGCTTCTCTGTGCCCGAGGCACTTTCAGATCCTGGTCTCGTTTTTCAGTGAAAAAGACCACACGACAACACCTGTCCTAATTTCCACTCAAAAAAAGTTTAGAAACAAGATGTGGGAAACAAGTTGAACAAGTACCATGACAAAACCTTTGCCTGTTTAGACTCCATAAGGTTTACCTTAGTGCACTGGTATCCAGCGCTGGCTCAGAGCCCACACACCTGCATGGAGGTCTCCAAACACGAGTTTCATTTTAGGTGCGGCGCACAAACTTACGTTTAGGTAATGCATGCCAACTTTAATGAGGTGTGAAATCTGAAGTTATTTCAGGGCTTTTGAGCTATTTTGATTGTTTTCTGAACATTTTGCTTGATATCGCAAAGTATTGTCCTTGGGTGTGGGGTTCTTATGTAAACAGGAATCTGCTGAGCAATTACAGCGCGTGTCCTCCTCCAAATCAATTTCCTGTGTGCAAAATTAGAGCGGCAGAGCCACACATTTTCCCATGATGGCTGGCATGTAAATGCAAAGAGAAGGAATTCGTTTTTTGGTTTCTAGTTTGGTGAATTCATCTAAACAAACCATTTTCTTCTTTGTGTAGTGCTTAAGACTGTTTAGTTACCTGAGAGGTCAGACAGCGTAGACTAAGAATGTGAGTGGTTTTAATAAAACGCCCTATGAGATGACGCCTCTTCTTCTTTTTTTTGAAAATCCTCTTGAAAGACTTCACGGCTGTAGCTATAAACACTGGCCTCAGTACCACATGCGATGTCCAAAAGAACATTATGTCTTTTCATCTATACACTAAGCAATATGTGCATAGTTTGTAGATTTATATGAGTGATTTTTTTTATATACATATATATATATTTTTACCTTAGATAAACGGTGTTGTTTTAGAGTGTATCTCTACAATATTCTAAAACAAACATGATCTGTCTGGTCAAAATGTGGAGGTCATGACGTTGCACTCTTTGAGGTCCACAAGTAATTGTAAAACACATTCCCAAGTTTACTATGTTGTTTCCTGTTTTGATGCATCAAAAGTGCCTGAAGACATGTTTTTTTAAAGGGTCACTGCTTCTTTTGCTGGGAGGTAAAACATCACAGCACCCAGATACCTTTAAGATGCTGCCAACCCATATGCAACCCACATGTGGAAAAACAAGCTGAGAGGAATCCATACTGATGACACTTTTTCAGATGTTTTCCAAAGAAATTGTGGTCAGATCGTAAAACCTGTATCTGATTTTAAATCTCTGGAGTTTAATTTTTATCAGAAGCGCTCAGGAATTTTTCAGTAGCTTATTAAAACATAGATACATTGAAAAAGATAATATAGCATACTTTAGCAAATCATGATTAAAAAAAAAATTGAATCGTACTACATTCCACGCAGGATGATTTAAAACATGACTACATTTTCAGTGTGCAGAAGAGGCAGAAATCAATCTCTTTTTCTTCTCCAGTACATCAAAATAACTTGTCAACATGCCCTTAAATGATTTTTTTCTCTCTCTGATAACATGACAGTTATTTTTACAAACGAGGTCCTTTGGTGTAAGGTTAACAGTTCAGATCCATTTTCCTCCACAGGACATGGTTTATCAGTTACAAATATGACCACCTTTTCATAGTTTAAATGATCTACAAGACATCTATTGTCAGTAATGTTGATCTGACTATCATGTGTTGGCCTTACATTGGCTTTTCAGATTTTGTGGCCTAATGTGACAGTGCATTGCACAATGCCTCTTTTTTCATTTATGACTTTTTGTGCTCAAAGAATAACCTATTGTTGTTTCAGAGTTCCTGTAAAAAAAGAAAAGAAAAAAAGATGTGAATTAAGAAACCACACATCAAAACTTTCCTTAAGGGGATTTGTTATTACGAGAGACTGGCGTTCCAGCGTATGACGTATGACGCTCCGGTGAGAATATGTTATAGTTCTTGCAAGAACCAAGTTTTGTTTTGCTCTATCCTCTGCACTTCCACGTTCATCACCGGAACGTACGCTACGCCTGCGTATACTTCATACTCTGGAACCTCATTCTCTCGTGAATGCGCGTACGACAGTTAGCGGAAGTTAGAAATTACAGTTTGTAAAGTTTTAAATATGGATATTTTTCTTAATGCATCACTTCTCTTCAGAAGGTCTTTATTAAAACGTCAAAACTGCCGTCATCTGAAAGGGAATGCCATTAAAGACTGGAAGTTACTTTTCAGATTTTGATTAAATATTACCACGGCAAACTATTTTTTTCTGTGTATTAACTTGCACAGATTAATTGTTCACCTTAAGACCTGTAATGTGTGCTAACAAAGTAAATAAGATCGAAATAAAACTTGAAGAGGGAGAAGAAATGTGTTGCACACAATGCATGAGTGAGTTTATAATATACAGCTATGGAAAAAATTAAGAGACCACTTAACATTGATTTCTCAATGTTAAGTGGTCTCTTAATTTTTTACAGAGCTGTATATATATATATATATATATATATATATATATATATATATATATATATATATATATATATATATATATATATATATATATATATATATATATATACATATATATACATATATATATATACATACATATATATATATATATATATATATATACATATATATATACATATATATATACATATATACATATACATATATATATACATATATATATATATATATATATATATATATATATATATATATTTATATATTTATATATATATATATATATATATATATATATATATATATATATATATATATATATATATATATATATATATATATATATATATATATATATATATATATATATATATATATATATATATATATACAGCTCTGTAAAAAATTAAGAGACCACTTAACATTGAGAAATCAATGTTAAGTGGTCTCTTAATTTTTTCCATAGCTGTATATTATAAACTCACTCATGTGTGAGTTTATAATATACAGCATATAATATGTTTATAATATGTGTTGTGTTTATAATATGTGTTGTGTGCAACACATTTCTTCTCCCTCTTCAAGTTTTATTTCGATCTTATTTACTTTGTTAGCACACATTACAGGTCTTAAGGTGAACAATTAATCTGTGCAAGTTAATACATATATATATATATATATGTGTGTGTGTGTGTGTGTGTGTGTGTGTGTGTGTGTGTGTGTGTGTGTGTGTATGTGTGTGTGTGTGTGTGTGAGAGGAGAGAGAGAGAGAGAGAGAGAGAGAGAGAGAGAGAGAGAGAGTACGGTAAAAATGACGCCTGTAATTTCAAAGTGAAAGCTTATATAGACCCTATACTTACAGTTTTTGTCAATTGCTAAAACACAATTTCTGAAACCTTGCTCCATTTTCTGAAAACATTAAACACAAAACCTCATCTTCAAGCACTATTTACAAAACCTCAGACTCCTCTTGCAAAATGAAACTTTCGCCTCAAAACAGTTTTACCTGCAAACACTGCTCTCAAATCATAAACAAAGTGATTCAAATGATACCAAAAACACCAAAAAATAGAAAACACATTGTTCAAAACATATAGTTCTCAGGGAGAAGTGCATTTTTTAATCTCAACAAATGTCCTATTTTCAATCATTGTCTTTTGATGAATGAAAACAGCTCGAAATTGATCAGAAATTACCACTCTGCTTTGCTCTTTGCAATTTTTTTGTTCTTCCTCCTCCTCTTCTTCTTTTTTGCCCTCCTCTTCCTCGTCGCCCACCTCACATACGCACTCGTCCTCATCCTCTCACATTGTTTCTTCTATCCATTCTCAGATTTTCTCCTTCCCACCTTCAACAACCTGTTTGCTCTCTGAACTGGCTTATATTGGTTGTGTCACATCATTTGAAACAGGTTAGATCAATTTTGAGTGGTTGTTTTCAATCAATGACATTTGTTCTTTATTTGTATTTGATTGTTGCCACTTGTGTTTACCAGTATGGATGACGTGCATTAGAGTGCAGAATGTGTTTTGAGAATGAGAATGTGTTTAGAGTTTTGCTGAAAAGTCTAAGTGAGATATCTGCAAATTGTGTTTTACCATGTGAAATGGTTTATTGACAACAGACTGCACAATTATAGCTAAATGAGTTCAGGCAACTGAGAACTTTGTTCAGTCAATGGGTTTTAGTGTTTTAGCAATTGAGAAAAACTGTAAAAGCGTTCTTTTCTCCTACCTGGACAACCAACCAATCACAGTCTTCAAAAGACCGTGTCATACGTAGCAATGGGGTCTGCCCCGCCTCCTCACTAAGATGAAAGTTTTTGTATTTTCCTCGATCAGAGTTGCTCTCAGATCAGTCCTGAATCACTCTTAAGCTAAGACTCCTACGTAGAAGCTTTCTGAGAGGATTCTTAGAAGCTTTAAGAATACGGGCCCAGAGCATCATTTAGATCAGGGTTCCTCAAATCCGGCCCTGTCCTGCAGAGTTTAGTTCAGACCCTGATCAAACTTACCTATCTGCAATTTTCTTGTAACTCTGAACTCCCCTAATCACTATTTCTTACGTTAGTCCACTAATACAGTTTACTTGAAGGAGTGAGTACAAACAAATGAGTGAATTCAGACAGCCATGGAGCGTAGATCAGCTGTACACTCATTATTGCGGTGCAGTGTGGGATAGAATAAGTACACTCGATAACGTCCACTATAGTTTTGGACACCACTACAAATGGCTGTCCCCTCAAATGCCTTAGGGTATAGGCGATTTTGGATTCAGCCCTTGATTAGCATTTAGCTTTGTTTGATCAGAGTTAGAAATAACTCTGCAGGGCAGTGGCCGTTTTTTGAGGAACCCTGATTTAAATGTTCTGCACAGAGTGTTTCGTCTATTTGACTTTCGTTCAGGGGTTTTAGCCTCATTTAACAGATCTTTTGTTAGGAATCATCTCATTTATCTGATCATCCCTCATTTTCAGCTCCCTGATGCATTTTAATGAAGCAAAGTACGTGCAGTTTGTGCACATGACCATAATGAATCATTTCCACAACTTCCACAAGCTTGTGGGAGAACAGAAACGTTTGTGATCAGAGATACAAATACACAGCCAATGGAAAGAGGACGACAGAAACAGATAGGAACTCACAATCAGTGAATCGGGTGGGGACATCCTCTGTTATCCTGAGAGATATCCTATGGGAGAGCCTCTGCTTACACAAAGCCAATTACAAGCATTTTCTATGGTCTATGTTTAATGTATATGATACTACATGAGTGTGAGCAGAGAGCTTGTGCTCCTTGTTGCACTTTTTGAATTCTGCAGCACATCCTATCTCTGGAAGATATCTGCATTTGTCATTATTCCTCAATGACCTGACCATAGTCCAAAGATATCTATAGTATTTGTTGTAACAAATAATGATAATGATAATAAAACAAAACCAAACACACACACACACACACACACACACACACACACACACACACACACAATTAAAAAACAAATTGATGCAATACACACCAGCTCAAAAAATACACGTCTGCTTTTCACGACTCTCCTAGGCGTAATGGTATTTATACTGTACAAACCATACATTCTATCCCCCTACACTAACCCTACCGCTCACTAAATCTACCCATCACACAAAACATTTTTTGAATTTCCAAAAAATACACTGTTTAAGGGAGACCAGGGATGAAAGTAACACCTTTTGTTTGAGAATCGATAACTCAGTGGTTGTTTGTGCTAGATCTCTCAAAATTTGATACATGGTGGCCATATTTGTCTTCTACAAATATATCTCACTTGGACATCACAATAACAGATTATGAGTTAATTTCAAACACAAAGTGTTCCGTTGTCACAACCTTCCCCACTAACACAGGCTGGGGATAGATGTAACACTGAGAGGTCATTTGCTGAAATAAGTTCCACACTCAATCTAAATTTATACAAGAATGTTATTGAAGAACAAAGCATAATCAGTTTTGAATAAAGTGAAAAAATATAAAGTATCAAAAACGTATTGTATTTCTATAAGGACTTTAAATTTAGCGCAAAAACAACGTTTGTGTGAGTGTACATGTATTTCTCACAGTTCGGTCATGTTGCCATCCACCTATTTTACGTGAATTTTGGGATTTTGCATTAAAAAATGCAGCGATGCGTATAAATTCTGCACACAAAAAAAAAAAAAACCTGCATGTTCTCAATTGAGGCGGATGTTTTTATCTGATAAGACATGCGCATAAACTATGATGGAAATTTCACACATTTTAACACATATAACATAAATCCCTCAATGTGCAACAAAAAAACTCACATGATTTTGTCTTAACAGGGGATGCGATTGATAACTGAATCGTCATAAGGGGTTTTTAATGAACCGTTAAAACTTTCCCCAGCCATAACTTAGCTAACTTAGTTTTAGCATGTGGGTTTGAAGTTAGCATGCATGCAAAGCATCCAATTAAACTAGAGAAATAGCTTCTGAATTATGCAAGTAACTGTATCTACAATACACTAATTGCAAGAAGGAGGATCTGTTTGAAGTGTATATTTGTAATGTCGCTCATGCTCAGAATTTTGAAGTCTTTAAGTGGCCACCTCAGTCCCCTGACCTTAAAGCCATTGAAACACTTTGGGAAATGATAAGCCTGAATTAAGTTATGCAGGTCTTTCAATGAAGCTTAACTTTGGGAAGAACTTAAGGACGACTGGAAAGAAGTAAAGCATGACACATGCGCAAAGTGAGCCCATGCCCAGGAGAATGGCTGCTGTAATCAAAAACAAGGGAGAACCAACAAACTATTAATAACTGATTACATTGTAGTCAATGTACGGTTTTATTTCCTGTGAACTTGTTCCTGTGTCCTAATACAATAAAACTCATAATTATATGCTGGTGTTTGGCTTATCCAAGTTTAGTGTATTCTTCCCAATATGAAATCCTCCTATTTTAATTGTTTAATAGAATCTGAAGTGTCATTAAAAGCAAATATTGTGCAAATATCCCCTCCGGAAATCACTTTTGGCCGCTACTGTATATTCTAATCAAATACTTAGTTTAGTTTGTCATTATCAAATTAACATTGATTTATATATTAAATCAAGTACATGTAGGCCTATATATTACATGCACAGACTATTATTTAGTCTAAAAGCGTGAACAAAAATATAACATACTTTTAAAAGAAGAAGTGAGAATGTTACTGGCTTTGATGGCTTTGATTTTCATGCTTGCATGACAACCTCACATTTACTTCTCTCCTCAAAATATGTCTTCTTTACACCCTAACAACAAACTTGCGCAGACATGTTTTTCGTTTCTTGGCTGTTGTCCTCTGCAGACAAGCTGTACAAAGCAATGTGTCAAAAGAAACAGGTAAAGTTAGTATGATGATAATAAATCTGGAAAAACTGTTAAGGTGGTGCCCCTCCACCCCTTCAGTACAAGTTCCAACAAAGTGTCAGTGTAAGTCAACAGTACTTTATTGGAAATCTTAAATGTAACAACATGTGATTTACATGTGATATTTGATAATATTATTTTTAAACAAAGTTTCTCGTGTTTTATATTCATTTCTAATCACACATAACTGTCTTCAGGGATTTCAGTTAGGCTTATGCTTTTCAAATATAATCTACATTACTGCACTTGTTATAAAAACATTCATTCTTTAATACCAAATCAGCTTTTTAGGCATGTTTTGAATGTTATTATTGTTTTCCAAGAAAGAACATTCCTATTTTACATGCACCTGCCCGGAATAGTAGATAATTAGATAAGCATTTGATGTTAATTACACAGAATATCTTTTAAGTTTGATTTGTATTTGACCTGAAATGACCTTGTATCTTTTTGGCAAGGTACAGAATATTGTCTTTGATCAGAACCCAACCTCAGTTTTTCAAAAATTCAACAGAGGGATGGCATTCTGCTTGCAAGAGCACAGTAAACCCAACAGATGTCTATGATTTAAATGTTTTTTTTTTTTTTTAAGATGTTGGATATGAAAGGGATAACGTACAGTCAGACGGTTAATATAGCAAAAACTGAAAAAGGCACATTATTAGGAATTATTATACGTGAGAAGACGGAGAGCATTCAAGGAACACTTCGTGTTGGAATCCGGTTGCATAAACCGCTAAGACTAGCTTAACAAGTTAGTCATCAATTTTTTTTCTTTTTTGAGTCAGTTACATAAAAATGTAGATTGGTCTAATTGGATACCAAAAAGTAAGACCCTTGACTAACTGCTACACTAGCTATTGTCTTAACATAAAGTCTGTTTATGCAACAGGCCCCTGATCAATATGTTAGTGTTTAGTAGTGATAATTTCTTGCCACGGCTACACAACAAATGAATAAATACACGGAAATTGGCCATGACCATGCAATTGGCAGTGATTCCCTGGACAACGGTCATTATCAAGAAATATGTGCAGAATCAGAATCAAGCATTCCATGTGATAAGTTAATAAAGTGACCAATTCAGTTCTGTCAGTTTTCTTAGGATTGATACACAAGTCACTCACTCATTTCTTCTATATATAATGCCGTTTAGTCGGTTAGATATGTTTCAAACAGTGGGGTGATTGTGCCATCTTTCCATTCAACAAGGATCTCGCCTCGCTGGATGGAGGGGGACTGAGCAGGTTTCATAGGGTGTCGGGTTAGAGGGGCTCTCTCACTAGGCACCGGCGACCCCGGCTGACTGGCCTCCCCCGTCGGAGTGTAGGATTTCAGCACCACCACAGTCTTCTTCCTCCTGTGTGTGAATACGAAAGCAAGAAATAGATCAGCCCCTCATGAAGGAGAAAAACTTGTTACTGAGCCTTTCCTTGTTATGAAACTGATTTCAATCAGCATGTTCACATATCAGTTTAATCACAAGGAAAAACACATCAATGCCCTCTCTATGTAAAATGAAATGCTGGCATTCAGAGTAAAGACCTTGTTATTTACCAAAAATGAGAAGAATCTTACCTGTTCTGGTAAATGTTAAGAGTGAGGATCACAAGCCCAAGTAACAGGGCAAAACTGCTTAGAAGCAACATTGTCATTTTCCAGCCCGTTCCTGTTATTACAAATGTTATAGAACATCACCAGTAGCCTAATATTCACTTTTTTTTTTGTTTTTTTTTAAACCATTACCAGTTAGCAATTTTCTGTATTTGTACTCATTTTCTGTCAGTAATCTTTCGTTTGGCTCACGATCAAATACATGGCACTGTGTTTGGGTTTCCTCTCCTATGCTGCCCTCATGTGGACATAAGGCCAAATAACTGTTCCGGGGAATGTAATTTTTTGAATACTTGATTGTTTATAGCCTATTTCGTGACCGATAAGTATTTAACGGCTAAAACGAATCAAACTTTCTGAAACAGGTGAGAACTTACCATAGTCTGTTGTATAAACATTAACAGAAGGTTCCCCAGGCTCTACGCTACTTTGAGGTCCAGCCGATGCCTCTGAAGTCTGTGTTGCTTCAGTGGACTTTACTTGAGAGGTCAGGCCATTATTCCCAGCTTAAATAGAATAAAAAGATTATACAATTATGCAATATAGCAAAATCATTACTGGGAGCAAAACAGACAATGTACACACAGGGATCCTGTCCAATCAATTTCAGTCGTTCATGACTGCTGCATAAGCATTTATTTTTATTTTTTATTGTTTTACAGAGGTTTTTGGGAAGGAATTCCTTTTTTTTACGTCAGGTAACAATCATTGGAATTAAGATATGGAAATAAGTCATTCTAATGAATAAATAATAACGGTAACACTTTACATTTCATTAGTTAACTATAGTTAACATGAACTAATAATGAACTGCACTTCTGCAGAATGTATTAATCTTTGTTAATAGTAATTTCAACATTTACTAATACATTATTAACATCCATAGTTGTATTTGTTTACATTAATTAATGCACTGTGAACTAAAATGAACAAACAATGAACAACTATATTTTTATTAACTAATGTTAATGAAGATTAACAAATGTATTGCTCATGGTTAGTTCATATTAGTTAATAAATGAACTAATGTTAACAAATGAGACCTTATTGTAAAGTGTTGCCAAAATAACTTGTTTGTGTCAGCCTGAGATTTGAATGTGGCTCAATTGAGAATTCGGCTTTCTAAACCTTCTAACCAAAAAACGTATTGCACTTCCATGCCCGGAATTCACAATTTCAATATTCTCCAATACTGTGGGGACCCTGGTAAAATTTAGTGGGACAAGATGAGAAAAAGAAGAAAAAAAAAACACACGCATGACAGAGGATGATATGGTCTGCTATGACAGGAGTGACCTTCAAGAGACGTTCGCTAGAATTCTGTGGAGTAGCTATTAACTGAAGAAGTGGATGAGATGTCATTAATCAAAATGATGGGATGACGGAATGCAACACAAACTCCTAATCTAACTCTCTTACAATGCCAATAGCGAATTTGAGTGAGGATTCGTGGTCCAGTTGAAAGTGTCTGCTGAGACTCTTGCAACACATTCTGGCCATGAAGTGTGCTGTCTGTATCCTCGCATACCGTTTGATTAGCCATTGTCCTCCACTTGCTGCCTTTCCCGCGATCTTTGGAAAGGAAGACCTTTGAGGAATCGTGACGTACGCACAGGTGCAGACCCTTGCCGTGTAATGTCAGGAGACCCTTTTTAGAGCAGCTCCAGGTCTGGCCCTCACGATCATCCTCCTCATCAGAGCTGCAAGCTTGCAGCCTAACACTCTCATGCTCCTGGATCCGGGGTGCAGTTAGACACCCTCCCGTCTGCGGGTTGCTGAGAGAGCGCGTCTCTGGGTTCCAGTGCCACTCTTGCAGAGCTGAATCTGCCCTGCACTCTTCTAGGGTTAACCTGCTGCTGCCTTGACCTTCATTTACCTGTACACATTTTCTCAGCTCTTCATTTCTGATCATGAGTCCTGTAACTTCTACAAGCGAAAAGAGATATTATTGTAGCTTATAATACTTAAGTTAGGTAATATAAGCACAAAGTCATATTGCAAATATGGACAGTATGTGCTAAAATACATTTTTAATCATGCATCAAAACCTCACATACAGCATCTGCTGCTAACAGCACTACAAACAACACAACATAGATGTATAAAACTAGTTTGACAACAGTCTTGACCAAGTTAGAAGACCATCCTTATAATAACATTTACCTATTTGTATACACAAAAAGTTATTTTATAATAAAGCCTATTTGTGGAGCTGTATGTTTTTTTTTTTTTACAGAAACATCCTCACAATCCTATCCTAGCTGTTTAGCAATTTAATTTAGGAAATATAACATTTTTAAATCTTAAGTCAAGTAGCCTATTAACACTAGAACCTAGTCGACTAGTCTGACAAATGACTATGACAGCATTGTTTATCAACAAATGCGATTTGTTCTTTATAACCACATAATATAAACCTATTTTTAAGCACTGAAATAAAGATATATTGTTGATATTTCGTATATTTTACATATAACATGCTCTTTACCTTCAAAAACAAGTGTTGTGAGAACAAAGGTGCAGAATCCTCTCCAAACAACTTCCATCACCGCGTCTATGGCGCAACAATAACACTAATTATACAATATTAGACTTTCAGGTTACAGTTATGAGCTGTTCTGATGCAAATAGAGAATAAAGTAATTCTCACCGCGACTGATATCCCCCTAACTAAAGCAAAGCTGAAAGTGAAGAGCGACAGTGTTGATCCACCCAATGGTTGACACTTGACACTGTAGCGACAAAGATTTTCACTTGAGAGAAGTCTGGAAATTTATGGCGCATGAAGCGCAAAGTGTTCAAAGAGTGAGTGCAGAATACTAATTAACAAAAGACGATGAAAGGCAATTAAGTAGGCAACTATGTTGGGGGAAAGACATTAAAACTAGGAAATCATGACAACAACCAACTGTGTGCACATGAACATGATCATGAAACTCGAGTTTGCATATTAATGTAAAAGACGTGTAGCCTATTTTCAACATCGTCAAACAATAATAGTGAG
This sequence comes from Gobio gobio, assembly GCF_949357685.1. Taxonomy (NCBI): domain Eukaryota; kingdom Metazoa; phylum Chordata; class Actinopteri; order Cypriniformes; family Gobionidae; genus Gobio; species Gobio gobio. The sequence goes on along the minus strand of NC_137100.1, from coordinate 31,469,671 downwards.
GGAAAACTTAACTGTAATCTATAGAAGATGTACAAAGAGAATGATCATTTTATGAGACTCAACTATTTGAATGGCATTCCATTCAAGCTGAGATGACAGAGCTTCTGTTCCCGTTGCTGTGCTGTTGCTAAGTTGGCGTAGACGGAGTCAGGCGGTATTTAAAAAGAATGGGAGAGTGAGCAAAAACACTTCTACAAGAATTTTTCCACCTTTTTGTGTCTGGTGCCGACAGAGTAAAATAAGGCTACAAAATAGCTTTTGAAAAAGAATTAAACACCTTTACTATAAAAGCATGCTCTACATGGAGATGATTTAGGCTACTGTAGCCTACCTTTGTACCACTATTAATATTTTGCTAACAGAACAAATTATGGCTGACGGTGAGAAGAGCATGTCTGCAACGGCATGATGCTGCATCCATATCATACAAGTCCAAGACAACTGTTATACCAGACACAATTCAGCCAAAGGTGTGATCCATAAAAATATAACATCAAAGTGAGGATATGTCTATTCTGAGAGTGGAACAAAACTTACTAATCAATAATGTAATATACACTATGCTGTAGCCTACTACATATCCTCCAGATGATGAGTTTTTTCAATGAATGTTCTTATAGAATCTGAATTGCAGTTAATACCATTTCAGATTGAGGTCAGCGACTGTCATTTGGCAGTTGTCTGTCTTCTTTACATGGTCAAAAGATGACCCTTTGCCTCCCCTCTCTTTGATAGCCATCTCTTTACATAATGGGGCCCATGCTCTCTACTTTCACAAGCTCCATACCCACAACCTCTTGTACACAAAGTCATTCATTTGTTCCTCTCCAGCTGTCTGCAAAAGCACACAAATAGGCTACTTTGTGGTAAGCAATGAGGTTATTGTGTTTTGTTACATACTGTAACTGTTTTAGTGCACTGAAAAAACAGGAAAACACATGTTGTCCAATTTACTTAATCGTATTATTTGTGATCTACGCAACAAATTTGTGTTTATCTTCTAAACATGATTTCATTGCTTTCGATTAATGTTATTCTCTAAAATGTACAATCTACTAGATTAAATTATTTGGGGTGAATGTGAACCAATTAAGTACTCGAAAATGATTTTTACTGAAACTGTAGTTCCCAGCATGCTTTGCTTGGGACTTGACGACTAGAGTAAAATTGTTGAAATTAAGTGTTATTTTATGTGTTTTGGGGCAAAATGAGAAAAGGGGGAGACTTTATATTGTTTATTAGTGTTTAATGTTTAATTATGGTGGAATTATTAGAACATTTAAATTACACTGGGTTACCATAGTGGAGAAGAGCGGAGCGATTGCTTAGGGTTTGGACTGACTCAGAACATGTAATTAAATAGCATTTCATACTTCGTACTTAGTATGTATATGATGTGCTAATGCTGGCAAATATAATGAAAGTACAACATTATAGAATAGTCAAGTGACAATTGTTTTTATACAAAAATAAACTTGTGTGTTTTGATTAACGAGGTAAGGTTTCAAGCTCCTGTGTGCACCACTGATGTTACGGAGCCATATAAAAATCATTGTGAGACTACTCAATACGGTTACTTAAAATTTACTTCATTCCATTATGTTGAAATTATGTGAACAAATTATGTTTGATTTACTTAATTGATTCACGTGGAACCGATGTACATGATTAAATCATGTAAATCCAACACACCAGTTTTTTCAGTGTGCTAACATTTTTTAACATATTTTTATTCATGGCAATCTCAGATTTTGCATTTGGTATTTCGGTTTAGGAAAATGCTTTGCTTTTCATAGAGAGGAGTTAAGAAAAACATTCTGCTCAGGTCTTTCAGAAGGAGGAACCTTTGTACCTCTCACAGAGTGATAACAATTAGATCTTTCACAACTGAATATCAAAAGAGATTTTGATATCTGTATGTAGGAGGGTTACAGGCAGCCTCTTGTTCGTCAATGTGCTGCAAAAAGTGAAATGGGGATAAGCAAGTCTTTATTTTTTTTATTGGCAAAAAAAATAAAAACATAATATGTGGTTTTGTTTATTTGAAAAACTAAATCTGTATATTAACCCTTTCATGCATAGAGGTCACTAGTGGACAGCAATTAAAAATCCATATCCATAGTTGCACATCAACACTTAAGAGGGCTCTAATGTATGACACTGCCACCATGTGGCAAACCTTTGTGTGTGGAATTTTTTCTCCAAACCAATAAGGTCAGAAATGCCAGTTGCATTCTATCCTAGGAGACTCTTACAAAATTGTTGTAAGATCCAGTAACATCCAAGGAATCATTTCATTGTTAAATTGATAAATTGTGTAAATCTCATCTTTCATGTCCTAAAAGCAATAAAAACACATGTACTCTAAAAAGAAATGGTATATAGACCAGACACAATAATCATTATTATTTATTTTTTATTTATTTTATAATGTACACACAAAAAATGTAGGTTCTTCAGCAGTTCTTTGGGGCTATACCGTATAAAGAACCTATTAATCCCATTGTGGTTCTTCAGTGGTTCTTTGGGGTGGTTATGATGCTAAATAGCACCACTGTACAAAAAATCCGTTAAGCCCCTGTATAGTTCTTTAAAGGTTATCTAACTCTCTCTCTTAGTTGGGGAAAGGATTAAAAAATTAGAACCATGTTATCTTCAGGAAAAAAATTTTGCCCCCAAGGGCCCCTATACCGAAATATTCCAGGGCCCCCATGAGACTTTTTGACCATTGTAGTAGCTTTTGCCATTGTAGTAAATTCCCATTCATAGCAAACATAAGTGGAGTAACAGATCTAAAATCTAAGGAGAAGAATGGGGTGGTTCTATGGTTCTACATAGCACCATTTTACAAACGTTCTGTAGCACCATTAAAGATAGGGGCTATATAGCACTTAAAGTGCTTCCCCTATGATTACAAGCCAATGAACCACTTTTAGTGCTATTTAGCACTATTTTTGTGTGTAAAGTAAAAGCACTTGTTTTTGTATTTTGGGGTAGGGATTTTATGGAATTTAGACCATATTATACACAATTCATTTTTGTATAATAACAAAAAATTAATATAAAATACGTTTAGTTCCGTTTTCTCTGAAGGCACGTATTGTTTTAGTTTTTTTTTTAAAAGAGCAAAAGTATCTAATTCATAAGAGGCAGATTAGTGCCATCTGGTGGGAGGAAAATCTGAATAAAGGTTGTATATTTTCCCAAGTTGTTGAAAAGGTGATGATCTGCTTCCTCTTCATCAGAAGGCTATTTCTGTGCTCCCCTCATCAGACTCAGAGAGGTTGATGTCAAGGAATGTGCCATCTTCTTATGAGGGGTATATCTGTGAACCAGTGTTCTCTTGCTCCTCCAGACATTTTTCTTTTGGTATAGTTCCCTCAAAATACTTTCCTCAATTCCAGGAATGACTAATTGTGGGAGCTCTTGTTCCTGTGCACAGTTCCAACCATGGTCAATTTTCTCTGAAGAAGCTCTTTGCCAAAGGTATACGATGTGAAGAAATAGTGTTCCCTGCTCCTTGGAGAGCAGCTGTCACTTGGAGTACAATGTGTCTGCCCTGATTTCTTTCAGGCTGTGCCCCAGTTTACTGTGTAGACTTGCATATTCCAGGTATAGCTTGTACTAACATTGCAGGCTGCCAGATTATGCAATATTTTACAGGTTTACTTGTATTGAATACATTAACGGCAGTCTTTCCACCCATTTTCCCCATCTGTCACTAAAGATTGTTGTGTTCTCTCCTGGCAGATTTTGTTTCTTTGTCATCAAATCGGATGACCCTTGACCATTTTTGACAATTGCACAGTGGCATCATGGTAGCCTACATCGAATATCACCCTCCCTGTGGCTTTATTGTGAGATTTGTAAACACCAGCAAACATGAGCAGACCAATAAATGCTTGTATATCAGTCAAGTCTATATCAATCTATCCTTCTGCAAATAGCCTACAGCAAACACAAATTTGTCATGTCAAACATCTTTTGAATCTTTCGAATTTTATTGAAAAATAATTTTATGACTTAAACGGTCATGAACATCCACCATTTTAGCACTGCTGTTTCAGAATATCTGTTACAAAACGTACAGACTCGGCATACATTTATAATTATATTTTACTAAATATTGTTTAGCAGGGTAATTAGATGTTGATTATAAATCCAATATTTTCCCCAAACAATATAATCTATGAAACGATTCAAATGATAGCATCTGTTTGAATGAAAAAATGTTTTCCCCCCAACATAAACAAAGGCTACAGTAATATATAACCATAATGGGGGGGGGGGGGGGGGGGGGGGGTAGATAGATAGATAGATAGATAGATAGATAGATAGATAGATAGATAGATAGATAGATAGATAGATAGATAGATAGATAGATAGATAGATAGATAGATAGATAGATAGATAGATATCTTTCAGACGCTCAGAGCTGTGCGTCACTCCGTGTACCGCAGATAATTGTGACGTTCTACACACGTACACATGTCTGCTCCGTCACTATGGCTGCAAGAGACGCGAGATGGTGGTGAGACCTTGCTTGAATACAAATAGACAAAAATATCCATTATACCTCTATCCGACGTTGAATGGTCTAATAACAGGCGAAACTGCGTATGTAATTTCCATATTAGGAGCCTTTTTGTTCAGTATTTGCACTGAAACGAAGAGGATTAACAGGAGAACCCACCTTTCATTCAGGCTTGGTAAATTAACGTTAGCTGCTAGAATGATTTAAGTTATGTATCACGCGCGATTGCATGGTAAATAATAATATCTGAGCTTAATTAAATGTCAGTGTGTTGTTACTGGAAAATAAGCAGTATTTTAAATTCCACACCTTGCCGCGTTGAACCAGTCTGGACATAGGCTAACCTACGGCTAAAATCCGATTTAGTGTTGGTTTGAACAGCACTACCGCTAATTCTCAAGAAACTCAGGATTCACAATTGTCCAAAAGTGTTTGAACTGATTTCCAAGTCCTGATTCGTATTTCAGAGAGAGAGAGAGGGGGTGAAAAAAGAAGAAAAAACTCACCCTTACCCCCAAAAATGGCGAAAATGTACCACAAAGAGAAAAGCATTCCGATAAAGAGCAGCGCGTCCGCGCTCTACAACAACCTGAGCGTCCTGCGCATCGCGCCGCGCTGCCTCACCTATTTCACGGTGGTCCACGCCAACGTGGTAAACATGGTCAGCGCCTCCTGGGACGGCCTGAACTATTCCCACCGTCAGCTGCAATCTAAAGAGGGCAACGTGGCCACTAGCTCCTCTCTCATCATGCAGGTAAGACTAAAGTACAATTTGAGTCCTAAAATAAACAGTTGATTATCTTTTTAGTGCAGTTTTGCTTGTTGACTAGGTGCATCTCAATAAATTAGAATGTCGTGGAAAAGTTCATTTATTTCAGTAATTCAACTTAAAAGCTGAAACTAATATATTATATAGACTCATTGCATGCAAAGGGAGATATTTCAAGCCTTTATTTGTTAGAATTTTGATGATTATAGCTTACAGTTTATGAAAACCCCAAATCCAAAATCTCAGAAAATTTGAATATTACATGAAATCAATTAAAACATTTTTTTACTCAGTCAGTATACTTGGTTTGGGCCCCTTTTGCATGAATTACTGCCTCAATGCGGCGTGGCATGCGGATGCTATCAGCCTGTGGCACTGCTGAGGTGTTATGGAAGACCAGGATGCTTCAATAGCTGCCTTCAGCTCTTCTGCATTGTTCGGTCTCATGTCTCTCATCTTTCTCTTGGCAATGCAGGTCAGGTGAGTTTGCTGGCCAATCAAGCACAGTAATCCCATGGTCATTGAACCAGGTTTTGGTACTTTTGGCAGTGTGGGCAGGTGCCAGGGAAAATGAAGTCAGCATCTCCATAAAGCTTGTCTGCTGAAGGAAGCTTGAAGTGTCCTAAAATGTCCTGGTGGACGGCTGCGTTGACTCTGGACTTAATAAAGCACAGTGGACAAGGCTGATCAAACCAACACAGACTGGAAACTTCACACTGGACTTCTAGCATCTTGGATTGTGTGCCTCTCCATTCTTCCTCCAGACTTTTGAAGAGGGGACTGGACCACTGATACCCCTTTTCCATCAAAGCAGAGCCAGAGCTAGATCGGAGCCAGAGCCTAGTTTCAAATCGGTTCTTTGTGTTTCCACACCCAAAGCCCCAGCTCCGAGCCAGGAAAAGTGGTTCTTAAGTAGCACCAAAACATTGCTGGGCTAGAACAGGGCTAGAAGTAAGACCTGATTACGTCAGGCGCTGGGGGCGGGGTCAACAAGACGAACACAAACTTGAGATCCGCCATGTTTGAAATAGCAGCTAATGGAGCTAACAGCTGCTGCTCGTTTGTAATCTCCGTCTATACAAATTACGGCGAACTGCATGAATGCGTTGGATTCGCTGTGTTTGCGTTGTGTTTTGATGCCGATGTAGGATCGTAAAGCCATGTGAATCAATAGTAACGCAACGTTTGCATTGTTGATGGAAGGCTTGTTCGCAGCGGTGCGGAATGGAAACTGGACATAGAGTTGCATGTCTAGCAAAACTGGAAACATGATGAGCTGGAAGTTTACCTAAAAGCTGGTGAACATGAGAGGCACATGCCAATTCCTTTGCCCCTTCATCTTGACCCCATGATTGGAGCATGCCTACTAGAGCCTGGACTCGTAGTGCAAACTGACTGAACCCAAGGGAATCCCCAGAACGAATAGATGGAAGGTTCTGAATGGAAGCCATCTCTCGTAAGACTAAGTGATGAGGCTGGCCATACTTCCTTTGGAGAGCTTTGAGCGCTGTAGTGTAAGGCTGAGGGTCGTGAGCATATGCCAGAGCTAAGTGCCGAGCAGCATCCAGCTTTAAATGATCCAAAAGGATATGATATTTATACTGTTCGGTTTCCTCAGAAGGCAAAAGATTTTTTAATGCCATATTTAGCATGGCAAATTCTTGAGGATCAATACTTTTGAAACATGGAAACGAAGGTCTCTCGATAGCAGCTAGTCTTGGAGGCCCAGCTACAAAGGAAGGCGGAACATGAGCTGCTACTACTGGTTGACTCACAGTTGAATCTCCAGGCGGGATCATGGATAAAGGGCCAAATGATGTCTGAGGTCTAGACACAGGAACATTATTACTAGCAGTCATATCTGAAAGCCCAGTGGATGGTCCTAATGTTCTCAGCTGAACTGGAGGTATCAAAGGAACTTGGTTAATTGACGAGGACAATGCCATTGGAAAGACATGACCTGGATGAGCAAATGGACCATATGGTGGATATAATGTAGGAGTAGGAAAAGGCATGGAATAATTTGGGAACATCCATGGGGGAAATGCATTATCCTGCATTCTACTAAGACCAGGCCCACCGCTTCGTGCTATATGCTGATCATTGAATGGATAGACTGGATATAATGGCTGTTGAAATGATGATAACCAAGGGGGAACGTTGCCAAACTGAGTTGGATTTGTATTAATTACAGGAGGATTCTCTGAAAATTGGGACTGTAAATTAATATGCTGTGTAGCAACAGGTTCAGTTGACATTTGTGAATCAGGAAGCTGTAGAAAACATGGCTCCAATGAGCCTCTCCCTTCTTGTGTCAATGGTGTAGGCAGCATTGATCGTGGTGGAGGAGGGAGAGTACTTTGTCTGCTGAGTTTAGGAGGTGAGGTAGATGGGTCAGGATTGTTTCGTTTTGCCTCATGTTGTCTTAAGCATTCACCCAATTCATGGACGAGAAACTCTGTCATCGTCCTCTTCATGATTAAGTTTAACAACAGGAGATGTCTGATTTGAACTCTGTTCAGAACTGATTGAGAAGGAAGAACTTCTACTTCTTATCTGCATTGTTCTCATTGTCTGGTTCAGTTGAGACAACATTTATTTTATCTGCTGTACCTCTTCAGCAAGACCCCTCACCTCAGCCCGAGTCTCAGATATGGCAGCTCCCTGTGCTCCTTCCAGAGGCACATGATCGGAAATGGTTCCTCCTTGTATGCAAGCTGATCTACTTGGCTGAGTCAATGAATAATCTTGATGCCATCGGGGGGGTTTTGATATCCGTTTAGGTCTCCCAGAATCATCATCTTTCTCCATCCCAGCAGCCTCTCCGGCTCGAAGGAGCAACAGACCAGGGCCCGTATTCATAAAGAATCTTAATGCAAACAGTAGCTCCTAGTGACAAAATTCTAAGAAAATTCTTAGAAATGTGGGTGTTTACTCTTAAAATTAACTGAAAAATCCTAGTAAAGAAAAAAGTAATTCAGAAAGCATCTTAACCCTTAAAAGAGGTCTTAAGGTCAAATTTGTTAGGAGCACGGATGAGGACTTTTAAGAGGCTTAAGAGTTTCTTTAGCAGCGGAGAAAATGGCAGAAAGACGAAGAGGGAGAAGAAATGTGTTGCAGACAATGGATGACAGTGACTTAATAAGACCTATAGATTAGATCGTGCAGGGATCATGTTTGTTGCATTAAACAATAATAAACCCAACTTTCAAACCACCAATTAAATAGACATGCCAGCAATCAGTGTAATTGGAAAGAGTGGAACAATGTTTATAGTTCTAAGCCAATCAAATACCTTATAGAAAATTAACAGCATGGTAAATAATAAAAATGATTTATATACATATATTTATAATGTGTGTGTGTGTGTGTGTGTGTGAGAGAGAGAGAGAGAGAGAACGGTAAAATAGGACAATTTGCGCTTGTAATTTCAAAGTGAAGGCTTAGAATAGACCCTATACTTAAAAGCGCTCCTTTATTCCCCTTTTTGGACAACCAACCAATCACAGTCTTCAAAAGACTGTGTCATACGTAGCAACGGGGTCTGCCCCGCCTCTTCACTAAGATAAAAGTTTTTGTATTTTCATTGCTCAGAGTTGCTCTCAGATCGGTCCCGAATAGCTCTTAAGCTAAGACTCCTACGTAAAAGTTTTTAAGCTAAATTAGGAGTTTTCTGAGAGGACTCTTAGAATCTTTATGAATACGGGCCCAGTTCTTTATTTCTTTATCCCAGGAAAGACGCTTCTCACGACATTTGAAGCCCATGTCCAGGATCCGTCTGCGTGTGGTGGCTCTTGATGCAGTTACTCTAGCCTCAGTCCACTCCTTGTCCAATCCTCTCAAGGCTGCGGTCATCCCTGCTGCTTGTGCACCTTTTTCTTCCACACTTTTTCCAACGTTCTATTAAAGCTGTAGTCTACGATGTTGAAAATCAGTCGAGAAAGCCTGAATTTTAAAAAAAACTCATCCCGCCCCTCCACACGCACACCCCTCTGTGCTACCTGATCCCTCCCACCGGGAAACGACCTGAACAACGTCACTCAGTCAAGCAGGAGTAAACATTGGAACAGAGATGTTGATAGCTCAAAGGCACACTTTGAGTTCACGCCCACGCAAGATTAGCAACACATGCAATGTTCTATCGGCTCGAACAGAAAACCGCTAACGTTAGGCCTATTGAAATAGTCAAGCACTTCAAGAAATATAATTACTTTGACCCGTGATAGGCGATGCTAAACGGCTAACATTCCAATGCCGACCGGCAGCATGATCATGTTGTCATGCTGATAAAAAGCTATTTATGTAATACACCACACCATAAAAGTATAAATAAATGTTTACCTGCTCAACAAATAATCAGCGTCGGTTTTAAGTCCAAAGGTTTCTCTGAAGCTTCCTCCAACGGGCAACGGTGGACCCTATATTGATTCGGCTTTGAGTCCGGCGTTCTTCACATTTATTTTAAATATCTGCTCTTTCCTCAATTGACTTTCTCTTTATTCCAACCTTGACTGTTGGGGCGAGCAGGGGCCGCTTGCCGCTGTCTGTTTGTTGTTTTTTCTCCATTGCTGAGTTGACGCTGCCTACTTGCCAGCAAAATTTCATGTCGCAGGAGGGGGCGGGGTGGGGTGCGGTCGGGGGGAAACGCGAGTGGAGCAGGGATTGGATGAGAGCAGTTAACCAATGTAAGCTGTCCGGCCGGACAGCTTACATTGGTCAATTTCTCTGCGGGTGTACACCCAATAGAGTGAATGGATTTTTTTCATTCTTTTTTCTCTTCATATTGTTAGGATTGTACTGTAGAACCATAACCAGCATCTAAACGAGATTATTAATAATGAACAATCTTTGAAATCGTAGACCATAGCTTTAATGTGCTTTGACACAGCACTTTGAGAACATCCAACTTCTTTTGCAATTACCTTTAGAGGCTTTCCCTCCTTTTGGAGGGTGTCAATGATGGTTTTCTACTGTCAGGTCAGCAGTCTTCCCCATGATTGTGAATTCTACTGAACCAGAAGAGACCATTTAAAGGCTCAGGAACCCTTTGCTGGTGTTTTGGATTAATTATCTGATTAGAGTGTGATACTTTGAGCCTTTTCACAATATTCAAATTTTCTGAGATTTGGGGTTTTCATAAGCTGTAATCATCAAAATTATAACAAATAAAGCTTGAAATATCTCGCTTTGCATGTAATGAGTCTATATAATATATTAGTTTCACCTTTTAAGTGGAATTACTGAAATAAATGAACTTTTCCATGACATTCTAATTTATTGAGATGCACCTGTATTTCAACACTAGCTTTTTAAACTGATTTTTGTCTGACAGGCAGCCTGGTGTGTCCTGCCCTCAAGAGATCTTCTTGTTCTCACTTCTCAGAAAGGAATCCAGGTGGGTCAAGTGTTTATGCCATGTTTATAAATGCATAGAAAACATGGCTTAAACTATGTTTATTCATCAGATGTATGAATCAGATGGATCGATTATGGTCTATTGGCATGCCCTGGACACACCAGAGACCCCCACAGGTCAGTGCACTCCTCTTTCTCTGTAAATGAAGTAAAAGTGTTTATTCTTTTTCTATCTTTCATTTTCACCCAATTTGAAGAAAGAACTTGTGGCTAACTGCGCACCTTATAAAACTGACATTATCTGTAATTTTCCAGCTAAGGCAGTATTTGCCCGAGGGATTGCAGCAGTGCGGGAAAAATACATTTGTGTAGGTAAGTGGCTTCATCTGTCAGCAGAGGATATAGAGTAAATATCTGTCTGTTCTAAGTAAGCCGATTATATATTTCCTAGTATGTATACTAAAACTGTCCCTTTCCATTCTTCTCACTTATTTCAGGGGTCTCATCGGGCTCAGTGCTGGTGTTTGACGTTCCCAGTAAAGGCAGTAACATCACCCTGTCTGAGGTTTTGGAGGAACACAAGGAGGCCATTACAGACATGGCCTCTGAGTGCTCAGGCAGTCTGGTATTAATTCATAGTAACTTTCATGTTACAGTATATTTATAAGCTATATGGCTAATGCTATTTTTAGGGGTTTTATTTGGTATGTTTGGTTCAGTTGATTTAAATTACTGGTGGCTCGAATGTTTTAATATTTAATTGGCCTCTTTTTTTTCAGGAGTGCATTGCTGATTTAGTTAGTGCTGATGACTCTGGCCTCCTCTGTGTGTGGAAATCAGGAGACGATTTTCAACTGCTCAACAAGATCCCTGGTTTTGAGTATGTTAGGAAGTAACACTCACTATACAAGAGACAATGGGCTTGATTCATGACAATGGGTTTCATTATTTAGAAATATATTCCTGAAATCTTTCCTCTGGATTTGGAAAAGATAGTTAAAGGGATAGTTCACCCAAAAAAGGAAATTATCCCACAATTTACTCACCCTCAAGCCATCCTAGGTGTATTTGACATTATTCTTTCAGACGAACACAATCAGAGTTATATTCAAAATGCCCTGGCTCTTCCAAGCTTTATAATGGCAGTGAATGGCAGCCCAAAATTTGAAGCCCAAAAAAATGCATCCATCCATTAAAAAAGTGCTCCACACGGCTCCATGGAGTTAATAAAGGCCTTTTGAAGTGAAGCGATGGGTTTTTGTAAGAAAAATATCCATATTTAACATGTTATAAAGTAAAATATCTCGCTTCCGGTGGACCGCCTTCTGTATTCAACAAAGGCCATATGGATTACTTTTGTTTATCTGTGAAATTTATATATAACTAATTGGATGATTCATTAATTTTGTGATTATATATTGTTATGGTTAGTGTTATCAAAATCCAGTGTTGGTTTGCCTAAAAGAACATAAAACGCATCAGAACAACTTTATAAACGATTTATACAACTTATTCTGCCTGTGTTTCATGAATTATATCAATACATCATTATAGTACTTATATTATAAAATGTGTATCTTCTCTCAGCACGAGTTGTTCTTCAGTAAAACTGTGGAAGGGCACAGTCATTGCCGGCTATGGGACGGGACAGATCCGTCTGTATGAGGCGGTCACGGGTATACTGCATGCAGAGGTCAATGCCCACGCACGCTGGATCTACTCATTGGACATTGCTCCATTCACTGGCCTGGTGAGAAAAGATGTATACATTACAGTCTGTGCTGTATGTCTTACATTTAATGTATGGATCAGTACATACTTTATGTGCACTTTGAGTCTAGTAGTCATTTTATTTAAATATGTTTTGAGCACAAATAGGCTTAATTAAGTTTTTGTATTCAGATGTATTCTTAAAATGGTAAACTCTCATATACTGATATTGTTTTCTTTTGTTTAATGAAAAAGCTACTCTCTGCAGCAGAAGACTCTTGGGTTAGAGTTTGGCATCTGAGTTTGACCCCAGAGACTAACAGTGTAGAGGTAAAACCCTTCACTGACATATACACTGCCATTCAAAATTTGGGGGCAGCAGGATGCATTAAATTGATAAAAAAGTTACAGTAAATACATTTACCTAATGTTATTTATATTTCAAATAAATGCTGTTTCACCTTTGAACTTTCTGTTCTTCAAAGAATCCTGGAAAAAAAATGTATAACAGTATCCACAAAAATATTAAGCAGCACAGCCATTTTTAACATTGATGATGAAAATAAATGTTACCTGAGCAGCAAATCAGATCATATTAGAATGATTTCTGAAGGATCATGTGACTGAATACTGGAGTAATGGCTGTTAAGAAATCAGCTTTGCCATCACAGGAATTAATTACATTATACTCAAATAGAACACAGTTATTTTAAATCGTAATAATATTTTATATTTAGTACTGATTTACTGTATTTTTGATCAAATAAATACAGCCTTGGTGAGCATAAGAGACTTTCAAAAACATACAAAAATCTTAACCAACCCCAAACTTTTGAACAGTGTTGTTAAAGCATTAGCAGTTACATTAAATGAAAACATTTGACTTGATATTTTGTTCCGGAGTATTCAGTGTTGCAAAGCACTTTATGTGTGTTCATCTGATTTCAAATACACTCCACATTTCTCTGCCCTTTCTAGATCGAGCACATGTACAATGAGTGTGTGACTGACACACAGATCTGTGGAGCCAAGTTCTGTGATGGGGACGGCTACGCATTTGCAGTGACCGGCTATGACTTGAGTGAGATCATCCGCTACACGCAAGCTTAATCAGCAATACATTCATGCACTTAGGTCATGTGAGGATCACCTGCAGCAGGAAGGTCATGTCTTGACAAAATATGGGTGAATAAATTGGTGTGCATGTTAGGCAAGGTCAGGGTGGAGTGAATGTTTTCTTAAAACTGAAGGCACTACCTGAGATTGCCTAAAAAGCCCCACTTGAACACCAGGATGCTGTTTTTAGTATGTCTACTAAATACAAAAAGACACTTTTGTGCTCTGATATTGAAGTAAAATGCAAAACAAAAGAACATATAGATCACCTTCTAATCTGGACAAAGTGTCTATACAAACAATGATAGAAGAGGTTCTGTAGAGGTGTTTTGCTCCTCACATAATTTGTTTAGTAAATGTATTTATTAAAGTGTTACTGAAAAAAATATTTTTACCTCAATGAAAAAATTGTGGTCTGCAATTTAATAAAATGGTAAGTAATCGTATTTGTGGTTCAGAACACAGAAATTATCAAAATAGTGTTTATTTAATATGTAATATTATAAATATGAAATACTATTTTTTTCCAAAGGGAATTATAATGTTCTTTATATTTGTCTTATTGCCATAGAAATAATCACATTGTATCTAGATAGCCATTTCTTATGATAGCTAGTTCTTAGTTATACTTATGTTAAAGCAAATATTTTATACTTTGTGTCAGTGTCTTAGTTTTTGTTCTTTTCTGTTTTATTGTAAGCATTTACTGTCAGTGACAGTACAGCAAATTATTTAAGAATAAAAATAAAAAAAGGTTTCGCAAATTTCTGTGGCTGTTATTGCAATTAGAGATGTGTACCAGTAGATGGCAATAGATATTATATCTTTAATGGTTTTTTTAAAACATTTTGAACATTTGAGATCAGAATTAAAAATTTGTTTTAAAATTCTGTTGCTACTTCAGTTTCATCTTGACTTAAAATGTGTTTTATATTTTCTAAAATCCCACAGGGTCAGAAGTGCCCATGAGTTGAAGAAACACTACACACTCGTGTGCTGTGAAGCCAAAATGAGTGCGATAGTCCCTTTTTTGGACTTGACATCTACACACGGACACATCGTTTTATCTTTAATTAGCCCTTGTGATTTAAATAAACATGCATTAGTTGTTTGCTGGCTATATGTTATATATTTATATATATGTTTTATATATATATATATATATATATATATATATATATATATATATATATATATATATATATATATAATGCATATGCATATGCATATGCATAGACAGACAGAGAGACATACATACATACAGATATATATACATACATACAGATAAAAATTACATTTTAAAATATATTCAAAGTTATTTTACATTTTAATATTGACAGATCAAAAACCTTTGAAAGGCAGTGTATGTATGTACATACATACATACAGACATACATACAGAAAATGCCTTTCTAAGGTTTTTGATCTGTAAGATTTTTTATGTTTTTAGAAGTCTCTTATTCTCACCAAGGCTGCATTTATTTAATTAAAAATACAAAAAACCCTGCAATATTGTGAAATATTAAAATGTAAAATAACTGTTTTCTTTGAATATATTTTAAAATGTCATTTATATCTCTGATGTCAAAGCTGAATTTCAGCATCATTACTCCAGTCTTCATTGTCACATGATCCTTCAGAAATCCTTCTAATATGATTTGAGGCTCAAGAAACATTTATGATTATTATCAGTGTTGAAAACCGTTGTGTAAAAAACATTTTTTTCAGGATTCTTTGATGAATAGAAAGTTCAAAAGAACAGTATTTAAAATGTTTTTTACACAACGGGTTTCAACATTAATAATAATCATAAATGTTTCTTGAGCATCAAATCAGCTTTAGAATTACTTCTGAAGGATCACGTGCCTCTAAAGACTGGTGTAATGATGCTGAAAATTCATAGAACATATCCAGCACATTCCCTTTTGTTCCAGATTGGGTGAGTCCTGTGTGCAATGGGTTTTAATTGTCTTCAGTGTCATCACTGTGAAATCTTAAAACATTAAGTGACTTTTTGATAAACCTTTTACATGTTTTTGATCTGTATTTAAGCAGCATTTCCATCCCTGACTATGTTAATATATTCATCACTATTAACTTAAGTCCCCTTGCGTCTTTGTTTGCCAGAGAGAAAGACTTTGATTGTCAGATATGTCCTTCATGAGGCCCTGATGAGTCCTTGTCCTTGATTTACACCCTGTTATCACACACTGGAATGTTTTGTTGTCATTACATCATTCATCTGTGTAGGTTTCTCATTTTTAGGTCAAAGCAGAACACCAGGAATGTGCATTATCACGTCAAGCTATTATAGCTATCAGTAATCCATTGACATATCTTTTATGCTCATTTGACTGTATTTCACCCATAATATTTGTGCCCGTAAATCTGTTGTGCCCTCATGTATTATCCACACATGAACTCCCTTGTCAGCTTGTTATTGATAAAACACCCCATGCTCGCTTATGTAAGACTTTTAACTTTGTCCTATGGATGTCACTGTGTGTGCCCTATATCTGTTAATATCAATGACACATAGGGACAGACCTAATGGACTGAGAATAGAGCACTGACCATCAGATGTGATGGTGGACGGAGAGAAAGATAGTCCAGAGAGCGTCGATGAGACCTCCATTGTCTGTGGGTTTAATGGAATTATGTAACCCTGCCGTGCGGCATTGAAGCACAGTGAGATGTGTTTAAGGTCATTGTGTTTAGTGGGATCTGTGGTAATAAACACTGTGGCTGGTTTACAGGCTGTGTAAAATTCAATAGTGCTCTCCAGAGACATCAGATCTGTGGCCTCCAGGAGTTCGCAGTGTTTTCAGATGGGGGCCGCCAGTCTGCGTGGCACAATGCATTTCCAGTGGACACAGGATGCTCATTTTATTACACTTAAATGGAAATACTCCTTGTGTATTTAAGCCCTTAGTTCTCCCCAATGTTTTGTCTTGCGTTAACGTTGCATGTTTGGTTAGCGTTTATTATCCCTGTATTCTCCTGAGTGTCAGTTAATTAAAGAATAGGCATATTGAATTCTGTCGTAGTGTTTACTGAGCAGGAAAACATGACAGTTATATTGTGTACAGTATTATATTGTGATAGGCTACATAAAAAGCTATGACATTTAGCTTCTTTATCAACAAAATGTTTAAATGCCATTTAACATAATACATCAATGTGCTGGAAATTATGTATTAGAAATTACAAAAATTGACAGAATCCTACTGTAATATATGCCTTAGATAAGAATGTTAAAGTCAGTATGGAAATTAAAATTGATATATTTACTAAATGCATGTTATTGATCTTGCTGTGAATGATTCATTCATGTCAGTGTTATTTTAGTATCATTGCGATATTATAGTTTTATTCATATTTTGTAGTTTGTAAACAGTTTTTTCCCCTTCATTTTAATTTATATTTGGTTTGAGTAATTGTATTGTTTGGTTGTGTCATTTTTGTTTTTATTTTTAAATATGTCTAGTTTTTATTAATTGTATTTAAGTTTTTCAGTTTTAAGTTAAGTTAAAACTAAATGAAAATGAAAAATGTTTGCTAGCTGGAATAAAATAGCTATGCAATAAAATACATGATACGTTTTTTTATATTTATTAATATTTCAATATTTTTTTATTTCAGTTCATGTTTAATTCATTTCAAGTAACATTTTTTAATGTTTTTTTTTTTTGGGACCTCTTCATTTTCACCCAAATATCACCTTGATCTTCTGTGATGTATACAGGACTTCTCCAATCATGTAGTCCGCTTAAACCCCCCTTTTTCCTACAACCAACATCAAGCTCACATTCAGATCTGCCTCCATCCAATCATTAACCGAGGGATGGAACCAACAAACAAGTTCTTACATTTGTTTTTTCTTTAATCCGTTTAACTCGGCTGCGCCTAGCAATACGGAAGAAAAGATCTGTTGCTACTTCAGTTTCATCTTGACTTAAAATGTGTTTTATATTTTCTAAAATCCCACAGGGTCAGAAGTGCCCATTAGTTGAAGAAACACTACACACTCGTGTGCTGTGAAGCCAAAATGAGTGCGATAGTCCCTCATTTGGACTTGACATCTACACACGGACACATCGTTTTATCTTTAATTAGCCCTTGTGATTTAAATAAACATGCATTAGTTGTTTGCTGGCTTCCGTACTTGGTATTAGCCAGTAGAGAACAGGCCCATTAGTTGAATGGAATATATTTTAATACAAGATATTACATGTTTATTCATGTAAATGAGATGGAGAGAGGGTTTCGAGGACAGTACAGATGCAGTGACCACAATCAAAATAGGCTACTCTGCAGATGCACGCCTTTTATTCATGAAGAAAAGATGGAACAGGCTTTGAATTGTGGCTGTCCATATAAAACATGGCAGTTTATTCACTTTCTGTCCTGCCTGTTTGTCATCATATTTTTAGCAATAGCCGAACCCAGTGACCCGGCTTTGATGTTCAGCAAACAAAAGCCGCTGGACGCATCCCATTAACGTGAATGATTAATTTGGAGACGTCTGGATGGAACGCGCAGCACTCGCTCTCTCTTCCAAAACTTAACCAAAACCTATCTGCCTTAGCGCTGAGCCTGCTGGGAATGCTTTGCCACACAGGGATTGACAAAGTAATTCCTCACCAGTCTGGAACTGAGGAAAAAACAGACGCAAGGAGGAAATTAGGGAAAAGTGTCTCCTGAAAATAGCATATAAATAGACTGGAATCAGCAGGAGGGGGAAGGGGGATCAGACACACAGACAATTACTGGATGAGAGAGATGGGCTGGAGACAGGGAGGGATAGAAGGAGTGAGAATGAGGTTGACGCCATGCTGGTGATTCATCTGGTCATCTGGAGAGTGAGACGTGTGCACACTCCACCCGCTCCAACATCTGCTCCTCCCGTCTCCTCTACTGGGTGCTGCTGTGTGTGAGCTGTTTTAAAGCTATGTCCTACCTTTGGCCCACTGCACCAAAACAAAAACCATCTTAGTCACACAGTTTCATGGTCACACCTCGACTCTGACTTTTCAGGTATTTCATTTATGAATCACACAGACCGGCTGGTTATGATCTCTGATCAATCAGCTCTTCAAACGCTTGAAATAAAACAATCAAATCAACGAAATAGGACTGGAAAATAGGAATTTTCTTTCCTTTATTATTATTATTCTCAGCATTTTATTTTAATGGTGTTACAAACATAATACAAGACATGTAGCAAGAAATAATTGATGAACATACACTCACCTAAAGGATTATTAGGAACACCTGTTCAATTTCTCATTAATGCAATTATCTAATCAACCAATCACATGGCAGTTGCTTCAACGCATTTAGGGGTGTGGTCCTGGTCAAGACAATCTCCTGAACTCCAAACTGAATGTCAGAATGGGAAAGAAAGGTGATTTAAGCAATTTTGAGCGTGGCATGGTTGTTGGTGCCAGACGGGCCAGTCTGAGTATTTCACAATCTGCTCAGTTACTGGGATTTTCACGCACAACCATTTCTAGGGTTTACAAAGAATGGTGTGAAAAGGGAAAAACATCCAGTATGCGGCAGTCCTGTGGGCGAAAATGCCTTGTTGATGCTAGAGGTCAGAGGAGAATGGGCCGACTGATTCAAGCTGATAGAAGAGCAACTTTGACTGAAATAACCACTCGTTACAACCGAGGTATGCAGCAAAGCATTTGTGAAGCCACAACACGCACAACCTTGAGGCGGATGAGCTACAACAGCAGAAGAACCCACCGGGTACCACTCATCTCCACTACAAATAGGAAAAAGAGGCTACAATTTGCACCAGCTCACCAAAATTGGACAGTTGAAGACTGGAAAAATGTTGCCTGGTCTGATGAGTCTCGATTTCTGTTGTGACATTCAGATGGTAGAGTCAGAATTTGGCGTAAACAGAATGAGAACATGGATCCATCATGCCTTGTTACCACTGTGCAGGCTGGTGGTGGTGTAATGGTGTGGGGGATGTTTTCTTGGCACACTTTATGCCCCTTAGTGCCAATTGGGCATCGTTTAAATGCCATGGCCTACCTGAGCATTGTTTCTGACCATGTCCATCCCTTTATGACCACCATGTACCCATCCTCTGATGGCTACTTCCAGTAGGATAATGCACCATGTCACAAAGCTCGAATCATTTCAAATTGGTTTCTTGAACATGACAATGAGTTCACTGTACTAAAATGGCCCCCACAGTCACCAGATCTCAACCCAATAGAGCATCTTTGGGATGTGGTGGAACGGGAGCTTCGTGCCCTGGATGTGCATCCCACAAATCTCCATCAACTGCAAGATGCTATTTTATCAATATGGGCCAACATTTCTAAAGAATGCTTTCAGCACCTTGTTGAATCAATGCCACGTAGAATTAAGGCAGTTCTGAAGGCGAAAGGGGGTCAAACTCCCCTAATAATCCTTTAGGTGAGTGTATACTAACGTGGTCACGTGAACTCATTTAGCCTACATTATAATCTCCTTTCAATTTTCAATTATAATCAATTTTTTTATTAATTTAATTCCATTAGGTACAGAACATCTGCCACCGGTGTGTGCAGGCAGGAACAAATGGAGGAATCAGAAGATCCAAAATCAAACTATATTCACTTCACAGGAACGTGCAGACAGAAACACACGCATATAGCGTAACGGTAACCAGACAAAGACTAAGAGAACAAGAGGAACTTAAATAGCAGACAGAAACAAGATAATTATAACTGTGGCTGTAATTAAGTGGCAGTTAACTAAGACAAAGGAACATGTGACAGAATCAAAACACAACAGAAAGACCAAACAGACATGTGACAACATCAAACCAAGTAGCACCTGTATTTAGTTTTGGTTTTGTTTAGGCAATGTGATTTTCACATAGCCTATAACAGAGTAACCACAGGTGTAAACCACTTAAAGCAGTGCTTTTCATTGAAGAACATATACAAAATTAACCCCCAAGGACATCCTCCTCATTCATTTTTTAAAGTTAGATATCAACCTTCTTAGTATTCCTCCTTCAACTCATTATAAACAATATAACAAGAACAAATCATAAACTTATAAAACAATGCCATTCATTTTGTTGTCAAATTTGTGTGGGGTCGCTTACGATCCGAGGTGTGTAACAGTGAAAGTATATTTTTTTCTGCACAACAATAATTTCATCTTTGATGACTGAATAATTCATCTTTATTCCATAAAGTGGCGATGTCTGATACACAATGATGAAGCGACGTTTCACTGTTACCGCATGCAGGCAGAAAACAAAAGAACAGGAAGCATCATCAGTAAAACCTGAAATGGCTCAGCGATTTACTGCAGAGCAAGTACTGAACGCAATCAAATATTAGTGTCACTGCCACTTGATGGTGGATCTGGTGAAGAAGCTGTCAGCGATCAAATTATTGATTTTGACGATGCTGAAAATGAGAGTTTTGAGAATATGAGCTAGATGCTGAATGTGGGAAATGAGCTCTGATGAGGACCGCGATGATGGTATAAAACATCTGCTCAAACTGAATTGTCTACTACTACTAATATCAGGAGAGTTTTATATTATCGCAACAGGAAGAGATCTATCGGTGTTAGATATAGATCCGGGTCGATAAAGACCCGACTATATAATAATGATTAGCGAAACATTCATGCATTTAAGGGTTAAAGCACATAATGAATCATGGTTAATTAATTTGATACATTAACAGTCACAGTTTCTGTTAGTTAAAAAGGTTTGAAAACAAGTAACATTGTCATAATTACAGCAGAAATCCCAGAGGAAATTTCTTAGCCAATATGGGGCGACTTGTTGGACAATGGGGGACCTTTGAGTAAAATAGGTTTTTCATGTTGCCTTTCTTTATAATTTAATTAAATACAAATCAAGACAGACAGTGAATATTCCACATTTATAAACCAGTCCCCTCTTTCCCATTGTTGCTAATATTATCTGGCTGGCTCAAGAAACATCCAAGTGTTTTAGTGATAAATAAACATGCAAGATGTAGTAAAATGGTAGCGTTGCCAGGTATTGTGAGGCCATTTGAGTCACCCTCCTGATGGTCAGTTTTAACAGACTTCAAAACGGCAATTTCTGTTACATAGTATTCAAATATTAGATATTCAAATAAAACATACCTTGCGTGAGAAATAATACCTACTTTTTAGATCTTAGCTAATATGCATGCTAATATTTCAATGTATGTTTCATCTGGTCATCCTTAAGCTCAGCTGGAGACAAGCATGGAGCAATGACGCTGGTTGTTCTCAAAGCTTCATTAAAGTGGTAATTGTGTATGAAGATCAAATGTGTTTATTGTCATCAGGCAGAATTTGCATCTCAATTATCCGAAATGGACATCCTGAGCCAGGTGTAATGTAATAGGGCATAAGGGCGTGAGTTTGGCACAGAGAAGTGAACTGACAGCCTGAAGGCTTATTGGCACTGGCAGGCAGGCATCAGAGATCAACACGTTAGCAGGGGCAGAGCGCTTGACGATGCAGGGCTGAGGGTGTTTAGGGTGGCTCGACCATGAACTCACACATTGGCCCTGAAAAGTGAGATACCACTCAAGTAGTATGTGTTAGAGTGTTAGAGAGTTAGAGTTAGAGTTAGAGTTAGAGTTAGAGTTAGAGTTAGAGTGAGAGAAAATATGGACTACTGGCTATATGAGACACTATATGTGTGTATATTGTGTGTGAAATATCAGTTCAAAAACGTTTCACAATAAGTTTGGAAACTGGTTCTAAAAAACAGATACCGGTATGGTGAATAACCAGGTCCCGTGCTCAGTCAGTTGTTCAGCTGATGAAACATCTTTCCAAAAGACTAACTTCTATAACCATTTTGAAAGTTGAGTTGTGAATATTGCTTGTGATCTAGGACCTGTACAGCGCATGACATTATCTGTTAGTCTATCATTCACAGCCTCTTTTTCATGCTCGTAAAATTAATTTTATAAGTTTATAGTCCGAGTTTCCTGGGGTGAGTCTCAATCAGAAGGCTGTGACCTATGGGGTTCCATTTGTGCCAAAAATAAGTCGACTGATTTGTGCTTTGTACTATACATTTGTTTTTGTCAACAGTCATTGCCTACTTGTTCAGATAAATTAGTTTATGTATATGTGTATGCTCTCTGTTTATGTCGTCTTACTATGCTGTCCTTACTGTATTGTCCCTACTTTTTAGGCTAAATTAGTAAATGTTTATGTGTATGGTCTCTGTTTATGTCATCTTGCCGTGTCATCCTCACTGCCGTCTTGCTATGTTGTCCTCACTGTCGTCTTGCTATGTCGTCCTCCTTGCCATCTTGTTATGTAGTCCTCACTGACGTCTTGCTATGTCGTCCTCCTTGTCATCTTGCTGTGTCGTCCTCCTTGTCATCTTGCGGTGTCGTCCTCCCTGTCATCTTTCTATGTCGTCCTCCTTGTCATCTTGTTATGTAGTCCTCACTGTAGTCTTGCTATGTCGTCCTCCTTGTCATCTTGCTATGTTGTCCTCCTTGTCATCTTGCTATGTCGTCCTCACTGGCGTCTTGCTATGTCATCCTCACTGCTGTCTTGGTATGTTGTCCTTACTGTTGTTTTGCTGTGTCGTCCTCACTGTCATCTTGCTATGTCGTCCTCACTGTCGTCTTGCTATGTCATCCTCACTGCTGTCTTGGTATGTTGTCCTTACTGTTGTTTTGCTGTGTCGTCCTCACTGTCATCTTGCTATGTCGTCCTCACTGTCGTCTTGCTATGTCATCCTTACTGCTGTCTTGGTATGTTGTCCTTACTGTTGTTTTGCTGTGTCGTCCTCACTGTCATCTTGCCATGTCGTCCTCCTTGTCATCTTGCTATGTCGTCCTCACTGTTGTCTTGCCATGTCGTCCTCCTTGTCATCTTGCTATGTCGTCCTCACTGTTGTCTTGCTATGTCGTCCTCACTGTCGTCTTGCTATGTTGTCTTTACTGTCGTCTTGCTATGTCATCCTCACTGCTGTCTTGGTATGTTGTCCTTACTGTTGTTTTGCTGTGTCGTCCTCACTGTCATCTTGCTATGTCGTCCTCACTGTCGTCTTGCTATGTCATCCTCACTACTGTCTTGGTATGTTGTCCTTACTGTTGTTTTGCTGTGTCGTCCTCACTGTCATCTTGCTATGTCGTCCTCACTGTCGTCTTGCTTTGTCATCCTCACTGCTGTCTTGGTATGTTGTCCTTACTGTTGTTTTGCTATGTCGTCCTCACTGTCATCTTGCTATGTCGTCCTCCTTGTCATCTTGCTATGTCGTCCTCACTGTTGTCTTGCTATGTCGTCCTCACTGTCGTCTTGCTATGTTGTCTTTACTGTCGTCTTGCTATGTCATCCTCACTGCTGTCTTGGTATGTTGTCCTTACTGTTGTTTTGCTGTGTCGTCCTCACTGTCATCTTGCTATGTCGTCCTCACTGTCATCTTGCTATGTCGTCCTCACTGTCATCTTGCTATGTCGTCCTCACTGTCATCTTGCTATGTTGTTTTTACTGTCGTCTTTGCTGTCATCCTTACTGTCATCTTGCTATGTCGTCCTCACTGTTGTCTTGCTATGTCGTCCTCACTGTCATCGTGCTATGTTGTCTTTACTGTCATCGTGCTATGTTGTCTTTACTGTCGTCTTGCTATGTCATCCTCACTGCTGTCTTGCTATGTTGTCTTTACAGTTGTCTTGCTATGTTGTCCTCCTTGTCATCTTGCTATGTCGTCCTCACTGTCGTCTTGCTATGTCGTCCTCACTGTCGTCTTGCTATGTCGTCCTCACTGTCGTCTTGCTATGTCTACCTGCTATGTCGTCCTCACTGTCGTCTTGCTATGTCTACCTGCTATGTCGTCCTCACTGTCGTCTTGCTATGTCTACCTGCTATGTCGTCCTCACTGTCGTCTTGCTATGTCGTCCTCACTGTCGTCTTGCTATGTCGTCCTCACTGTCATCGTGCTATGTTGTCTTTACTGTCATCGTGCTATGTTGTCTTTACTGTCGTCTTGCTATGTCATCCTCACTGCTGTCTTGCTATGTTGTCTTTACAGTTGTCTTGCTATGTTGTCCTCCTTGTCATCTTGCTATGTCGTCCTCACTGTCGTCTTGCTATGTCGTCCTCACTGTCGTCTTGCTATGTCGTCCTCACTGTCGTCTTGCTATGTCTACCTGCTATGTCGTCCTCACTGTCGTCTTGCTATGTCTACCTGCTATGTCGTCCTCACTGTCGTCTTGCTATGTCTACCTGCTATGTCGTCCTCACTGTCGTCTTGCTATGTCGTCCTCACTGTCGTCTTGCTATGTCGTCCTCACTGTCGTCTTGCTATGTCGTCCTCAACCTGCTATGGAAACACAACCAACTTAGAAATTATGTTAAACAATGCAGAACAAGAAGCTGACTGAAACTGAGGGCTTTAATATACAAAGCAAACAAAGGGAGAAACTAACTAGACACACCTGAACTGAGGACTCTAATCAAACAGTAACCATGGAAACAAACAGGCAGGGAACGGAGGAGAACGGAAGAAATTAACAAACTAACAGCAAACAGAAACAGAATACAATGAAAACTAAATCAAATCAGAACCTACACATGACAATTGTGCAGTGCAAGCAATATAATCAGATTACTAAACCAACGAGCCAGACATATACAGCGGGACAATTGTAGTAGTCAGAATCCTAAACAAATTACTCGTGTCAGTCAAAAAACATACAGTCCAACTAGTCTGATTTCCGAAGGAATCATTCGCATGAGTTGGTTCTTTAGTGAATCAAACTGATACTGACTGGTTGTTCATATGACTAAAGATACACATTATGTATTTTGTCAGAAGTGTTTTATAAACATAACTGAATTAAATATGTTACAACATTGTTTGTTTAATATTGTTATTGGATTATTATTGGGTTGCATTTGACACCTCTATAAATACCGTAAAAAGTCATTAAATGTCTCTTTAAACACACCTTTTACAAGAATTGTTTTAATTGTTATTGAAATTATGTCATCATTTTGGCAATGGAATTGCATTTCATCCCAAATATTTAAATTTTAAAAAATTACAAAAAGAATAATTCATTGAACTATTAAAGAAAATGGACCCAGAATGAACAGATAAAAATTAACCAAATTCTGAATCAATAATTTCTTTATTATTCCCATACCTATTCCCAATTTCAGTACAAACAACAAATACAAATGTTCTCAGGCTTGAATGTGGCACTCCGCCCTTTTGAACTTAATGTTTTAGTTAGATATTTAGTTAGATAGTCACTTCATGATTATGTCAACTAATAATGTTTGCAGAGCAGCAAGGTCTTTCCAGGGAGTTCCTGGTATGCTTTTCCCAGAGTGGTAAGATCTGGTTTCATATCAAGTTTTAAAGTCAATATATTTTGATCGGTATCACATGGGAAAACGGTGACTTCATGGATCTAGAACAGTTACATGTAGTCATCCATAACAGACGTCAATGACAAGTAGTAGACATTGTAGTTTTTGACACTGAATTTGTCAAAAAAGCAGCACCATAGTTGTAGAATCAGTAACAGGACTTTAACATAGCAGTATTTTCTTGTCTTAATAGTGCCAGCAAAGATGTTTGTTATTTTTTCTTATCAGTGCGCTTGTGCAAACATTCACTCACTGGCTAAAAATAACAGAACGTTGTACAGATATTGCCTCAAAGGATGTAGATTTGGCCAATGTTTTAGCATATTAAAAAATTAAAAAACAATGCCAGCCCCAGTGAACTGGCTGCAGGCCACAACAAAGACATATCAAATACATAATATATAATTACCATGACTAAACATGGGAGTCCTGTGGGTTATTTTCTTCTATGTGTGTGTGTTTGTATGCTCCAGCTGTGCTGTCACTCACTAGGAAACCCACTACACTCGTAACACACACTGACCTTTGCCCTCTGAGAGGATCTAAATTTGCTGTGCTGGGCAGAAATTTAACCTAGTCATAATTACATTCACACTAAAACACAAACCTGACCCCAATCCTCTCAGCCCCTAAAGACTCTAAGCTTGAACTCAGATCTTTAGTCTGTTTCCCCATCCAATATACAACACAAAACACAAGCAAATACAAATGATGTCAGCATTTATACACATGAAGTCAGTTTTAAACTTGAGCACATTACCAGTTAGAGTTCTCAATTCCACACATCACAGTCACAAGATCCTAGAGGCCATGACATCGGCATGCCCTGTAAATAGAACACCTATACAGGGAATTCTCCTCTTGACCGGGTTTATATACGAGACTGGGTTGATGGACCGTGTGTGGCCTCCAGATGGGCACTCAGGTCTGGACAGCGTGATCAGAAGGGAACAAATGCAGAAATCTAAATGGAGCAGAAAGACAAACATGGCAGTCTGCTCATTTAGTCTTTCCAGACAGTTAATGAGGATGCACACTAAATGAAAAGGGTCAAAATGAAGTGCAAAGTTCACAATTTAGCCTTAAGAAGTTTAGGAGGTGGACTTTAATGGTAAACTTTTGTCTTATATCTAAAACAAATCAAGAAAGTGGGTTTTTGGAATGGGTTTTATGTTAAATGCTTGAAATATGGTCTGTGGTGAACACAAGCTCAAGATATTTTCACGTTTTATTCTACTGATGTATAAAATATAAAGATTTTTTTAAAGCTTTTAGTTGTCTTGTAAAAGGCACTTGCTGACAAGTGGCTAAATTAGACTACAGCCATTGTCAGGGACATTAAACATCATCAGCCGAACAGGTACACTCATCTACTCACTATAGTTTGCTTTCACAGCCTCGATGTGTTTATTTATTAACTACTATATCTCAAAGTTTCAGGAAAAATGTTTTTAAACAAAAACTGAAAGAGGCGGAAGCTTATGGTGTAGTTTGTTTATTCTTCTGCTGATTTTATTTTCACTTTAAAATTCAGATGCTGTGTTCATTTGTGAAGATTATCACGATGAACAAAGCGTGTAAGAATTATAAGCTTTTTTTTAGTCTCAGACCTTATTTTTTGCAATAATCCACTGGAAAAATCCTATTGGGTTTTGTCAAGGGAACCAGGGTGATGCTAACTTCCGGGTTAGCCTACAAAAGGTGAACTCCTTTGACCCTCAAATTTCATCAGAAGACTCACCTGTGAGGCAGTTAGAAAATAAACGTGCAATGTTATTAATCTTGATTGGGCATGATATGAAGATGTCAGGGCAGCGTTAGCTGTATTCCGTCCTTGTTTCCATGGCAACCCCAAAGTGCTGCTTGGAGGTGTGACGCTGCTTGGAGTGTGGCATGTGCCAAAGCCTACTGCTTATCTCTCGTTCGCTAAGTTTCTATTCATAGTGCTCGATGGTGAGCCATGCTGAGGATGGGCATGTGGTGGGTACAGTTGGGCTACGCAGCCCAGCCCAGATCAGACCGTATCATGCTGATTTTAGAGAAACGCAGGGTAAAAAGCGAGGGGGATTGGCAGAGCGCAGGTGTGTGGATGGGCTGCCTGCGAAACCTCAATTCCCCGTTCTGTTCAAGTCTAAGTATCACCTGCTATCTAACAGTGATGGGCTTTAGTGACACAGTTTTCCCCAGTTTAAAAATATATCATTTTGGAATAGGAATATTCCTTTTAGTTGTGAAAAACATTCTATTTCATTTTGATTGTGCTTTGTATTTATTGACATTTACATTTCAAGATAACTCAACATAACTAATTGCAATTTAAACTGTAAAAATGAATTTAAAAGAATTTACTTGCAATTTCAGAATGAAAATTGTTTCAATGTAAATCCTGCACCATTTTTTCCCCGTATGTCCTGATTTTTCTTATTATTTTGTTTTCTTATTATTTTTAATAAATAATAAAATAAATATTTGTATTATTTCATTAATATTATTTGTATTTTGTATTATGTATTATGTATAGCTGTCATGAAATGTAGAAAATATAATTATTCCTACAATTATTTATTAGCCGTCATATCCTTCAAAAGCTTCCATGCATTTACGGCTCAGTGATTTTGACTCCGTCTGTGACTGGACCCAAAAGTCCAGCCTCACTCAGTGAGGAGAGCTCAACTAGAACCATCACTGGACATGTTTTTTTTTTGAGCAGAGTGGTTGGGCCTGGGGACAGAATCTATGTAAATAACAGCTTTTGTGGGTGATTGTTCAAGCTCAATTGGCACCTCTGTAATGGGCTTTTGTAAAGTGGATCAGTGAGGAGAATGGCACGGCTCTATGCCACAGAAAACAAGCCATTGTGGGCTCTGCCTGTTCAGTGCCAGGGACACAGAGAGTTGCTGAGAGAAATTGATCTGGCCGGGCTTAACCCCTAGTCTTTCATGTGTCTATGGCTTTGGCCAGAATTGGCTTTGTTAGATTCAGCCTACGCTAGGTCTTTCCGACCCAATGATCAGCACTTTACCCCCCTGGGAGAAGGGAGGGAGGCAGTGGACTGCACTGAAGCCACCTTTATTCCCCATTGTGCCCATGCATGGGTACATCAATGGTGTTGGGTAGAAGCCTGAGCAAAAAAACTGCTGGGAAAGACACTTTAGAATAAAAACCCAGGGGGAATCAACAACAGCTTGTTGTTGGCTGCCTATACACAGACACCACCCTATACAAATTAGTTCACCAGTTTAATGAATAGATTGTACAGCGTTTCCATTGCTATGATACACTGATCAGGCATAACATATTGTGTTGGTCCCCCTTTTGCTGCCAAAACAGCCCTGACCCATCGAGGCATGGACACCACTAGACCCCTGAAGGTGTGCTGCGGTATCTGGCACCAAGATGTTAGCAGCAGATCCTTTAAGTCCTGTAAGTTGCGAGGTGGGGCCTCCATGGATCAGACTTATTTGTTCAGCACTTCCCACAGATGCTCGATTGGATTGAGATCTGGGGAATTTGGAGGCCAAGTCAACACCTCAAACTCATTCTTGTGCTCCTCAAACCATTCCTGAACCATTTTTGCTTTATCCTGGTGAAAGAGCCACAGCCACCAGGGAATACCGTTTCCATGAAAGGGTGTACATGGTCTGCAACAATGCTTAGGTAGGTGGTACGTGTCAACACTGTAAAATCCAACAGTTGTTCTTACTAAGACTTTTTTAGTAAACTTTACTTAATGTCCAATAATTTGTTGACCTTACTTAAAACAAGTAAGTAATCTGAACTATTTGCATGCTATGCCTTCGTTACTTAGAAAACTCAAGTAAACATTACTTGACTGGTTTGAGTACCATTTTGCCAAAGCAAAAAAACAAGCCGGTGGAAAGGCGGACGGGTAAAGTGTTTTTGAGGCGGGGCAATTTTTTCTAGACTTATCACTCATTTCCTCCACTTCTTCTCACCATAATTGTGATTAGTGTTCCCTTTGGTTGGACACTTGGAACTTCATTCATATTATAGTAGTTAACTTCCTATTAATGCAGCAATGCAACAAGAAATTGATTTCATAACAAGGGAAGTAATATATATGTATACGTATACGTATACGTATATGTATATATATATATGTATATGTATATGTATATGTATATGTATATATATATATATATATATATGTATATATATATGTATATGTATATGTATATGTATATATATATATATATATGTATATATATTTATATATATATATATATATAAATAAATAATATTTGTCCATTAATGATTTAGAACATTTTTCATGTCAAATAATGACCTTTTAACATTTTTTTTGCTAATATTTATGGCATAACCTTTTAATTGAGTTGATATAATCCCTCTATGTTTGTCACAATATCATTTGACCATGCTCGAGTGTGTCACACACACACTTCAACATTCAGCATGCAAAACACAACAATGGTAACAAGGATTTTTTTTTTTTTTTTTCATTTTTTATTATTAATACGACCTTTACTATTTTACTTGCTGTCATTATTGGGGTTATACTGACAAAAGACAAATAGTAAAATAAAGGCAAAAATAGTAAAACGAAGCAATTAATTTATTCATGCCACAATGCACTCTGGCAGTACACTTCCTCAGATCCCAGATAGAATTAAGTTGACAAAACTTAAACGGTTTAAGTAAGAACAACTTAATGCAATTAAAAAGATAAGTGAAGTAATTAAACAGCGGTATTACTTAAAATTAAAGTATTTATTCTATTCAACTTAAAGGTCCTGTTCTTCGTGATCCCATTTTTCAAACTTTAGTTAGTGTGTAATGTTGCTGTTAGAGCATATATAATACCTGTAAAATTATAAAGCTCAAAGTTCAATGCCAAGCGAGAAATTTTATTTAACAGAAGTTCCCTTTCAAAGCCTACAGCGAACGGCTGGTTAGGACTACATCCTGGTATTTCCTGCTTTAATTATGTCAGTAGAGCAGTATGTCGACTAACCTCCGCCCACAAGAACACGCGGAAAAGGGGGCGTGGTCTTGCTGCTCCCGCGTGGAGAATAGGAAGTGTTGCGTTCGGTTGCGTTTGTATAGTTCGTTTGTTGCCATGTCGTCGAGACGCTGTTATTTTCATCCCGGAGTCAAGTCACCTTTGTTTGGCTTTCCCATGGACGCTGTACTTAGAGATCATTGAGCGCATGCATCCCCGTTATGGTGAGAGGCGTGACCTTTCCGGTAACGTGCGCTCTGCGTGCCCTAAGCTGCTGTCGAATCACAACATGGCACATGTTGGGTGACCGCTGGCACAATCAGAACTCGTTACGTATTTCTGAAGGAGGGACTTCATAGAACAGGGAAATCTTTCAAGCCGTTTTGAGGACAGTGAAAACAGCAGTATACAGATAAGTAAATTGTGTGAAAAATACTGTGTTTTTTTACACGCGAAACATGAACACATGTTATATTGCACACTGTAAACACAATCAAAGCTTCAAAAAAACACGAAAAAGGGGACCTTTAAAATAGTTATTAGAACGACTAATATCTTTAAATAAATTTAACTCAAGTTTATCAAGTAATCATTACTTAAATTTTTTAGGGCAACCACTTTCCTCAAATTTTTTAAGTAAACTCAACTTATCCGGTTTTAGAGTGAAAGTAACATCCGGTAGGACCCAAGGTTTCCCAGCAGAACATTGCCCAAAGCAGGCCGGCTTGCCTTCTTCCCATAGTGCATCCTGGTGGCATGTGTTCTCCAGGTAAGTGATGCACACGCATCCGGCCATCCACATTATGTATAAAAGAAAACGTGATTCATCAGACCAGGCTCCCTTCTTCCATTGCTCCGTGGTCCAGTTCAGCACCAATACGCAACAAACTGCGATGCACAGTGTCTTTTGACACATTTCTATCAGAACCAGCAATAACTTCTTGAGCAATTTGAGCTACAGTAGATCGTCTGTTTGATTGGACCACACAGGCCAGCCTTTGCTCCCCATGTGCATCAATGAGCCATGACCCTGTCGCCGGTTCTCCACTGTTCCTTCCTTGGAGCACCTTTGATAGATACTGACCACTGCAGACCGGGAACACCCTACAAGAGCTGCAGTTTTGGAGATGCTCTGACCCCGTCGTTTAGCCATCACAATTTGGCCCTTGTCAAACTCGCTCAAATCCTTACGCTTGGCCATTTTTCCTGCTTCTAACACATCAACTTTGAGGACATTTCTTTAACTTGCTGCCTAATATATCCAGCCCACTGGAAGAGATGAAGAGATGATCAGTGTTTTTCACTTCGTCTGTTTTTCATGTTATGCCTGATCGGTGTATATTGATTTAGAAAACACTAACGCCGCATTCACACGGGGCTTCGGCGTCAACGCTTGATGGAGGGCGTGGCTGAAGCTTGGTGCCTGACGCGACCGTCATAGTGACAACAGCTAATCACATTACTTGCCGCTTGGACCACAACACAACACAAAAAAAGCGCCTTTTTTGACAGCTAGTCTGTGAGACTATTTTGTGTATGAAAACTGATCACTTTAATATTTGATTCCTCATTTGGCTGGGGGATAGCGCCTATTTGAGCCACACATGATATGATATGCTGCTGTCATTCAATGATAAACAGAGTACACGGACGGAATACAAGCATGATACATTCCAGATTCTCCAACCGTCTCTGCCACCTCCTTCCAGGCCTGGTCTCTCCAGTTTGTGTCCCGGTATGTAAATAATGATTGGTAGTAAAGGACCGGGTGATTATCCACCGCAATTATTAGCTTTTCCTCCATTTTAGATCGTTCTTTACTCTTCATTCACTCTTCATTCACCGGTGTTTTAAACGAACGCGATTGGCTAGCGTCTGCTCTAGGATATTTGCATAGGGTGATCTGATTGGATGACGCCTGCGTTGGCGCTTGAAAAGTTGAGAAATCTTCAACTTTTGCCGCTTGCAACGCGAGTGAAGCGCCGCGACGGAACCCACAATTCAGTTCGGCAACGCATGACGTCACCCATTCAAAGTAAACGAGAAGCGTTGACGCCGACGCCCCGTGTGAATGCGGCGTAAAAGTGTCATTTGATTTTGTCGAACACATGAGTTGGTACAATACTTAATTATTTCTAGATCATAAGATGAAGACAGATTTTTCAAATGCTCAAGGGACACTTTATATCTTAACTGAGAGGGACGAGTCTGGACACATCCTACTGGCCTACTTCAGCAGCACTTTGTGGAACAGAGTGGCAAGCATGCGGGAGCTTTTTTCTTGGAACAGATCCCAGGATGTCTGAAAACCCTGGTGGAATCGCCAGTTGCCACAAGGTTAAATAAACTGGGTCATTTAGTTTGGACAGCGACTGGTATTTTAAATAGCCCCGCACCTGAAAATACATCCTGGTCTATATATGTTTGTCCTAACTCAAATACTCATAAAAACAATGGTTCCAAAAGGGGGTTTTCACAGTGATGCCATAGAAGAACCATTTTTGGTTCCCCAAAGAATATTTTAGTGAACAGTTCTTAAAAGAACCATTTTTAAAATAATTGTAAAAATATAAAGAACCTTTTGTGGAATGGAAAGGTTCCATGGATGTCAACATTTCCTCTAGTATTGATGCCATTAAAGAACCTTTAATTTTAGGTTTATTTTTACATTTTCAAATTTGGAAAATGTATACTGATTTATTACATTATATATTGTTTAATGGTGTCATCAAAAATATATGTATTATTCCAAACAGTGCTGAAGTAAACAGTATTTTAGAGCTAAATTAAAACCAATATACAGCCCTATTTATACAAAATGTTTGTGATACAAAAAAAACTTTAACAAAGATCTGTTTTAAAAAGCTAGGGTTAAAAACAGTAAAGGAATAATTTACCCAAAAATGAAAAGTCTGTCATAATCCTGTATCTATAATAAAAAATATATATATTTTTAATAACTTTTTTTTTTATTAACCAAAACTGTAAGGTTACCAATAGAATTCTTACAAATATCTTCTTTTGTGTTCCGCAGAAGAAATAAAGTCTGGAATGACACGAGGGTAAATAAAGGATGGCAGAATTTAACATTTTGGAGTGAACTGTCCGTTTAAGTAACTAGAATCCAATACTACAACTGGCAAATAACTAATAATTCATGGACTTACTGTTGAATAGTCTGATATGTTTCTGCCACACTGTTCATCTGTTATTCGGGCTCAGCAAAACCAGTGTGTGGCATTATTATTCAGAAAATCTCAAAGGATGTTACTTAAGAAAAAGAAGGAATATCAGGTCACTTCTCAGAAAGTTCTACGATCAATGAACAGTAAACAGCGCCTAATGATGCTCATTCATTATGGAACAGTGTAATGTTTTGCAAACAGAAGGGTAAAATCTTGCTTTGTCAGTGCGATG
Organism: Gobio gobio; assembly: GCF_949357685.1. NCBI lineage: Eukaryota > Metazoa > Chordata > Actinopteri > Cypriniformes > Gobionidae > Gobio > Gobio gobio. The sequence goes on along the minus strand of NC_137100.1, from coordinate 31,435,393 downwards.
ACATAAAATCCTTTATTTAAAAATATATATATTTTTGCAAAGTATAGAAACATTTTGGGACTTTCCGAGTTGTTAGTTATTAGCATTACGTTTTTTTCTGTATGGGGTTTCACCAATTTTAGTTTTACCCTTTTATTTCATATATGCCACAGTTTAACATTTTGTATTGATGAGCAAATATTTTCCCAAGAGTGTTTATAAGTTTTGCTTAAGAATGGATCAGTCTCAGGCTTATGTGAGTGAAATTTAATGTGTTCGCTGAAATTTGCTGTAATGTCCTAGAATAACGAACCCTGCTGAATGTGCCCCAAGGTGTGTTTGTAATGAGATGGAGCCGCATGCGTGTCACTGATGTAGGCCATATTAGAAGCGTCCTGACAGGTCCAGCAGAGCCAGCCACACTACTGCACAGTTTAACATGCTTTATGCTCACCTGTGAGCGTGTCCCCTTTGGGTCTGTACTATGTCAGTACTGTTTTGTAAAAAGCTAAAACGATAACAAAGACACAAAAGGATATCTCTGTCAGTTTGCACAAAAGCATGTAGTTGTTCTGATTTGTTGTACAACGTTTGCCTTTCCTTTGCTGAAGGACAGGAGGCATTGTGACTAGTCAGCAGACTAAATTGGGAAATGTGGCAAGCCATTGTAATAGTTTCTGTGTATGTCATTAAGTCAAACCATCAATATCCAAAGAAGAAAACCAATAAATGTAGAGTTAGAGTGAAATTACATCCTTCGCAATGTTTTGCCTATCCTCTTTTTCATATTTTGATAATAACAATTATATTTATATTTTAAATATTTACATTCCTTTTATTTATTTTGTTCTTGTACTGAAAACATTACCTTCACGCATTCCTTGAGAGGAAGTCACTGATTATATGGAAATTAATTCATAATGTTTACCTTATTATTAATAACATTTCCTTAAAGGGATAGTTCACCCAAACAATGAAAATTAGCCCATGATTTACTCACCCTCAAGTCATCCTAGGTGTATATGACATTCTTCTTTCAGAGGAATAAAATCGGAGTCATATTACAAAAGTCCAGGCTAATCCAAGCATTAGAATTTGATTTATAGTTGCTCTGTTTTTGAAGTCCATAAAAAGTGCATCTGTCTGTCAAATAACGTGCTCCACGCGGCTCCAGGGTGTTAATAAAGGCCTTCTGAAGCGAATCGGCGCGTTTGTGTAAGAAAAATGTCCATATTTAAAACTTTATCAAGTAAACTTTCGGACGACCGCCTTCCGTGGAAAAGTGTTGAAAGTGAAACTCAAGATGCGTACGTGACGTCATGACGAGCCTACCTGGTCGCGTTAGTCTTTCGATCGGCAGAGGAACAATTTTTCCATAAATTGAACAGGGAAAGCGGTCGCCGAAAGTTTTCTCTATAAAGTGAAAAATATGGATATTTTTCTTACACTAACGCATCGATTCGCTTCAGAAGGCCTTTATTACCCCCCTGGAGCCATGTGGAGCATGTTATTTGATGGACAGATGCACTTTTTATGGACTTCAAAAACAGAGCAACTATTACTCCAATTTTATTCGTCTGAAAGAAGAACGTCATATACACCTAGGATGACTTGAGGGTGAGTAGGCTAAATTATGGGCTAATTTTCATCTTTGGGTGAACTATCCCTTTAATCACAATACTGTGAACCCAAATGAGCTTTTAGCTAAATATAACAAATCTATGTTAAGAACACATTAAAACACACTTTCCATTCCATCACTTGCACAATTTCAGCCTTTGAGTGGCGACACAGCACGCGCCGTGGACTGTCCACGCGCTCTAGCGCGAGCTGAAGCAGAAGCGCTCGCGCTCCACTTTATGAATGGATGGGAGTGGCGCAGTAGTGTCAGTGTCCTTGTCGTCACGCGGTTAATAGGCGCTGGGGTTCGGCGGTGGACTTCACAGGACGGCAAGTGGAAAACATACGAGAGCAGCCAGAGCGAGATTGAGTCGGGCATTAGGGGCAAAAAGCGACTGAAGACGATACGGTGAGCACGCGACTGTGACAGACATGCAGGGGCAGTTCACATGTTACAGGGTGGGAGGATGGGATAGGGGAGAGACAAAGGAATAACAGGCATGTAGTTTCATTGGCCGCTCATAGACTACTTGGACACGTTTACTTACTGAATAATAAAAAAGTTACATTCCTTGTCATCACGCCGATGGTCTCGCGCGATTTACAGCGACTTTTTTGCTTTCGCGGGATTAATTTTTACCCCAAAATCAAGGGTGCTGCTTTGTTTGGTCCTTTTTGTGTGTGTGTTTGTGGTATGCGTTGTTATGACTGGATATCCCGAAGTGCATTCCTACAGAGTTGTGGCAAAGTAGAGAGATAATTGTGCGAATCTATTTTCAAAGGCGTGACAGAATCAAAAGGGCGAGACAGAAAAACTCGCATCAGCACCACGCGAGCACACTTCGTCTGGTCTGTCTGGAAGAGACTCCGAACCGAAGCCACTTCGTTACAGGATCTCAGAACTGTTGGTCTGCATACTGTCCCTCCCAAGAGTTTTGGGCTGTTCCAGCTCAATGACTAACTCCTTTTTCTTTTATCTTTATGGAAGAAGGACACAAAACTGCACGGTTTAGTAGTGAGCACTTTACTGACGCGCGGGCGGCGTAAGCGGAAAGATTCACGAGGTGAAATCACATTAAAGGTAAGGTTTTTATTTTTTGTTACAAACACAAAACTTTGTAGTTTGAAAATAGTGTTTTGTCGCCTGTACTGTTTAGTGTGATCCAATGTGTTTAGTTTAGCCCATAATGTGCATTCGTTTGCAGAACAGAGATTTTTTTCTCCGTTTTTAAAATGTCATTAGCCTACATCTGGTCGTGACTGATGTCAATATGGAAATGACAAGACTCCATTGCAAACATTGCAACCTATTACAATTGTTCTAAAATTCAGTTTAAATGTTTCATTTTTCAAATGAAAAATCAAAGTGGTGGTGACAATCTTCAGTGTTCATATCACTTTTCAACCACATGACATTAATCAACGATAAAGAAAAAGTTATTATGCAAAGTTAATGATAGGAAGCCAAAAAGCTGTGAACATACCGAAAAAGTGTAAAAAATAAAATAAAATAAACAAAAAGTGAATATAAGCGATCATAAGTGAATTATTTGTGAAATTTTAGTCATTCTTTCGCGAGTTTACTGTCCGCTATGAGGATTGCTAATCGGTTGTCATACTAGGGCTGTGTCTTTAAAACTGCTCAGATGACCATCTAGACCACGTTCTTGTCGCAAAATATTGCTGGTGCCCATTAATGCTGTCTAAATAGGCAGCTCAATAAATTTTAAGAGACAGCCAAACAGTGTTTTGTAAACAGACACACAACAAGTCTGAGTCACTTGTGTAATCTATATGGGTTCAGGATTCACGTAGGTGTCCCTCAAAGGGGTCAGTGGGTCATGACAGCCCAACTAATTCAAATCTTCTGTTGAATGTTTTTTTAATCAAAGTTAATGTAAAAGTCCATGGGTTAGATAAGAGTCCGGCTAGAAGTCATTGGCACTGTAGGTTGAAAACTCCTCAGGTTGAGGAACATGTAATAGACGTTTACAATTAGCCCACAGAAGTCTCAGTCCTTCTCTTCCGAATGGATGTACATGGCACTTAATGAATTTATATAGCTTCCACATTTCTCCACATACATTTTGAAGATTCCGCACAGCTGAGTAAACACTGTCTGTCCGGTCATAATCCACACCGCACCCTCACTGCTGTATTAATATTGAACATGATAATAACTAATAATGATACTTATTGTGGGAAACACCCATTTACATTGAAACAGATGCAATACCAGTTACAGAAGGAAAGCCTATGTCATTTCACTTTGATTTGTGAATTAGTAACTTTTATGCATATGATGCATATCTCGCCATGACAAATGTTTAAACTCAGATTCATATCTGTAGGTTTGAGGCTGATCATGGACACACAATGAGAACAGTAACTGCATGATTACTGGCAGTTAAAGACAGTTAAGGGCACAATTGCATTTGTTTTCTGTCATGGAACTAAAACCATTGTTTTTTTTGGGTGAGGCAGATTGTGGAACACGTTCCCACCCTTTCTTTCTTTCTTTCTTTCTTTCTTTCTTTCTTTCTTTCTTTCTTTCTTTCTTTCTTTCTTTCTTTCTTTCTTTCTTTCTTTCTTTCTTTCTTTCTTTCTTTCTTTCTTTCTTTCTTTCTCTCTTTCTTTCTCTCTTTCTCTATCTCCAAGAGATTGTTGTTGGTGACTTGAGCGTTCCAGCATGCTTGCACTCCAAACATTCCAGGCCTCTCGAGCACCAAGGAGCTGGCCAGCTCCACACAGCTGGGAACTATATAAGACCCGGGGCCAGTGTATTGAGCAACATCTTTAACTTGGTCTTGCACTCCCTATAGCCTGATACAATAAGGGGGAGCGGGGTGTTCCACATTCCACTTTCTCTACCGGGGCAAAGCACAATCCAGATCCAAGTAGGAATACATAGAAAGGTAGAAATTCCAGTGTGCACTGTGCAGATGGATGGGCATGTCACAACACATGACAGGATGAGTGAAGCATGCACACGCACATGCACATACATGGGATTCTGTATGCTGAATGCACACATGACATTACACAGACAAGTGCTGTTCATTCTTGGCGACTGTCAGCAGCTGACCTCTGCACACATGCATATACAAACATGGGGGGAAAACAAACATGCATCTTTTCCCCAAAGCACATGATGTCTCTCTGTGCTGGAGCAATGTAGTTTAGAGAGACGGTCATTATAGTGTTCTGTCTCCCTCTGCGTTTTTGGCTGTTCTCGCAGTTGTTTTTGAAAGGGGAGAGTCCGTGTGCAAAGAAAGTTGAGGCCAGGACAGCAGGCCGATAGCGAGAGAAAAGAGTGGGAGAGGGAACGGGAGGAGAAAGAAGAGAGTAAATTCAAGGGGTTGCGGGGAAAAGGATTGCGGCTGAATAAGGCGCAGATGCATACAAAAAGACAAAAAAAAGCATTTGAAAAGAAGAGTGAGAATGAAAGCAGCTCCTTTTATATCTTATAACAGCAATTATGAGACAGTTTGGGAGGTAGGAAGAGGGGGAATGTTAGAAAAACAAACTGTAAGCTTTAGTAATGCAGTGAGAATGAGTGGAGAGTAAGTTTACTTTTTGAATAGTTTTGCATAGTTTTTAAAAGTTTTGACTTGTGGTAAAAGTCTGGTCTTTAATGCAGCTTATTCTGGCCAAGAACCACCCACTTAGGAAGAGACCATCTGACTGTTATCTATATTTATTCATTTGGAAGACCAAAGCAACTTACATTGCATTCAATGTATGTATAGATTATTTAGTTCATCCATTCCCTGGGAATCAAACCCATAACCTTTGGCATTGCTTTGTTTGAGTTGCAGAAACGCTAAGCCAAATAATGTATATAAATAGTGCTGCGGCAGGTTACACAGAGTATACTGTAAAAATAGCTAAAAATGAGTGTAAACACTGTCATCAAAAATGTTCTATCAATGTTTTTTTCACATCTAAACTTAGAATTGATTATGTCACTGACAAATATCAGCTTTACCCATGTATCAAGTTTACTTGTTACTAACTGTTTCAAGTAAAACTTAACTGTTGCATCCTGTGTGCTTTTCTTGTTGGAGGTAGTGCTAGCCATTATGTTAGTATGTTATTTTAGAGTCTAAACTTCTTTTTACTTTTGTTTCACTCTTTATCGCTCTGTCATCTTGTCCCTGTCGGTGTCAAATGTATTATACATATTTATGTATCTCCAGAACCATTAAAAAAAAATTATCCCTCACTGCTTTCCTTGTGAAACCTTCAGTGTATGTTTCGTGCACACAGACACACGCAGTACATGAGTGTCAGTGCTGAGAGACGTGAGGACAGGCAGGTGTTATGCAGGAATTGCTCAGTGATAAGGTCCACTGGCCTCCCCCTTTTCCTCCCCCTGTCTCCTACCTGTCCTAGTCCTGATTCCCTCTCCTACTCTCCGTCAGTTTGTTCATGTGTGTATGCTTTGAGATCAATGGAGATTGCAGATAGGGTTGCACATTGCACAACTATTGACACACTTTCGGGGAGCATGAACCCAGTTACCCAAGACTGCTTGTCACTACAGGAGTCATTGCCTCCTGAAGTTAGATTAAGTTATTCATAACAGCCCTCTTTTAAATTTGACAAAGTTTGTATTTTCTCATACTATCATAGACTACCCTTATAAAAAGTATACTTCAAGTAATTTTTTACTATGTATACTTAAGCGAAGTTCAAGTATATTTAACTTTATGTAGTAAATATATCAATGTACCAATAGTATGCACTATTATGCAAGTGCACTATTTCAATACTACTTGAGACTAAATTGGCCCACTTTTTAGTGAATAAAAGTATACTTTTAAGTATACATTGTGTTAAAGTAGTTGAGTACACAACTATATTTTTTTGTTACTGCAACTTTACTACAAGTGAATATATAGGTATACTGATAGTTTACTTGCATACTTGTAGGACATTTTTTTAGTTTATGAAAGTACACTTTGAGGTATACTCCCAGTAAACTACTTGTTTTTATACTGCAAATATATACTTGAAGTTTTCATGCTAACAGGTTACTTTTTATACATCATATTTGCACTAAGTATACTACTATGTTCCTATTTAAAAAAGTGAAGTTAAAAAAAGTAAAAAGTTAAAAAAATGTTAAAAAAGTATTTAATAGGCTACTTAATCAAAAGAGTAAACACAACTACAAGCCAAGTAGGCCTATACTTAATTATACTTTTAAATATATCTCGATCAAAAGATTGAGAACGCATAGTCCAAATATACTCATACCGTTCTGTCAGTATAAGTCAAGTATACTTAAGAGCAATTTTAAGTATATTTCTGAGAAATCAAATAGACTCAAAGTATACTTGCTAATGACAGTATTGTATTTCCAGGAATGTATTAAATTAAAAAACCCTGTCAGCAGAAATCTTTGTCATTAGTTTTACATAATCAATATGATCCTTTAAGTGCAGCCTGTGTTCTATATGTGTTTTTGGTGCTTTGGGCTCTGATTTACTAAGATGTAATGTGGGTAGTAATTTGCTTGTGCAATCTGACAGTTCTGAGTGTAATCCAAGTGTTTTGCAAAGAATAAGTATGTATGTGTGTGTATGTGTGTGTGTGTATTTTTGTTTTATTACAGACTGCTTGCATGTTAAGGAACAGACAGACAGTTTGAAACATTTTTTACTTTTGCAGACCCAGATTCCACACCAGTCTGATCCAGTCAGTGCAGCATATTTTCATATTTATCAAATCACATACCAGTTGCTTTTGGATCAAGACACTGTGGCTTCAGTAAATATCCATGTTTCCTTGGCTGTTTGAGTTCACATATCTCACATAACTTCCTGAGGCCAAAAGTTACAGCAGTGCAAAACGTTGTGACTAGTTTTCATAAGGCTCTCTTGGGTATGTGTTCATTAAATGAGAATTAAGTAGCCCTTTTAGCACACTTATGCTCTGTGTGTGTGTATACTGTATGTACTGTATCAAAGTGTATGTTTGTGTGTGTGAAAGCAAATCTGAACTCTAAAAACCCATCCATCTTGTTTGACATTCTTTATTTTACAGTGGAAATGCCTAATTTTGTGATGACGTCACAATACAGTTTCTGATTTCCAGAAGGCAGGAACACACAGTGTAAAATATAGAAACACATCAACTCTCTAATCCTTTGCTCTTTATATAGTAGATGCAAACTAACTTGACCCGTTGTCCCGGCAGTGCCTGAAAACCACATTCCAAAATAGCACACCCAACTTGCTCTGTGATCCCATAAAAAGCATATACAGTTGTAGTAAGCCAACACACAAAATGAATCATGATGGAAACCCTGTAGAGCAGGGAGTGGCTGGTGTGGCATTTTGTGCAGAACACCCACAAAAGCTTCTGCTGTAATTCCTCCCAAGAAGCACAAAACATAAGAAGACTCCCTTGTACAAAGGCACACAATGCAGCTCACTGTATGACTGTCCTCCAACACATAACAGATTGCTTTATTTGTTTCAAATTAAGCTTTCTGGATCTCACATATACAAATGTATAAAAGTCATTGTTATGTGATCTTGTGGCATAATGCACAAGCTTTTCAAGCAATGTATATGACAAAAGAAGTCCGTTTTAAATGATAAAACATTCATTTGTGACTTGACTTCAGGTTCCAAAAAGTGTTTTGAGGCCACTGTATATTTGCAAGTATCAGGGTGGACAGTACTTGAGTAATTCCACTTCATTACTGTAATTGTAATCGGGGAGTGTTCAGGAAACCTGTTTACTGTCAAACAAACGTTGTTTTTGCAATTCCATGTTTCTAGTGGCACAGAATTACTTACTTTAACGTTTACTCAATTACATTTCCAATAGGAAAAAACATACCCTTTACTCCTTGAAATTTGACTTAGACCTTGAAAATTTTCTGCCAGCTTATTTATGACAAAAAAAAAAATCTATTCAAGGTGAAATACAATGTGTCAATTTTTAAAGCCAAACCTTGATATTTATTTGTTTTAATACTTAAGTACAATTAAATGTGGATACTTTTTACTTTCACTCAAGTGCATTATCCCCAGTTTCCCAGACTATGCATTTGAGATGTTTTAACTGAAAGAAACTTGCTCTGACATATGTTAAAATATGTCAATGCATTGTTTTGTTTCAAGATACACACCTTTTTTCTAAGGCATGTTTATAAAAGCTACTTAACCTAATTTAATAAATGTCTTGTCAGAAGAGCAGGTTTTATGTTGAGTTAATTAACATTCATGACTGGGTGTGTATTGGCATCTTGCAGTGTCACTGTACAACAGTACAACAGTCCCTCGCAATCATGTGATCAGGACATTAGCATATGTCAATGACAGTGGTTCTTGAACAAACATTTGATCATACTGTTTTATTTAAACAACTTACTATAAAACAATAAATCCTGAGAAAAGTTTTGGATGGAAAAAGGCATGTATCTTTGCTATGTTATAATGGTAATGACATGTGATTGGTTACTGTTGGCCAATAAGAGTGTCAGGAACAGAAATAACACCAATATAGATTTTTCCAGTGCTTTTTGGAGATGTTGTTTTAACTGTTCAGCGGGGGTGCCAGACAGTCAATTTGTTATGTGTTATGTGTTTGTGTCCATGTTCTATGAGTTTTTGTATTTGATTGTGTTCTGTGGACATAGCAGTTCCTTTTTTTTGGTAGCAATTTTTCTGTGTGGGCCTAATTTTATTGTATTACTCTTCTAATCCCAGTCTATTGAAATGCATTCTAAAGCGATTACATTGACCTGTTCTCTCTGAAAACCCTTCACCCAAAACTGAGAGAAAGAGAAATGAGGAGTGACTGAGAAAAATGTGAGACTATGAAACAAAATCACAGCAGCATAATGGCCTTTGGTTTGTTTCCAGCAGGTTCAGCTCCTATAGCAGAATAACAGCAGTGCAGTGTACGCCAGGTTCCGATCTGGCCTGAGCTGCTTCAGAGATATTTGTTTTGGCATGTTAACATATTTAATTAGCCTGTTGTTCAAATCTGCCTGTCCTCCTGAACCCTGCGACATTTCTAATGTCACTTTATACTAGTTTTCCATTTGTATGGGATAAAAACTAGATACTTTCCACTAGGTGTACTTTATAATTACTTTTTGTGGATTCATACTTTATGTACGCCGGCATGCATATGTAAACACCATGTGCCAATTTATTTATTTATTTATTTTTCTTAACTGCACCTCACTGACAAGATTTGCATGAATTTCCATGATGGTTACTGCTGGTTTCGGATTGATTTAGCTGGTGGACTGGCACAGATGACAGGGTAACCAAAGGTTGCCTTGCTGGTGAAGCTACAGTAGTAAATATATTTACTCCAAAGGATCCAGAGAAAGGTTTTATCATTATATGTTCCACTGTCTCTATTCATTTGAAGTAGTCAATTAAATATCCTTTGCAAACACAGCCTGAAGTGTATCTACACCCAGGTGTGATGGACGGTATAGTCTCGGTTAAGAACATAGCACAATAGATCAAATTGCAGCACTGAGTACAGGTCAGAACAATGATTGATGGGATAATTAATTTGGTTTATTATTTGCCAAAAAAAAATCATTTTAATGTATTTTCTTATACAGCAAGTGCTCACCCCCCTTAACCCTATGGGTAAAAACTAAATAAAATGGTTTGTCTCTTTTTTGGAAAGCAACAGTAAAGTTGTCTTCCAATGAATGTCATTTCAGACAAGCAGTACTTTGACTTCAGGCTAGTAATAACAGTTCTTTGAATTCAACCACAATTATGTCATTGACATGTTTTAAGGCTTAAGGATAAAAAGGAAGGAAAGATCTCCTGAAAACTAGACTTGATATTCCTTTTCATTATCTGCGCAAGTGTCATTTTTCAAAAAAAGTCCCCTCTGAGTCATAACGGTCATTTTAGTTCAAAATTCATGATTAAATCATGTTCAAAAAGAACATGATCAATTCAATTAATTCAAGCTGAAGTTTGGTAATCTTGAAGGGAGCTTGTGCCATACTGCACTTGGCCCCGCTGTAGCCCTGTGATTAAACAGCTGAGTAAAGGGTTAATTAGATTAGCCTCTTCATTTGAGCTGGTTCTGCTTAAAGATGGTCACATTTAACACATGACACATCCTGCAAAGACGGAGATGTCTTCTGTCTCCTAGTCTACTATAAGATTAGATATCTTGCTAATATTAAAGATATGAACTACGCAGCAGGGGGGGGAGGGGGTATCAGAATCACATCTGACTCAAGATGTCTCACTCATTATGGGATGAGCAGATAAGGCCTACAGTAGCTCAGAGAGCTTGTCAAAGCATTTATCATGTGGTTAGATATTAATTGATTTCAGATTTAGAGCAGAAGTGTCTGTCAGTGGCTTGAAGGTACTGATAACCCCTTCCTAATGAGGCCTGGTGAGTTAGTCTTGACTAAAGCCTAGAGCAGTGGTTCTCAAACTTTTTATACCAAGTACCACTTCAGAAAATATTTTGCTCTCCAAGTACCACCATAATGACCAACATTAAAATACAGTAGTGTAGAAGGCCTAACTATTCAGCTACAGCTCTGCACAGTTCAAAAACGAGGCAGTTTATTCCTAATAAGAATATTTTTTGTTGTTAACCACTTTAACGTTGTAAATACACAGTTTGAATATTAACACTGCACTGTGCTTACATACAGGTACATAAAATAATTAAATCATTATTAAATTAACTGTACTGTACTTAAATGTAAAAAAAATTTTATTCCGTTTTAACCATAGACTGTAGGTTTTAACATTACTTTATTTAGGGATTCCTCTGCGTACCACTAGAGGCAGCCTGAGTACCACTAGTGGTACTCGTACCACACTTTGAGAACCACTGGTCTAGAGCATGGCTCTAGAGCATCTTAAGTCACTGAACAATGCAAGGAAATCTTACTCTCTGCACTGTCATCTCTTCAAGCTTGTTGTTTCCAATAGGATGGAGGAGAGCTGCTTTCACACAAACAGAGGCAGCACTGCATTCTCTTGAGTTGTGTTGCCATTGGACATATCAGCTGAGTGCCTGCCTCCACTTGAGACTCACTGAATTGGGGATTGTGTTTGTAGTAGGGCTGGGTATTCATACAAATGTCTCAATTCGATTACGATTTGATTCATTTGGGTGTCATTCTGCTTGCATTTGAAATAAATGCTCTCTCTGATAAAGCTGATAATTATATAGTTTCCAAATGATTTAAGTGTTAATTTATATTTTGAACTATTCATTGACAACCATGCTCATGAGAGTAGTTTGTTAATGAATCGGAACACAGCCGTATGTTTTCGATTCACTAAAAAGAACTGGCTAGTGAGAGACGTTTGGTAATGAATCGGGCCACATTGGTCACCCTGTTGTATGTTTTGATTCACTAAAAACAACCAGCTCATAAGAGTGATTTGTTTGTCAGTCAGACTACGTTTTTGCTTCAAACTCAGTAGATATTTTGTGCAGTTATTTTGCAGTACACATTTTTGCATCACATTAGTGGACCAGTCCAAGGTTTCAGATATAAACCCAGTATAAACAAAACCTACGCCTAAATCACTTAAATATCTGAGTTCCAAACACGTAAGACGTTCATTCATCTTCGGAACACAAATTAAGATATTGCTTTGATGAAATCTGAGAGCTTTCTGTCCCTCCATAGACAGCTACGCAACTACCACTTAACTACCACTACGACTCGCTTAAAAAAGTTCATTAAGAAATTGTAAAACTAATCCATATGAATTGAGCAGTTTAGTCCAAGTTTCTGAAGAGACACAATCGAAATGTCCTTATGAACTTTTTGAAGCGTCAAAGAGGTATTTGCGTAGCTGAAGGGGACAGAAAGCTCTTTGACATATTTGTGTTCCGAAGATGAACAAAGGTCTAATGGGTTTGGAACGATATGAGGGTGAGTAATTAATGACAGAATATTCATTTTTGGGTGAACTAACCTTTAACAAACACTGCTCTATCACAATGTGATCATGTTACAAGCAAATATCAATATAAATTCCCACCCTCCCCCACCCCCCCAATGTTCAAAAGAAAAGTTACTACTGTATGAGAATGCACTTTTTACATGCTTTGGAAGAAAGTTGACACCTAGTGTGCTGCACATAAATCAGAACAGTAAGTAGCCTACATACAGATGTAGCACACTGACAGCTGGCCTGAACCCAGAGTGTTAACATACTTGGAGAGCTTGAAATTGTGGGTTGATAAGACTGGCCTGTTTCTGTGTTGTGGAGATAAAGCCTGTCTCACATTCTCCCCTCTTTGCCCCCCTCCATCATACCCTTGTCCCTTGCCTGTCTTTTGTCTATGCCACTTTTAAAGATGCAAGATTCCATTCATCTTTTTTGACATGACTGGATGTTGCCAAAGACAGATACATACAGATACATACACAAAGACACAAAAGTTAGCGTGCATGTTAAAGTCGCGATGATACAGACGTAGCAATAGATATTTTCTTCAGTATTGCGATGTACATTTGAGTGTAACGGATTATTGAAAAATAAAAAACTTTTATGCATCGGCTGTTGATTGGATTTTAAGATGTGGCCTTTGCACAAAAAATAAATAAATAAATATATATATATATATTTATGTCACCAGAGAAAAGCTTGTCATTTTCACCGGAAGGTCTAGTCATGAATCAGCAGTGAAAGTAAAGTTTTAATGATGAACTCACAAACACTTTCTAAATCTTACTGAATTAATTTATTGATTTGAGTCATTTATAACTACACTTTGGGGTTTTGGTTCTCTATTATAATATAATTAACTTGAATATAAATGTGACTCCCCTCCTCGTGTACATTAGATCACGATGATCATGTTTGTACAAACACTCACAATTCTATAATTAATGGCTATGAAAAATTCAACATAGTATCCCAGAAATTATTTTATTTTCTGTATATCTACACTCATTGCCAGTTTCTGTCATTTTATCTTCATTATTTTCCTAAGCGTTATCTTTGTTTGGATGTTCTGCACGCAACCTCACAAGCCACTCACATGGGCAGCACCATGCCTCTGTTCGAGGACTGATCCCAGGAAACCTCCCCCTGTTCTCAGAATGTCAATCTCATCTTTTTCCTCCCCGTTACGCACTTAAGGACTTGTGTGGAGACTCTGTGTCCATGGCGCTAAATCTTATCCCTTCTTTAACACAAACTATTAGTACCCACGACAGGCGTGTGCAGCATACAGTTCACTAATGACAGTTTGTCCGCTGGTATCGCTGTACTAATGTAGTCAGGCCTATGACTTCCTGTTTATGCATTTTTTTTTGTGTTGCTCAACTTTATTGAATTTATGCTCCGTAAAAAGATTCCCCATTGTATAACCGGTCTGACCTACTTTGCCAAGTCTGAAGCTGAATATGTTTGCAGTAAAATGTGTTACGCATCCAGTTATGATAGCTGTGTAAAACACAGTTTGTAAAGGCCGGCCACTTGCATGATCATGCATCATGTTAGCATCTTTATGCCAAGTGAGAGTATGCGCGAGTTTGTTTGATAGAGAATGTTATTTTTAATGTGCATGCACAGTATATCTAAATGTGCGCGCTCATGACCTGCAGTTCACATCCAAAATCCACAATAACAAACATAGCTCAGCTCTGCAGGAGACAGTTCATAATGTTTCCCAGGCTCACCCTTCATCCACCCAGCCTAATTTATGTTTCTGCCCTCCATTTTCTTTGCATTGCACTGTCATAATGTCAGTGTAAGAAGCCTGACTGTAAATTACAGGCTCAGACACTTTTACTATCCTCACCTCATAATACATCATTCCATGTAAACCCTATTATAGACAAATCCCACAGTGCCCACGTGTTCATAGCTCCGTGTTGCACATCTCTCAGTCTCAGCTCTCCGTCTCTCGCTCTCATTCTGGGTGCTCCAGAGGGGCCACGGGGGCATCACTTTCTCAGGGCCCACTGCTGAACTGGCACTGGCATGCCTGCTAGAGTCCAGCTGGGTCTGAGATGGATGGCAGAAAAGGCTGTATTGACTGAAGTGTGGGAACAGGGGCTGCATGTGCTTCACTAAAATCTGTGACTGACATGGTGCAATGACATCATGGTCAGACCCTATCAGCAGTCTAGATGTTTGAGAAAAGAGAGTTTTTTCAAAATTTAAATACTATAAAAAAGGAAACACTGTGGTGTTGGGTGATCTTTTCTCTCTTTCTCAGCACTTACTAGAGGTCTGTGGTGTGTTTTATACCAGTATATAACACTAGAGGGCAGTATTCATTACTTGCTGTGTCTGTTTTAGTACATCAGTTTTAGTAGGCTACATCACTGGAACCATATGAAATAAAATGTTATTTTGAAGAAATGTTAATTTTAAGACAACAATCATTTTCAAAAACAATTCAAAAAAGTTATTTTTTTAAGGAATCAAATTTGAATTGATGAATATATCTACTATGAATCGTTACTGCGGATTAATTTAAAATATGTGCATAATATGTAACGTTACATTTGCGGAGACCCCCTACACTAGCTACTAAATAGTACCTATAGGCTACTTCGTGTTTATATAGATCTTAGTTGAGACAAGAGGGGCATTCTGTTAGATTAGGCCTATAACATTTCCTGCACAGAATGATTTGTTATTATTTTTTATTTTACACAGTGCAGCTGTCGCCCTTTGACACTTTTTTAATTATTAATACACATCTGTATACAGATCGCAAACGCATCCTGGTTTTACAATGTAAACAGCTGCCATTTGCGAAAAAAAAATGTGTAAGTTAGGCCTATAATAAAACACTGCAGTGTTCTTGACTGCCTTATTGGATTGTGACGCCCGAAAGATGTGACTGAAAGTGAAGTTGCTGTACGCGTGCTATCGCAATAAAACAATGTCAGCCTATTGAATATGCAGTACCTCTTACGTCCAATGATTCAATAGCCTATATGACACTAGTTTACAAACACAACTACAATGTGTTCTGTACTCAACAATGTAAAACATTTTGTAACCGCGTCGCCTGTCAGAGCGTGTTTGAGTCTAAACAAATGACTGGTAGATTGTGGGTTAACGCCGGGCCGAGTGTTCCAGACGGGGCGGGGCCATTGGCAGCGACGGATTTGATTGGCTGCCAGTCACAATGCCATGGACTCGGGGTGAGTTCAGTTTACGTGACGCACAAGTAGAGGCGTGCCATTGGCGAAATCAGCTGTAGAAACAATAACACACCAGCGAACGCCCCGAAATGAGAGCTTACCTATAAATGTCAGTAATTTCAGGAGAAAGAGGCATCTTTAAGAGAGTGAGGATAGATGTAGCACACTTCATAGTTTAGGTTCTCCACTGCATTCTGCAAACTTGTTTCAGGGGATCTCTTTCAGCTCAGCAGAGAAAGCAAGTGTGAAGATGCTGCCTTTGTGTCAGCCGTGACACCCAGCGAGTTGTACACAAACAGTCGAGAGTTTTTCAGAGACTACTCGGTCATTTAAAGGTTTGATTTGATCTCCTGCACCCGGTTTAACGGGAGCCGGGAGGGAACCACGCGCGGACTGGCATGTGGGTCAATTCTGGAAGCGTCGGAAGGTAAGGTGAAGAAATTTCACTTGGTTTCACCTCGCGACAATCATGCAGCATTTATTTGCGGATTCTTAGTTACTGTTGCATTATTTCACTGAGACCTGCATCAAAACTGACTAGTAAAAACACACAAACCACCGCCCATCCTTGATGTTGGAAACGTAGCCTATGGCAAGCCGTTTTAACATCAATTCGAATAACTAGATACTAATACTCATTCATTCATATACTGGTAACCTGCATATTTAGTACTGACTATTATCTTTTGAGTTAGGTAGCCTTCAGTACTCATGCATTACAATTTTTGTAGGGCTACTAACTCTCACACATTCAGCGTGAGAGGCCTAGTCTCAAATGGCACCTTAAACACTTGCGGCCTTGCTATGAGTCCGCATTTTTGTAACGTAACAGCGCTTTTCCTGTCGGGAAGAAGTCTGCGCATCGAGGGTGCATATCGACCGCAAAAGAGGTGCTCGTGAGCACACTTTTGAGACCTAAAATGACAATATATGCACGTGACGTCACCGTCAGCTGGAGTGACTGCGGTTACGCCCCACTGAGTGGTAAACGGACACCATGGACATCCCTGTGCCCCCCTCCTGACCAAGGAAGACAAACTTGATAATAGCATGTAATTTTCTCACTAAACCACTGCCACCCGCTGCTGCTTTTGCTACTGATTTCTTAAAGAGGGAAAAGCTGCCTAACACTGCTGGTCTAGCATCTGTAATCCTCTGTAAGAATTCCTAATAATAGTATATTATTAGTGAAAAGGAGTTGGCAAAATATCCTATGTGTATCTGTATTTGCACTCGTCAAATGATTCAATTTCCAACGTGTTTTAGCATTGGTGAGTAATGTGGCCAATCACAGGCATGTTTGTTGATTTCTACAACGCAATTGGCCAATCACAGGTGTTGAAGTGAGAATCCACTCACTGCTTGAGTTTTTGTCCAGTGCTGAGTTCTGCATGTGCGCTAATCCTCTCTAAGGCCCTGTCCCAAATGGCACCCTAAACCCTCCCGGTCTTCCTCTGAGTCCGCACTTTCACAACGTAATGCCGCTTTGACTGCCGGGAAGAAGTTCGCTGCGTAGCTTGCACCAGTGCGGGCTCGGCAGAAGTGCGCATCGAGGGTGCATATCGACCTCAAAGGGGGCGCTCACGAGCACCCTTCTGAGACCTAAAATGACAAATGGGACACCCTGCAGTCTCGTGGACTTAACGGACACGCGCACACGGCAGCCATTGTAAGTCCACAAGACCGAAAGTGCACATGAAGTGTGCCATTTGGGACAGGGCCTAAGTGTGGATATTATGTAAATGAGAGATTCATTGTGTCGTCAGCTTCACTGATTAATGTAACGGAACTTTGTGAGATCACGTTAATTGAATGAGTGATAGCTTTCAGTGATTATAAAGGGAGCGCTCTTTGCGCGCTGTGTAGGTGATATAGGCCTATAATATATTCAGAATTTGAATAAAACTTTTTTTTTTTACATTCTTGACAAGCGGCCACATACCCGCTTCAATACATAGGCCCATCCGCACTCTTTGCTCTTTGCGCGCTGTCTAGGTGATATAGGCCTATAATATATTCAGAATTTGAATAAAACTTTTTTTTTTTACATTCTTGACAAGCGGCCACATACCCGCTTCAATACATAGGCCCATCCGCACTCTTTGCTCTTTGCGCGCTGTCTAGGTGATATAGGCCTATAATATATTCAGAATTTGAATAAAACTTTTTTTTTTTACATTCTTGACAAGCGGCCACATACCCGCTTCAATACATAGGCCCATCCGCACTCTTTGCTCTTTGCGCGCTGTCTAGGTGATATAGGCCTATAATATATTCAGAATTTGAATAAAACTTTTTTTTTTACATTCTTGACAAGCGGCCACATACCCGCTTCAATACATAGGCCCATCCGCATATAAATGTGGGATTCACTCTCGAAATTGTGATGACTGACCTGACAGTGATAAATATTTATGTATCGAAATCAGACTCGTATGTCAGGAAAACACGATTCATGGCTGCATGTCAGTATCCATGGATCACTGGATCTTTGGTAAGTTGTAAGGAACACTATATTGACTCTATATTGAGTTTAAACTGATAATCATTTGTTTTATTCGCGTTTTCCCCTATATGGGCATATTTTCAGGCGGGAAATTGACACCGACGCATACCCTCTATTGGGACAACCTATAGACCGGTCTAATGCGCATACGGCAGCCATTGTAAGTCCACAAGACCTTTTACATTTCCGGGTTTCTCAGCAGCGGAAGTCATCATAGTTGGGTAAAATTCTATAGCGGTGAATGAGAGACTACATTATATATATATATATATATATATATATATATATATATATATATATATATATATATATATATATATATATATATATATATATATATATATATATATATATATATATATATATATATATATACACAGTGAGGAAAATAAGTATTTGAACACCCTGCTATTTTGCAAGTTCTCCCATTTAGAAATCAAGGAGGGGTCTGAAATTGTCATCATAGGTGCATGTCCACTCTGAGAGACATAATCTAAAAAAAAAAAAATCCAGAAATCACAATGTATGATTTTTTAACTATTTATTTGTATGATACAGCTGCAAATAAGTATTTGAACACCTGTCTATCAGCTATAATTCTGACCCTCAAAGACCTGTTAGTCTGCCTTTAAAATGTCCACCTCCACTACATTTTTTATTATCCTAAATTAGATGCACCTGTTTGAGGTCGTTAGCTGCATAAAGACACCTGTCCACCCCATACAATCAGTAAGAATCCAACTACTAACATGGCCAAGACCAAAGAGCTGTCCAAAGACACTAGAGACAAAATTTTACACCTCCACAAGGCTGGAAAGGGCTACGGGAAAATTGCCAAGCAGCTTGGTGAAAAAAGGTCCACTGTTGGAGCAATCATTAGAAAATGGAAGAAGCTAAACATGACTGTCAATCTCCCTCGGACTGGGGCTCCATGCAAGATCTCACCTCGTAGGGTCTCAATGATCCTAAGAAAGGGGAGAAATCTGCCCAGAACTACATGGGAGGAGCTGGTCAATGACCTGAAAAGAGCTGGGACCACCGTTTCCAAGGTTACTGTTGGTAATACACTAAGACGTCATGGTTTGAAATCATGCATGGCACGGAAGGTTCCCCTGCTTAAACCAGCACATGTCCAGGCCCGTCTTAAGTTTGCCAATGACCATTTGGATGATCCAGAGGAGTCATGGGAGAAAGTCATGTGGTCAGATGAGACCAAAATAGAACGTTTTGGTCATAATTTCACTAAACGTTTTTGGAGGAAGAAGAATGATGAGTACCATCCCAAGCACACCATCCCTACTGTGAAGCATGGGGGTGGTAGCATCATGCTTTTGGGGTGTTTTTCTGCACATGGGACAGGGCGACTACACTGTATTAAGGAGAGGATGACCAGGGCCATGTATTGCAAGATTTTGGGGAACAACCTCCTTCCCTCAGTTAGAGCATTGAAGATGGGTCGAGGCTGGGTCTTCCAACATGACAATGTTCCGAAGCACACAGCCAGGATAACCAAGGAGTGGCTCTGTAAGAAGCATATCAAGATTCTGGCGTGGCTTAGCCAGTCTCCAGACCTAAACCCAATAGAGAATATTTGGAGGGAGCTCAAACTCCGTGTTTCTCAGCGACAGGCCAGAAACCTGACTGAGCTAGAGAAGATCTGCATGGAGGAGTGGGCCAAAATCCCTCCTGCAGTGTGTGCAAACAACTGTAATTGCAAACAAAGGATACTGTACAGGGCTCCAGACTAACTTTTTTCACTAGGAGCACAGTGGCCCCCAACTGAAAATTTTAGGGGCACAACCAGAAATTTTAGGGGCGCACACCGTAAATCAACATGCTAACCAAATCTACTAATTTCCACTGTATTACTAATAGTGATCTGTATCGTTAAGGTTTTAATGGTATTATTACTCTTACCGATACTGCTTATCGATCCGGTACTTTAACAGTATTCTTACCGGTTCTTTTTATTATACTTTATTTAATTTTTTTTATATATATCTAAAAAAAAACATAATTAAGAACATAATTAACATGGCTTTATAATCTGAAAAGTAAAATATCTATAGCAAAAGAAACCGCAAAGTTTGAACAAAATATAAAACATCTATTTGTAAATGGACCAGTGTGCAGGCATTCGGAGGGTCTGCTAACATTAATATTACAGTAAAGAACAAACCTGCAAAGAAATCTAATAAAGTAATGAAATGTAAAATAACACTGCATAGTTTTCACTGTATAAATTGATAGATTAATGCTTATAAAAGCTAAAGTTATTAATTCAAGAGATGTGAATATTTTCTATTTGCCTTTTGTTCGATTCGAATTAATGGCTCAATCGTCAGCAGGTTTATTAGACGCTGCCCCTTTAAGACCGATCGAATGTAGAACTAATAATATCATATTCTCCTATTTCTCCAAACTATTTACGCCCATTTAAAATATAAACTGTTAAAATAACTACTCTCCAATCCGGCTATTTGTTGTTTATTTGATGGTTTAGACGCGCACACACACATAAGCCGCCTTGAAGTTGGAAACAGCGTCTCTTGCGCGGATTATTGTGCATTTAATAGCTCTTTATTATCAAACACATCCCGCAGTTTGGCAACAGTAGAGACTGCAGTTTACAACAATCACTGAATCTGACGTTTAGTTTAGGTTTAAGGAGAAATGACAGCGCAAGGCTGTGAAGGGAAGGATGAGCTCGACGAACACGGCTTTAGGAATAGTTTTCCCTCATAGGGCTGTCACGATTATGAAATTTGGCTGACGATTAATTGTCCAATAAATAATTGCGATTATGACGATTAATTGTCTGTTTTAGGGCTTTGGCGATTAATTGCCTGTTTTAGGGCTTTGTCGATTAATTGTCATACAAATTGTTGTGATTATTTAATTGAATCCCTTGTAAGTTGTCACTTGCAATAACACATTAATACACTTAAAGCCTTTAAATATTAAAGTAATTTAATCAATGAAAAATATGTATCTTTCAGAAATGTGTACATTTAAAGAAACAATGTAAATGTATATGAAAGTATAAATAATAGAAACAATCACCATAAATTTACCATAACACATAAAGGACTGTCAATATCTCATTCCAAACTAAAGTAAAATATAAATATATTTTACAACTTTGAAAATTCTGTAAATAACAGAAACAATGAATCACAAATATAAACTATGACCATAACAGAACAGGCCATAAAAATCAAATTATGAAATAAAAACAATCATGCTCCTTAATGGCTTGATAGATTACGGGAAAGAAACACTAGCATGTTGACTTTTTCTGGCTTAAGACAGCATCTAACTGGGGTGACAATGTTGCCAGCTGTACTGAACATTCTTTCAGAAGCAGTACTTGTTGCACATATGCACATGTAGGCTACTTTCTCGCCAACTTGGAAATTAAAGGAAACCTATGTATGACACGCCAATTCGCTATGCCATTTTGGAGTGCTATCAAGACGCATAATCGCTTTTTAACGTGTTTATCAACGCCGTTTCATTCTATCCCCCTACACTGCCCCTACCCATCACACACACACACACACACACACACTTAAACCTAAGCCCCTAAACCTACCCATCACAAGAAACATTCTGCACTTTTACATTTTCAAAAAAAAAACATAATTTAGTATGTTTATAAATCCATTTACATTCACGCGGAATCACACGGCGTAGACATACACGCGGAGATGATGGTTCGTTTCGGCGTACACATACAAGCGGAATCACACTGCGTAGACATACACGTGGAGATTATGGTTTGTTTCGGCGTACACATACACGCGGAATCACACAGCGTAGACATACACGCGGAGATTATGGTTTGTTTCGGCGTACACATACACGCGGAATCACACGGCGTAGACATACACGCGGATAGCTCAAAATGCGTACAGATAACACGCCATTTGGCTTTAGAAAGTTAAGCAAAGCCATGATGTCATGTTGATTGGCGTTGTCGTTTTCGGCTTTGAAACTAAATCCATCTTTGTTGAATAACTGGGCTGCTCTAACTCAGGATGGAGAAATCAACAGGGCAATATAATTTGAACGTAATGCTCAGCGTAATGAATTCAGAGGGAGACCGGTAGAAGTAGAGTGCTGCAGGTACGTCGTTCATGAACGAATGATTCTTAATATGACTCGGGACTACCGAGTTGTCTCAGAGAGTGATCCGTTCATTTTGTTGGCCGCGCGTGTGCGCAAAATCCCATAGGTTCTGTACATGAAACAGAAAATGTTAGTTCATCCCTCGAGTTCGGGTTGAGTCTTTCGTTCTTCCTGTCAGTCCTATAGTAGACTATGCTGTCAGAACCGGAAAGAGAAATTATTAGTTCATCTTTCGAGGTTCGCATTCCGCGGGGTCCGAGTCTTTCGTTCTTCCTGTTATGCTGAAATGACTCAAATTTTTTTTTTTTTTTCATTTTGCTGAACGAGATTCAAAGATCCGAGTCTGTAAAATGATCCGAACTTCCCGCTACTAACTACAGGGCCCCCTTGTGTCTTCTAATAGTGGGCAATAATAACGATCACCTGTAATGACCGCGATTAGACCAATTAATCGCGATCAAACGATTATTTTTTATAATCGTGACAGGTCTATTCCCTCATTCCATCTTTTTATAATTCTCGAAAATAAAATTTGATTAATATCACAGCACATCCCTAAAGTTTAAGCAGACAACTTCTGTTTAGTTCTTGGGCCATCGTCACTCACCCTTTAAAGCTGACTGTGGTGTTGTGTTCGCTGTAGCTCCACGTGAGAGAGCTCGTTCGCTTTCTCTCTCTCTTTCTCTCTCTCTCTCTTTCTCTCCTCTCTCTCTCTCTCTCTCTTCTCTCTCTCTCTCTCTCTCTCTCTCTCTCTCTCTCTCCTCTCCTCTCTCTCTCTCTCTCTCTCTCTCTCTCTCTCTCTCTCTCTCTCTCTCTCTCTCTCTCTCTCTCTCTCTCTCTCTCTCTCTCTCTCTCTCTCTCTCTCTCTCTCTCTCTCTCTCTCTTCTGGATTGCGAAGAAATGGTTTAATATTCTCTCATATAGAAACGGCTGGCAAAGATAGAATTTGCCAGACATAACGTCTATCAATTATAATTAGTAAGTGTATTTTCTTAATTTCTCCAGTACCGACAGCAGGCAAATTTACTGGTCGCACATGTGCGACTGGATGTAAAATTCAGTCGCACACTCTCAAATTTTAGTCGCAAAATGCGACCATTTGGTCGCACTCTGGAGCCCTGCTGTACCAAATATTAACATTGATTTTCTCAGGTGTTCAAATACAAATATACAAATGTATCATACAAATAAATAGTAAAAAAAATCATACATTGTGATTTCTGGATTTTTTTTATTTGTATGTCTCTCACAGTGGACATGCACCTACGATGACAATTTCAGACCCCTCCATGATTTCTAAGTGGGAGAACTTGCAAAATAGCAGGGTGTTTAAATACTTATTTTCCTCACTGTATATATATATATATATATATATATATATATACAGTGTATATATATATATATATACTATATATATATATATATATATATATATATATATATATATATATATATATATATATATATATATATATATATATATATATATATATATATGTTCCCATTTGCTCAGATAGCAAAAGAAAAAATCCAGAATAGTGTTTTCACAACTTTCAAAAAGAGGAGAAAAACAGAGAGAGATTGATAACAGCAGTCAAGAGAGAGAGTAAATTTTACTTCCACAGCCACTGTATTAAAAACACCCTCACAGCAGTGTTTAGTTTAAAAAAAAATTATGCAAAGATAATATAATACAAAGTATAGCGGTCCTCACAGTCTGTGAAAAGGCTCCAGTCCATTGACATTACACATCCATTTTCTCACTCTGTGTAAAACAGCGAAGCAAAGAGGACACTGACACCAACAAACAAGACTGAGCAAGTTGTTGATATGAAACAAAATCTCATCTTTAAAATTCCGTCGACTTTATTATGAAATTTAAACAATAACTTTTGACACTCTGTCATGTGATGTGACAGATCAGCGTGAACTGATAATCTCTTCCTCTTTACTATACTATAGTTAATAGTAAATAAACATGAATGAACATTAGAAGGTATGTTGAAAGATGCAATGCAACTTACCAAATGTGGCTCAAGTAATCGATTAATCAGTGTCTCAACTGTGGAAAGAGGTCAATAAAACAGCTGGACAACAATGTGTCATGTAATGTTACATTTATCTCTGGAAAGCCATTTAATGACCATAGCATGTTAGTTATCTTGAAAATGAACTATAGAGAGGAATATTTTACTAAATATATACACTATATTATATTTTTACTCATATCATTCAAAATATTGACATTATTAGCCATAAAAACACATTGTATTAATTTGAGTTGTTCATTTTAACCTTTAATAATAATACCAGCTGAGAGAGCTCAATCGTTTATGAATCAAGATCAGAATAAAATCTTAAGCTTATTAATTGAAATCGTGAAATTTGGGTCAAGGAAATATGTGTGAAGCACTGATATGTGCCTACCAGTCATACATTGTAACATGTTGTCACTAAACATAATGAAATTCTGTTTAGTTACCAAATGTTTTGACAATCACAATAAAATGTGATGCAAGTTTTTTTTTCTTCGCAACTTTAATTAAATAGCTACTTTATAGTTCAGTGAAAACTCTTACACCGTGACTACATGGGATGCACCACACCAGCTTGAGGCTGTCTACACTGGACACAACAAAGTGAGCATTGCAAATCCATTTGTCCTTGATGTCAGAAGTGGCACAAGCGCTTTGGGTACGTCTGAAATACAACAGGGCATGCGTTTACTGCTGGGGATTTGTCATCATTTGTCAATATTGACAGTGACTAGTAGTACTAATTGAATATATACTTGTTACTGCTGATATAATTATTAATATAAAATGAATAAGTACTACTATATAATGAATAGTTACTAATAAAATTGAAAAATATTTTAGTTTCTACTCAATTAAGTACTTGTAGCATAACAATAGTTCGTCTTAAAGAATAAATGGCTTGCCATAGGAAGCGTGTCTTTGTATCACGTTGCGGCTGCTGAAACCTATCACTTTTTCGCTTTGGTCAGTCGGTTGCTATGCATCATCTCAGTCTTCATACATAGTACCGTGTTTTATTTGTGTATTCATTTTCCACAGCACACTCTGATTCAGTGGCGAGCATGGGCTTGGCTCACAGTTTCTTGCATCTTTTTCTCTCTCTTTGTTATATTAACTCACATTTCATTCACTGGCGTTCTGTTTCATCTTAAAGCGAGAAATCCTCTTACTGAGAGAACTCACTACTGGTTTATATTTCTCAATGAAGCACATTGCTGAATGGGTGCTGAATTAAGGCTTCTAACAAGTATGAATGGGGATTTGTTGATGGCCGCCCCTACATATTTCACACAATACTTTTACACCTGATCTGAGGAAAATATCTTGAGCATTTGAATTCTCTGAAATTCCGCCGTGATGCTTGTTTTTTGTTTGTGGCTTTATATGAGCCAAGTTCTCCCGCTAATGCTATTGTGAGATCTTACTGACTCTTTGTCCATTATAATCCAGGGACAAAGTGAAGCGTTTTAGTCTTTTGCTGATTCAGTAATAATTATTTTATGATGTGACAAACATTACTTGTCAGCAATCAACTGCTGCTACACACTCATCACAAACTGCAGTTAACATCATGCTCTGTCACGCTGTTCAGAAATAGATAACACTAGTGTGGTGTGCTTTTGCTTTTTGTATGCTCACCTTATCTGACAATATTTGATCAGAATGACAAGTGCTGATTATCATAAAACTAATACAGATGTTGTGCGATCATCCATAGTAAAATGCCCTCAGATAAGCCACCCCTATCAGCGCTATTTGAATACATTTCGCTTTAGCTGATCCATTGAGAGCTGAAGTCTGGGGACTCTGCCTTTACTTTTTTCCATGGGCTGACTTTAATGAGTCTCTCATTGCTGAGTTTGCTCTCAAGGGTAAAGGTACAGTTGTATTTATAGTGCACATGACAGCTTAGGTCCATAGGACTCATGACGCTGTAGTCCATGTGGGCCACTGTGCTAAATAGTTAAACTCTTGTTGAAGACTTAATTGGTGGGTCATTCTGTTATGTATCAGCTTTACTTGTGCACATCTCACTGTAATTACTATTGTTGTTCTTGCTGATGTGAACTTGTTTGAGTATAGCATGGAGGATATGAGTGTCAGTCCGCTGCAGTTGCGATCATTTTAAGGATCATCGGAAAATACCCTCCAAAAAGTATTTGGACACTTTTGGGCATTTAAGTCGCCCTTAGATAAGAAAATATTATATAACTAAATATCAATAACATACCATGTGGCATGTGCGAACAACTTATGCTAGTTCTTTCTCAGAACTATCTTCTCTTTTATGATTTCTAAAGTAGAATCAGGAAATGTTGTAATTACGAGTTCTGAGCACATTAATGACTGAACAAAGTTGAAAGGGATGTATCGATTTGGCATTTTGCATATATGCCAGAATCGGAGGCATGAATTTCCCAGGTGCACCTGAAGGCAGCAATGCATGATCTGCTAAAGTTTGACACCCAGAACATATCTAAATACATTTGGTCTTAATTTAGACTTGTACTCTATTCTTTCAATTGAAGCCTAACAGACTTGTTTTGTCCAATGTTTTTCTTGAAAATGTTGTATGTGCTATAGTTCCTTTAAAATCGGTTATCGATTATTACAATTGGTTATTTTTTGTTATAAAATGCAAAGACATTCATACATTAAAGAGGACTTCACTTAGAGGTTCAGTGTGTAAATTTTAGCGGCATCTAGTGGTGAGGTTGTGAATTGCAACCGTCCACCGCTCACCCCTCCATTTCGAAGCACATAGAGAAGCTACGGTGGCCGACTCAGGACAAAGATGCTGTCGTCTGAGAGAGCAGAGAGTAGCTAGCGCTCTGTAGAGCAGTCTGTCCGTTTAGGGCTACTGTAGAAACATGTCATGCAGCGCATAATGGTGATTTCACTGTAAGGGGGCACGTGGTGTAGATAGAAATGGCTCATTCTAAGGTAATAAAAACATAACAGTTCATTATGTACACCACTGAAAACATAGTTATGTATATTACATTGCATTTCTGTCAATAGATACTAAATATTACATAATGCGCCTTTAAGCATCCAGACATTTTTTTGGCTACTGCATGAATTAAATAAAATGTCCCTGACGCTATCACACTGACAGTAGATCTCAGTATTTCACTGTTTCAGTGGTTAATTCCTCCATTGCTCCCCAGATTGATGGCATTAAGGGGAAAGATCTAACTCATGCTCTGATCTTGAGGACTCAGCACTCTGAACGACTTTGTGGCCCAGCTATAAAATGGCATTGATCCACTGAGACATTGACTCCTTGCAGTACAAATGCATGTGGTGGAAGACACTCCAACACTGCAGTGGTGCAGTTTGCTCAATGTTTGCTATTTTGAAGCATTCCGGTATTTGGAAGCGCTGTCAAATCTGGCGTGCAGCAAAATTCTTCTCCACTTTAACCTGTTTACTGGCAAGCAGGAGACCACTGTGTTACATAAGTCGTCCACGCTCATGGCATAGCCTTTGCATGTCTTTCCTCTATAAACACTTAAAATTTGCCTATAAACACACATGCAGACACGCTCAGGGCGAAAAACTTGGCATGATGCATTGACGGAAACTACAGAAATTAGGTCACTATGACAGGCAGGGGTTAAGCCAGTGTATGTGTTGATATGATTAGGGTTGATTTAGTTTTGTATATTTGGATTTTATTTTTATAAAAAAGGGAAGGTCTGGTTTCAGTTCATAGGACGGGGTTGCAGGTGCTCTCTAAGAGCTAGGCTTAATCATGGATTCTGGTTATGTGACGGCAGAGAGAGCAGCCTTTGCCACTGGAGCTGTTATGCAACACACATAGTGCAGGAGGGGTGAGCAAGTTTCCGCTGCCCAGCTGTCTAGAAAGGCAGCTGTACAGAGAGCGAAAGGACAGTCAAACTTACAGAAGAACACTCTTGTTTGAGATCTATCTCATGAGGAGATCCTGAAAATGTTTAAATTTAAATCCATAATTAAATGTAAGTTAATATGTGGAGAAAGAAAGCTTGAGAGTGCTGTACTAAGTCATTATAGCCTTCCAAAACAGTTAATTGTTCATTAACTGCCATATTTGCTTGTGGGTTGTAGTTGGTCCACATTCTGTGATCTTCTTCTCTCTACCTATGTACATATTCAGACACACACACACACACACACACACACACACACACACACACACACACACACACACACACACACACACACACACACACACACACACACACACACACACTGTGGCTGGCAGGACTGAATACAAGCAGACGAACTGTTGTGTGGGCCGTATACAGTGTTTGTGAATGGAGTGGGCGTCTGCCACGCGTCTCATCTCTCTCTTTCTTTCTCTCACGCTCATTCTCAGACCTCGCCTCCCACTGTTTCTATCACTGCCTGTCACTAAAACAAGTGCTTGTGTGGCACACTGCTCGTCTCATTCCCCATGACAAAACACTGACTCACGCAACTGACTCTGCTAAAAGCTTCATGAGACATCCATGTCTCTGGTATCATTGCTTTTATTATACACATTTGTTTGTTGTGTTTGTGTGTAACAAAACGAAACTGTACTCAGTTTGTAGACATTCTGACCAAGTGTTCAGGGATAGACAAAAACACAACATTATAAATTCTGTTATCATTTAATCACCCATATGTTGATTCAATTCTGTAAAAAATGGTTTCTTCTATGGATCTATGACAAAAAACACCATAAACCTAATTGACACAAGTTGTGCAGGTGAGGATATCTCAAATCTTCTGAAGCCATACAGTAGCATAGTGTAGTGTGTGAGAAACAGGCTGAAATGTAAGGTATGTTCACCAATAGTGTTTCTCATTGCCATTTTATAGGAAGGGAAGATTTTCATTGAATAGTGACTTAAATTTGAGATGTTTCTCACAGAAAGCTATCATATATTTAAAAAACATTTATGATCAACGAGGCTGCATTTATTTAATAAAAAATATGGTAAACACAGCCTTATCAGTACTCAAATGCACACATAAAGCTTGCCACAGCGCGCCGGCAAACGTAATGATTATGACTGTGGCGTGAAAAAACAACAACGAGACTGTATAACTATTTTAATATTTTATTGATATTGTTTTCTGTGTTTTCGGCTGCAGAGATGAAGTCGCCGATTCGTCATCTCTGCAGTGGACATGCCTATATGCACGTTTCATATGGATTACATAATATGAGATTATTTGTTTTCCACTTGAATTGGTTGATTTAAAAGTAGACATTTCAATAAATAGGCTATATTTCTCATGTCTGTGAGGCAAGTAGGCCTATACGCTGAGTTTCGGTTAATTTTTGTTACATGCTCAAGTTCACTGAGACCGAGACAGCAGATCAAGCGCATACTGATTGTTTTCATTATGTTACAAAAAGAACAATGTTTTGTTGTCATTGTGAGTTTACAGAAATTAATGTACAATGTAATGTAAATTTTACAGTTTGCATTACTCCTGTATGACCAAAAATGACGGAGTATTTAAAGTTAAATGCAAATGATCACGCCGGCATCTGTATGTCATGAAATAAGTGCGCTCTCCTCACAAACACATGGATATGTGCCTAATAACAGTGCACAATTATCTAGGTTAACGTTGTAAAGTTGCTGTTGGGAGAATGTTTGGATTTCCTGCCGTTAACAATCTGTCCATCACAGCCTGCGTGATTTCGCCGTTTTTTTTTTTCTGCAACTAACAGAATAATAAAATACTGGTCGACCAAGCCTCTTCTAGTCGACTAACGGTTAATCGACTATTAGAGGGCAGCCTTATATAAAAAAATTAAAATTCACCTTTTATATTCCAAAGAAGGAGAGTCATACAGTTTTGGAAAGACACAAGGGTGAGTAAATGAGTACATTTTTTTTGGGGGGGGGATTGAACTATGCCTGAATGTAATTCCCCACATGTATAGGAATTGATAATGTGTAGAGTAAGGCTGTACAATATATCGAAATTATCGAAATATTGCAAATGTACATATCGCGATATGCATATCGCAACGGCACACAATATCTGAATGATTTTACTTCAACATTGTGAAAAGTGTATGTTTTAGGTCGACGCATATAGCAGAGAATAGACTGGGCACACGACTGTTATTTATGTGACGTTAAAAAGAGTTATGAAACGCAATAACTTGCGAAAAACAACTCCTTTCAGTCTCGTGCTGTCTGACACACACACACCGAAACGTGCGCACAAGCCACCTCTCTGAAAGTGTGTGATCCCTTCAGTTGTGTTTCGTGTCTTTTTACACACTCAAACTGTCAAATACACACAGTTATGTCAAAATGTCTGTCTTGATGAGTATTCATGTAAACACAGTCAGTTATGCTTTAAGTGAACGATATCAGTTGGGTAAAGAAACCGAATGCGTTTCAATAGGATCCGTGCATTAGGTCTTAAAGTGACAGCCTGCTAATACAGTAAACCTGCTAATACAGTAAACCAGCTAATACAGTAAATCTGCCGCTGTCTGTCAAACAACAAAAGAACAAGATAAAATCACTTAGTGCTCTTGGCTGAATAACCTTTGTAGCTTTATTATGTATCAGTGTATATTTAATTCATGTGAAGACTACTGTTTTTAGTTCTTATTTTTAATAACAAAGATAAATTAAAATAACAAAAATAATCGTCCACCCCTAGTTCAGGTGTCTTTGTTTACCTGGATGTTCTTGATGTTAAGTTTTAGGTTGGTATATATTACCAAGTCAAGCAAAGTTTTTGGTATTTAAATATTGGCATTACATTTTTTGTTTGTTTACATTGATGTTAAAATTATATTGTCAGATTTGTGACATTAATTTTTGCTAAAACACTGCTGGTTACTTTTAGAAGTTGTAGCGATGCTTTCTTTTCCCAGAAAGAATGTGAAACACATAAATGGTATCACTCTCAGTTTTTAAATAATTAAAAAAATAAAGATTTTACACACCTTAAGCAATATCGTATCGCATATCGAATATCACATTATTTAACAAGGTATTGCATATCGCATTTTTCTTCAATATCGCACAGCCCTAGTGTAGAGAGTTAAATAGTGGAAACATTGTGGTTGATTGTTCAAAGTGCATAAGCTTTGCACTTACATCTCTGTACCCACCGCCCCAGTTTTTGAACACTAAGAAAACATACTCAATTCTTTTCTTTGAAAATGAGGTAAAGAAAGATCTCCCAACTAATATGCAGTCATGCATTATCTTCACCTTAATAGCATCCTCTATAAATGTTGGTGACTCTCACACAGCAGTTATAAAGATGACTGTTAGATAACACAAAGATCTAGTCACATTTACAGCTCGGCTTCATCAGCCCGTTGTGCCACCGTTATGTAACCTGTTAAAGAAGCTTCCTCCAGAGCCCCCTTAACACTGACAACATTTCACAGAGACGTCTCTGAAACCTTCTTCACTGATCCAAAATCTCAAAACTGGCTGTAACATTCCCCTCATGAGGGATTAACTGAGCATCGCTGCTCCAGATAAAACGTCTCTTGACCTATTATGGGCCATTTTGACCCATTACTAATCTCGGTCAGAATTGCCACCTTGCTACTCAGAATGAATTGAATGAATGAGAATCATTTTTAGTTCCCAGTATGTCACTGGAGGCTAGAACTGTGACGTCTTTGCCAGTGGAACAATAAACAGTGGCATATTAATCTTTCATGGGCTCTTTTTATGGAACGTTAGCTGTCTTGGACAGAGGAGCTCAGGACAGCTTGTAATGTATATAGCTGTATCACTTTAGCTGTATCAAAAGAATGCAGTGCTCTTAGTTGGCCAAGAGTGTTGCCTGTGTGTTTATTCAAAGAAATTATTTATTGTTTCCCGGAAAGCTAATTGATTTGTGCAGCTCAGGACACTTTTAGTGCATTTTACCAAGGGTAATTCAAGCCATAGCGGGTGCACTTAAAGCCACAGAGGAGGTACGGTTCCGAAAATCATTTGTATTTAATTTTATATGGTCTCTTTTATCATAGTGGTTTATTAATATTGATTTTTTTTTTACAGCTCTGTGCACTTGCTCAAATTTATGTGACTTCTTGAAGGAAAGCAGTTCAGCTTATTGAAGAAATGTCTGCATTCATTACAAAACAAAAATCTCATTGTTTAAGGGAAAAAAGCGCATCTCACATTGCTTGTTTAGTTTGAGCCTAAAAGAGAACTTGCTAGTTGTCATGGATATTAAGTTACAGGGATATGTGTTGGCACGCAGGTCTCCTAATGATTTGTTTCAGATGCATCCCTTTTTCTTTTTTCTCTGCAGATAGCTGCAATCTTGATATCTAGGAGGTTTAAGTCAATGTTTATGTGATTTGTTTGTGGTAACTCAGTTTGTTTTAGTATCCTGGGAAAAGCGTGAGAATGAATGCTGTCTGGTTTAGCTGTGTTCTCTCATACAGATCAGCATTGCCACTGGGCTTTGACCTTAGTTAGCTTCAGGTGGATTCTTCTAAGACTCCAAAAGAAAGAAAAAAGTTTCTAGATGCACTTGTTCACGTCGACTTTGAAACTCACACACTTTGGAACGCTGTACAGCCAAGTGCAGAACTTTGTTGTTCCTTCCTCTGACAGAAATAGCACCTGACCCATATTTTTGTTCAAACTTTGAACATTGGGTGAATGAGTAGTCAGTATTGATGACATTCATTATTGTGGTAACCACAGTAAATGGACCGAATTATTATCATTTTCTTACTATAGTTTTTGTTTGTTATGTGTAATTTTGTTTGGTTTGTACTTCATTGCAGGCTAAACAAATTGAAATGCATTAGAGACTGAGTTTCTTTTTATACTGTAAAATAAACAGTTTTGTCCTCTTTTTCAACAATACAATAATTTTTAGCAGTACTTAAATTATTTATCTCTATTATGCTGTCTTTCAGGGCCCTCTCCATGGATATAGACACAGATTATGAGCGACCCAATGTGGAGACCATAAAGTGTGTGGTGGTGGGTGATAACGCGGTGGGCAAGACCCGGCTGATCTGTGCCCGTGCCTGCAATGCCACCCTTACTCAGTACCAGCTGCTTGCAACCCACGTGCCAACTGTCTGGGCCATCGACCAATACCGTGTGTGCCAGGAGGTGGGCAGACCTTTGGCATATTTCGTACATGTTGATGAGCATTAAGTGTTGACATAAATACTGTGATATATAACTATACATATATGTCAATGGCAATGGAGTACAGCCTGTTTAACCAGAGTATTTATATACTTTAGTGGTCACACTTTAGATTAGGGACTAATTTTCACTATTAACTATGACTTTTGCCTCAATAAAGTCCTAATTACTTTTTATTAATTAGGTATATAAATGCTAATAAACAGCCAATATCTGAGTATTATGCATGCTAATAACCATTATGCTAATATATATATATATATATATATATATTTTTTTTTTTTTTTTTATTTATGTATTATGTTATTTGTTTATTCATTTAATTTTACTTTTTACATTTAGCTAACTGTAATAATCTTAGCCAGGCAATTGCAAATATGAAATGTGTTCTTAATGGACTTGCCAGCAGAATTTAATGAATATAATGTGTTTGCATTGGTGTATTGGTAAAATTTAACCTTACTGAACAGTTTAAGTGTTTTGTCTAGGTGCTGGAGAGGTCACGGGACGTGGTGGACGAGGTCAGTGTCTCCCTCAGGCTGTGGGACACATTTGGAGATCATCACAAAGACAGACGATTTGCTTATGGCAGGTCAGTTACACAATATGAAGCTGGATTTTAACTCATAGTGCTCAGTGTGTCATGGCATGTGTGTTTACCAATAGGCCATGTCACTGAACCCTTGATACACACACACACAATTCATGTCCCACAATACCGTTGCTCAGATCAATCTTCCGTTTGATTTGTTTTCTTCTGATATCTCTCCACTCTTGGCTGTGGCATGTGTTGCCCTGCCAAGCTTTGGTTAAATTGCCCTAATCCTCCCAGCTGGGAAGGTAATGTGCTGTAAGCCTAGCCAAAGAGCACTGCATGGACGCTCTTATTCTCAGCGCAGTGCAGGGCAGCGGAGGATCAGTGGATCAGCAGTGGTGCTTTGGCTCAGGGCAGTGCAGCAGATCACAGTTGCAGCTGGGCCATGCAGAGAGATGGGTCAGAGAATGAGGGAGATTGACACTGTTCCTAAATGCTTACAGTGTTTACATCTAAGGGTGTCTTCAAACTTGTAGTTCGGTTCTCTTGGTTGTTTTGGTCCGGATCCTGGTTCGCTTAACATTCACACTGTCATTTTTAAGACCAAACCTAAAGATACAACAACAAAAAAAAACTGTTTTTATGACATTGACCCAGATTATTTATGACATTTATATTTTGTGACAGAACATGCAAAAAAATAGCTGTGTGCTGGGCTAAAAGTGTACATATGATGGTATTATTTTTACCAACTGAGAACTCGTGAAGAACTTATAAAATGAGTTATAATTATTATTTACGCACAAACGAAGATCTGCGACAAGGAGACAGCGTTTCCTGCCTAAACCGAACTGTAAGGGCTCCTATGACGCTGTAAGAACTGTAAGAGCTCCTATGACGAGAAAAAACAGGTATTGCGGAGCATTCTGTTATTAAGGTTGCATCTTTTGACATTGTGACCTGTTTTTGGTTTGTTTAGATGTCTTTGATCCATGTTGCATTCATATTTCCATCGAACCACACCAGGGTTTGTTTGGAAGCTGACCGGGAGACTCAACTTTTCAGTGGTCTCGGTCTGCTTGTTTGGTGCGCACCAGGGTTTAGAAGATACACTTATCCAATGAACCGCACTAACGGAGCAATCACACCAGAATTTGTTTGTTTTATTCGAACCAAACCTGCCAAGTGTGGAATACACCCTAAATCACACTTAAAAGCAATATAATTGCATTAAATACAAAATATCAAGCAACAAATATAAATATATTTAGCGGTTGCAGTTTCCCCACATATACTTTTTTCGAAATTTTTATGTTTTTTTTAGTAATTGCTTATTTTCTGAGAAAACAAACTGGGACTGAATCTGTGCCAGCCCAGATCTTTAACCACACACTGTTCAAAAGTTTGGGATTTTGTATTGTTTTGGAAAAAAGTCTCATGTTCACCAAGGCGGTGTTTATTTGACAAAAAACTATTAAAACAGTAATTTTGTGAAATATTATTATAATTTAAAATATCTGTTTTATATTTGAATATATTTTTGAATGTAATTTATTCCTGTGATGGCAAAGCTGAATTTTCAATTATCATTCTAATAAACTGATTTGTTGCTCAAGAAACATTTCTTAATATTATTATTAATGTTGAAAACAGTTTTGCTGCTTAATATATTTGTGGAAACTGTGATCATTTTTTTATATTTCTTTGATAAATAGAAAGTTCAAAAGAACAATTTATTTGATATAGAAATCCATTCGTAAACGTATTTTACTGTCACTTTTGATCAATTTAATGCATACTTGCTAAATAAAACGATTATTCTCTTTTCGAAAAAATCTTACTGACCCCAAACTTTTGAATGGTAATGTACATAGTAGACTAAGGCCCGGTTTCACAGACAGGGCTTCTAAGACTAGGCCAGGACTAGTCCTTAGTTCAGTTAGGGCATTCAAGTAGCTTTTATGAATGTGCCTTAACTGTTGTGCATCTTGAGATAAAACAATGGCACTGACATATTTTAAAATATGTCAGTGCAAGTTGCTTTCAGTTAAAACAGCTCAAACAAGCATTTTAGTCCGGGCCTTTTCTGTGAAACTGGGAGTAAGAGGTCATGACAAGTGAGGTTTTGTTTTGATTATGTAATTCATCCAGCAATTTAATAATGTTATAGTGTTGTGAATGTGTTTTTAGTATTACTTGCGTGACAGACAGAGAGAGAGAGTGGAAGACAAAGAGAAATCTGTGTGAATAAATCCACAGGATGTGTCTGTGAGATCAGACAATCCAGTGTGTACAGAGTACTGAGGCAGATGCAGTCAGCTGATAAAACATTATTAATGGTGGTGCCCTGTTATGGAAACACAGAATCAGGTGACCTTCACCCCAGTGTCTGTTACATACTCACACAGACACATTTAACATTTCTTGAAAATGTTTATCAAAGCATAGCTGAGTCCATTAATTATTTGTGAACATAAACCGACAAAACACATTGTGAAACGCAAGTGAACGGATCCTAACTTATTGAGATGTTTAGGTAGATAAGGGAAAAACCTCTGGAGGAACCGTGACTCAGTGGGGAAGCCCTCCTCCACGGGCTGACACATATTTATACATGCATATCATCATACATAGTTGTTTTTGGACAATACCAGCAACACTTGTGACGTCAAGGGGTCAGAACAAACAAAAAATGGAGCTGAAAAGGCAATGCTGTTTTATTTTGCCAGCGCGTTTTCATCAAGGCCTTCATCAAGGCTAAAAAGTTTTCAGCTGCATCTTTTGTTTGTTTGGAACCCTTGACGTCACAAGTGTTGCTGGTATTGTCCAAAATACCTTTGTTTTCTCTTTCCACTCACCTTGTTGATTGTGGGAAGTGTCACCAGAACAATTACACAACACATATACATATAGACACACACACATACACTATATTGCCAAAAAATTGGGGATGCCTGCCTTTACATGCACATGAACTTTAATGACATCCCATTCTTAATCCATAGGGTTTAATATAGAGTTGGCCCACCTTTTGCAGTTATAACAGCTTCAACTCTTCTGGGAAGGCTTTCCACAATGTTTAGGAGTGTTTTTATAGGAATTATGGTCCATTCTTCTAGAAGCGCATTAGTAAAGTCATGCACTGATATTGGACGAGAAGGCCTGGCTTGCAGTCTCCTCTCTAATTCATCCCAAAGGTGTTCTCTCGGGTTGAGGTCAGGCCAATCAAGTTCCTCCACACCAAACTCACTCATCCATGTCTTCATGGACCTTGCTTTGTGCACTGGTGCGCAGTCATGTTGGAACAGGAAGGGGCCATCCCCAAACTGTTGGGAGAATGAAATTGTCCAAAATATCTTGATATGCTGAAGCATTAAGAGTTCCTTTCACTGGAACTAAGGGGCCAAGCCCAACCCCTGAAAAACAACCCCACACCACAATCCTGCCTCTACCAAACTTTACACTTGGCACAATGCAGTAGGGCGAGTACCATTCTCCTGGCAATCGCCGAACCCTGACTCGTCCTTCAGATTGCCAGACAGAGAAGCGTGATTCTTCACTCCAGAGAACACGTCTCCACTGCTCTAGAGTCCAGTGGCGGCGTGCTTTACACCACTGCATTCAACGCTTTGCATTGCACTTGGTGATGTAAGGCTTGGGTGCAGCTGCTCGGCCATGGAAACCCATTCCATGAAGCTCTACACACTGTTCTTGAGCTAATATGAAGGCCACATGAAGTTTGGAGGTCTGTAGCTATTGACTCTGCAGAAAGTTGGCGACTTTCGCAGAGCATTGACCCCGCTCTGTGATTTTACGTGCCCTAGTGCCTTAGTTGCTGTCGTTCCCAATTGCTTCCACTTTGTTATAATACCCCTAACAGTTGACCGTAGAGTATTTAGTAGTGAGGAAATTTCACGAATGGACTTTTGCACGGGTGGCAATCTATCACGGTACCACACTTGAATTCACTGAGCTCCTGAGAGCATCCCATTCTTTCACAAATGTTTGTAGAAGCGTCTGCATGCCTATAGGTGCTTGATTTTATACACCTGTGGCCATGGAAATGATTGGAACTCCTGAATTCAATTATTTGGAGGAGTGTCCCAATACTTTTGGCAATATAGTGTACATATACATACTATGAATGTATATATACATATTAGTTATTTTGACCAGATCAGTAAATCGATGGTAAAGTTACAGTTACAGTATTACCAACTGATAACATTGTGCTGTGGTACTGCCACAAGTAATATTTTTTGTATTTTGTTTGTTTGTTTTTCTTAGAATATTTAGGCTTATTTGTCTGTTTAGATGTCTGTGATCAAGACCGTTTACAGTGTAGTCAAGCAGACACGCAGTCAGGAGTTTGAACTTAGACATGCTCTACATAGCGCTACAGAACACCACACACACTGATTACATAACACAGTCCTTTATGACCCTCAGCACTCACTTTTACAGCAGTTATTATTCACTGAGAGATGGTGAATGATTGTGGATACATCTGTGGTTTTGTGTCATTCTGTTTTTGTTTTTTATTTGTCTTATCTCTGACCCATTTCCACATATTCTTGCAAACATTCCCATGTTCAAGAACATACACACACACACTAACAGAGACACAGACACTAGGATGTTGACTTTGACCCCTGGAGGCTGTTTTTGCACATATACCTTAGTATGGCTTAAAATGTTGACTAAGTTTAGTAATGAGGCTTAGCCAATCTCGCTCATTCTGTATATGGGCAATCCCATTCCAATGTCAACATTACCATATATTTTCTAAAGGAAGTAAACATGTTATAATCGTCCACTTTGCTAATTGTATGTTTTCAGGGAAATTCCATTGTTTAATCATCACACATGAGGTGTTCGCCAATAATACAACTTTTTTTGAGAAGCCAGATATTGTTTCAAAAAAGTAATACTTCTAGATTTTCACTTTATGTTGTCAATAAGTATTTTCCAGAAAGATTATATCAAAGAAAGAAAATATCTTAGAAATGTTGTCTGAGAAACACTGACTGTCATATTATATCTATAAACATGCACATGAGCACTTTCCAGTGAAAATGCATAACTGTGAGATTCGCTAGACCAAGTTTGTTTACATTACAACAACAATGTGGTGCTGCATTAGTCATTTTTGTATGCTGGTCTCACATGATGAGCTTGTGAGTGCAGCTGTGAAATTTGACATGGTCGGACGACTCGCTATTATTAGACCAGCGTCGGTTATTGAGTCAGACGAGATGCTTTAATGACTTGAGCAACACCTTGCGTGCTCACAGATTCACTGGAAGAACACACATGCATTAATACACACACAATCATTCAATCATTACTCTATTTGGATGCTCGCTCCCTCGCTCACTGTTTCTTTATGAAGCTCACTTGTGCCGCAGGGAAAATGGTCATACCGCGGGTTTCATTTCACAAAAAAAAAAAAAATGATTATGATTAGTGAGCTGGTAATCTTTGGATTTGCATTAATGCAAAAATGCCATTATGAATTATGCCAAAACTATAACACTTGTCAAATCATTCTCTATAATATAATAAATATGAAATAATATAAAAATATGGACATATGGCATTTTGAAAGCAAGGAAAAGCCTTTGTAGCTCACAGTACTTTTGTTTGTTGCATTTTACAGTTTTTATTCCAATAACAGTGATTCACTGTCCCTTTTGAAGCCTCTGTGTAGGACGATTAGTGTCCAGGGTTTGCCAGTTTCCTGCCTATTACATTATTCCTTGGGATGTATTCTCTTAAAATAAACAGATTTCTTTCTCTGTGTGTGTTTAGATCTGATGTGGTGGTGCTGTGCTTCTCTTTGGCCAATCCGAACTCCCTGCGCCATGTCCGCACGATGTGGTTCCCCGAGATTAAGCACTTCTGCCCCCGCACCCCGATCATCCTGGTGGGCTGCCAGTTGGACCTGCGCTATGCTGATCTGGACGCTGTTAACCGGGCTCGCCGGCCTCTGGCCAAGTACGACCACATCCTACAGCATCTTGTTGCACATATTATGTTATTAAACTTCAGCATGACAGGTTTTTCATTCTTTTTTGACATTCCGTTTTGAGAGGATTCTTGTGCATCTTTGTATGTTTGTAGTCAGTTATGCATTTGCACTTGCCTTTGATGGCTTGTAGGGTTAATGTGTAAAAATGTAAAAATGGTCAGAACGATTCTTAAAAAAAAAAGAAAAATTATACTTAATAATTAATTCAGCAAGGACACATTACATTGATTGAAAAAATGGCAGTAAAGACATTTATAATGTTTTCAAAAGATAAACTTTCTGTTCATCCAAAAATGTGTAAAAAATGTTTATCGTGTTTTCCACAAGAATATTAAGCAAAATAACTGTTTTCAACATAATAATGATATAATATTTTAATGGTATTAAGAAGAAATGTTTTGAGCACGAAATCCGCTTATTATAATGATGAATTCTAAAGGATCATGTGACACTGGTGCTATTACAGGAATAAATTACATTTTAAAATGTATTTAATTAGAAAACAGTTATTTTAAATTGTAACATTATTTAACAGTATTACTGTTTTTTTATATCCCCTCCTAGACCCATCAAACCTACAGACATTCTGCCCCCAGAACGAGGCCATGAGGTCGCTAAGGAACTTGGCATTCCATACTACGAAACAAGCATTGTTGCTCAGTTCGGTGTAAAGGACGTGTTTGACAATGCTATCCGTGCTGCACTCATCTCTCGACGCCACCTTCAGTTCTGGAAGTCCCATTTAAAGAAGGTTCAGCGTCCCCTCCTCCAGGCCCCCTTCCTCCCCCCCAGACCACCACGACCTGTGGTGGGCATCCCCGATCCTCCTCCCATGGATGGAGAAGGTCCGGACTCTCTTTTCTGCCAGCTGTTGTGTGCAGATGTCCTGTTTCTCCTCCAGGCCGGTGCCACACGTGTCTTCGCCCACAAAGTGTACCTGGCCACTTCCTGCTCAAAGTTCTATGACCTTTTCACTTTGGACCTTGGAGTGGCAGGGATGGAGAAGGAGGGTGAGGAGAGCTCCGAGGGCAGTGAGGAAGAGGAGCAGACCCGAAGAGGAGCCAAAGAACAGGCTGGCCGTACCAAGAGCCTGGACATTGATAAGGAGGGTGAAGGTGGCACTAGGGGTTCAAATAGGCTGCTCATGTTGCAGCAGGGCTCACTGAGGACTTCACAGAGCGATAACGCTCTGCCTGCCAGGGGCCAGTGCTCTATGGGACCTCTGGGAGCAGGCCGTGCTCTTTTGGGGTGGGGGCGTGGTTTCTTGGGGGTGTACATGGAGATGGTGGATGACCCTGTGACAGGTCGGCCGAGACTCATGACAGTAGTTTCCATGGATGATCTCATTCAGAAAGAGCCTTTCCAGGTAAGAACAACTTAAAGCCAATTCCCACTGCACAGACAGCAACAGACACTTCGTCGGGTTTTGTCAGATCAGTGTGTTACCCCTGTCGGTGTCAATTGGCTCTTGTTTACGCTGCTTGAACATGTTGAGAAGTGTCTGAGAAGTAACATACTGTAATCTGGTGACTATATGCGTTGGTCTGCATCTGTCGGTGCAGTGTGAATCAGCCTTTAGATGACATACAGTAAAATAGCGATGACCTGTGATGTCACTGCCATGTTTCATAGAGATTCTTATAAAACATGCAGTCACATTATCTGTTTTTCTCTTCTCTCTGCTCTTTTAGGCAGTGCTGCAGTACCTTTACACGGGTCACCTGGATGAGAAACGCGGGGACCTCATGCAGGTGGCTACCATCGCTGAGCTTCTAGAGGTCTTCGACCTGCGTATGATGGTGGCCAACGTGCTGAACCGTGAGAGCTTCATGAACCAAGAGATCACCAAAGCCTTCCATGTGCGACGTGCCAACCGCATCAAAGAGTGCCTGAGCAAGGGCACCTTTGCTGGTAGGCAATCTGAAATCTGGGTCAAACATGCATTACATATTTCTCTGTGAGGAAGCATTAATATAGGTCAATAGATAGATAGACAGACAGACAGATATACATCTATCTATTAGGGGTGTAACGGTACACAAAACTGACAGTTCGGTACATACCTCGGTTTTGAAGTCACGTTCGGTACGAGTTCGGTTCAGCAGTTTTACAAAATTACTTTTTATTTATTTTTATTAAACAGTGGTTTACTGAAAAAGAAAAAAAGTGTCTGTCCTTGAATTAATTAAATTATAACTAAACGTTTATTGAAGATATTTCTGTAAATTATATAGGGAGCCCTTACTTGCACATTAATATTAAAGGTTAACAACAGAGCCCAAACTATTAGCCTAAATTCAGTTGTTATTTATTTTTAGGTATAATAATCAACAGTCAAATAACACATTGTATGCAAACATGTAAACTTCACATAAGGCAGTTTTTGCATTAACTTCTAAATCTAATTGTAAAATAGTTTTTTCTCCAATTCGTTGTTGAAATATAATCATTTATAGCCTACACAGTGTCTGTCATTTTCATGACAGGTTTATTTAACATGAAATAATCTATTTTTTAGCATGAAATAATCAAGACATCCCTAACAGCTTAAGTAGAATATAATGAATATATAGGCTAATATAGTGCATATATTTAGTGAAAGAGTTGATTTCTCTAGTGAATAAAATTCTGTGGACACTGAATGACTGCCTGAGGTAAATGTGATGCTAACGTTACATGACATTGTTTAGTTTACAAGCAGTTATATTGACTTTCCGCCGTTGAAACATTGATTGAGCGATTACACCACGTATGATATGTGACAGTAAGTTGTAATGTATCCTCAACACACCTTCAGATGGTCATTCATGTTTATTCTTTAGGAAGAGATGATCGATCGCCTTCACAGATGATCGCGTTTACGAGCGTGCGCGTTGCGCGGCTGCTTTAATTGTAATCAGTGATCAGTCACGCCACATAGAGCGTCAAAACGGCATTTATCGTTTGAATTTCGTGATAAAATTGACTGAATACTTAATATGTTCGTGTGGGAACTCGGATTGAAGTGTGTTCCGCACTTAAAACAAGCCAACTGTTAACTATTAAAGATTACACTCGGAAACCGTTTGGTACAGGCGTGCACTGAACCAAAAGCCCTGTACCGAAACGGTTCAATACGAATACGTGTACCATTACACCCCTACTATCTATCTATCTATCTATCTATCTATCTATCTATCTATCTATCTATCTATCTATCAGGGGCGTTTCCTTTGAGGAGGCAAAAAAGTTTGAAGAGAAAATAATCAATAACAAA
This sequence comes from Gobio gobio, assembly GCF_949357685.1. Lineage (NCBI taxonomy): Eukaryota > Metazoa > Chordata > Actinopteri > Cypriniformes > Gobionidae > Gobio > Gobio gobio. The sequence continues at coordinate 31,391,986 of NC_137100.1, read as the reverse complement.
AATAAATCAAGTCCGCGTCTCTCTTACCTCCCCCGGGTCCGTTGAGTTTTAACAGAGCCCCTAAAGTGTGAAGAGGGTTTGATGGGGGGTAATTGAGAATGAATGGGGGTCACGTGAGCGGAGGCAATGCCTTCTTTGTGCTATGATACCCCTTTTCCACCAGAATGAACCGGGTGCTAGTTCAGAGCCAGTGCTAGTGCCAGTTCATAGTTGGTTCCACTGACAAACTTTCTAAGAACCGGTTTGCCTTTCCACATGCTAGAGCCACAACAGAGCCAGGTCTTACGTCACTATATACGTCTCATCTTTCTCAGCAACGCTAGCGAGACAGCGGGAAACACAAACACACCAGGCTTGTTCGAGATGCATCGGCGCTGTACAAACCGATCCGCGTACGATATCAAAACGCTGCATGAGTGAATCAAAAGCATAAGGAGTCCAATGCTCTCGCTGGACTCGTTGTCAAACGGTGAACGGTCTGCACAGCACCGCTGCATCTCGAATAAGCCTTCCATCAACAATGGCAAACGTTGCGTTACTATTGATGCACATGGCTTTACGATCCTACATCGGCATCAAAATGCGAATTCAACGCATTCATGCTGCTCTTTGTAATTTGTATAGACAGAGATTACAAACGAGCAGCAGCTGTTTGCTCGATTAGCTGCTATTTAAAAAATAGCGGTCAAAAGTTTGTGTTTGTCTTGTTGGTCACGGTAACCCCGACCCCAGCGCCTGACGCAATCGCTTCTTACTTCTAGACCAGCAATGTTTTGGTGCTACTTAAGAACCACTTCTCCTGGTTCGGAGCTGGTGCTTTGGGTGTGGAAAGACAAAGAACCGATTTGAAACTAGGCTCTGGCTCCGAACTAGCACCAGCACTGCCTTGGTGGAAAAGGGGTATGATTGTATATGATTGGTTCTTTCGATAAATCCTGCATATTGTTTTCGTTTGTGTTTCACAATCGCAAATCGGTCTGAATGAACAACATTGTTGTTAATGGGAATAGTCTTCCCATTAATTAAAAAGTAAGTAAACAACTCACCCACTTATACCCCTTTTCCACCAAAGCAGAGCTAGAGCTAGATCGGAGCCAGAGCCTAGTTTCAAATCGGTTCTTTGTGTTTCCACACCCAAAGCCCCAGCTCAGAGCCAGGAAAAGTGGTTCTTAAGTAGCACCAAAACATTGCTGGGATAGATGGCCATGGCATGGCATTTTTCTATTATTTTATAATGTTTCCTGAGGTGTACTTATATTGTTAGTATGATTTTTACATCATAAAATGTCATAATTTAGAAATAAAAGGCATTTTTTCTATACTGCTGTTTGCCCTGTGGCTGAAGGCCCTGTTACAAGAGGCGTGTCTGCTGTGAGACTTCAGTAAAAAGGCCCACTGTTGTGATTGGCTGACATCTTTGCATTTGATATGAGCGGAGGGGGCGTGGTTTAACGAGGTCTACGAGGCACGAGCTGCTGCCAGAGAGACGATGGACCTGAGTTCACTTCACATCAGTTCTCAGCATGTCTGAACTGTTGTAGTTACAGCATATACTTCAGGTTATTAGTCTATTTCTAGTCTGAGGGGCTGTCACTCATGTCAGAAAGTTAGTAACTTTAGTAAATTATGGATCAGCGCTGACTGGAGACGCGAACCGTTTAGAACAATTCAGTCCGATTTGGTGAACTGATTCGGTTTCTATCCACTTGGGGACAATATACAGGCTAAGGGAACTCATATTAATGTTGAAAAACCTCATAAAATGAAAATTTCATGCCATGGGACCTTTAAGATCCGCCATTTTTGAAATAGCAGCTAATGGAGCTAACAGCTGCTGCTCGTTTGTAATCTCCGTCTATACAAATTACGGCGAACTGCATGAATGCGTTGGATTCGCTGTGTTTTTGTTGTGTTTTGATGCCGATGTAGGATCGTAAAGCCATGTGAATCAATAGTAACGCAACGTTTGCTTTTTTGATGGAAGGCTTGTTCGCAGCGGTGCTGTGCAGAGACCGATCGCCGTATGATAACGAGTCCAGCGAGAGCATATGACTCCTTATGCTTTTGATTCACTCATGCGTTTTTTTTTTTATATATCATACGTGGATCGGTCTGCACAGTGCCGATGCGTCTCGAACAAGCCTGGTGTGTGTGTGTTTCCCGCTGCTGCCTCACTAGCGTTGCTAAGAGAGATGAGACGTATACAGTGACGTAAGACATGGCTCTGTTGTGACTCTCAGCATGTGGAAAAGCAAACGGTTCTTAGAAGGCTCCTTAGTCGAACCAACTATGAACTGGGACTAGCTCTGGCTCTGAATTAGCTCTAGCACTGCCTTGGTGGAAAAGGGGTATTAGATATCCACGCTTTGTCACGTCAAAATTAAACCTGAAATGGCCTGAAAACATAGTGAGCAATCAGCTTGGTGAAATGAAAGTTATCTTTGTGTCTGTGACCAGTGTTTTCCGAGCTTTGATGGCTGATGAAAGATAAAATAAGGTCACCATTAAAATGAACAGCTAAACATCTGTTCACAAATAAAACATATTGTTTAAATTGTTACTGCCTTATTTTTTATTTTGGAATAGATGTAAAAATGTTTTAAACTAAATTGATTAGATTTATCCTTGGTTTTAATAAATAGAACATTAATTACATAGTTAATGTTAAGATACAAAAATATAATAGTACTTGGTTTCTTTTTTTTGATGTAATGTTTATTTAACCAGGAAAATGTGACAACATTAAGTGTAACTGGGACATGGATGTACATTTTATATATTTATATATATATATAAAATGTGTATATCTATATATAATGTGTATATATACACACAGTGGAGAAAAAAGTATTTAGTCAGCCTCCAATTGTGCAAGTTCTCCCACTTAAAAAGATGAGAGAGGCCTGTAATTTTCATCATAGGTACACTTCAACTATGAGAGACCGAATGAGAAAAAAAATTCAGAAAATCACATTGTCTGATTTTTAAAGAATTTATTTGCAAATTATGGTGGAAAATAAGTATTTGGTCAATAACAAAAGTTAATCTCAATACCTTGTTATATACCCTTTGTTGGCAATGACAGATGTCAAACGTTTTCTGTAAGTCTCCACAAGGTTTTTATGCACTGTTGCTGGTAGTTTGGCCCATTCCTCCATGCAGATCTCCTTTAGAGCAGTGATGTTTTGGGGCTGTCACTGGGCAACACAGAGTTTCAACTCCCTCCAAAGATTTTCTATATGGGGTTGAGATCTGAAAACTGGCTAGGCCACTCCAGGACCTTGAAATGCTTCTTACGAAGCCACTCCTTCGTTGCCTGGGCGGTGTGTTTGGGATCATTGTCATGCTGAAAGACCCAGCCATGTTTCATCTTCAATGCCCTTGCTGATGGAAGGAGGTTTTCACTCAAAATCTCACGATACATGGCCCCACTAATTCTTTCCTTTACACGGATCAGTCGTCCTGGTCCCTTTGCAGAAAAACAGCCCCAAAGTATGATGTTTCCACCCCCATGCTTCACAGTGCGGTGTTCTTTGGATGCAACTCAGCATTCTTTCTCCTCCAAACACGACAAGTTGAGTTTTTCCCAAAAAGTTATATTTTGGTTTCATCTGACCATATGACATTCTCCCAATCCTCTTCTGTATCATCCAAATGCTCTCTAGCAAACTTCAGACGGCCCGGACATGTACTGGCTTAAGCAGGGGGACACGTCTGGCACTGCAGGATTTGAGTCCCTGGCGGCGTAGTTACTGAGGGTAGCCTTTGTTACTTTGGTCCCAGCTCTCTGCAGGTCATTCACTAGGTCCCCCCGTGTGGTTCTGGGATTTTTGCTCCCCGTTCTTGTGATCATTTTGACCCCACGGGGTGAGATCTTGCGTGGAGCCCCAGATCGAGGGAGATTATCAGTGGTCTTGTATGTCTTCCATTTTCTAATAATTGCTCCCACAGTTGATTTCTTCACACCAAGCTGCTTACCTATTGCAGATTCAGCCTTCCCAGCCTGGTGCAGGTCTACAATTTAGTTTCTGGTGTCCTTTGACAGCTCTTTGGTCTTGGCCATAGTGGGGTTTGGAGTCTGACTGTTTGAGGTTGTGGACAGCTGTCTTTTATACTGATAACGAGTTCAAACAGGTGCCATTAATACAGGTACCGAGTGGAGGACAGAGGAGCCTCTTAAAGAAGAAGTTACAGGTCTGTGAGAACCAGAAATCTTGCTTTTTAGACCAAATACTTATTTTCCACCATAATTTGCAAATAAATTCTTTAAAAATCAGACAATGTGATTTTCTGGATTTTTTTTCTCGTTCTGTCTCTCATATTTGAAGTGTACCTATGATGAAAATTACAGGCCTCTCTCATCTTTTTAAGTGGGAGAACTTGCACAATTGGTGGCTGACTAAATACTTTTTTGCCTCACTGTATGTGTATGTATATGTATGTGTATATATATATATATATATATATAATTAACTGTAAAGGCCCAGATATAGTTCAATATGAAGTCATTTTGAACAAATTGAAGCCAAATCAGTGGAACTCTTCTCTGGTTCATTTCTTCTGTTGAGTCCGTCGAGGTCTTTTAAGCAATCTATTGCATAAAGTGCTATATAAATAAACATGACGTGACTTTACTGGAGTGCTCTCAGCCTTGTGGGTGGTGTTTTATGTTCGCTAACAGTATACCGCTGCTCACGTATTTCGAACTTCTTTTTACCCCTAAGCAAAGAACGAAAAAGAACTTGGCCGTGAGTATATCGGGGCCTTAAGGACTTTGCCTCCTCATTTCAGAACACCACTGCACGACACTCCTATCTATCTATCTATCTATCTATCTATCTATCTATCTATCTATCTATCTATCTATCTATCTATCTATCTATCTATCTATCTATCTATCTATCTATCTATCTATCTATCTATCTATCTATCTATCTATCTATCTATCTATCTATCTATCTATCTATCTATCTATCTATCTATCTATCTATCTATCTATCTATCTATCTATCTATCTATCTATCTATCTATCTATCTATCTATCTATCTATCTATCTATCTATCTATCTATCTATCTATCTATCTATCTATCTATCTATCATCTATCTATCTATCTATCTATCTATCTATCTACTCTGAGAAACTGAATCAAGTCTTTTGGGGTAAAAAAAGAATGAATGAACAGTTCTAATTGATTCTTTTGATTAAGTAACTGTCCTAATCTTTAGGAACTGCTGGTGTTATTGGCTTGCTAATCTCCTTCACCTGTCAGTGTGTCACATTCAAAAGGTTTTCGTAGTGACACCATTGACTTGAGTCTCATGAGTTCTATTTTCAATTCAAGAATCCTGTGGAATTGGAATAGAATAGTTCATCATACTCTAGTCTAGAGCAGTCAATTTGCACAATTCGTCTTTCCTTCATTCAGTCTCTGTGTTTATTTTTGAGGAAATACCCAGTGGAGTGCTTTTAAAATATCCCTTTATTGCTGGCAATGAATATTTGCATATTGTAAACATGTTTGCATTTCTGCTTTGTGGTGTTCTGTGTTGCTTTATCTCCGTTATTGTCATGTCTTGTGTGTTGCATGTTTGTCATGTTTAACCTTTTAATAATTAACCTCAACACTCCTGTACCCTCCACTTCCACCTGTTTATTTCATTGCATCATCTGCAATTGTCATAATCTCATTACCCAACCATGAAGGTGCTTCTCTTATGTTTGAAAACCAGAATGTTTTTCATCTCAATTGTGGCCTGAAGACTGCTTGAACATTCCCTAAGGGTATGGTGAAGTCTAGAAACCGAATCATTAGAGATTTATTTGCTTCCCCCCTCAAAATCAGCATTGAATTTAATTAGGTGCAGTTTTCCCCATCATGCCATCCTGACACCTGCAGCATAATGCTAAGCAACCTGTCCAACATCATCTGCTGTTTAACATAATTAGTGAGCCACAGTGGGCAGTCTCTAAAGGATTTGCTGCGAAAATAAATTTGCACCCTATATGGTCCCAGTCTGTCCCTCCCTTCACTTTTTCTGTCTTCTTATACTTAGCCTTGTCAATCTGTCTATTTATTATCGGTCTGTGTGTCTATCTGTCTTCTCGTCTGTCTCTTTGTGTTCGTCCGTCCACCTGTCTCCCCCTCTGTAGCCTCGACTCTGTGACACACGCCGAGATGTGTGCTCTTTTCCTCCCGGTTTTAGATGTGGTGTTTCGATTAGACGATGGATATCTGCCAGCCCACAAGCCACTGCTCATCTCAAGCTGTGATTGGATGGCAGCCATGTTTCGTGGATCCTTCATGGAGAGCTACATTGAGGAGGTGAGCAGAGATTTTAGTGATTTCATATTCCAGACGTGAGCCGGCGTGATGCGACAAAATCAAATAGAATCCATTTTGGTAACACTTTATTTTAAGGTGACAGTTATACTTATGTACTTACTATTGTAATAACAGTAAATTATGCATAATAACAAGTAACTAACCCTAAACCAAACCCTAACCGTAACTCTATAGTAAGTACCTGTAGTTCATTAATATTACTCTTACTAAGTAAGTAAGTAAGTAAGTACAATGTAACTATGTCACCTTAAAATAAAGTATAAACCATTATAATCAGTGATGCTGTCTACACCAGATGCAACACAACACAACAAATTGATGTCTTGTTTTATTTCTGACATACTCTAAATGCTCATGCAACTTCTGACATGAAGAACACATTTTCAACAGTCACTGTCATATCCGGTGTAGGCACGGTGGTGTTAATACCGGTACTTTTGACATCAGTAGTCTATGTCATATGGGTTTAAAATTGGCTATAACTATTTCTCATTTTTAAAAAGTTTCACTTAAATGTATCTACGGAACCACAAAGTAATGATTAGACTCAGTCACCTTGATCCTTCCTACCCTGGAGCTCTGACAGATCCCACTAAAAAAGTGGCACAGGTAGTTAAAACTAGGCCACCTCTATGACAGCCTGACCCACATTGATGCAGCTGCGACAGGATACCATCTCATCCATATGGATGAATTAACAGCCCCGCAGGACTAAACAGGCCTCTGAGGAAAGTGCTCCAGGCAGACTGATGCTGAGAGGTTTAAGGAGATCCTGTGCCAGCGGGAACACATGCTGAGATATAGCTGCTTTCTGTCTGTGCTCCTGTATCCAAGAGAGGGAAACTAGAAGGAGTCTAGAAAGATTTATTTGCAGTGATTGAGGTTGTAAACCAAATTTAGGAGTTGGTCTAGTTTTGACATCATGCTAGAGTCAAATTATTATAGGTTTGTTGAATTATCAGTTGTAATAGTTGTACTTTTTAAAAAAATGATATGGCTATATGAGTTTCCTTTTGATAAAGAATTAAATTACCTATATTATTGTCACGGGTGGTTGCAGGCAGACAGACGAAGACTATGAATAAAGTTCAACAACAGGTTTTAATAATAATATTCCTTCTCCAAGCAGACAGGCAAACAGGCAGGCGCAACACACGCTATAAATAACAGAGATTGGACAAAGACAGGCTGCGTCCAAAAAACCTAGACAGCTGACTTGTTGCCTCGCTGACTTATCAGACAATGACTCTGCAGGTAGCATTTGTGCATGAAGGCCAAAACTGATTTCGGACGGACTTCTGAGGCAGCCTAACAGTTTAATGATGCAAAATAGAGAGAGCTTTGGTGAGAATTAAACAAATATTTAATTACTACATTACTCGATAGAAATGACATCAGAAGTGGAAAACATTTACACAGAAACTGACCAACAAACGCAACATTTGGACGGCATCTTTTTTTTGTTGCTCAACTGTCACAGAGTGGAATGCACAGGATTGTGGGATATGAAAGGCAGCAAAGGATACATATATGCTGCCTTCATACTTGACCAAATCTCTCAGGAGACATGAAGTGAAGCTAACAATAGATTCGGACGTGCCTTGATGCCTTCCTACCTTGAAATGTGTCCCCTGAAGGCAGCATTTTCCAGGTTTTGGATGCAGCCAGAGTGAACAGGAGGAACTTAAGTAGAAAACACAAACCAGGATAATTAATAGTACACAGCTGACACATATGAACTAATAATGATGGTTACTTAGGACACGTGACAAATGATAACAAACCGAAAGTACATGAAAACAACACTAAACTGAACACAACTGTGACAATTATGTTGTTATAACTTTTCAGACCATATACAGTGCCTATACAATTTTTTATGTTTTTGAAAGAAGTCTCTTTTTCTCACCAAGGCTGCATTCAAAAAAACACATAAAAAAAAAACTGTAAAACAGTAATATTCTGAAATATTATTGCCATTTAAAATAATTACTTTCTATTTTAATATATTTAAAAATATAATTTATTCCTCTGATGGCAAAGACATTTCTCCAGGCTGCAGTGTCAGAAAATATTTGAATATGCTGATTTGGTGCTCAAGAAACATTTCTTAAAAAAAGGAAAAATTATGCTGCTTTATATTTTTGTGGAAATGTGATTTCTTTTTCAGGAGTAAAAAAAAACAGCATTTATAACAGAAATCCTTTGTAACATATTAAATGTCACTTTTGCCAAATTTACTGTGTCCTTGCTGAATAAAAGTTTAATTTAAAAATAAAATCATAATATTGAACAGTAGTGAATATAAGGCCTAGAGAGTAAAGACATTTCCCTAGACAAGGTAGATCAAGATACCATCTGTATCTTTCTTATTTCATTGCCATGTGATATGTACAGAGCCCTAAACATGACATGCGGGATAAAAATGTATATCATGGCCACAAATTAATAATTAATTCCCACAACTTATAATAAACCAGCATGTTTTACTAATACGTTCCCTCGTTTTAAGTAAATCATGCACACTATTTACTAATTTGTGCCCTTCGGACACGAGGGACACGTAATATATTGTTCCCTTGTTTTAACGAAGTCTTAATTTGTGGCCACAAAATATATATAGTATATATATATATATATATTGTGTGTGTGTATATATATATATATATATATATATGTCTCAGTAGATAGATGCAGCAGACGAGATATGATCCATCAGCCTCTGTGTGTTTAGATTATGCTAAGTCTCATAACAAAACACGCTCATATCTTTGTTTGTGTTTCAGTGCATTGCATAGTTTGCAGTAACAGGAAGTCTGTTAGACTGGGCACTTCCTGTATTGCAGACCAAGTCACTTCCTCAACACCATCATGTGTAAAGGAAGTTTTAGTCTGTGTTTAGACGTTTCATAGTTAATTGGACTCTAAGGACTATTTTTCAGCTATATTTAAATTCATTTCATGTTAAATTACCACATGATAACCATTCCACACAGTTTTTGATAAAGTTTCACTTGTTTTCTATGGAATTATTCTGACATATCACAGTTTCTACTTGGCATAAATTTAGCTCATGCATTTTTTTATTCAAAACTATTAAGCCGGGTGTCAAAGGTAAGGTTTCGCTGTATTCCTTTCTGAGGCAGATCTCACCTGCACACTCTATCCAGGTCTATCCCAGGCACGCTCTCTGATTTCCTTGGGCTACCGGCTGTCAGCTCAAGTTCTAGAAAGACAAGCTCTCTGAGGGCAGGAACTCAGGACCGTGCTGACCAACACCCGAGGTAGAGAGACAACTAGCTGGGTTATAATTGTCCAGGCCTGCCGGTGAACAGGATCACCCTGTATAACATTACAAGCATTACAGAGAGCTAGATTTACAGCACAAGTACAAACTGATGTGGGAAATAGGATGCTGGCTGCTTTTCTATTCTGACAGCATTGGCTGAGAGTATGTCACATAGAGAGCAAAACAAGGTGGCCAGAGGCACGTAAACTTGGTTCTGCTTTGACAAGCTTGACATGCTCTTTGCGTTGTATTTTAAGGACGGGGTATAATAGTTTGATTTTAAAGGGATACTTAACCCAAAAATGAAGATTCTCTCATAATTTTCTCATCCTCATGCCGTCCCAGATGTACTGTATATATCTTTCTTCAGATGAACACAAACCGATTTTTAGAAAAATATTCCATCTATGCGAGTCCATGTAATGCAAATGGATAGATTCCTTGACACTTCAGAAACATGCAAAACGAACAGTAATCCATACAACCCTAGTTGATGGATCAATGTCTTCTTTAGCAAAACGATAGGTTTGTTTGAGAAAAATACTAAGTGATGTGTAAGCAAAGAGTTTCACAACATGCTTCCACAGGGGTGCTGCTAGCAATTGCCGGAAATGCAGAAATAAGCCGTAGTTTTGTTTTATTTGTTACTTTTTGGTAGATTATACATTTATAATTTCTATTATATTACTAATAAAACCGATCTCTGGGGGCCCCAAAAGTGCGTGGGCCCTTAGAATTGTCCTAACTTTCCCTCCCCCTTAGCGGTGCCCCTGCGCTTACATCAAGCATGTATGATATGTTGGTCTGAAAGCGATAGTTTATAGTTTAAAAAGGTTTCGATTCAGAAGACATTGATTCATCAACTGGAGTTGTATAGATTACCGTCGTGTTCGTTTTGTGTGGCTTTTGAATTGCCAACTTTGAGGGTTCCATTCACTTGCATTATATGGGACATCTGGTATGGCAAGAGGGTGAGTGAATGATGAGAGAGTTTTCTTTTTTTTTCAGTCAGTGATGGTTTGGGGTGCCATGTCATCTGCTGGTGTTGGTCCACTGTGTTTTCTGAGGTCCAAGGTAAATGCGCACGGCTCAGCCTCTGGCATTCATAACGGAGCCGTGCTGAGAAAGTGAGTGTTTCAACTTTTCAATGAATTCCTATGAAAGTTTAGCTTCCATATGCGATCTAAGAACGCACCAGACTGGACGTGCTGTATATGACTGCCGCGCTTACCTCAGCTCTGTTCTCTCGTGATGAATGAAATCTGACTCCTGCTCCTGCTGCATTTGTCTCGTGACTTTCGTTCGGCTTACTCACACGTTATTGAAAAGACACATTCAGTTTTTAATTGTAGTGTTTATTCTCTAGCTGAACGAAATTATTGTATTACTATAAAAATGAAACCGACGTTGGGGTGGAGCCGCGGTGGGCAGCGAAGCAAGTGCATTCTGGGAGTTGTTGTCTTTCATCCCCATGAGACAAAAATACATTTTCTGTCTTTTCACAGTCTAGAAGGCACCAAATAAACATAATCTACATAAATGACCCAGTTTAAATACAAAGCTTAATGCTAAATCACTGAAGTAACCCTTTAATGTATTTGATGTCTATTTTGGTTGACACTGCCTCAAAGTTAGTTACTGTTCTAACTAATGGACATACAGACATTTTTTTCAGTGTTATTTCAATTTTTATTTTAATTCTTTGTATACCGGCATTTCACTTAAAAGTGTCCCTCTGGTGCCTAATTCTTAGCTTTAAGCAACAATTGCTTCAGAAATGTTCACTGGGCTTTGTAAATGCTCAATGTTAAAAAAAATGAAGCCTGTGCCATACATAATGATGTGAGGCAAAGAGCAAGCCAAATGACTTGGTCCTCATCTCCTCTGGTCTGGCACACTAGCTCTACACACTACACAGTGTAGCGACTGGCTGTAGTGAACACTGTACTATTTTTAGAATGAGGTTTTGAATATAGCGAGCCCTGTCACTGTCTGTACAGCAGCCAGTACTGAAGGTGTTGTATAACCAGATTTAAAGACCTTGCAAGACCTCAAGGGGGCAAATATTTTGAAAGTATCATTCAGTTGAGTAAAGTCTGATCATTCACCCGTAAGTGGATCTTTTTTTAAAGTAGAGTCTTTGCTCAAATGTTTCTTGTGTATAGCTGCACATTATTGTTGCATCAGTTTGTGACGCACAGAGTCAAGAGTTGTCCTTGATTGATCTACCACATGCAAGCTTTACTCTAGTGTGTGTTTAGAAATATTTCTCAAGGTTTCTGAGTTTAGGCAGAACATAAGAAAACAACTTTAAAAATACATACAAAGTCTGCACTGCTTCTGCATTTGAGTGTTATTTATAGGTCTTTTTATGTACGTTTACATCACATGAAATTCAATGCAAGTCTCAGGAACTGTTCAGAAACGGTTCCAGAAGACTGTTCTCTGTTTATTTTTTAAGGCAGGAAGTGTCTGAACATATGGGAGACGCTCAGGTGTCAGAATTCCTTTCAGCAATATCATACTTCTGAGTGTGATTAGCACAAGGCAGAGCGGAAGCTCAAATCTGAGAAGGTGTCACATTTTTCCCACGAGACAAAAACGAAGTGAAAATGTAGATGATGAAGGCGGAGACTGTGGTTTCGCTGCACTGCAGTTCTTAGTTGATGAAAAGGAGTCTGGTTGCTCTTGATAGGTGACCACTTCCTCCGTAACACACATTGTCCTGGGTCTTGACCCCTTTTTCTTCTCAAGGTAGTTCTATGCAGTTTTATTGTTTTTCTCAATTCCTCCTCTTCCAAGGAACAACAAATTAAACACAGATTATTAATAATAATATCACAATTTAATTCAAGTTACATATTAAGTCAGTTAAAATTAAGATTATATATATATATATAATAAAAAAAACTTATAATCTGATAACCGATATGGTATTTATATACTGTGCAGTGTGCCCTGTGCCTCCCTTCAACTGTGTCCGCTAAATCTATAGAGTTTGACTATGCTTGGAGGATTGAGGCGCACACAATTTCCATTCAATCTTAGCACCATTGTTATCTTTGGGGGGTTTTTTTATCAGGAAGTTACCTACTGTGTCTCCTCTGCGTCTTTTAAGTCTGCCCTTTAGCCATAATGAGAGGTCATATTCACACTGACATTCTGTTAATTGGCTTTGAGACAGACAGGTGAAGGGCACCCCTAGGCTTCTGAAGTACCGCTGAGCGTCACCTTGTTACACCCCAATGTACCATCTCTGACCTATAGAATCTGTCGCTTGCACCCACCAACTACTATGTGGCGGAAGCAGAACAGATTTTGTTGTGACAGTTGTTGTGGTTTGATGCATTTTGAGTTTTGCACTTGTTGTTTAATTCACAACTCAGTGGAGTTTAGGGTAAGTAGACACATCTATTCATTTCTGAACTGGATGTATGTGCTATTTGAAGCATTATAAAGAAGATGTTACTCATATTGAGTACTATTTTTAGAGGACAAACCTTACACAAGATAAAGACACTGGTGCTAGTGGTTTCCAGGTTGCTACAAGCATCTGCGCTCTATAAGTGTTCAGTCCTCAAAAAGGGTAACAGCAGAGGCAATTAAATCCACTCCATCCTGTCCTAATTCACAGAGGAACAACTACTTAGTCTGAGCATGACGACAGCATAAGGAGAAGGTTGCCATGGATTGATTCATTGGCCTGGCACTTTCCTCTTTGTGTCCCTGCTGAAAGCTCTCCCCTAATTCCTTGCCTGTTCCTTGGAGCTGAAAGAATAAGCATGCCTTTGTTTGCTCTCTACCCTTCAGCCAATGCAGAGTCAAAACATAGACTCTCCTGCCTTTTAGCTTTGGTGTATGTGATTTTGGTTATGAATGGCGTTGGACATGGAAATGATGTAATGTGGCCTCCAGAGATCTCACCAGTGTCATGTATGCTCCTAAATCTACCATAATAGTACAATGGCTAAAATTGGCAGAGCGCTAAAATGAAGGATGAGTTAAGTGGTCCCACAATTGAGAGTAATTTGTGAAATGCAGTACTGTTCAAAAGTGTTTTGGAAAGAAGTCTTTTTAATTTGATCAGAAATACAGTAAAAACAGTTCATTTATTTAAATATAATTATAATTTTAAAAAGAACTGTTTTCAATTTTATTAATTCTATTATATTTCTATATATTTTAATATTTTCTATTTTAAAATGTAATTTATTTCTGTGATGGTAAAGCTGAATTTATCATCATTACTCCAGTCTTCAGTGTCACATGATCCTTCACAAATCATTCTAATATGATGATTTGCTGCGCAATAAATATGTATTATTTTTATTATTAATGATCAAAAAAATTTTTTGTGAAAACTGTAATACTTTTTCAGGATTCTTGTATAAATAGAAAGTTAAAAATAACAGGATTTATTTTAAATAAATTTTTTTAGTTTTAAAGAATTTAATGCGTCTTTGCTGAATAAAAGTTTGAAGAAAAATCTCGCTAACCCCAAACTTTTGAAAGGTAGTGTGTGCTTGTACTAACATGATGTACGTCTATACACTAAAAGCAGGATAATACAGTAAGTTACAGGGGTTATGAAACATCATAAATTTAAATTGGTGCACCAAGTGGATGTTTTGAATATGTATACTTAACCCCTTAACTGTCACCTCTCTTTTTGAGAATAGTCATGAAAATGCACTATCCAAACTTTTAAAGGGCTGTAATTCAAAAATGCTTTGGAATATAGACTTATGTCATATGTCTGACCAAGTTGTGTTCCAAATTTGAAGTTGATATTCAAAAAATTGAAGTCCCCATGAGATTTTGTTTAGGCGCTATACCAAAAATAGCCACCGGGTGTCATCCACATTCCATTGGTTGTTTGATGCATTTTCCTGTAAATTTCTGTCCAAATATCACTACCATCACAAAACAGTCCCCAAATATGGAACCTTGAGACTCGGACCTTTCCGACGATATGTGTTTTGTCAAGATTAGAAAAGATTTTGATTATAAAGTAGTTAAAATACATTTTGTTATATGAAACATGACACCGCCCGCTAGGGGAGGAGCCCGCTAGAAGAATTTAGAGTACCGTTTCCATGGTAATGCAACGTCTGATTTCAAAACGGTTTTCACAGGATGAATTTTGAGTTCGTAAGCTTTAGAATTATACCTAATTTATGATAATTACTAAAATATATTATACGAAAAAAAGAGCGCCAGGCGTCCTGCCAGCGGGGACGGTGACAGTAAATATGCATATGGTGTCAAATTTGCCATAGCAGTATACAGGAAATGAGACTGACTGAATGTTGTGTATTACTTCAGTAAAGCATATTCTGTGTTCACAGTTAACGTATATGATGACAGTCTATCCTGTAGGCTGGGTTGTTGGCTCTTGTTTATGCAGAGACCAGGTTTCCCGTAGCGACAAGCCCACAGGGTTTTTTCCATAGCTTTAAGCTGAGACTGTCAACGGTTTCACACAGTGCTTTAATCTCCTGAAGGATGAAAGACCCCTTGTGGAGGCCGCTGCCCTCGCCCTTCTATCGCTCTCCCAGACCCCTTCCTCCACAAGCCTTCCTGGACAAATACATCCCTTTCTAACCGCTTTCTTGGCCACTCCGGGTTCTGCCATATCAACAAGAAGGCCTCCTCTAATGGTCTGCGGCCAGGACCATGCAGGTCTCAATAGGGGAGAGGTGTGGAGCAGATTGTTTCATCCCTGGATCAATCTGCTTCTCGACCCATGTCCTGGAGATGAGCTATGAATAAACATCCCTCAGCATGGGTTATGAAATCTGTTTACACAAACTTTTGTTAATAACTTTGAACTGTGAACACTTGTTTTTTGCTAACCCCCAAGTCTTTTTTCTTCTTCTTTGTTTCTGTTTTCAGGTGTCTATCCCCAACACCAGTTGTGCCTGTATGAGAGCCGTTCTGGAGTTTCTCTACTGTGGTGTATTGACACCATCACCTGAACTGGAGGCAATGGACCTTATAATACTAGCTAACCGCCTCTGTCTTCCCCGTCTTGTAGCTCTAACAGGTAGGTTTGATAATGGCTCTATGTTTACCTGAAGGCAGACAGCGTATCTTGAAAAAACACTGTATTATTCTGTAGTTAATGGGCCTGGGAAGAGGAAAAAAATATTTTTCATAAAATAAATATTATCTACAACTAAACAATAGCATGTAGTATTGTTTAAAAATACACCGGTGAAGGTGAGAATTTTTTCACTGTTGATGACTTTGTCATGAAGTATTTTTTTTGTCAAATTATTAACCATTAAGCCTTATGGCTGACATATTAACATGTGGTGTTTTGCCATGGTCTACAGAACAACATGCCATTGAGGATTTGTTGCAGTTGTCCGTTAAAGGGGTGGACATTGATGGACATGTGCTGGCCTATCTGGAGATGGCTCAGGTAACATTAATAAAGATGAACAAACGAAGCCTTTTATAGAATGTAAAGGACACTGAGTAATGAAGTGGCATTATAACCATTGGAGCACATTACAGAATTGCCATTCATTCATAGCAGCTTACTCCATTCTAGTTCATAGGATGAACACACTTTGCTTTTCAAATGACCCTCATTGAGAGAAATCACACTGTGCCAAATTGCCAACTCTTTTTTTCTGTCTGCTGTAGTTCCACAATGCCAAACAGCTCTCTGCCTGGTGTCTGCATCACATCTGCACCAACTACAATAGCGTTTGTCGCAAGTTCCCTAAAGACATGAAGACTATGTCTCCTGGTAAGGGGCAAGAAGTGTTTTTATTTATTTATTTGATTTATATTATGTATAAATAAATTCAGCAAGGACACTTAAATTGATTAAAAATGTCAGTAAAGACAAAAAATTCTGTTCATCCTTTAAAAAAATGGTCAAACTTTCCACAAAAATATTAAGCAGCACAACCATTTTCAACGGAGATAATAATAAGAAATGTTTATTGAGCAGCAAATCAGCAGATTAGAATGATTTCTAAAGGATCATGTGACACTGAAGACTGGAGTAATAATGCTGAAAATTTAGCTTTGCTATCACATGAGTAAATTACATTTTAAAGTATGTTAAAATAGAAAAAAAAGTTATATTCAATTGTAATAATATTTTACAATATAGCTGTTTTTATTATTTTTGATCAAATAAATGTCTTGGTGAGGTGAGCAAAAGAAACTTTTCAGAAACATAAAAAAATATGATGTATATATATTGCATGGTATTGTGTATATATATATATATATATATATGTATATATATATATATATATATGTGTATATATATATATATATATATATATATATATATATATATATATATATATATATATATATATATATATATATATATATATATATATATATATATATATATATATATATATATATATACGTTTTTGTCCTGTACGCTGCACTATACTATACATATTTTCTTAATCAGTATCATTATTTAATCAAGTTAACATATCTTTATTATGTAATAATGTACATATCTTTATGTAATAATAAAGATATATATGAATAAAAAACTACTTTCCATTGGGATAAGAAAAATAAACTTAATAAGAAAAAACAAGAACATAATTTTTTACACCATTTGCAAAACAGCACGGAGTATCTAGCTAGCATAATATCTTGTTTCTCAAGTAATTGGATCTTGTTGTAAGGATTTTTTAGATATTTTTACTGAAAAAACCAAGACACAAATACTGGAAATGATTTTTATCTTCTCATTTGTTCTTCCAGAAAACCAGAAACACTTTGAGAAGTATCGCTGGCCCCCTGTTTGGTTCCTGAAGGAGGAAGACCGCTACCTCCGTTCTCAAAAAGAGCGGGAGCGAGAGGAAGAGATTCTACGCAAGCAGCACACCAAACGGGGCTGGTGCTTCTGGAGACATCCATCCTCCTCAACACCCCACATCTCCTGAGGGTCTGCCTCCATCCATCCATTCAAACCCCCAATACCCCTCACCCTCATTTCAGTCCAGAGGCATGTAGCCAAGCCTGGGGAGCCCTGTTTTTGCTTCAGTGCGTCTGTCCCGACTGCTGGAAGCGAGTCCGGGGCCTCTTTGCCTCTGAGCTTTTGCCTTCCCTCCCAATGCTGGGCCTTAGCGGGCTGCCAGCCATAAGAGCTCAGAGCGTGTGTCGTTAAACGGAAGAAGGCTTGGAGAAAGTCTTAAATCTTTCTCACTCTCAATGTTGCGTGTTCTAGTGTGCGAATGCAACAGGTCTTGTCGCAGCATCACATAGGGAATGCCATCATTGCAGTGACCTGCTTTCGCCTCCTAAGACTGTTATTATTATACAAGACCACACACACGCACACACTCACACCAGCACCCTGTCTGAGCGCTGGCGCCCGGCACACGGATGCTGCATGGTGCTGCTGTGTTAAGCTTTTCTCTGTGAGACCTATTTCTGGGAAAACCGTCATGTCCAATGCCTACAAGCTGAAACATAGCTTAGCTTTGAATACAACTAGCAACTAAAATGGCGGCAGGGATATATACTTTTTTGTTGTTGTTGTTGTTGTTGTTGTTGTTAAAATAAAGGGGTGTTAACTGCCCCTGCCTACATTCTTAGTAAAAAATTCTCCATTTCGGATCTTCCATTGCCCCATATTGGCTCTGAATACCAATTGTGTTGCCTACTGAAGAACTATTTTTCAGATTACTTGTCCTGTCACTAACTTTGTTCATGTGGTACAATAGAAAGTGTAGTTCAGGTCTGTCACTCATAAAAAGTCTCTAGGACAGCACCAAAGACAGACAGGCAAGTCATTCAAACACAAACGCCTTACCAAAATCTTCTGAAATGAAAACTTGACAGCAAGTAAAATAAAAAAATTAGGGCTATTTTTACCACTGCCAGGAGAGCATTAACAGTCACCGCTGTTATATGACATTCTTTTCGACTGAGTTTTGTGATATGACCACTAGCAAGCTCTTTAACTTGCTTGCCTTTCACCTCCACCCCTGGGGGGCGCCCATGCCTTCTGAGTTTACCCTTTTTTAGAAAGTATTAGCTATTTGTCCGTCAATCCTTGGTCAGATCTTCACATCCTTGTGAAATACACTCATTTTTGTAGCACTAAATCAGTTTTGGCTATTGGCGAACCAAAAAGTAGGTTGCGCTGTTTCTTGTTTCTTTCGCCGCTCCCCTCGGTTATTCCTCTGCTCCTCTACCTCTGCAGTTAGCCAAACTGAGGGAGAAACTATAGATCCACTTCCTGTAGTGTTTGATACGTTGCAGTGTGATGCTTCACTTTGCACTTTACACGTGCAGATAAAATCAGTGCTCAGGATTTTAGCCTGTTATATGTCACAGCTTTCAGCCACTAACTCTTTAAGGGACGGTCATACTAGACTTTGAGCACGCACAATTTCTTTCGTTGTGATATGTAACACGCTTAAATTCAAAATAAAAATAAATCCAAAATGTAAAAATATACAATCTACTACACTTTCAAGGAACCGCCAGATTTAATGTTTCGCCGTGATGTATCAATCTTCTGTTGTTCACACACCAATTTTGGGAAGCAGTGAAATGCAAAACTTCTTTGCTTGCCCTTGCATTTTCCGGTCTCCAGCATTCGCATCAGTATGAATGGAAGTGAACGGAACGGAAAGTGTAGCGTGACCGCCCCTTTACACAAGTGTACCTGTTTTGACAATCTTAATGACAAAATGTTCCAACATAAGCTGTAAATCAAAAGTGTATCTTCCTTTTTTGGTCGAAAAGCTTTCAATTGCAAGCTTTTTCTTCATGGAAGAAGGTTTTTGTGGTTAAACGGACAGTTCGGTTCCTTCTTTCGGATGTGCATGCACTGTGAAGCGTCATTGGCATCCGTTTGCTAGAGTCTGTCTCGACTGCCTTCCATCTGAAAACATGAGTGCCTATGACCATGTTACACTTTCCCTTCGACATTCAAGTATTTATCGGTGAAGCATGTTTGTTTTGCCTGTTTCGTGCCTTTTAAAATTGGGAGTGAATGAGAAATCAGAGACATTTTAAGTTTTCCATGCCACCCTTTTTTTTTTTATTTCTGGCTTTCTGATTTTGCTCCCTCAAGGCTGCACCCTGCTTTTCGCACCAGACGAGCAGAAATCATCAACAGCTACAAAAATAGACATGCAGAGCCGATGTGCTCTGACAGGCTGATCTGCGCATAAATAATAAATAAATTACAAAAGAAGTGGGAAAACAGAGAGCAGCCGCTTGCCATCTCTACGCTATCATTTTGACATTCACCTGTCAGAACGACTATAGGTGCATCCCATTAAGATGCTCTAGTAACGCCACTTGTGCAGTATTTATAGGGGCAGACAAATAAATGAATGTTTAGAGATTCCACTATGCCTAAAAGCTTCATAATTAGTCAAACAATGAATGTATGACCTTACTGTGTATTTTCAGACTGGCTCTGAGATCAATTGTGTACGCACAGCTTTTCTGTCTGCCCCTTAAAGTTAAAAAGCATCACCCCAGATGAGCGTTTCGAGAACACTTCAAACATCCGCATGCTTGTTGGGATCGAAAGCATTGTTGCCGTGGTGATTTTGGCACTTTTAGTTTTTTTGCACTTTTTTTGTTAGATTTGGTCTGCCTTTGATGTGCATGGCATTGACTGTTTCTTAACCTATAGCTTTTTAAAACATTTTGTAGCATGGAACGGTTTCTTCCATTTAAACGGTGCTCCTTATGGCCCTACGTATTTTGTTCTTACGTAAAAAAAAAGAAATCCCTTATACTTACTATAAGATTTTTACGTCGGTTGCTCAAAGTCTTTGTACCTTGTGCTTTAATCAAATATGCCTTTCATTGACTTTGAATTTTCTGTAGTAATTAGGAGGTTTAGTTGATTTCATAAACAGTATTAAAATGGTGCATTTGCCTTTAAAGGGAATGTTCAGCCCAAATGCAAATTCTGTCATTTATTCACCCTCCTGTTTCAGCTGTTTTGTCTGTATAGTGAAAGTCAATGGCATCCGACTCGACTTTGTTGTCCTGACAAAACAAAATATCTTTTTATCTTTTGTGTTCCACAGAATAAAAAAGTTTGGAACGACATGAGGGTGAGTAAATGATGACAGAATGTTGATTTTTAGGTGAACTAACCCTTAAAGTGAGAGATTGGTTCAGGCCCTCTACAGTGGCTAAAAAATGAAAGATCCCTGCTAACAGTATAACTGCTTGCTAAGTATGCACTTTAGCTTCAAATTTGATACCAGACAATGTTCTTTGTCAATTTTCTTTCAATTTAACAATAGTTTTGAGTGACAAATTGTACAGTATTTATCGTTGCACGTTTACAGGTAAGATGTGCATGGGAGCGCTAACTTGTATGTAATTATGAATAACTGTAGCTTTGATTACTAAGGAATTATCCTGCACTTTTGTCCCGCTGAAAAAGAAACTAGCCCTGATTGCAAAAGTCCATCCTGAACTCTCACAGATAGACTGAATGTTTATCATGTCCATTATTGACACATTATGGTTGTGCGGTAGTTAAGCCGGGGTTTTTTTTTTTTAAGCAGTACGGCAAAGAACCCACTAGTTCATAAGAACAAATGAGAGCACTTGAGAATTGTGGTCTATTCTCGTGTTACTGTGCCTTTAATTGAAGAGAAGAAACAAAAAAAACATCTTTCTGAAGAGAGGTCACTGCCTTTAGTTTTGATCAAGGTAATTGTAGTGCTCAAACACACACACTTCAGCTGACATCCAGCAGACCACCGTTCTGATCCTTCTGCATGCCTGTGGCCAGCATGTAGCAATATGTTCCTAGAGTGATGTGAAATATTTTTATGCTTTTCTCCTAACATATTGGGTGTTTGTTTTCATCCCTCTTTGGTTGCGCTGAGATGAGTGGAAATCGTGCTTGTTGTCAGCAGTGATGATCATCATACTGGTTTGGATGAGAGTGAACGTAAACACATTAAGCACATTAACGAAGTTAGAGGCACACTTGCGCCCTCTACAGTCAGCATAAGTTTCTTCTTCTTATTGTACAAGGCTAAGGGTCATATAAATGGGATATGTTACACAACATGCTCTTTGGTATGACTGGTTTGGGTGTATTTTTTCTAACATACTAATGCCAGACAGCAGTTTTTGCAGTCTCTCTCTCTCGCTCTCTCTCTCTCTTCCTCTCTTCCAACTGAAAACTCAAAATTTTTATTAAACTGGAACGGTTAACCACATCTTATGCTTGTAAAAGTAATAATCTGACCTCAGGTCATGGGCAGAGACCACTTCGAGCCCTTGTTAGTTGCTGTTTCAACAGAGAGGCTCTCCAACCAGCTTCCTTTCTGTGCTATGAAACCGACCTTGAACTCTATGAAAGAAAAGGGCCGTATTACTTCTCTGAACAACATCTGTCAATTATAGTGGAGCACTTGCATTCCCTTTGGCAGACGCTGTCTCTCTTTCCAATTGTGTGGTGAGGTGAACTGTCTAAGTGGTCCTTGCCATTTTTTGTCTTCTTGAGGTGAGGTAGGTGTTCGGCTGACCCTTCCCTTGACCTCTCTTCCTCTTTCAAATCTGTGACTATTTAAAGCTGTTTTGCACTTTGTGGTTTTCTTTTTAACTTCTTAGTTTGATTAATTATTGTTCCTGTCCTAAAGAGTTTGTGATTCTGTAATTATTGTCCTTTTTCTGAACAAGAAAAGCACATACACAATACACACTACTAAGGGCTTTTAAAATACAAAATCAGAATGTTTTTGCTGCTGTTGCAAAAAAAAAAAAAAAAAAAAACGTTTTAATGAATCGTTTGTAATATTTTTGAACAACTGTGATTTGTACAAAATGGAGCAAAAAAGGGGTTGGAAAAGGTCATCTGTTTCAGTATTTTAATGTTTGCTTGGCTTTTAATAAAACTTAACTGAACTCTTTGAACTCATTTCTTTGTGTGGGTTTTATTTGATTTGAAATGTTAACTATATTGGCCATAATTCATAGGTTACATAAACACATTGCATTAACATTGATTACAATTTTAGCATTGTTTTAAATGTAATACATGTTCGCAGGACACAAGGTTGGCTTGCATATAATGGGACACAATTTTATGTGAGCTTTGTAAAGAATATCGAAAGCTTCTTATGTGGAAAGTCCCTACTGTTAAATGTCCTGCAGAGGGAGACATACACAGTTACATACAACTGTTTTTAAGCATTTCCTCTAGTTAAACGCCATATATATATATATACACATATATACACATATATATATATATATTTACATATATATATATACATATATACAGCGACCAGGTTTAACATTATGACCTCTGACAGCTGAAGTGAATAAAACTGATTATCTCTTCATTATGACACTTGTTAGTAGGTGGGATATATTAGGCAGCAAGTGAACATTTTGTACTCAAAGTTGATGTGTTAAAAGCAGGAAAACTGGACAAGCGTAAGGATTTGAGTGAGTTTGACAAGGGCCAAATTGTGATGGCTAGACGACTGGATCAGAGCATCTCCAAAACTGCAGCTCTCGTGGGGTGTTCCCGGTCTGCAGTGGTCAGTATCTATCAAAAGTGGTCCAAGGAAGGAACAGTAGTGAACTGGCGACAGGGTCATGGGCGGCAAAGACTCATTGATGCACATGAGGAGCGAAGGCTGGCCTGTGTGGTCCGATCAAACAGACGAGCTACTGTAGCTCAAATTGCTCAAGAAGTTATTGCTGGTTCTGATAGGAAGGTGTCAGAATACACAGTGCATCGCCGTTTGTTGCGTATGGGGCTGCATAGCCGCAGACCATTCAGGGTGCCCATGCTGACCCCTGTCCACTGCCGAAAACAGTGGGCACGTGAGCATCAGAACTGCACCACGGAGCAATGGAAGAAGGTGGCCTGGTCTGATGAATCACATTTTCTTTTACATCACGTGGATAACCGGGT
The DNA here is from genome assembly GCF_949357685.1 of Gobio gobio. Taxonomy (NCBI): domain Eukaryota; kingdom Metazoa; phylum Chordata; class Actinopteri; order Cypriniformes; family Gobionidae; genus Gobio; species Gobio gobio. Next base: position 31,368,430 of record NC_137100.1, on the reverse strand, counting down.
GCGTCGCTTACCTGGGGAACACATGGCACCAGGATGCACTACGGGAAGAAAGCAAGCTGGCGGAGGTAGTGTGATGCTTTGGGCAATGTTCTGCTGGGAAACCTCGTGTCCTGCCATCCATGTGGATGTTACTTTGACACGTACCACATACCTAAGCATTGTTGCAGACCATGTACACCCTTTCATGCAAACAAATTTCCCTGGTGGCTGTGGCTCTTTCAGCAGGATAATATGCGCCCTGCTACAAAGCAAAAATGGTTCAGGAATGGTTTGGGGAGCACAACAACGAGTTTGAGAGGTGTTGACTTGGCCTCCAAATTCCCCTGATCTCAATCCATTCGAGCATCTGTGGGATGTGCTGAACAAACACGTCCGATCCATGGAGGCCCCACCTCGCAACTTACAGGACTTAAAAGATCTGCTGCTAACATGTTGGTGCCAGATACCACAGCACACCTTCAGGGGTCTAGTGGAGTCCATGCCTCGACGGGTCAGGGCTGTTTTGGCAGCAAAAGGGGGACCAACACAATCTTAGATGTTATGTTATGCTTGATCGGTGTATATATATATATATATATATATATATATATATATATATATATATATATATATATATATATATATATATATATATATATATATATATATATATATATATATATTCTAGCTGGCTCTTGTGTTAAGACTCCTTCACAAAATAGCTGAGTCATCAAAAAGTTACTGCCTTCCTTCCCCAAGTCCTTTAAATGCCAAGACAGAATCAGATCAAAATCTCAGTCTCCAGAGGAGATTTAAGAAAACAGTTTGAGGTTATTGGTCGTCATGCAAACACATTCATGGTAACGATTTCCTTAAAGGGGTGGTTGCATGCGATTTCACTTTTTAAACTTTAGTTAGTGTGTAATGTTGCTGCTTGAGCATAAACAGTATCTGCAAAGTTATAGCGCTGAAAGTACAATGCAAACAGAGATATTGTCTTTTAAAGTTATGGCAGTTTATTGCCTACAAAAACGGCCGGTTTGGACTACAACAAGCTTCTTCCCGGGTTAGTGACATCATAAACCCTTGCTATTAACATAAACACTGCCCCCGCGAACACGCAACAAAGTGGGCGAGGCCACACCGCAGTCATTACGAAAGAGAGAGAGCTGTTGCAGAACTACAAACTACATTTGGCCATCTAACCAATCTAAGACCATTGCGTTTTTCGGAGGGATGGGCTTCATAGAAGCAGGAAGCAAATGAGCCGTTCAAAGGACAGTGGAGACAGCGGTGTGGAATAAAGGTAAAATATAAGAATAATACGGCGTTTAAAAAAAAAAGAAGTATTAAGACATGTCATTCTGCGCCCCATAAACACAACCAAGCCTAGAAAAAAACCACGGAACCACCCCTTTAAGACTTTACAATAAGGTTTAATTTGTTAACATTAGTTAACTACATTAGTTAACATGAACTTTTAACAATACTTCTACAGCATTTATTAATTTACAGTAGTTCATGTCAATCAACCTCAACATTTACTAATATATTTTCAAGTTCTAAAGTTGTATATGCACTGTGAACTAACATGGATGAATATTTTGATAACATTAACTAAGGTTAATTCATGCTGTAAAAATGTATTGCTCATTGTTAGTTCATGTTAGTTAAAGCATTATCTAATGATAACAAATGAGACCTGAAATGATTTCCATGAGACATTAGCGGTTGCAGTGCTGCATTGTTTGAATCACAGGAAATAAGTCATCTCCATAAAGTGCACACTCACACACTGCAACATTTCCAGTAATACTTTGAAGGGGCAAAGCCAACACACATGCTGTAGCCTCAAAAGAGAGGGTGTCTGTATAGACGGTTGGCTAACGAGACCAGAAAGTCTCCTTGGTGTGCGTTTTTGAGACACTGATTACAGCCCTGGTGCTTGTGTCGTCAGATCTGTGACTGATGTGTTCAGTGGTGCCATGGTTTCATGACGGCCAGAAACACTCTACGAGAGCACAACGTGGTAACATTCTCATAACTCAGTGCCATGGAGATCTAGAAAAGCTTGTACTTTCTGAACTAAATGTCTTTAATTCTAAAAAAGTGCTTGAAATGTTGTTTATTTTTACTCTTTTATAAAATTGTAGGTTTTTATACAAAGCAAAACCATTATTGTTATAATAAGCTACACACCTAACCTTGCCATTGCATTCCTCATCCATTACATCATAGTCTTTTCCCACTTTAAGCAGGGATCTGAACCTTTACCCCTCATGCCATGAAGAATTAAAATTTCCCATAAACCATCAGTAAATTCCTGAAAAGGCCAAAGGCATTAAAATGTGTTTTCATCTTTTGCGGCTAGCAAACATCTCACAAACGATGTATAATGGCTGGACACAGTATGGTCTCTGTTAAACTTTAATTTAAAGTCTTGTTCTGTTAATGTCTCAGAGGTAATACGATCATAGATTGTATGGGTTAACTGAGAAGAACATCTCATTGTTCTCAAGATTTTATTGTCCAGAATGGAATTTCTCAAAATCATTCTTTAATAAATGTGTTAACCCAAGTCCAAAAACCTGAAATCAGCAAAGCAAAGTCACAGACATTCCTGACATGCATGTCTTAACTCACTCTCCCCCTCATCTTATAACAAATTCCTCTGTATTACTGATGTCCTTGTGTCTTAATACAGGGTGAATGGCAATTGTTATGAAAGCAAAAGACTCTAATTACTGGTATAATATCTGGGTATGTTTAGTCTTTCTTTGCATGCAATTATTCAGCTATCGGTTTCAGATAAATTAACCGTTTCTGGGAAGTCACTGGACTGCACAGTGTTAATCAAACCAGTGAGACAATCAATTGTGATAAAGTTAAATAATATATACTGGATGTCACAATTCACCAGTGTGAGTGCCCGTGGTTACCACAGAGGGCACTCCACCCCGGACTGTCACTCCATCAAGGACTACATCTCCCATAATCCTTTGCCCGGACTCATCAGCACTCATTGATTACATCCACCTGCACCCCATTACCTTGTTAGCTCACACTGGGTGCTTCACAATTCTTATTTGTGCATCCTCGTTTCCTTTCCTCGCCTCCTTTCCTTGTGTCTTAGCTCCACCCCTTTAGGATGCGAGGGAAGGATGCAAGGAAAAAACGTGAGGACGGAGGAATTGAATGAAGTGAAATGATAAATCCTCGCTCCCTTTAGCATCACTTCAAAGCGTTGTCAATTAATAAGGACTCTACACCGCTGGATTTAGTTTGCACGTGGGGATTCTTGAACATTGGAGATAACTATTTATATTGTAATAATTTCAACCCCTACACAATACCATATTTGTCCATATTTTATTTTATATTACCAGTTATTAACTGCTTTTTATTTGTTGTATAGTATTACAGTTTGTTTCTTTAATTTTCTTGTGCTTTGATATAATTCTGCAACTGTCAGTTGTTGTTATTTGACATACATTTGCGTCTTGTAGCTACATATAAACATAATAATAATGAATAAACTGTGGCAAGATGTGAAGGGGGAGGAGAATTTATACGTGCGTCACGTTTAGTCGATAAAACACTTCCGCAAAGGATACACCCGTGCATCCTTGCTCATGACTCCTGAGGAAGCACCCCCACATTTCTCACCTCCTCGCGGTGCAATTAGAGGGTTGAGATGTCCTACAAGATGGCTGAGCTCGGTCGGTTTCGGGTCATAGGATGGAGGACGGAGGAGCGAGGAAACGAGGAGGGATATTGAGAAGCACCCAGCATATTAGCCTGGTCATGTCTATCATTCATTGCTAAGTCTTGTTTTGTGTAACACTGCATTTATGAGCGTTTTCCCTGGTTTCATGTCTCTTGGTCTTGGATTACTTGCCCGTTCCGTGGATTACCCTTTTGCCTGTCTCTCCTGTTTTGTTTGCCTGACTGGACTGATTACCTGTTATGACCTCTTGCCTGTTTTTGACTCCGTTTGTGGATTATTCTAAAACAAAGCTGCGTTTGGATCCTCTACTCTACCTTCTGCCTTAGAGCAGTCCGTTACACTGCATGAGCTGCAGAGATGCTGAAACTTTTTTTCTGTTTTAGCGGCATTGCACAGATGTTATGTTGTGTTGCATTAAAAAAAGTCTTGCAAAGGTCACCGTGTAACGGGTTGGTGTGCACAGGAACAGGCTGAAGACTCAGACGATCAAAGTACAAACTTAAACAATGCTTAGGAACAAACAGAAAGGCAAGAAAACGCACTCCAACATCTCATGGTAACATAACAGTGTTGGACAAAGACTGAGCGAACAAGAGGAACTTAAATAGGAGACAGAACCGAGATAATTAACTAAACACAGCTGAACAGAACTTAATTAACGAGGGTAACCAAGGAAACAGACAAGTGGCGGGAAACTAAGACAAAAGAACATGTGACAGTCAAAACACAACTGAAAGATCAAACAAACACAGACATGTGACACACAGTCTCTTAACCATTAATATTGTCAAAATATGAACTAAACTGTGCCAAATCTATTTTCCTATGTATGCCTCTGTCGTCTTCTGTGTTGGTAATGTCTCATGTAATCAAGTTTATATTGGACTGCTGTTATGTAGTCATCTTGGCTTTGTTCACGTATTCACATCCAATACAGTATATGTTCAATCTGACCGCATGTTGGCAGCTTGCGCCTGCAGTCATATATGAGTGTAAAATATGTTTTTTTAGGCCTTACTCATCCACAAAGACATTCCACCTGCTGTGAGCAATTTACATATAACATCGAACTTCTCCTGTCAAAAAAGAAGGGGAAAAACATCCTGCTTTGGCCTCAATGGGTGTGATGTACATTAATAGAAAATGTAATTAACACGCTCAAGCATGCCAAATGTGGGAGTGCAGACTGTGACAAATAAAGCATGAGATCTTCATCTTCTGGTGTAATGAGTGCAGCACTAAATAATGGCTATGTAAACAGGCTGGAACCCAGTGGAGGATGTTCCCTGAAGCCTCCTCACAAGAATGCGATAATATTGGAAAGAGTAGCAAGCATTGTTTGACCTTGTCCTTATGTCATGAGAAAGCAAACACATATTGCTTACAACGCTGAAATCCAAACCTTTGAAGTAAACATGTTGTCCTCCCCCGATTGTGAATCTTTGGCCACATTGAGCTGAAGAAAGTCAGAACTTACACCGACATTGTGGTCAATTTTAGAAATAGGTATGAACTTTGTAGGGTTGAAATTATGCATAGAACATTCTGAAAGCATTTTTTTGTGTGAAATCTGACAATGTACAGCTCCATATTGTAAATGTGCTGTGTCTTGGACGTGGGCATTTCAAAAGGTAATGAATTCCTAGGAAGACAGTCCTGATTCATTTACTTAAGATAAAGCATTCAGGCAAGAAAACACAGTATCAAAAGTGCAGGGAAGTTTGATGAAATGCTGGATGCTTGAAAGGGATGGAGAGACGTAATGCTAACAGAAAACATGTGATGAAAAAGAGTAATGACTATGAGAGGGCAGAGGTCAAGCTATAAGCCTGACTCAAGGCATATATCTTTGGTGTGTTGAACTTTGACCTCTCTTTCAGGTCTAAACACATTGAAGCATGACTGTGTGTGTGCATTGCATGTGTTCAAGATGTAAAGGCTGACAAATATGGCAATGCTGTAACAGCCAGGACTGGTCTTGAATGTCTGCAAACATTTCGCTTTTAATGAAACTTAAAAGACATTATACTGTAGTAGGTCCCCTTAAATATGATGATCTGCTGGCCAGAAACAAAAGTATTTATATAGGGCCTAACTAACATCTTTTTACATAAATCAATTTTCCATAAGGAAAAACTGATGTGTATAATAACCACAATATCTTTTGTTTTATTTATTTTCACCCATTATAAAGTGCATTCACATTTGCCATTGCTCTGTGAAATTTCACAGGTCAAAATCCAGACATGAAAAGAAAAAAAAAACTTTTATTTGAGGTTTAAACATCAAAGAGTTGGCCTACCCTGGTTTCGCTTTCAAACCAAGCAGCTTTATGCTGACCAGCAAGGCGAATTTGTGTGACTAACTTGAATATAAGCAAAATTTGCGTGGGGAAATTTGACCTTTTTAAGTTTTTGACCTTTTTCTCCTGAACACGCAGATCCCTAGAAATGACTTTCGTAGAGCAACAGTAAATTGAATTGCACCTTTGGTACTTTTACATGTCTAAACCTAAAAAAGGTTTTTATTCATTTTTTTTCCTAACAAAATTATATGTAGTGTTCTTTCTTTTAAAACTAGGGTTGTCAATAAAATAAATTAAAAAAAATGTGAAAGCTTTCACATTTACTTCATGGCTTCTCTAGGTGGCCTTCCGCTCACGAATGAGGGAAATGTGAACATAAGTTAACTAGCCTTAGAAAAAGAGGTTTTTAACGGGGTGGCGGACAACAGTGTGAGTAACATATTAGACACATTTAAAGGCACAATATGTACGATTCTTGGACAATGTTATATATTTTGTTGACTTGTGTACTTACATTATCCCAATTGTTTCCAAGAATGTTTAAATCCAGAGAAATAAGCAATGTTAACCAGGGCACAGATGGTGTCTGTGTGTTGCCTATCAATGACATTATACCCTTGATTTCCGGTTTTATTTTGTAGAAACCATGGAATCACCAAATACGTTTTAATATATTATGTATTTTATTAGACAGGTGAGCAACTGTTTGGATACATAGAAAGAAAACGAATAATTGTTATATAACTCAACACGGTTAGTCTTATTGTTTAAATCTCATTTTCTTGATTTACCATGAGTACCATGTTTTACCATGCCTAATTTGTATCTAACTTACTGCAGTGCGCAGCGTTTCATAGTAGCCGCTGAGCGAACGCATGGAGTAGCATTATAACGGAACTTTCCACACACTCAAATGTATCTAATATGATAAAACAGCGATGCGTTACCCCACTTACGCATGACAGGAAGAAGCGATATCTCGCTTGTCTCTTGTCCCGCTCTAACGGCTTTCATCCCCACCCTGCTTCATACTACAGTAATGTTAATAAATCTTTAACACATTAGCTCATCCATGAATATGATTTCTACCACAGTCTCATTGGATTCTTTTCCACCGGCTGTAGAGGTGAAGACAACAGCTCCCATGATTCCTCAAAATCAAGGTGCCAAGCTACGCCTTTGTTTTGAATAAGCGACCTCTAGCTGCAAAATTACATATTGTGCCTTTAAGTCCAAAGTCTGGAAAACCTGCACTTAACCTTTTCACAGGCATTTTGTTTTCATAGGTCGACAGATATTGTGATGTATCATTACAAGGTTGTCAATATATTGATTATCGCAGAAATGCTATCGTGTCGTGAGCCATGTAACATGTATCGTATCATGAGGTATTCTCTGATTCCCATCCCTATAGTCAGAACACAGAGTAACCAAATGAGAGCTTCATCTTCCATGTTGTGTACACTCTGATTGAACTTATCTTATTCCAGTCCTAAATGAATTCCTCTTAAACATTACAGCACTTAATTTTCTTAAACAATCTTTCATACTCAAAGGAAATACCAAACATGCTGTCATGTCGAGCACAACAGCATAACGGTTCAAATCTGTCAACAGGGAGGGCAACATGAGGCAGGAAGCCACTGAGACCATGTAGGAATTCTGACATTTTGGCACCCGTTCCTTTTAGACTGCTAGAATATTTTAAACTTGCATGTGAAAGGGTTAAACAGAGAGTTCTAGACAGGCAGGAGGGGCCCTTCGCTAGCAGAGCTCTACAACATGAATTAATTAAACCATAAAGATAGATGATGTAATGTTTAAAGAGTCAGACGGAGGAAAATGTGGGTTCAGTTTACGTTCACGGCTCTGTGTGGGTGTGTGTAAGAGAGAATGAGAATGGTATTCCTAAAGAGTCATATTGAACTGACATCAGCAAGGAGGAGCTCAGTATGAATTCTAAACTTTTTCTCTCATGTGGGTCAGTGTCTCAGTGAGGGTATTTTAACCGAATTTTAAGCATCTTTTATCCTTATGTGGAATCCTTTAGTATCTCAGTGATACTAATATTTGGTGTGTAGAGAGAAAAAGAGAGAATATAGTATAACACTGGGCATTGCAGCAACAAAGCCAATTTAAATTGAGACTACTTCAAGTTCAGTTCCCATGAAATTGGCCCTGCTGGGGCAAGGGTCCCTCCAGAGATCAATGCACTGTAAACGGCTTCTCAGCTGGCTGCCAAGCGTCCCAAAGACTGCTCACAGGAAGCCTCTACAAAAAGAGATTGGCAGCTCAATAGCGCATCAATGCAGGATCAGTGGACTTCCAACCAAACTCACGCTCATTCATGGCCACGCTTCAAACATTAGGCTCAAAATAGGGGGAAAGATCTAAAAATGTTGAATGATTTTGCACTCATATAGATTTTCTTGTTGTGCTCAAGATTTATCTGTCTTTAGGAATCCTAGACAACAAAAATCCGTCCCACGGGTCTTTTTGACCCGAAATGAATTTTTGAAAAAAAAAAACTAAATTAAAAATTGAGTGTTCATCAGAGTGATCCAAGACCTTAGGACTTTTGTTGCAATTGAACCACAAATACACACACATACACACAAAAATATTGACTGGAGTTTATGTGGTTTAAAATAACAAATCAGTCCCCCGGGGGTCAATTTGACCCCCTTAGGAATAAATGGAATGCGAGAAATGCTTCATAGAAAAACTTAAAAAATGCTAAAAATTAAAGTTAAACTTTACCATAATGTCTGTATATATGTATAAACTCAAGAACTAACTTTAGGACCCAGCGGAACAGCTCATTTGCTCCATAGAGCTATAGGTGCACAGACCTTTTGAGGGGCATGTGCTGAAACTGAAAAAGGGCAACCTCCCCAGCCACCCCCCTTTTATTAAAATTATTTAGTAAGCCTACATTAAAGGAAGAAATGGTCACATCTTAATGACAAATGAAATAACACAAAATAATAGTCTCCATAATAATAATTTAGATATATAGGGTTTCAGGGCTTCTTTAAACCTAATTACAACAGCAATCTTCTGTGAGCCATGTGCTTGAAGATGTTTATGACTTCACTGTGATATATTACATATATACATGGGTGTCGGAACCATATGTGGGTGGGACAAGACCCTTTTAGACCAATGATATTGGACAAACCCACTTTTACCGTCTCAAATTCAGCACGTCTTTTCACCGACCCCTAACCGATAAACACTTTTTTATTAGATGCGTTATTTCCACTTTTAGAATATGTTCTTAATTTTTATTGAAAATAAATGCCTTTCCGATCTACTATGTGAGTTCGGCAAAAGGCGGGTTCGAATCCTCGAGTAAATTTGCGTCAACTTTATTCATCACAGACAGTAAGAACGTCAGTAGGCTATACTCATTGTATTTTGGCCACACCACAAGGTGTCACTGTGGCCTCAACGCTTCGCCCTCGCCTACACTGAGCTCGATTGCTATGTCTGAGGTAAATCACACCCTCCTCATTACCCTACAGACAAAGAAATGTAAAAATACATAAATAAATAAATAAATGTAGAAATACATAAATAAATAAATGTAGAAATACATAAATGTACAAATAAATAAATGTAGAAATAAATAAGTGTAGAAGTGAATACATGTGGAAATAAATACAAATTGAAAATGAATAAATGTATAAATAGCCTAAGTGTAAAAGAATAAATAAATAAATGTGGAAAAAAATTATATATACATAAATAAGGAAAAAAATGTTTTTTTTCTATGTATATTTATTTATTTATATATTTATTTTTGCTTTTTTACATTTCTTTGTATATTTATTTATTTCAAATTTTGGCAGCTTTGGGATTCCATACGGACAGACGTAAAGGGTGACCAATAGGCTAACATTGATTTATTGACGAAGAAAAACCCAAACGCTAAAAGAAAAAACAACAACAAAGAAAACACCACCAAAAAAGGGCACTTCGGAGAGTAAGGACAAAAAGGGCATGTGCTCTGCACAGGTGGCAAGAGTCATGAAATATATTGTTATATTATTTTGACGCACAAGGGACGGATGACATTAAACTAACGGGTTTACAAACTTAATTTTTCCAATCCTCTAGCTGCTGCATGTTAATTTGTTCAATTATATTGATATTAATTAAGTTGAAAATTAATCGCGTCTTAGTAGCTACGGTACTCTTCACTTTGCAGTCAGACTACTTACTGTTATATGTTTGTAAATACAATAAAAGACAGAGTGCAACAGCAATATTGTCAAATGCAGTAAATGTTTTTAAAAAATGATTTCAAGAAACATAAAAATGTATTTTGTTTTGATTTAGGTTCAGTGTAGAATATAAAGGCCAATTATTTATTTATTTTTTGTCAATAAATCATACTTTCTAACATTACAAATGTGTGTGTATGAAAAAGCAAAAGGATCTTGCAAACAAGTTTGAAAACCTCTGAAAAAATACGATTCATTCAAAACTAAGCTGGCATAAAACTTGCAAAGGCATCTGGACGTCTCATGACCTAACTCAACAAGAATGCCCATAAACCCATTTCAAATTCGTCCTCGTGCTTCAACAGTCTAGATTAGAATAAAACTGGATTAAATTATGTTATCTCCAAATTACTTTAATGTGACCGTGCATACCACGGTGTGTAGGTAGACCGAATGTTACCAACAACCAGATCATCTGAAATTGTGCAACAGCATTGGTGTTTTTTTCCTCTCGGAGCAGGAGGTGGAGCTTTTGGAGAGATTCCTCTTCATGAAGTTTTCCAGCAGGACTGATGCAGCAGCAGCAGCAGCAGCAGTGTTCGCCTCCACCTCAAACAGCTCTTCAGAAGTTACACATCGCCTGCAAAACTCACGTCACTGAATGCAACTTTGGATAAGGGAACTGCTTGTTTACTAGGGACATAGAGCGAGTGCACTGGTCTGGTGGAGTACATAGAAACACTCCAGCATAAGGATGAGAGCGATTAACTTGGACACGTACAGCCTGTCTCTGCTGACCGCTAAAGAAGACATCCTCAACCCGCGGGCATCCACCAACTGGTAATACAGTAAACATTACTTATTAGTTGTTGCTCAAATCTTAGCGAGCTGCCTGGCTAGGCTGCATTTTGGGCCGTCGTAAACGCCTGCAGAAGTTTTATTTAGGCTATCATATAAACAACACATCTGAATGTTGTCTAGGTAGGCAGCTCATGTGGTTTTGCGACACAACCAAAGACGTTAACTGCTTTGGAATTAATATTGCGCAGTTGCTTTTTAATGTTTTATGATAGCCTACAATAATATACATTTGAATGCACTTAAGTTTTGCATTGTGCTAAGAAAGTTGAAACAGTGAAAGAAAAGAAAGAAAGAAAGATTGGAAGTACTTGTTTAGGCTACTTTTTGTGACAAGCAAAATATACTCGGCCACTTCCCTCAAGCCTATCCCATTGCAAGATTTCGGTCACTGAAGGTGTGTTTCTTTTCTTTTTTTTTTTTTTTACACAAATTTGAACGGAAAGTTAGCTAACACGATGGTTTTGCTTACAATTTCTCCCTTAGTGTTTACCTGTATGCAAATCAGCTCAGTTGCGATATGGCTTCTGCTATAGCTGCAAGCAAGGTAGAAACAGAATAAACCTTTAAACCAACATTTGTATCTGACCTACACCAATGAATGCACAATTTACACCAGTTGTACAGTATATGTAATGCTGCAAGCATTTTCATGTTTTTCACTGTTAGCGCCACCTTCTGTCCAAACGGGATGAGTTTGCATGCTTTTGAATGCTAATTATGTTTATAAAAAAAATCTCACCCACCTTGGATGTTGGTCAAAATCATATCAAATTTCAAGTTCACCAACATATCAGAGTCATAGTTTGTCATTATATAGCACCACCAACTGGCCCAGCCCAATCAAGCTTCTACTAGATACTTATTTGATTTAGCAATATTGCTGCAGTAAGTAATGACTTATTTTTGTAGGCCAGCCTAGAAGTTATAATCACCCTGGTTCCCTCGACAAAAACCCAATAGGATTTTGATTTATTGCAGAAAATAAGCTCTGTAACTAACAAAACTTTATGATTTTTACACAATTTACTCATGATAATCGTCACAAATGAACACAACTTTTATGAATTATGAAGCCTAAATAAAATCGGCAGACGTAAAAAGCTAAACATAAATTAACTACTCTATGGTTGTATGACTAATGTCACCATCACTAAGTGTCCAACAATACTTTAAGACTTTATTTAAAAACGTTTTCCCTATAATTTATAATAGTTTAGACTGGATAAACCCAGCCTGATATGTCAGCGATTTGATTTCGCCCTGCAACTCAGTCTGGAAACCTGTACATTCATTTCTACTGCTTCTGTTACACTATTGCGGGAACCAATCACAGACTGGCTTATCCACCTGGCGCGCTATTGGCGGGTTTAACATGATGACGGATAGAGAAGCAATGGGTCGTTGCCCGTTAATCACGCCTCTTGTGGTCTGTTTGGTTGAAGGACTATCCGATTGCATACAGAGTCATTTGAATTATGCTCGTTTATCACGCCTCTTGTGGTCTGATTGGTTGAAGGACTATCCAGTTGCGTACAGAGTCATTTATTTTATGCCCGTTGATCACGCCTCTTGTGCAAATACCTAGCAGACTCCCCAGACCAATGTTCAATTTTAAATTGAGCTTGGTCTGGTGATAGCCAGAGCCAGACAAATAATAGTTTGCAAGAGTGTGATAATAAACACAGTAGCTGCATCCCTTTTAAGGCCGATTGTGTCACCGTGGCATGACAAAAGCTGTCCCAATTCGAAGGCTCCTTCAAATGCGGCCTTCGTTTCCTGTGAATTCTACCCCAGAATTTATTGCATGCCAGTGACGACAGGATTCTTTTGAGAGAAATTGCCTGTTTCAACTTACTCAAATATCTAAGATGCGATTTAATTATACAGGAATGAACCATGGTGAACATATTTAGACAGTTTGTGAACCCTGTTTTGTTTTCAGACAGTTTAATATAACTTTCAAAAAAGTCCAGTTACTGCCACTCATCAACGGCAGCTGTCACAGTTGCTAGGTGACAAGAACAGTCCTCCTAGGCTAGACATTCTGAACGTCGCGGCCTCTGAAGTCCTTCGAAGGATGCAGCTTTTGAATTGGGACACAGGTAGTGAGGTTGTGAAATCGGACTAGTGAGTTGACGAGTTTACCTGTTCAACTGATGACATTTAATGTTCCCTACAACGTCCGTAGTAGGGTTGCCAGGTCTTCACAACAAAACCCGCCCAATTGCTACTGATAACTAGCCCAAAACAAGGCCAATTGCGTTTGGGGGGTAAAATATGTGTGTTTTTTTTTTGTTTGTTTAAATTTGCATTCCCGGGGCTAAATATCATACGATTGGGGTCGCTTCAACCCGCAGACATGAAAAATAGCCCTCGGCAACAGTGTTGAAGTAGACCAATTCCGCGGGAAAACCGTGTACTTGGCAACACTGCTATGTAGTCCCATTTAGCCACTTGTTAGCTACCGCCTTTTTCAAGACAAGTAAAAGCTTTAAAAAGAAATAACAGGGTACTGATGTATTTTATGTCATAGAGCATGAAAACATCTTGAGCATGTGTTCACCACAAACCTTATTTCAGGCATTTAACCAAAAACCCATTAAAAACCCTATTGACTTCAAGACAATGGAACTTGTTTCCATGTTTTGGCCCATGAAAATACATAATCCCTGCAACACTCTATTATGTCAGTTTTTATGTAGAATTCAAAGTTTAACATATTTTGATTATTATATTGACATTGCACTCAAGAATACACATATGCAAAAGTTGGTACCAAGCGTGCCGCACTCGTGTTGAAAACTGAAAGCGTCTCAATCGCCCCCAGGTGGTTGGTCCCAGCTCATAACCCCCGCCCCTCCATGTATTCTAATGGATCAAATTATACTTCAAATAATTTCCCCCCAAAAATGCTTTCTGTCATTTTAGGCAGTTTTTATCACGCTGATTTCATTTCAAGTGTTCGTTTTTTAAATAAGTTAGGTTTTAGTTAGTTATTTGATGCTATAAAAACGGGGGGTGTGACATCATGATTGACAGCTGAGATTGACGGCTTCTTTGAGTAAAGTCGTCAGTGAGGCACTTTTTTTCTGGATTTTCGGGAGGAGACTGAAGCTTTAGCTTAAATTTCTACATTTTCATAACTGTTTATTTCACACCGACATAATGAATTGTTCTGCATATGCGAGAGTGTGGACGGGCTTTTGATATCGCGGCTCTACTTCCTGCTCTCTACTGCGCAGACTCCGGTCCATATTTTTTTATGGTCTATGGTTGGTACAGACAAATTACAGGTACACACTGTCAAAAAACCTAGTTTGCTAAAGTATTTTTTTTATTGTTAAGAAATCCAATTTGGTGGAAAAATGTCCTTGGCAGATGTAAATGGTTATGTATTTTTTCTTTTTTGCTCTATTATAGCTCTTCCTGTAGTACTCTAAATGTCATGTTTCTACTATTTATGGGTTATTCTGTATATTTAGTTTTATGGCAGAAAAAGTATAATAGTAATCCTAATGAAAACAATAGGGTTCCCGGAAGATTGTTTTTAGACCCCTAATAAAAAAATTAAGCTATATGTGGTTTTCTAGAAAATGGAGCCATTTATTTGCCTATAAAATGATTCAAAGGTTTTTCCTGGTTCCTCATTTTGTGCATGCATGTGCGTGCATGCGTTTTGGGTTTAAATGATGTAAGAACCAAACCAGCCCCTTTCATTTGTGACTTTCTACCATGATGTCATGAAGTCATATTCTTCCTCGGCTTCAGGCCTCTGCGGAGGGTAGTAGTTTGCAGGGTGGTTTGCACTTAAGTGGACACCCACATGATTAGAGACGCCTTTTTTTGAAACGAAATACATCTGCGTTCAGGTAATTGCCTGTTCCCACTCACCGCTCACTCGACTATGATGCCATAATGTTTTGGCTTCTTCTAATCTAATGTACTGAACACTTTACAAAGGTGACAGTAATTACAGGTAGTTTAATTTAATCTGCATGCATCAGCTTGGATATACATTTGTTTAAACTTTATCAAACCCTGATCTGACAGTTCAAAGTCCTGCTCTGTCTTTCCTCTGTCAGATCTTGGCAATGTTTGTTATATAAGCAGTGCCATTGTCTCTCCTATATTTCAGCAGGCTCAGGCTAATTCCCGCAAATGCCCCGGCAGTGATCTAAACGATCCAGGCAGCACCCATTCTGTTTTTCCACATGCTTAATCACCGTGGAAACATGCTCAGAAACAGTCCCTGACGCTTTAGGCTTTACAAGCCTATCAGGCCCATTCATGTACTGCCTGGTTCTGTCTGCTGACAGCCGTAACAGTAATGGCGAGGCTTTGTCGACTTTCACACTGTCACTTTGACAAGTCAAGTCACTCAAGTAAGAAAAAGGCCCATAAGCAAATACTGAACATTAGAAGTGAAACAAGACCTGTGAATTTTTAGCAAAATGGGAAACTCCCACTACTCCACCACAGTTATCTCTTATCTCTGTGCTTTTGTGCTCTGAACAATTGGTATCATTGACTTATTGATCTGTTCAGATGCACTTTGAACACACTACAATGAGAAATAGCTTCTGCCATTGGCAGTTTTCATTTGATATGGGGATTTTATTTATATAACTTTGCCTTAACTTTGAAATCAAAGATAAAGTAATTCCCAATGAAATCAAAATTGGAGTTTGGGGGTTTGGGAATTGTTATATGTTACTTTTAAAGTAAATTGATCAAAAGTGACAGTAAAGTCATTTATAATGCTACAAAACATTTCTATTTCAAATAAATGCTGTTTTGAACTTTATATTCATCAAATAATTCTGAAAATGTATCACAGCTGAGTTTCCACAAAAATACTAAACAGCACAACTGTTTTCAACATTGATAATAAGAAATGTTTCTAAAGCAGCAAATCATCATATCAGAATGATTTCTGAAAGATCGCGTGACACTGAGGACTGGGGTAATGATGCTGAAAATTCAGCTTTGCATCACAGAAATAACAAATAATAATAATATGTTAAAACAGAAAACTTTTATTTAAAATTGTAATATTATTTCCAAAGTTTACAGTTTTTTTTTTTTTTTACTATATTTTAAAATAAAGTAAATGTTAAAGAAGTTTAATCAAGTAAAATTGGTGAGTGTAAGATACTTTTTTTCTAAAACATTTAAAATCTTAAGGCCAATTTATACTTCTGCGTCGAGTGCACGCAGAGGGTACGGCGTACCCTACGCATAGACGCGTTGGATACGCCGTACCCTACGCCGTACCCTGACGCGCACCTCTCCAAAAATGTAACAACGCGTCAATTCTACGCGGACCGCAAGCGTTGTGATTGGTCTGCCAGAACCCTTCCCTCAGGTCAATAAATAAATAAAAAATCTGCGATAGGAGTGTGTGTGTGTGTGTGTCCAGAAATTGGATGATAGTTCCTTACGTCTGCTATAACACACTATTTTGCAGTCCAGCGATTCTTTATGGTAGTAAATAAATACATAGATCCGCTGAATATAGTTGATTTATTTTCTCATTAAAACCAAAGATGTTAATCAGTAATTGTATATCAAGAACAGGGACACATTAGGGTATATTTCGTGAATGAAGTCTCCGCAACAACAATCGCTTGCTGAGCCACCGCTGCTGAAAACAGTGGCCACGAGCTCCGCATGGTTTCACAAATGCATTTCAGCGCCAGATCGCCTTATTTAACTTTACTAATCAACTAGAGATGCTTAATTTGTATTAGATACAACAACTCAAGCTGCAAGAAAAGCCGCTCTCTCACTGCTGCTGATATTCCGACATGAATGTACAGATTCTACACATCAAGCTGCTTCTTCTTCGGCTGTTGTCTTGATTACACCAACATGCCCGAGGACACTGCCTTCTAGCGTCTGCATGTGGAATTGCACATTGACGCAGACAACAGCGCAGAAGTATTAATGCTCACGACGGCGTCGGCTACGCGCGTAGCCTACAGGCCAATTTATACTTCTGCGTCGAGTGCACGCAGTGGGTACGGCGTACCCTACGTATAGACGCGTTGGATACGCAGTACCCTACGCCGTAGCCTGACGCGCACCTCTCCAAAAATGTAACAACGCGTCAATTCTACGCGGACCGCAAGCGCTGTGATTGGTCTGCCAGAACCCTTCCCTCAGGTCAATAAATAAATAAAAAATCTGCGATAGGAGTGTGTGTGTGTGTGTGTCCAGAAATTGGATGATAGTTCCTTACGTCTGCTATAACACACTATTTTGCAGTCCAGCGATTCTTTATGGTAGTAAATAAATACATAGATCCGCTGAATATAGTTTATTTATTTTCTCATTAAAACCAAAGATGTTAATCAGTAATTGTATATCAAGAACAGGGACACATTAGGGTATATTTCGTGAATGAAGTCTCCGCAACAACAATCGCTTGCTGAGCCACCGCTGCTGAAAACAGTGGCCACGAGCTCCGCATGGTTTCACAAATGCATTTCAGCGCCAGATCGCCTTATTTAACTTTACTAATCAACTAGAGATGCTTAATTTGTATTAGATACAACAACTCAAGCTGCAAGAAAAGCCGCTCTCTCACTGCTGCTGATATTCCGACATGAATGTACAGATTCTACACATCAAGCTGCTTCTTCTTCGGCTGTTGTCTTGATTACACCAACATGCCCGAGGACACTGCCTTCTAGCGTCTGCATGTGGAATTGCACATTGACGCAGACAACAGCGCAGAAGTATTAATGCTCACGACGGCGTCGGCTACGCGCGTAGCCTACAGGCCAATTTATACTTCTGCGTCGAGTGCACGCAGTGGGTACGGCGTACCCTACGTATAGACGCGTTGGATACGCAGTACCCTACGCCGTAGCCTGACGCGCACCTCTCCAAAAATGTAACAACGCGTCAATTCTACGCGGACCGCAAGCGCTGTGATTGGTCTGCCAGAACCCTTCCCTCAGGTCAATAAATAAATAAAAAATCTGCGATAGGAGTGTGTGTGTGTGTGTGTCCAGAAATTGGATGATAGTTCCTTACGTCTGCTATAACACACTATTTTGCAGTCCAGCGATTCTTTATGGTAGTAAATAAATACATAGATCCGCTGAATATAGTTTATTTATTTTCTCATTAAAACCAAAGATGTTAATCAGTAATTGTATATCAAGAACAGGGACACATTAGGGTATATTTCGTGAATGAAGTCTCCGCAACAACAATCGCTTGCTGAGCCACCGCTGCTGAAAACAGCGGCCACGAGCTCCGCATGGTTTCACAAATGCATTCCAGCGCCAGATCGCCTTATTTAACTTTACTAATCAACTAGAGATGCTTAATTTGTATTAGATACAACAACTCAAGCTGCAAGAAAAGCCGCTCTCTCACTGCTGCTGATATTCCGACATGAATGTACAGATTCTACACATCAAGCTGCTTCTTCTTCGGCTGTTGTCTTGATTACACCAACATGCCCGAGGACACTGCCTTCTAGTGTCTGCATGTGGAATTGCACATTGACGCAGACAACAGCGCAGAAGTATAAATGCTCACGACGGCGTCGGCTACGCGCGTAGCCTACGGCGTACACTCGACGCAGAAGTATAAATGGGCCTTACGGCGTACACTACGGCGTACACTCGACGCAGAAGTATAAATGGGCCTTTACTGATTCCAGACTTTTGAATGTTAGCGTATATACTGACTTCGTGTTTAAATAAGAAAAATGTCATAACTGGAAAGAAATTGGGTTCTAGTGTTATTTTGGTCCCCATTGAATGTCATTGTATGATTCAAAAACGTTCTACAAAACCTCTTCTTTTGTGTTCTGCAGATGTAAATGAGGACAATATATTGCATGAAACTGGTTATGGGAAAAATTAAAATCTACTGACTCGTTTCTAGTCATAAAATGCAGCCAAATTAACTTGGTCTGGTGGAAGGTTCCACTTGGCAAATTGCACTCAGAAATATCTCTTAATATTTATATACTAGTAGAGGTACAATCCATTCTTTCATCAGTCTTATGGGTGATCAGGGGCCGTATTTACAAAACATTTTATCTTACCACTAAGAGAACTCTAAATAGCAGTACAAGTTCTTATGTAAGATTTCTTAAAGGTCCCATGGCATGGATTTTTTATTTTATTTTATAATGTATTCTGAGGTGTACTTATATTGTTAGTATGATTTTTACATCATAAAATGTCATAATTTAGAAATAAAAGGCATTTTTTCTATACTGATGTTTGCCCTCTGGCTGAATGCCCTGTTTCAAGGGGCGTGTCTGCTGTGAGACTTCAGTAAAAAGAAGATAGACGCATGGACGCATGGAGTTCACTTCTCATCAGTTCTCTCAGCACATCTCAGTTCAGTGAACTGTTGTAGTTACTAGCATATACTTCAGGTTATTAGTTTATTTCTAGTCGGAGGGGCTGTCACTCATGTCAGAAAGTTAGTAACTTTAGTAAATTATGGATCAGCGCTGACTCGAGACGCGAACCGTTTAGAACGATTCAGTCTGATTTGGTGAACTGGTTCGACCGGTTCACTAAAAAGAACCGGTTCAAAAGAACGATTCGTTCGTGACCGAACATCACGGACCAGAGACGGAGCGATTGCTAACAAAGTTATATTGTAACTACTGAGTTGTGAGAGCGCTGTCAGCGCAAGTTTATTGTATTTGTATCTGAGAGTTCTGAAAAAACATGAGTCCCAGTCACGACAAAAACACTGACTCACAAGATAGTAAACAAGAAAACACCGTTCTGTCGGCAGAGAGAGAAGCCGCAGCATGAATAATAAAGTTCTGTGTGAACTTGAATAATTAGCTACACATCAGAAATCACTGATCACAGATCAGAAGGAACTGAAAAAAGACTTCTGTTTTCATTTGTACATCCAAAGACTGAGAAACTGCCAGCATTCACTCGTTCACAAGCCATGAGCTCTCGAGGAGAAACAAATATGGCGCTCGCATGGGCGTGGCAAATTCTCTGAGCGGAGGAAAGGGAGGTAACCGTTCCTGTTATGACGTCATAACAGGAAAATTCAAGATCGGCTCGTCTGAGCTGTCATTTTCTCAAAGGCAGAGAAAGACAGCCAGAACCCGTTTTACACCGATCAATATTAGCCACTTGGGGACAATATTCAGGCTAGGGGAACTCATATTAATGTTGAAAAACCTCAAAAAATGAAAATTTCATGCCATGGGACCTTTAAAACATATTCACAAACCTTTTTCTAAGGAATAGAGAAAAGTTTTAAGCTAAGAGAAAGGGCGCAGTTGCTATGGATGCTGTCAACACAAAATGCACACAGTGATTGGCTGATGGGGGAGGAGTTTCTGTCAGTGATTTAATCATTGAAATATTGTAAAACGAGGTATCATGTTGCCATATAAAAAAAGGTTTTAAAATAAAAATGTTCCCATATTCAAATAAAGATTTTATTTTAAGATTTTAGTGTCTCTAATTAAACAAGTATACGTTTAGCTAATTGTCCACCTCTTACATGCCTGCATCTTGAGAGATTGTAGAATTCAAGTGACATATTTTGTTTTATAAACAAAGTTCCGAAGGAGCACGTACAGCTGACTCGCCTAGTTACCTCGACAGTTTTCTGTATCCCTCCGCCACCCCGACTCCTCACTCTCGGTTGGTTCCTATTCTAATGCTAATTTAATTTTTTAATTGTTAAAGATTTGTTTGTGGCATTTTTGTTTTCTTACTATAATAGGACAGTGAGTAGACAGGAAGCGAAGTGGGAGAGAGAAGGGGGGACGGAAAGATCCACGTGCCAGAACTCTAACTCGCGTCACCTGAGCACCATCAGTACAGATGATGGGACATTATTTTTACTGCAATGTTTTGTTCTCCATTATTCAATGCAATTTGCCTGTACATATTATGTCATCGCAGATTTAACTCTATAAATCAAAATATTTATTGCATTTATGAAGAAAAGGCTCTATCGCATGTTGCCTCAATAGTGTGAAGTGTCTTTGGGCCGGCGGATTGCTGGCAACAGCCATTAGGATTGTTTGTGATTTGGTCTTAGTGACTTAGGAGTCCTCTTGACTACCCCTAACTTTTCACAGATTTAGGAGCTGGTTTTAGTGCTAAAATGCTTTGTGAAATACTCTTAGAGCCAAAATTTAAGAGTCCTAAAATTAGTGCTGACACGCCCATTATTTTTAAGAGTTTCACCTAAATCGGCAAGTTAGGAGCTACCTTTAGCCTTAAGATGTTTTGTGTTTACTGAGTTATGCATGACAGTCTTTTCACATGCAACTCAGTAGTTCTTCAGAAGTAAATGTTTGCAAATGGTCCTTTATTTTCTTGTAGCATGCAGAGGTGGACAAAGTACACAACTCCATTACTTGAGTAAAAGTAAAAGTACTATTGGTTAAATATTACTCCATTACAAGTGAAAGTTGTAAAGATAGATTTTTACTTAAGTAAAAGTACAGAAGTACTTGCTTTTAAAAGTACTTAAGTATCAAAAGTAAAAGTAGACACATTATTTTATTATTGTTGCATTGTTGTATGAATGCACTGTTCCATCATGGTGGTTTAAGCCAGTCATGCTCCATCTGACATACCTTGAACTCATTTAAATACTTGTTTAAAAGTTACAAAGCTCTTATCAAAGTCAAAATCATACTAGAAAAGAAAGGTTTCTACATTGTGTTAATTTGACAGGATTATGTAAAAAACATTTCGGAAAGGACTTCAGTTAACATTATTTTAGCCCAACTACGTTTTTGCATGCTAACTAACATCACTGTCGGACGTTACCCATGCGTTAGCGCTGTATCCACAAGGCTATGGCAACTTGGCGGGTAAATCTATAAAAATAATTTGACCAACCATATTTCATACCAGTGTTAATTTTGACAGCAATTTTTGTAGTCTTTTGACTATAACATTTTAGGCATCTGAATTGTTTTAGTTTTAGTCTAGTTTTAATTGACTATAATAAGATTTTAGTAGTTTCAATAGACTAAAATTCAGTACTTGTGGTCTGGCGTCTGAGAGGCAGCTTTCTGTGTGCATTTTCATGTTGTCTGACTTTTTTAGACTTATCCACGTCTGCTCTTCCTCTTTTTAACTTCTAAGTATGGCCATGGTTGCGCGCACTGCATCTGGGAACTGCCGCCTTCTATTTTGCCATCAATTGATTGGTGTTCAAAAAATACTTGGAAATCATTGAACTTCATAAGATCCTACAAGAGTGATTACTGATAGTCTTTCTGCACAAAAAAAAAAGAATCACGTTTTAAAGAAGAAAACAAATCATTCACTATTTTTCGAAACGGCTACGACTTTCTACTTCGAGGGCCTTGATGGAAATGTAGTGGAGTAAAAACTACGATATTTGTCTTTCAAATGTAGTGAAGTAAAAGTAATAAGTTTCCAGAAAAAATTCTACTCAAGGAAAGTACAGATACTCAAAAAGTGTACTTAAGTACAGTACTCAAGTAAATGTACTTAGTTACTGTCCACCTCTGGTAGCATGTAGCAGCTGTAGTGTTGGCTGTGGATGGGTGTGTAGAGATTCCCAAGATATTACATATTTGTCATATTTGGTCAATGTTTTCAAAACTAATGCAGTAAGAACTGATTCTTGTTCTCATAATTTGTAGAGTGCCCTGCGGTACAAGAAATAAATATATAAGATAACAGGTAATGTGATTATCTGCTTTTGTAAGAAGCATACATTTCATAGCTGGTTGTAAGCCATAACATATTGTTCTTATATTGGCAGGGATTTATTGCATTCAATGGGAATTCATCATCCTAAGCCTTATGCGAGCAATAACAACTCCAGAAGGGATGTGACTGGACAGAATTTGATAGGAAACTGTGAAGGCGTGGCAGAATTCTTTCCAATGAACATTGTAGGAGGTTATGATGAAAAGCCACAGTTGTGAGTGACATTTGAATCTTGAAGGTGGTTTCACCCCCCTTCAGACAAAGATGGATTCAGTCACTGTCCTTTATCATTTTCACAGAGCAAAGATGCATCTGTTAACGCTGTAAAATATGGAACTCACCTGCATGAAAAGCAGGAATAGAGCTCAGGGTCTTCCATCTCCATGCTCTGGGAGCACAGGTTTATGCATGATTTAAGAGCCTCAAGGTGCAGTGTTCTCATGTTACCACCAATTAAACATCTGTTGAGCATGGCGAGTTATCACCACAAAGAACATTATTCAGTACTAATAGTGTAGAATGGTAACCTAATTGACCTCTGCGGGACGTGCAGGTAGTTTTGTAGGGGTGTAACGGTAAAGATATTCCTACTGACAATTTTGTCTACACTTCATTTGGTAACACTATTTTACAGTGTCATTGTTACATATGTGGCATGTAGTTACTATAGGGATAACTATAAATTATACATAATTACATGCATCTAACCCTAAACCAAACCCTAACCCTAATTCTTTAGTAAGTACATGTAGTTATTACTTAATGTTACTCAGTACTTAAATGTATAATTACAGTGTAACAAAGACACCTTAAAGGGTTAGTTCACCCAAAAATGAAAATTAGCCCATGATTTACTTACCCTCAAGTCATTCTTGGTGTATGTGACATGCTTCTTTCAGACGAATACAATCAGAGTTATATTAACAAATGTCCTGGCTCTTCCAAGCATTATAATGGCAGAATGTTGCTCTGTTTTTGAAGTCCATAAAAGTGCATCTGTCCACCATATAACTGCTCCACACGGCTCCGGGGGGTTAATAAAGGCCTTCTGACGTGAATCGATGCATTTGTGTAAGAAAAATATCCATATTTAAAACTTTATAAAGTAAATTATCTAGCTTCAGGCCGATCGCCTTTCGTATTCAACTTGCGGAAAAAGTGTTGTGCCTCTTGCAGTTTAAAATGCTTACGCGGAAGCACTTTTATGGACTTCAAAAACAGAGCAACAATCACTGCCATTATAATGCTTGGATTAGCCAGGACATTTTTAATATAACGCTGATTTTATTCGTCTGAAAGAAGAATGTCATATACACCTAGGATGACTTGAAGGTGAGTAAATCATGGGCTAATTTTCATTTTTGGGTGAACTAACCCTTTAAAATAAAAAGTGTAACCCTTTATTTTAAGGTATCAGCATTAATGTAATCATACATTTAAGGACTGAGTAATAATAATTAACCACATGTACTTACTATAGGTGTGGTTAAGGTTAGTTGCATGTAATTAAGCACAATTTATAGTAATTACTATAGTAACTACATGTAATGTGTGTAACAAAGACACTGTAAAATTGTTTGCAGTTTTTTTTTTTTTTTTTCAAAGAAAATCTTAAAGAAAAAGTGTAGTGATCCAAATGTAGGGTAACCCTATAGTTTTGAGTATTTACAATACCCTTTCTCTGGAGAACTTCTTTCCTTGCCTGGCCAGTGTTATTACTGTACTTTCCCAGTATGTTCCTGTTCTCTGCACTTGAAATGTTTATAGTACTGTGAAAAAAAAGGTAAAATTTTGAGAATAAGCGTTGCTGTTGGAGTGGTTGAGAGATGTTTCTCTGCAGAAATGCCTTATATGTACAAAAGGAATTGATTAATTATTAAAGTATCAATTCTGTTTGACATTAAGTTTCCTGTGTAGTCTGAAATGTATCTAATACCATCTGCAAACTTTGATGAGACTTGATCTCATCAAGAAAGACAAAAAAGATCAATATGACATGCTTATCTAAGTATTTTATAGCATCACCTTGGGGTTATTTAGTTTTAGGGTGGTTGGGTTACCACAGGAACGTTTTATAGTGGCAAATTAGTAATTAAGCTATTGAGCAGTAAATGAAAAGATGTTTTAATGTTGACTTTGTCTCAAGTGCTTCATTGATTTACTTTAAACCTTGCTTTTAAAAGACCCATGGGGTTTTCCCAAGTATGCTGAGGATGTAAGTTGATCTTAGAAGCTCCAGGTTGTTGGACATGCTGATGTTCCTCATGTCAATTATCAGTGTTGCAATAGTGCCGATATGTTTTGTAAATGTTTCCTAATCCTTAAACTACCACCTTGAATTTACGAATTATTGTTTACATTACACTCCTGTAATGCAGAGATGCTGAATGTGCGTCCTTGGAAATAGCCTGAATGGATGTTTATTTACAAGCATGTCTCGAAAAAATTGAAGCATACAGCATATTACTTTGTGTTCTTCAATCTCATGGCATTCTTGATCGCAATGTTCAGACACTCCATATGTCTCTGTCCGCAATGGCTGTCCTACACAAGTCAGCTCAAACTGTGATCTAGTCAATTATACTACAAACTTGGAAGGTACAACCTTGTACTTCAGTAGTGCTTGTATGAAATAAATATGGATTTCAGATTGAGAAGTATGAGTAGGCTAGATGGTTTCACATTCAATTCAGTCACCTCATGGATCATTAACTAAACCTCACATCATGTTGACAATCTGTTGTTTCTTGGGAAATTGCCTGGGCCTTGTGTAGGTGGCTTCTCTCTCTGGCTCCTCCACTGCTGAACTCAATGGGAAAATGTTAATGGAGTTCCTCTAAGCTGCAATTCTGGGTCAAAAGCCTCAAACAATGCTGTTTGTTGTATGTTGGGTTTTAGTCCCACACAGATGGCTTGTGGTTGCTAGCCGAGCTGTGAGCCATTAACTTGTCCAGTAAAATTAACGTTTGTTTCAGTTGGATATCTGGATACTCTCAGAAGTCTCTAAATATATGCTTTCGTTCGAAGACGTTGAAATGACTTCCAGTTGAGATTTTTTTGGGGGGTGCTTTTGTGAACCTTGAAGATCAATAATAGAATCATATGCAAGCCTTTCCGTACTCAACTTTCAAGTTTTGTGCTTGCCAAAAGTTTTGGCAAATGAGCATGGCACATATACCTCTTTTCATTGTGCTTTCATGTAGTTTTTTGGCCAATCTTGTCTAGTTGAAAGATTTTTCCATTTTCTTTTCCTACATCGTGTTAAATGCATTTGCTTTGACCGTAGAGATGAGGTTCTGAGCATTTATGATGTTCTCATATTTCATTCCTATCTTTGTCCAATACAGAAAGCAAAAGAAAATAGACAGACATGACTGTTCAAAAGTTTGGGGTCAGTAAGATTTTTTTTATATAATTGTTTTGTATTTAAATATTTTTGAATGTGATGGCAAAGCTGAATATTCAGCAGTGATTTCTCCTGTCTTCAGTGTCACATGATCCTTCAGAAATCATGTTAATAATATGCTGATATATTGCTCAAGAAACATTTCTTATTATCAATGTTGAAAGCAGTTGTGCTGCTGAGTAATATTCTTTAATGAATAGAATGGTATTTTTGAACGGTAGTGTATTCTTGCCAAAGATTTAAGCACTGATGTTCTATTGTGGAAACATTTACATTCTTCAATAATGCCGCCTTCAGTTTGTGTCCCAAATTATACAGACGCTCCTTTCAAGGTGGTGAATGACATGGTGCAGATTGAGGTGTGCTTTTACAAGGAGGTCTTTATCACGCCCCCTAATGACTCACAGTAGCTTTTTACCTAAGGAGGTTGTGTTGTTTGCAGCTCAATCTAACATGTGTGCTTTTAACAACTGAGCTTGTTATATCAATGCTCAACGTATTGTAAGTGGACTCACGCTGTTTGCAGGCTTCCTCTCTGCTGCTTTGAAGTTATGGCTTTGACTAGCTCAAAACAAATGGAGAAAAGGAGTCTGTTCCAGCGAAGAAATACCTAATACCAGTTGGGACACATTTGAGCCTTTTTATGTGGCTTTAGTCTAGTCTAATAAATTATATTTCTTCGTTTTATTTTTAATGTTATTTGTGTTGACAAAATTAAGACCTTCATTTTATCTTGAGATTGGTAGTGGATAAACATTATGCTGGTGGCATAGTATGAAGGTGAAAATAGGCAAGTTTGTGGTGCTTTGGGTTTACACAACACAAGATTGGCTCTGTCTGAGGCCTTTAATCACCTCAGAATTGGAAACTTGCACAGGGAAGAATAAATCAACAAACGGCCTGCATACCTAAAGACTCCCACAAAGTAATGAGAACAGCTCTAACACAGCCATAGATCCAGCGTAAGCTAAGGTTATCTCATCCATCACCTCACATAACCTGAAAGAGCATGAGGTTTTGCCAGTCTAAGTGTATTATTGGAGATTATACTAAGACGAAATACAAAAGACAGGGCTTAATCTACAAGCAGTGCAACATTGTCAGTGGTTGTTTTTGAGTTAGGAGTCGGACACAGGTGACTGGGTATCCCAGAACTGGCAGTTCTCCATTGCAAGTAGGTATAATTCCAATAAAGCCGGTGTTTTGATTCAAGCCTTTGCGGTTGATAGGTGTCTGTTAGCATGAATCACAAGAATGAGATTGAGATTAATTGATGAACATCTACAGAATGAGATGCAGTTCTACTAAAAAAAGGAAGATCTTAGATAAGGTAAACATTTGTGGAACGTTTGTGAATTGTTAAGAATCACAGAATGTTTGCACTGTATATTATGTCACTGTTATCACTCGTGCCAATTATTACCTCTTTGTGCCAATAGACTAAAGTTGCTGACACCTCTCTTAAGAAACTATTGGGAGTTAGAGTGAGGAAAAACAAAACAAAATGAAGAATGTTTATGCGTTGTTGATTGTGTGAGGGATGCAAGACTGTGTGTACATGAGCGAGGGTCTGTGTTCCAGTAGCTGTGTGGGACAGACGCAGGAAATGCCAGAGTTGTCCCAGAGGAGTATTTTGTTGTAGAGGCCATTGGCTAAACTCACCCTGTCCGGTTAGTGACCGAAGGCTGCAGACTTGTCAGAAACGTTTCGAAGAAAGCTAAATAGTTGTAATGAGTTTACTTTGGCTTTAAATTTCCAAATAGTGCAGACACCGTCCTTGCAGAAAATATGTCTTCCCAAGTCTTCCCTCTTGGAATACAATTCAAACACTGTTATGTGTTGTAACATTCAAAAAACAGCGAACAAACCCTCACAGAGTAAAAATAGCTAACAGAAGTCTATATGACAATTAATCCTGCTATTTCTGTCGTATTCCTGTAGCTCAAGCTGTAAAGAATGGCGTGAGTTAAAATTCCAGGGAATGCATGAAGTGATGAACTGTACCTTGCCTTGGTTGCTTTGGATAAAATGCAATCCAAATGCTTAAATGTAAATGTTTGTTTCGCTACAGCTGGTAGGCTTGAGCCCATAGTCCTTGTTATTTACTGAGAAGGAGAAATTTAAAGGAGGATTTAAATGATTCCAGTGTAATTGTCTGGGAAAAGCATTTGAAATATTATATATAATTATAGTAGTTTCTTCCAGCTAAGCTTCAGCAGCCATCATTACATATTGATTATGGCCATCAAATTATGACCAATGAATTGGGCTTAAAGCCGCTCTACAATAAATAACAACAGCTTGAAAAGGTTACAGAGTTTCAGACTTTGGAGGTCAGCAGTAGATTTCCTTTAAAGGGTAATGGCAGCATTGTTGATGGAAAAATAGGAAGTCAGTTCCTGTGGTTCTGATAAGAGTCATAGTAACCTTTTTGGCCGTGATGCCTTGATGAAAAGATCCATCATCTCAAATGGACTTCCTGCACAGATGAAGGTTGTGGAGAAATAATAGAACCCATTTAAGAGAAGAATAGAGTGAAACGTCACTGTCTCACTTAAACAGACTGGATGTATGAGTCTGGATTGCCCAGCTTGTTTTCAGTGGATATCTATTTATATCGCAGCTAACCTATAAGGTTACCTATGAATGGCTGCTACAGTTCCTGTTCGTAGATTTGGGTTACATAGTAGGGTTCATATAACACAGTATAGTTACTTGAGTAATATGAAGGTTTAATCAAGGCTGAAACACTAGATGTATTGTTCCTGTTTTTGTGTTTGTTCAGGCTTTATCATGCTAGTTGGAAGCACAGACCTGGACACACCTGTTGACTCACAACTGTGAATATTGCACATAATCAAGTTTTTCTGACCAGTTTTGCTTGTGAGTCACAGTCTTATTGCTAATTAGCAAAACAATCCGATTTTCAATGGCGAAAAGCCTGACTGCAACAGCTATTGTGTAAAATCCTTGGACCTACGGTAAATTGTTACATTCCACTTCACAGGCTGTTGAAATACTTCATATTGCCTCATTTCATAGAACTTACCCCATGTATGCTTAATCAGACAACATGTTGTCATGTAAATGCTTTAAACAGTCTACTCTTTCTGGCCAAGGTCATTAATTAAACCCAATGAACAAAATTTTTTGCCAGTGCATGTAAACACATTTACCAATGTTTTAATGGCAATCACTGTGCGCATATCTAAGTTTTAACATAAGAACCAGAAAAAAAAAAGAAAAAAAAACTGTTTTAAAATCTCATGCACACTGCTCAAGTAATTTTTGTTTTGTGGAGAGCAGGGCGAGGCTGAGAGCCGTGAGAGCGGGTGAGGTGAGAGCAAGACGAGGGAAGTCCAGGCCTGGTCCTCTCTCGTCTTGCACTATCGCCGCTCCTCCTTTAATTCTTCCAGATCTCTTTCCTTGAGACTTGAGACCGGTGTGGCAAGCAGGACGAGGCAGAGAGCCGTGAGAGCAGGCCACTGCGTGCCACACCGGTCCACATTGTTGTTTTACAATGAACTGATTTTTTAAAAAGTTGTCAACATTTGGTTGTGCATGTAAACGCAGTTATTTTATTTCAGTATAGCCCTTTTCACACAGGGAATTCCAGAAAATAAACGGATAATGTGTCCCGTGATCATTTGATTTTGGTTCATTCACTGGCAGTGATTTTCCGGAATCTGTGTGTGCGTTCACACACACATCCCGTAAAGATCCCGCAAAGACACCTGACATCGATGTGACGTAAAATGTCTTTGCAGCTTCTTAAGTTTGCTTATGATCTGCGATTTCTCTCTCGAGAAACCATGCTCGTGCATTTTTTTTCCCCCATTCGATCATAAACTAGAACACTAAGCTGGCGAACAATCTCAGCTTCAGCGTCATCACTACGGCACAGCCCTTTACACCATTGATCCTGCCTTTTGTTTACACAGGGCGCGATCCGGGACTGGTCCCGGCAATGTTACTAGGTCCCCATTCCGGGATCGATCCCGGAATCAATCCAAACCAAATAAAATCAATCAAACCAAAGGATGTGTTCACACAGAAGGCACTCTGACAATTTTATGGCAATTGTCCGGGATCAACTTGCTGTGTGAAAAGGGCTTATGTCATATTTGTTTAGCTGTTTGGCAGAACAGAAATGTCTAATTCCAGAGTTTTTTTCATGCCCATTTACCTTTCATTATGACATGTAACTGGCATCTGATTCTGCACTATGACTTCACATCCTTGATATACAAGATACAAGTCTTTCTCCCCCTCTCATACTTGCACAACATTTAATTTTGCAACCATATATCACATTTGCATGCCAACCTCCTCCGTCTGTTTTCTTTTCCCATCCCCCATCCTCTTAAATTCAGTCCCCCATACTTCTTTTCATTTTCCCATCCTCCCTCCTCTCTCCTTCGCTATTTATGGTCAATTCTTCCACTCCATCCTTTTGTTTTCTACCAGTGTCTCTCTCTCAGGAAATCCAGACGCTTTCATTCCTCTTCCTACTCCTCAAATAGTTGCCATTAGCGCAAAATTGGCACCCAGGGGCTGATCCTCTGTACAAGGAGAAGCAGCATTAGTTACACTCTCACTTTGAGGTCTTATAAAGCTTCGATAACTCCATACAAGCAGTAAATTTACTTTAATAGCTACTATTATTATTATTATACATCTTCATTATACTCATGTCCCTGAGTTTAGGTCTACATTTCAGGTCTCATTTTAGTGTGCCGAGCTATTTGTCTGTGCCTGTTCCAGATGTCAATGTGCTCAAGTTGTTTTTTACTTTCTGCAAAGTTTGTTAGAGAGCCCATCATCCAGACTGGAATAGGTCTGCCAGGCCACTGTATGGTCCTTCAATGGCCATAATGATCCTGAGGCATTTTCTCAGAAGCAGGGCTTTTCTCCTACTTGGTATTGATTTGCGCATGCCATATTTGGTACAAAATATCCCTTTCATCAAATTTGGATATATTAAACTGTAATCTGTGGTTCAGCACAAGCAAATGCACATCATGTTGTTGCACATTCAATGCCTCAGGCCAACTATCTGCAAGCTTGGGCAAACCCTTTTCCTCCATATTTCTGCCATGAGCGGGGATGTTTTGTCTGCTTAGATTTATATAGCCACTTTTCAGAACACCTGGACAGAGTAAAAACCTGGTCCTATCAGCCTATAATGAGCAGTGAACGTTTTTTACATATGTAAATAATACCTGCTGCCATTTCTACCAGTGATTTCAGTATAGTGACTTTTGGACCCGTTGGTTTTACGTGTCTGCTTTGAATTTATGATCGTTTTTAAACAGGCCCAGGAATATTAGTGAGCCAAATAGTACAGCCAAAAAGCCAGATTTGTAGACACTAAAGCTGAACTGGCAAGGAACTATTAGTCATTTAGTAAGTTCAGACTAAGGGGTCTAAGGGGTTTTCTGGAACAGTAAAATATGCCACAGATGACACTTGACACTTTTCATACCGTTTTTAGGAGAAAACGGTTTCCTCTGTGCCAGTTGGTTTCACAACCAGGTAGGTAAAACTCTTCCAGCCCCTCTTCTCTCTTGAGCCACTGATTTTGCTGAATGCTCTTCTGCACAGCTGTTTTCCAGCTTTACGCACTACAGATGGAATGTGGCCATCTTAGGCAAGGTGGACATCCAAGTAGATTTGGTTTGAGAGTTTATTGTAAGTTTATCAACATCGGTTTCAGAGAACAGATGTAGTCAGATGTTAGAGACAATATTTAGCTTAACACTTTGATATTGGGTAAAGGGGATAAAATATTTTTGCCTAATTTTAAGTGGAATAAGTAGTATTCAGTTCATATTTCGTGTGCTTTTGGAAAGTCTTGGATGTCAAATGCTAGAGTGATGGAATGACTTCATTTCATGTGGTTGTTCATGTTCTAGTGAGATGTCACAAATCACTCCTGTCTTTGCGGGAACTATATAAATACCAGTGGTCATGTCTGTACGTGTAGACATGGGAGAATGAGTAATCAATAAAGAGTAATATCTTTAACAGCCATCTACCATTGCTCTTTATTAGGATTAGAGCACATGAATGTTGTTGACCACTTATTGAGATCAAAAACTAACAGGAAAATCTCAGACATATCTTGACTTAAACTCTTGTATACAGGGTGTATACAACAATTAAACATATCACTAGATCAGTGTTTCCCAACCTTTTTTTGCCATGGCACAGTTTTGATCAATAAAGAATCCCATGGCATACCACTGTGCACTAAAATATAACAAAATTGCACAACATGCATTGCTTAAATTGCATATTAAAATTGGATATGCTAGTAAAAGTAGTACTCACAATTAAGTTGAAACTTGAGCTTAAATCAGGTAGAAACATAATTAGGGTCATATTAGGTAGCTATGATGATGTTAGTGATGATAAAACAACACATTTACATATATTCGTTGTCAGGCAGAAACTCATATTTTTTTTAATTAATTTAACACTGTCATCTAAAGTTGGTATTGTTGCTTCATATATGGCTAGACACTTGCTTGTGTCATTATAATATTAACATGTTATAAAAATAAATAAATACATTGTATTAAATACATTGCATTATATTTTCATTAACTTAAAGGATAAAGTTTATTATAGTTATATGGGCGGCATTGGGCACTCAGTTTTTCTTGTTGAATACATTTGGCCAAAATCTCAAAAAATCGCAAAAAAGATTTGCACTGGATATTTAAAACAGTATATTTGCTTCAACTAGATGGCAAAGACTAAGACTCGTCTTTGCTCTTTAAATACAAAAAAAAAACATTAAAGGGGGTATCACACAGTTAATGTCAATCTTGAGTACCTATAGAGTAGGGCTGTACGATTAATCAAAAAATAATCGAACCTCAGAATCGAACCTCAGAACCTCTAACTGACGTATTTTTCCCATGTTGGTTATTTCGGTTTTAGTCACGTGACTCCGCCCCGTCAGTCACATCAAGTGCAGTTTGCAGGCACACAGAGAGATGCAGGAGCAGTTATCTTTGTTTATAGATGCCCAGAATCACTATAGTAACGGCATGTTTTACACAGTTTATACAGGTCAGTTAATTGCCGTTCTTATAGCCTACGCGCTGCCACACACATACACACACAGACGGCGCACGCAAGCCCCGAAGCCAGATCGTTTTCACTTTCGTCCTCATAAAGTTTGTCAAGTAAATGCGTTTAAAGGCTTGAACATTTAAAGCTATTATTATAAAGCACTATTCAAAAACAACAATACGGAAAACGTATCCGTTCAGTGCTCAGCTTTTTTCTGTGACACAGAGAGCCGTGTCGCGTCTCTGACAACGCGCGCGCCCTGAAGGAAGACCTCTTTCACCTGCGTCCTCACAAAGCTTTGTCATTTGTATTTTTTAAGGCCTGCCAGTTTGAACATTAAAGCGATTTTAGACTATCAGATGTGTATTATGTTGAACTAATGCCTGTAATATTTGTAACAAATGAACACTCAGACAGAAGTTTGCACATCACGTGAAGATCGCACGCAGAGAGCAGCGCAGAAACGCAGTGTCAACGCTGTCCTGTGACTAAAGTAAAGTCACTAAAGTAGCTTAGAAACTCAATCGTTATAGGTATATATTTTAATACCTTTGAAGTAAGTACAAACCACTGATTCATAATTAATAGAGACGGTATGAGTAATTCACACACACAATCGCTCCCTCATTAATGTATTCAAATAAATGTAATGTAGGCCTACTGTGCTAATTTATCTGTATCTGATGTACAACAAGCAGAAATCTGCCCCATAGACAATAACTGCTGAAAGTGAACCGTTTCCTTCAAGTATTTTAAAATCACAAAGAAATGCACTTTTTCATTAGAAAAAAAAAATCCACCTTTTAATAGTAGAAAATATTTACAGTAAAAACATTATCAGGAACTTACTCAAAACCCTTATGGGGACAAAAAATGGAAAGCAAAAAAAAAAGAGCAAAATATTCGTTCATTAATCGTAAACGAGGTAAAATGTTCAATTAATCGAGGTTTTTATTTTTGGTCAAATCGTTACAGCTACTACACTCACCTAAAGGATTATTAGGAACACCTGTTAAATTTCTCATTAATGCAATTATCTAATCAACCAATTACATGGCAGTTGCTTCAATGCATTTAGGGGTGTGGTCCTGGTCAAGACAATCTCCTGAACTCCAAACTGAATGTCAGAATGGGAAAGAAAGGTGATTTTAAGCAATTTTGAGCGTGGCATGGTTGTTGGTGCCAGACGGGCCGGTCTGAGTATTTCACAATCTGCTCAGTAACTGGGATTTTCACGCACAACCATTTATAGGGTTTACAAAAAAGGGTGTGAAAAGGGAAAAACATCCAGTATGCGGCAGTCCTGTGGGCGAAAATGCCTTGTTGATGCTAGAGGTCAGCTGACTGATTCAAGCTGATAGAAGAGCAACTTTGACTGAAATAACCACTCGTTACAACCGAGGTATGCAGCAAAGCATTTGTGAAGCCACAACACGCACAACATTGAGGCGGATGGGCTACAACAGCAGAAGACCCCACCGGGTACCACTCATCTCCACTACAAATAGGAAAAAGAGGCTACAATTTGCACGAGCTCACCAAAATTGGACAGTTGAAGACTGGAAAAATGTTGCCTGGTCTGATGAGTCTTGATTTCTGTTGAGACATTCAGATGGTAGAGTCAGAATTTGGCGTAAACAGAATGAGAACATGGATCCATCATGCCTTGTTACCACTGTGCAGGCTGGTGGTGGTGGTGTATTGGTGTGGGGGATGTTTTCTTGGCACACTTTAGGCCCCTTAGTGCAAATTGGGCATCGTTTAAATGCCACGGCCTACCTGAGCATTGTTTCTGACCATGTCCATCCCTTTATGACCACCATGTACCCATCCTCTGATGGCTACTTCCAGCAGGATAATGCACCATGTCACAAAGCTCGAATCATTTCAAATTGGTTTCTTGAACATGACAATGAGTTCACTGTACTAAAATGGCCCCCACAGTCACCAGATCTCAACCCAATAGAGCATCTTTGGGATGTGGTGGAACGGGAGCTTCGTGCCCTGGATGTGCATCCCACAAATCTCCATCAACTGAAGATGCTATCCTATCGATATGGGCCAACATTTCTAAAGAATGCTTTCAGCACCTTGTTGAATAAATGCCACGTAGAATTAAGGCAGTTCTGAAGGCGAAAGGGGGTCAAACACAGTATTAGTATGGTGTTCCTAATAATCCTTTAGGTGAGTGTATAGAGTAGTATTGGATCCTTCATATCTCCGAAAAGTCTTTAATTTGATCATATTTATAAAAGAAAGATGCGCTGTACCGAGTCTTTCCGAATAAAACCGAGCAGCTGGAGGCGTATCGTGTGGGCGGAGCTAAAAAGTCAGGAGCGCGCACAGCTATTGCGTTGAGAGCGTCTGAAAGCTGTGACATCCTTGAAAAACTTGGAATATTTTTTTGTCTTAAATAAATGATGGCTATTAATAAGATTCAGTCATACATATATGATCCAGAATCAGAATCCAGAGAATCCAGAATCAGAGGCTGAAATTGAAGAGGAGCAGCAGAAACAATGAAGTAAGCAGGATTTGATGGCCGCATTCCTAAACTCATAAAATGCAATTCATTGTGGAAGTAATCCAAGTATTCAGAATTCGTTACTCAGATTGAGTAACGCAACGGAATACGTTACAAATAAAAAAAATTTGGCCATGTATTCTGTAATGAAATACGTTTTGAAAGTATCCTTCCCAACACTGGTCGTATTTCCTCTCGAAGTTGCCACCACTTTTCGGCATGTTTTACACAGTAGCCCCTACCTGTGTTTGTAACGCGTCATCTCTCCTAAATCTAAAATAATTCCATATAGCTGAAGTGCTGTTCTTTTTCACCACAAGGTCCTCGACAGCCACCACAGTTTCCTCGTTCTTCTCTCCTTCGTTCGCCATCGTATTTGCTGACGGCACAGTGTCACAACTAAATTGACACCTCACAAATCAATCTGAGCGTAACTGACACTTCCTGGGGCTTCACCCGATTGGCCAAATAGCATGAATGTGCCAACCATGTCTTCAGGGCTAAACGTGATAGGTCAAACGTTTATTACATGTGCTTGGCTCATGTAATAAACTGTTTTCCCTTATTCATCGTGTCAGGCTGTCTGTTGCGATGTGTTCATCGCGCAAGTTCATATCGCGATGGCGATGAAAATTCGATGTATTGTTCATCCCTAATCCGGACTCGAACTGGGCTTTGTTTATAAAACAATCATTGCCGAAATGTAGGGAACAAACTGAACAGGGTTGTCTTGCCCAGACAACCAAAAAACACGCTTCTTTGGTGACATTGTTGATTTTGTGAAGTCCTGTGACCTGTGCAGCCCAGCCGACAACTTCCCTGAAGCCGAGCAAAGTGTGTTGTTGGGCATGCTTTCGCTCTCTCGCTCTGGTCGAATTGTGCGCGTGAGAAGTGCCCGTACAAGGAAATTCTGCCCTTGTTGACGTCACGCAGACCCATACTCGAAAAAAAAAACTTTCCGAAACTTGTGAGAAACCGGAATGAGTATTTTTGGCCCAGAAATACTCCATCAAACGTCCAACTTATTTTTTTAAACTTTGTCCATGTATTGCATGGGTATCCAAGTCTTTATGCATGAAATAGCATTAGACCCTCCTTTAACCATAAGAAAGCACTGTACTTACTCAAGTATCAGTTCTTTATTTACCATTGCATTGCAAACAAGCAGCGCCTTTACTGTCACTTATGGACAGTTTATTGCATCTCTGCTGAATAAATATATATAAATATAAATATTAATTTAAAAAAAACTTATTGACCCAAAAATTTTGAACAGGAGTGTACCTTTACATTTATTGAACTATACTATTTTGAACATTTCCCATACAAATGTGCCATTGCAAATATTTTTTTAATTGTGACACAAGCACCTACAAGAAACTGTGTCTTAAAATGGCCTTCCCATGTTTCCTCTCTCTTTCCTTTCTCCTTTGTGCTGCCTTTCCAAACCTCGTCCACCCTCATTTGTTTATGACCTGTATTTCTCTCTTTCTCCCTCCATTCCTCATTCTCTGTTCTTGAGCTCATAGCTGGCTGGACTGCAGAACAGGGCTGCTTGTGTTTTTCTCATCAGACTCTTGACACAGGAAGTGTGTATGTGTGAGGTGAGGACGGTCCAGACGACTTCCAGACAACACCTCTCTCCACTAACTACAGACGGCAGGAAACGTCTAGTGCAGCGTTAGATTTGATTTCAAGAAAAGCATGGAGAAGTTTTTTTTTAAGCATTAGTTGAGTTCGTTTTTTAATATACAGTCATGTCACACTATTGTTTATGCAGTATTCTTGCTCTCAGTTGCATGTTGTTCCTCCTATGATTCTTCAGCTTTGTTTTTAGCATTTTACAGACAAGCTCTTTTAAATAAAGTTCAGACCAACTCAGTCTAGTCCTGCAGGATTAGTTTTGATAAAACAATTTTGGGTTCCCCAAAGACCCTTTTTGTGAACAGTTTTTTTTTTTTTTTTTTAATAATCTGAAGAACTATTTTCCATAGAACCTTTTACAATGTAAAGCTTTCATGGAGAAACTTTGTTTTTAAGATTATATTTGTAGGGAAGAAAAGACGATCGCAACATCCATTTCATAATGACTTTAAAAACTGGTGAATAAGACGTAGACTTTTGCCCTGAAATACTGCCTACAAAAAGTGTCTTAGTTTAGTGAATTCTCCCCATTGTCAACAAAGGATTACTGCATCATGCAAGTACGTGGAATTTTTGAGACGGTTCATGTGAAAAGTGAAATGACGAGAACAAAAGCCATCCTTTCAGTTCATGCAAAACAACTGTAGCTGCATGTGTACTTTACCTCAATAGGGTACGTCATAGACGCCATGGAGATGCAATCCATGCCTGAAAGACAATGAGTGAAGTGCTGACTGTTTGTGCTATGTCAATGAGAATGTGTGTGGTCCTTACTGCATAGATAAAACAGTTATATACTGTACTTTCCACTGAGATGAATGTTTAAAACACAATGATTGCAGCATGATGTGATTTGACCCTTAGATGAACCAATTAGCCACAGGACAACATGCGTTGAAAGTGACCAGATACACGAAGGACTTGTGCATGCGGCGGAGGTGTGCTGCTAAATGAAATGCACATTTGTTTATTGTAATGCACTGAAGCATAATTTTGTAGTGTTGTTTGATCTAAGCACCAGCTGTCATTATGAGTGAACCCATTTTTCTTGCTTAATTGGAATTGATTCTAGCTGGATTCATTGCACAACAAGCTTTATAGCCTAAAGAAAATCCTCCCCTCATTTTTAACTCTTTGGAAAGGCCACACCCACTCAGAATGAAAATGTCTGTCAACTCTGCGACATATTAGAAGATTTATGAGGAAAACCTTTTATTAGCATCCGTGTTGGCAAGCTTTCCTTCATGATATACTTGTGTCATGTTACCCTAACAGACTCTGATCCCCCATTACCCTCACTCCCTCTGCCTTTATATTCCCATGCTGGTGGAAGGATCCGGAACAATAATGTCACAACATGCTAATTACAGACTGATTGGTAGGTTGGTTTGGTTGAACACAGACTATGATG
Organism: Gobio gobio; assembly: GCF_949357685.1. Lineage (NCBI taxonomy): Eukaryota > Metazoa > Chordata > Actinopteri > Cypriniformes > Gobionidae > Gobio > Gobio gobio. The sequence goes on along the minus strand of NC_137100.1, from coordinate 31,329,544 downwards.
AGGGGAAACAGGCTGTTGTTGTAGCTCTGAGTCAAAAGCCCAGAGGTCACAATCTGGGAGGCTTCCAGAGATCAGAAGCTTTGAGGACAATAGGGACATGATGACAACAGGCTGGTGTAGATTATCCTCATTCAGTGTATATTCCAGGGGACAGAGGAAGGGGATTCTCTATAAGATGAACTGGGGGGAAATGGTGTAGGATTCACTTTGAAGCAATGTTCACTCAGAAATTGCTAATACAGTTCACACATAATGAAAAGAAACCGCAAGCAACACATTGAAAAAAATGTGACATTTTGATGAAATAGTGTATTTTGTAAAATAGTATTTTCTTGTAAAACATACTCCAACAATCTGTATTTAAAACTTTGAAAAAATATTAGACAGTGTAAATACTACGTAGCCAGATCAAATTCATTTAACCTGAATTTTGCCAGTTATTTAGAGCAATTAGCCAGTTAAATATTTAACAAATATTAGTTAAATATTCGCTTAACTTCTGTTAAAGATACTCATCTTTTTTATAGTCACTTTTTTGATGCATAAATCTTGTAATATGTCATTTTAATTTAGAATCAATATTTATTATGCATTATTTAATAATCAAGCAGTTATTTACTTTAAAGTTTAATGTTGAATATTTACTATTAATTGAGAAGTACTTGATAGCTAAACATCATTATTTTAATATAAATGGTTAATATTTATATTAACTTTTTTAATTAAAGTTTGTTCAACAGCAAAATATATTTAAGCCATTAATATGCTTAAATAATATATTTATAATAGTGCTGGGCAATCGATTGATCGCGATTAATACTGTATATATATTTAAATAACTGATCTTATATATAAATATAAATATTTGTATATATAAGAATAGCATATTTTTCTGAAATATATACATGCACGTGTGTGTAATTACATAATAATTATACACAGACACATTATTATTTAAACACAAACTTTTTATTTTGGATTCGATTAATCACGATTAATCAATTGCCCAGCGCTAATTTAAAATATGTATTCTTACTATTTACATTATAAATATTATTTATAACTCTCCACAAATGAGGCATCCAAGGGAGGAGATTTCATAAATTAACACATAATAAGTGTATTGTGGAAGTAAGAGAGGCATGAGAAACGATTAAATGTGCCCAGCTCTTACTGGACCATTTTGATCCATGAGCCAGGATGTTATTATATACAATTATAGGATTTACTTGACATTTTAGTACATTTGACTAATTCTTAGAAAAGACCAAAAGTTTTCCCAGAGATTAACCTGTTAATGATGTTACTCAGCTGTGATGTACCTGCCACAGCAAGTTTGACAGAAAACCAACTGATAGATTTACAGACTCTAGCCCATTCATTTCACCTGACGTCCAAAGAAAAAAGTACACAACAGTAAACCGGGGCGTTTTAGTTTCGTAATATTGAAACTGTATATTCTTGAGACTAGAAGCTCACGTTGAGAGACTTCAGTGATTCATTTTTTTCCCTCCTTCTTCAGGGAGAGGCTGAAACTGTCATGAAATTTTGCTATCAGAATATGCCTAAATTTATTTATTGTGTTTTGAATGGGATTTGAACACCATATGGAAGTGTCTTCGAGTGGCAGTTTTATCAGCTGCCATTTCAAACAAGAAGTCTCACAACTGCTCACTTTGAGGGTTCCACCAAAATGACTGTCACAGAAGGGAACACTTCCAAAAACATTTCAGGCTGTGATCCCCATTCCCAGAGCCTTTCAGAAGTTTCACTAATAGTTACCCTTAAGCAGGGAAACTGGGTATGGGTCATCCCAACGAATGCAGTGTTGTACTTTAATTGCACTCAATCTCAAGTCTTATGAATCTCACAAACCGAGTGCCCCACCTGCATTTCACTATTTGCTTTGGTGTGGCCGGGTGGCCCTGATACAAACTCCATTAGTTGTTCTCAGCCTCAGTTCCAAGTTATAGTCCCAGTGCAGCCTATGAATGATACATAACCACAGACAGCTGTGACCCGGGTTCAAATGCTGTTTTGCTATTTCATACACTACAATTACACTTGTTATTAAAACTAGTAGCCCCATAGAACATTGGGTATCAAGTCCTGACTTGAGCCTCAAAATTAGAGCTTCACTAACAATGTGAGAAATCATAGGCAACGACAGCGGGCATCTACTCCGATTGATGTCGACTCTGAGGGACTTTTGCTGCAAATCAGAAAACTAAACATCAAGAGCAGTAATAAAGGAAGAGGGATAGAGATGATTCATGTCAGCTCTTCTGTGAGAACATTTGGTATATGCATTACTCCACAAGGCCTGGTGGTTTACCGGGGTCAGTGCTGGGTATGCAATATGTGGAGCATTCTGGGATGGCGTGAACGTGTAGGTTAAACGCATGGACAATGCACACATGGTCCTCATGCCTAAGCCCACTTACTGCATTTTAAGATGACGTAAGTGAGGATGTGGTGTTGATTATGTTTGGCTGAGGAATGCAAGGAGGGCCCATGATCTGTTTCAGACTGTGCAAGGTCGGGGGTCTCTACTATTGATATATTGACTTTTCACTTGCCTCATCTTGAATTGCTATCAGCACGACCTTGATATGATCTGTTTCAAGGCATTGTTAAAATCTGGTTTCAACAAATCTTGTAACTTGAGTCTATCACAGTTTCTGAAATGTGGTCTTCTGTTTTTACTCCCGTGTAATAGACAGTACTGATGTATTTCTCTCTGTCTTTTTCAGGGCTTTATTTACATATGAGGGAGTGACCAACAATCTTAAACTCACTGATTCAGGAGGTAAGACTAACCTTGACTCCTCTTTCTTTTTGTGTTTTTTAAAATATATTTTTTTACCAATGCTCAATAAAGCACAAGTCAGTGTGCTTTTTTTGTTGAAAAACATTCAATTAATGAACTACACTGCATAATGCTAAAAAGATTTTCACTAATTTGAGAAAGTTCCACGGACACTGGAATAACAGCAAAAGAGCTCCACAGTGGCCATCCACTCCAATCAAGCATTGCAGACATAATCAAATAGATTAGAATACTATTTATAATAATTATATTGCATTCCACTGACTTGTTGTCCCAAAGTTTTATTGTCATTGTTTCCACAACCATGGAAAACCTGTAAATATCAGGAAATTTTTACAATTATTTTAGGTTTGGAAAAGTCAAGGAAATTAATAAAATATTAAAATCAGTGTTATAAATCGCATAATCGCATATAAAACAAACAGCATAATATTTGTATGCATAGTTTAATACTAAGAGCCAAAGTGCTGATCACACAGAGTACTTTTTGCGTTTAAAAACATTAGATGCAGTAGAATGGGAATCCCCCCACACACACACAAAAAGTCTCGAGACATGTTTTTTAGAAGTTGAACTCTTTCTAAACATGTGGAGTACAACGGTCAAAGATGTCCATCTAGCGCATGTTTTAGAAAACAATGGAAATTATAGTTTTGACTTTGAACCAAGATCTTCTCTGCATTGACCGTCTCTATTTCTGCAATGTTTTGAATGAACAATGCAGCAGCGCCACATATAGTCGGTTCAACTGGATAGGCTAACAAAATCATTAAAACACAACAACGACTCTTACATCATCGCAGCGCATCTCGTGCACCACTAATAAGGCTGCCTGACGCACCAGGCCCAACTTAAATAATGTCCTAAGCATGTGCACTCAGTTTTTGAAATTCCTATGGAGAAAATGAATGGAAAAAACACATCCAAAACCGAGGTCACTTAAAATGTGGGCAGTCACTGTTGCACTCTATTTGAGCCCCTTTAAAAGCTCAGTCTGAGGGCAGTCATGCAACATTCGTGTGTTAAATGCTTCTAAATCAGAGGATTACCAATTAGGCTGAGACTGCCAACACTGTTCCTCTTAATATCAGATGAAGCAGGAAAATCTTATTTGAGTGCAGGAAAATAGACCGGCTCTGCTTATTACAGTACATTAGACCAATCCTGTTCTTTGTAGATTATCATGATAATCTGGTAAAAGAATGCAAATGTTTCATGGTGGCTGAGGCGTTTCCTTTCACGTGGTCAATATTTCATGAAGACACTTTGGACCGCTTTAATTTTTGCCTTTTCCTTCCCTGTTTATTTCTATCTCTCATCTGCCAGCTGGAGGCTTGACAGAATTGGTTGGGAAATTTCACAACAGCAGGCCCATGTATGGCCTCTGCAGGGTGGGACTGACAGAAACAGGACAACCACAGATTGTCATGGTCTGCTGGGTAAGTTCACTTCACATGTAAAATCTGTATGTTTGTATCAGTTTATATCAGTCGTGCAGAAATACTACACTGAAATGTAGCATCTGAGTTCTCTTTACATAAACTGCAAAATGACAATATTCTAAACTTTAGATGGAAAGTCTGCCTTTCCCCTTCTATTGGGGTGCTTTAAACGTCTGTAGCTCTTATAACAAATACTTCTGGATGAGGTCATTTTGCCTTGTTCTGATTGGATGTTAGAACATTATGCCTAGCTCCTATTGGATGTTGCCATGGGGTGTGAGCCTGAAGTGGCTCTTCATTGGTTGAAGCTGCCGCATCTTTAAACAGTCCGTATTTAAGCGATGGATGTGAGGCTCCTGTTGATGAGACGTGTCAATGGCTTCACTTCACAAAAGGGCTTTGACCTTCAGACTTCAGTAACTGAAGGAGCTCAAATACAGAAGGAAAGAAGCAATCTGGGAACCTTTCTAATATATATTGAGGATCCGGTTGCTAAGGCGAGAAGTGGGAATGTTGTGGTTGGGGTCAGAGGTGCCATCTGTAGCCAGTCGGGCATTGTATAGAGAAGGGGGGGGGGGGGTAGTCTCAGTGACCTGTTAACTGCAGAAGAGACATTCTTGTGAACCAGACTGGTACTCAAACAAACACACACACATACACATGCATACAGTACACACATCTGATGCTATAGAAGGTCTAGATACACCAGAAGGGTAGTTTATTAAAGGTTTAAAATAGATTTGAATTCTTTGTATATCATTCTTTTTAAAGCAATTCATAGTTTTATTCAACAAAAATTCATTGAATTGTTCAAAGGTGACAGTAAAGACTTATAATATTAATATTACACAACATTTCTAATTCAAATGAATGCTGTTCATTTTAAGTTTCTATTTATCAAAAATGTATCCTGGTTTCCACAAAAATATTTTGCAGCACAACTGTTTTCAATGTTTATAATAAAATCTGAACGATTTCTGAAGGATCGTGAGACTGAAGACTGGAGTAATGGCTGCTGATTTTGTTGTTGTTGCCATCACTGGAATAAATTAAATGTTAAAATGTATTAAAACAGAAAACGTTTTTTTTAAAATGTTAAAGGTCCCATGGCATGGATTTTTTATTTTATTTTATAATGTATTCTGAGGTGTACTTATATTGTTAGTATGATTTTTACATCATAAAATGTCATAATTTAGAAATAAAAGGCATTTTTTCTACACTGATGTTTGCCCTCTGGCTGAATGCCCTGTTTAAAGGGGCATGTCTGCTGTGAGACTTCAGTAAAAACGCCCACTGTTGTGATTGGCTGACATCTTAGCATTTGAAATGAGCAGAGGGGGTGTGGTTTAACGAGGTCTACGAGGCACAAGCCTGCCAGAGAGACGGATGTCACTCATCTGTTCTCTCAGCACGTCTAAGTTCAGTGAACTGTTGTAGTTATTAGCATATACTTTAGGTCAGTGGTCACCAACCTTTTCAAGCCAAAGATCCCTGACCTCAGCCTTGATGAAAGGCAAGATCTACTTATAGATTTTTCATGGCCGATTCAGAGTTTTTTTTTATTTATTTCGAGAACATCTGTCGTTTTTTTCTTTTTTTCTATTTTGTTGTTTATTTGCTCTATAACAGCCCAAACTAGCCTTAAAAAAATTCGCCATTTGAAATGTGAGGCAACCACTGCATTTTAATCATGATCCAAACAATACACACATGTAGCATGAGCAGTGTTTTTTATTTAAATTAGATTGCATAATTTCAAGACTTTATTCAGCTTTAGCTTTGTGAAATTGATACATAAGACACACCTGCACAAAACAAAAACAGATGGACTGAATAAAAATGCTAATTCACTTTTTGACAGTAGATGGTGCTTATGGAAAATAAGCGTTTCTTTGGGTACCGCTGTAAAATGCCATCAAAACTATTCTGGAGACAGTTTCGTTCAGAGATACATTAATTTAACCCCCCTCCCCTCCCCAATTCAATATTTATATTTTTCTTCCTATATTTCAAGCATCCCGAACAGTTATCTTGCTGGGACTATTTATACCTGGTCCACTTCGTGTTTTTACAGATCAGATATCTGATTTATCAGAACGATTCCATTTACACTTGGTCACATAAATGTGGTGTCTTCAATTCCCACGTTATATGCATTTTTAATGGAGTTCACGTCACCGAAATCAACAAATATGAGCTGCATTGTATTGATCAAAACAGCTAATTTCAAATCAAGGACTGCAATAGGAGAGAGAGTGGCATAAGCACTGATCATTTAGTTACTTTACTTTTAATGATAATGAGCGTCTGCAACTTTTACTTTCCTTGGCAGTTTGCTGAAGAGATATTCAGCTGCAGTAGCGCTGTCATAACTATAGCATCGGTCGATTTGTGCTGTGTGAATTTAGGTTGCAGAGAATACATTTTGGGAGCATAAGGAGCGATTTCGTGCCTTGATAATGTGTTGTACGGCTTTACACAGAGAGGCCGGATATCTGGCCTGAATGGTTGTAACGTTAGTCAAGTGAAAGCAAAACTCACGTATCTGATATTTCACAGGGGTTTTATTATCAGCGTCGTCGATCCCACGCGCACATGGGGCAGTTTGCAAAACACTTCACTAACAACTGCGTTACTGAATAGAAAATAAACAGTGAGAGCAACAGAAATATTACACGCATACATGCGACGTTCACAGCACGCGCTCTGTCTACGGCACGGACTGCCCACTCATCAGCGAGTGAGTGAGTGAGTGCGTTCTGCATTAAAGGAGCGGTACATAATTCTACTTGTTACATGTTATTAATTATTTTTCGGTTATTTATCGGGAGCTACCGGGACAGTGATAAAGATCGACCAGTCGATCGCGATCGACGGGTTGGCGACCACTGCTTTAGGTTATTCATTTATTTCTAGTCGGAGGGACGGTCACTCATTTCAGAAAGTTAGTAACTTTAGTAAATGATGGATCAGCGCCGACTCGAGACACGGACCGTTTAGAACGATTCAGTCCGATTTGGTGAACTGGTTCGATTCTCTGGGCAGAAGAAAGGGAGGTAACCGTTCCTGTTATGACGTCATAACAGGAAAACCTAAGATCAGCTCGTTTGGGCTGTCATTTTCTCAAAGGCAGAGAAAGACAGCCAGAACTTGGTTTACACCAATCAAAATTTCTAGCCACTTGGGGACAATATTCAGGCTAGGGGAACTCATATTAATGTTGAAAAACCTCATAAAATGAAAATTTCATGCCATGGGACCTTTAATGATGTTTCACATTATTACAGTTTTACTGTATTTTTGATCAAATAAATGCAACCGTGATGAGCATAAGAGACTTCTCAAAAAAGATAAAAAATTTGTACTGACTCCAAGCTTTGAACCCAAATGTATTTTGAGTTTTGAGGACATTTAAAGATGTCACTATGTTATATGCCTCACTCTATGTGTGTTTTTATTCTGATTATTTGAAAGCTTAAGTCTCGTAAATATCATGGTACTGTCACTTGTAGGTATCTTCTAAATCACAGTCTCTTCTGTCTACATCAAACAGGTTGGTGATAGTGTGGATGAGCATCGCAGAACTGAATGTGACAGCCATCTGCCTGCCATCAAGGCCTTCTTCAAGGTAAAAACAAAAAAACAGTCACCCCCCACTAGGTGTCTTTGTCTCATCTGCTTTACACAATAAAGTTCCTGTGTAAAGTTCATGTAATCACAGCGCTTACTTCAGCTGATTTTTAGACATCCTCCATTTAATCTAAACTTGTTTTGCAGAATACTGTGTATTTTAATAGCGTGCCAGTTTAAACCTTCATTAATCGTATAGTATACTGCCGCAGCTACATTTGTAAGCATTCAGATATGGAGTGAGTAAAATGTGCTTCTCTCACTCATACATACATACTGTACATACATTTGTCTCACTCTTGTACACTGTGTTTGTATGGCTGTAGAATGTCCTGCATCCTTTTTGTAGGACGTCTGCTCTTTCTCTTCATCTCTCTGTGAAGGAACTTCACTTAAAGCTATATAAAAAACAAACAGACAATGAAATTTTATTGGAAGTCATCATAAACATATACATAAATTGTACAGTAATTATAGTTTCTCATCCTTTTGGTGTTTACGATTGAGAAACATGCAAAAGGAATTGCATATTGAGATTATTAGACTTGTCTAGTTATAGCCTCTGATCAGATATCGTAGTTCTCCTTTTTGTGCTTTATATGGTTGATGTGATTTTATCTTTCTTACCTTACATTGCTGCTTTGCTTGGACAACCGGGATAACATTTTGTATATCCTATCCTTTGGGCAATAAAACAAGACCTCATTTTTTATTATTTAGATTTATTAAGTCCACATTTCACTATGCATTGACCTTTATTATGTACATACAGAAGCAGAGTAATCAGTCAAGTTGAGTGCAGTGTTATTATTACAGTTTTCCTGAATTGCTAAAACACATTGCTTGAAACCATCACCCACTTTCTCAAAACCTTAAACACAAAACCAAATCTTCAAACTACATTCAGAGAACCTCTCACTCTATTGGCAAAATCAAACAATTGCCTCAGAACCATTTAATCTGTGCTCAAAATCAAACAATGCTTTCAGATCATACACACAGGGAGTCAATATTATAAACACTACAGATAATTCATTAGACACATTAGACACAACATCAGAAAATGGAGAACACATAACCCAGAGCATGTAGTTACAGAAAAAAGTATATTGTAACAAAGTAAACACATTTTGCAATTACATAAAAAAGTATAGTAATCACAACAATAAGGTGAATAAATTATATACTGTACAAGTTGCAAGTATATGCAAGTATATAAATTAAGATAAAATAATAAATATTAGGCCTTGACTGAGTGTATATTCAGCACTTTCATAGCAAAAGCTGCAAAATCAAAGTCAATGAGAAATTAATTCTGCCTCAGCATCACGTGAGGGCTTTGTCCACATCACAGACAATGTCGTCTCTTGCCAGGCAAAGGGAAACCCTCTGGTGTGCCAGATCCAGCCTTGACAACATTCTCCACACATTCTCCACACTTCCTCCTTGTTCACCCCCTCTTGCATGTACTCTTCCTCCTCTCCCATTTATATCGTTTCCATCCATTGTTGGTATCAACATTTGTTCAATTTTAGCACTCTGAACTGACTTGTATTATGTTCAGTTGGTTTGGTCACATCATTAGAGTTGCAAAATGAGTGCATGAGATTTGCAAACCGTCTTAACTACCTGAACTTTTTTAATGTTTTACAGAAAGAGTGATTTATTTGACAAATTGGTTTAGGCTATTGAGAACTTGGTTCAGAGAATGGGATTTAGTGTTTTTCCAATTCAGAAACTGTAAATCAACATGCTCTACCGAATGGTGAGAGGCCATTAAAGGGTTAAATGGATAGTTCACCCAAAAATGATAATAACCCCATGATTCACTCACCCTCAAGCCATCCTAGGTGTATGTGACATTCTTCTTTCAGACGAATACAATCGGAGTTATATTAAAAAAATGTCCTTTATTAACCCCCCGGAACTGTGTGGAGCACTTTTATAATGGATGGATGCACTTTTTTTGGTCTTCAAATTTTGGGCTGCCATTCACTGCCATTATAAAGCTTGGAAGAGCCAGGGCATTTTTTTTTATATAACTCTGATTGTATTCGTCTGAAAGAAGAATGTCATAATATACACCTAGGATGGCTTGAGGGTGAGTAAATCATGGGATCATTTTTGGGTGAACTATCCCTTTAAGACAAACTCATGTTTTGTGCCTATTTGAATGAAAGGGTGGAAAATGTAAAAAAGGCTCACGCACAATTCTGAAATGTCAAACCCTCCTAATATGTGCACAAATGCACTCCTTTGTTTTATTCTGAGATTTTCCCTCTTGTAAATGGTTTCCTTCCTTCGCTAGTATCTGTGAAGTGATGGCTAGCAGCTTGTGCCAGCTCTTATTGTAGGAAACTCTTCCTCTCGTGTCATGCCCTATTGTTCTCCTGAGCCGTGCCACTGACAGTCACCACACAGACTGACCGATAGGAACGGAAATTTAACAGAGAGAGAGAAATTCCTTAGGAAAGGAAAAGGTTAAAAATGTGTTATAAAAAATGTGCTTTTATTTTCAGCAGTGTTTTTAGTGTTTAGGATGTTTTATGTATCTTGTGATATATGTGCGTGTCTCTTGAAGCTGTCTGTGGATTTATTTACTCCACCACCCAGACGATGTTGTTTTAACATTTCCATATTTTTCGGATGGTTGTATGAGATCGTCAAACATACTTAATGTCTGGGACATTTTTAATGCCTTATAAAGACATTGCCCAGTCAGCTCCAAAGGCATGCCAAGAATGCTGTTTATTCAATTCTCAGTGTTTCTCTCTCTCTTTTGAGATCGACAACCTTCATGACCTTGCATTGTATTGTTCATCCACAATGTGTGTTTGTGTGTGATAAATGTCAGCGCAAGTGGGTTACAAAAGTGTCTTTTCCATTTGGATTTGGATCTTGTTGGGTTATTTCTGTGTTGATTGATGCTTGTTCAAGCAGATGAACTTTGTAAGGTTACGTAAGGTCAGCAATTAAGTTTTATAGCGTGGGAGAGGCTGAACCCCCAAACCAACTAGAGCACATACTGTATGGGATAAAATCAGACAACCGGAGACAAGCTGTCAGAGGCATTTACAGTGTTCGGCCTTAGAATTCTTCTAAATTAATGATAACACTTTCTAAATTCGGATTGAGGGATCTGCAAAGTCTCCAGTTAGACACAGCGTGTAACAAAGCCATAGTCGACGACGAATGGAAACCTTTCTGATTCACAGATGCATGTCCTTGTGTTTCTTTCTGTTATGCTGGTGGATATTTTTAATGATTACTTAAAGGGATAGTTCACACAAAAATGTGTCATCGTTTGCTCATCTTCATGTCTTTCCAAACCTGTATGACTTTCACTGAAAATTCGAAATATGAAAGAAGAATGAAAGTCATACAGGTTTGGAATGACATGAGGGTGAGTAAATGATAACGGAATTTATCACTTTAAGATCAACAACCCCCTTTTCCCCCTCTCTAGTCCAGCCCTAAGCTGCATCTGAAATTGCATACTTCCCTACTATATAGAAGGCGAAAAACAATATGTGACAAAAGAAGAATGTCTAAATTCACAGTACTCATAAAAGAGTGGGCAGAAAGTACGCAGATGACCTACTACTTCCGGCGATATTCTGAAGTGTGTATATGATGACAATTTTCTATCCCATGAGGCCATGGGAGAGGATTTGTGAATGTAGTATGTCCAGATTACATTCATACGACACACTCTCATACTTATAGAACATACTTTTTTAGCAGACGTGAAGAAATGATTAATTCAAAATAATACCTACAAGAGAGTATGCAATTTAAGATGCAGCCCTAGTCTCCAAAGACATTCAGACATGGCGAACTAAACCAAATGTTAAATCCAAAATCATTTATCATATCAGACGTGTTGGCGTCTGATATATGTCTTCAGAGTATCTGTAATAAGATGAGCCACATTGAAGTCTAAATCCCTCAAGTTACTCCTCCCTGCTTTCTCCATTTATCACTCACACTTTTTATTGTCTGTTCATGACGAGTCTGTGCTAGTAAGGGCTGTCATGTTTGCAGAAATTAATTGTCAGCTCTTTAGAGCTTAAAAAAACTTTGCGTTTAAAAATTTTTTTTTTGTAAATGAGCCATCTAGGTGGATGGATAATATACATTAGTCATCAATGATGACAATTAATCACAATTGTTTCACAGCGGTATATGAATAGCACACATCAAGATTATAAGATATATGTTTCTTAGACTAACAAATCCCAACCAGGGGTATGCTGTAAAATATATATATATTTTGCTTCGATAAAATAAATTGTACATACAGGGAGTGCAGAATTATTAGGCACGTTGATTTTCTGATCATATTTTTTTTCCAGGCACATTTGACCAATTCCAAACCACAGTAATCCTAATAACTACTATTGATTTAGTATTTAATAATGTATAAGTGATATATAATTGTTCATGAAGGCTGGAAATGAAAATCACCTTATATTCAGGTGTGCAGAATTATTAGGCATGTTTTCTTTTACAGATAAATTGAGCCAAAAAAGAGATTTAACTCAGACTGAAAAGTCAAAAAGTATTAAATGCCCATGAGAAGGATGCAATACTAATGCAATACTAGACATTGCAGTTAAGGCGTGACCATTGGACAGTGAAATGCTCGTTGGGTCAGCAGGATCTGACAAAAACAGGTGGTGAAGAAAAGACACCTGTTAACTGCAAAAGAATTAAGAATTAAGGTGAAGAATTAAGGGTGAAACCATCAGGAACCCTTTAGTCTCCAGCGCCACCATTTTCCAGAGCTGCAACCTACCTGGAGTCTCCAGAAGTGAAGGTGTCAGGATCTCAGAGACTTCAGTTAGGTAAAGAATCCTAAAAAATGACCCCCACTAGATAAGAATCACAAGCTGAAGTGTTGTAAAATACATGAAGAAGGTTTTTTTATAGGCTTTATGGACAGACAGAGGTTGAGAATGACTCTTGAACGACCAGCACCACATCCTCTAGTACCACTGTTTGAAGAATTCATCTTCCAGAATCTGGCAGTACGTTTTGGGAGTTCATTTTAGTCCATCCTGAAGTCCGTTTTGCAGAGATGGACTAAAAATGAACTCCCAAAACGTACTGCCAGATTCTGGAAGATGAATTCTTTGAAAGAAGTCTCCAATGCTCACCAAGGCTGCATTCATTTGATTAAAAAATACAGTTAACATAGTAATATTGTGAAATATTGGCAAAGCTGAATTTTCAGCATCATTACTCCAGTGTTCAGAAATCATTCTAATATGCTGGTGTAATGCTAAAAAAGATTTCTTATTATAATCAACATTGAAAAGTTGTGCTGCTTAATACTTTTGTGGAAACCGCGATACATTTTTTTCTACTCAAATAGGAGTTTAAATGAACAGCATTTACTTGACATATAAATGCCAAGTAAATTTGTCACTTTTGATTAATTTAGTGCATCCTTGCTAAAAAAAAGAAAAAAGAAAATTCTTACGGACCCTTTGAACTACTCTTTGAACTACCATAACTCTCTTTGAACTATATTGTTTTCTGGTTGATTGAGTGTGATCTGAGATCAGATATTAGGACGGAAGTCTTAGGTTTGCTGTCAGCTTCAGGCGTGAGGTGTGTATGGGAGAGCATCTATCCTCAGTGCTGTTCATACTGTCATCACCCCTAAAGCCCCGGGCTAACTGCATGTCAAGGGGCTCATCTAAAGCAAGTAATAACAGAGAATTAAGTCATTTAACTCCTCCCGAGCAGAAAAAGGGATAGAGGAGATAAAATAAGGGAGGAGAAAATGAGCCTAAATTCAACCTGATGTTCTGTAGATAAAGTCATTCCAGTCACAGAAAAAGCAACGGGTAAACAAATTGGTCCCGACACGTTCAAGTGCTTGTGCGTTTCAGAGAAATGTGGAAAGAGGGCTGAATGTAACAGTTTGGTAATCCATTGTAAAGCTGTGGGTTTTGTTGGGTTTGAGCCCAGTCCGGCACTCACGAGGCCCTCCAGCACAATTTCTGTTTCATTGCTTTTCTACTCCCTTCTCTCCCACAAACCAGATCACTGGTTCACTAGATTCATTTAGTGATCTGAGGTGTTTTGTTGAGCAGTGATTAACCATGGTGCCCTGTCATATAAATCCGCAATGGGTCTTCATCTCAGTGACCTCAGAGCTGTAGATTGATGCCGATGACAGGAAAATGCCTTATAAGGGAAAATGTAGTATACCGACATTTTTGGGCCTATACATTCTTACATCCTGCCTCTGATATACAACTGAAAATAATTTAGACCCATAGTCTGTTCTCTTTAATGCCATTACAAGTCCTTCACTGAACATTTAGTTTTCACAATTTTTTTATGATTTATTTATTGAATTAATTATATTTAAAATGGTTCTTAACAGAAATAAAGTAAATCAATGTGTATATTTTTACTTTCACTGTAAAAATGTGTGTAAAACAGTTTTGCAACAGGCCAGAGTTTACACAGAAGAATAATGCATCATATACTTTATATTAATGAATAATACTTTTGTGTTTTTGTTCTAGTCATAAAGCATATTTATGAGCTGTTTAATTGATAAATTCTAATAAAAATAAAAACAAAATTAATTAATTCAAACTAAATCTAAAAAGTTCTATACATGAAGCCACTGAACCCTTTAAGGTTTTAAGAGTGAACAATAAATATTAAAATACACCCTGTTTTGAAAGTATTGCAACAAGACTTAAACATATTAATATGAGAATAATGTGAATCGCCTTCTATCCCTGTCTAAAGCTGACGATGTTGTACATAAGAAAAATACTTTGTATCTCTATATTTGTTGTCTACATAGACACTGAGAAAATTATGTAGGTTCTTATTCTAAACGCAATAAAACAGCAGGCACATTGAGAAGCAAACTTATCTAACATAGCTAAATGTGTTCATATGGAGCAGCTTCAACAATGTGGTCAGTATTTTTTTATCTCTTGATGTTTGTGTCATCACAGGAGGCTCAAGTATTTATTACAGCCTCACAGCAAGATGAGGTGACGGAGGAGCAGATTATGGCTGCTATTGCAAAGATTCGACCACCAATGGAGAAACTGAGGAGACCCTCAAGGGCAATGGATAAGGAGGAGACTGTGGTAAGTTACCAAAAAAAAGAGAGAGACTTGGCTGTATACAAGGGCTTCCTTCATTAAAATAGGAGGTCTGTTTCTCAGTATAATTTATTGATGCACTTAGGGGACGTGGTCTAATTGTCTCTCTTTGAAGTTTTGGGTCTTTTGTTGCATTTGTGTGCCACACCCACAGGGTACAAATTACAAGAAGACTAATGCGGCCATGGAGATGAGACGGATTAACAGAGACTCCTTCTGGGCACGTGCAGAGGTACAGCTCAACTATGTTCACAGCTGGACTTTCCCTTAACATCCTGTGTTTTCCCCAAAATGCTGCAGATTTTGCCAAAATTTAACAAAAGACGAGATAATTGTCTAAAATGTATCAAGCAAGGTTCCTCAAAAATATTAAAAAAATAAAACTATTTATAGAAATGTCCCAGCCATGTGAGTAAGGAATAATGTACGGTAAACCAGCCATTATACAAAAATATTTGATTTAATGTTTAATATTTGCACAATCAAGAGAGCAATAATTTATATTATAATCAGTTTATCACAAACCTCTTGTTCAGACTCCAATTTGAAACATTCTATTCAGTTGTAATGTATCATAAATCTGTGTAATATGATGTGTGTTTTAGCGTGAGGAGGAGAAGAGAAAGGAGGAAGAACGTCGGAGGGCTGTAGAAGACAGACGGCGCTGGGAAAGAGAACGAGTTCTAAAGGAAAAAAAAGAGGCTGAAGAGAGAGACCGAAAGATGAACGAAAAGCTACAGATGGTTGAAGAACAAAGGTTTGCGCTGTCCACCTGATAAAAACCCACTTCTGTCTGAAGTACAACTAATGCCTTCAGCTTTACCTTCCTGTCGTTGTTGTTTTTTTCTCAGGAGGATCCAGACTCAGCTTGAGGAAGAGGCTAGAAGTAAGGAAAAAGTGAGATGGGTGAGTGCGTCAATGAGTGCATTCAGTTTCTTTTAGTGACATTTTAAAAAGTTGCAAGCTTTTAGACACGGTAACGAACCTGCATATGCGTAAATGATCATATGTAGTCATATCCTGTAATGACATTGGGTACTTCATGTAATTGACAGGAGCTGGAGCAAAGAGAGCATGAGGATGACATGAGGGCCCGACTCAGACGCAGCGAGTCCATTGAGAAAGCAGCAGTTAGTTTTTCCTCTTTTTTGTGAATCATCCAGATTCAGACTGTACTACCTGAAGTAAATCTGGTGTAGTTCTTACACGTATCTACAATAACTACACTAGGGTTTATACACTACTCTATCTCACTTTGTCTTTTGAAACATTATCATTACAATCAATTAGATCACAAGTTCCAAACACTGTTTTTTTGGCTTTGTTTATTCCTGCAATAATGTACTGTAATGCAGTTGTTTGTGTGGTGAAACAGCCGAAAGCATGAAACCAATTGAAGAGACATTCAGAAACTTTCAATGTCTTTTTTGCATCCTAAAGAATTTTGGTAGGGTCACCACTTTATGTCCATTGCAATATGTCCTGAAGTAAAAGAAATTGAGAACCTCTTCTTTTAAGGCCCATTTATATCTATTCCTTTATCAACACAAACACATTGCTGGATTGAACAATCCTCCTTCTTTTGTCCTGTAGGAGGCAGCAGTACTTGTTTCCCAGCGCACCATCAATCCCAGAGAGTTTTTTAGGCAGTTATCCGCATCCTCACAAAATTCTTCAAGCCCTGGATCACCACGATCAGGTAAACAAGGTGTTTAGAAACCCACAATGCCTGAACTTTATTCAATTACAGTGTTCATTGTATTCATTTGAGGTTTGTTTGACTTACGTTCAGGCAAATCTCCATTCCGTCGCTACCAACGCAGTTTGACAGACACAGCCTTCATCTTTGAGCGGGCCAATTCATATTCTGGTCCAACGTCCCCACTCAGTCCCTCAGCAAGGTCTCCATTCTCACGCACCTCATCCGCGTCCTTCAAACGTCCAACGTCGCCAATTAGTCCACCCTACCAGATGATCTCCTCACCACAGCGCCCTGAAACATCTCCTCCCCCATCACCTTCCCCGCGCTCTCTCCCACCGGTGTCACCCCCACCCGGTCTGCCTGTCACCAGACCCCCTCCACCACAGTCATCACCTCCCAGCCGGCCACCTCCTCAAGCCCCAGTACACGATTTTGCTTCCCCTGCATCTCCAAAGCTGCTGGACAGTTACGATAAGTCAGAGTCTTGCACCTTTGACGTTAGCAGGGAGGAACTCGCTGTCACAACAGAACGGCTTTCAGCTTCACTCTCTGACAACCCACTGCACACGATGGGTAAGTTAACTTAGATCTAAATGGTTTAAAATGGTCTTGTAGATTGACTCATCTTGACAATGTCTTCCCTCCAGAGCTTGTAACTGGCTCTCGAATGCTGTGTGAACCAGAAGTGGACTTCACTGCCAATGCTGTGCTGGTCGAAGAAGATGAAGAAGAGGTAGAGGAACCAGAGGAAACTTCAGCCTTGTCAGCTCCACCTTCATATACTATGATCACCACAAACTATGAGGAACAATTCAAGCCTCAGGATGTGAAGAGTGTCATCAGCCCCCTGGTGGAGGTTGAGGAGCAAGAGCAGGAACCAGAGTCTGAGGATGAAGCAGACTTTGAGGAGCAGCCTTCTGCAGAATCGGAGGAATTCCACTCTAATGTCGAGCAGGTGCCCAGAAATGTGGTACCGATCTCAGATGATGAAGTTGAGGAAGACCTACCGAAGATCCCAGGTGATGAGAACACAGATGTAATGTGAAGAAGTGCAGAATGTTTTTAATGTTGGGATGTCATTGACATGTTTCTTGTGCTGTGTGTTCAGAGTCGCGTGTGAACACATCAGAGTATGATCGGATGACTGAAGAAGATGAATCTGAATGTGGCAGACCACTGAATGGTACCGGTCATGAGATAATAGGAGGTACCACACTTTCAAGTTGTTCCAAACACAACAAAATCAAATCGGAGGTCTTTGCAAATCATCTTTGCTATGAGACGCATGACAAATGAAAACAAGGTGTTCTAAAATCAACTCAAAATATCAGACATGTTTGATATTCTCTGATTGGATGGAATCATAGTCTAAAGCAAAAAAAATTTCTGTGTTCATCATACACTATGCAATATTTTGTGAAATCTGTCAGCTCTGACTGCCCAAATTCTGCAGACTGGAGCTGTCTTTCGGAAAGTAGGGTTGACTCCTCCAGACTGCAGATAAGGGTGAAAGTTGTGTTGTGTATTCCAGACTTAAAGGCACAATATGTAAGTATTTTAGATTAAAATTTCCAAAAAAAACACTAGAATAATGTTGAATGCTAGTACCATGTTTTTACCATGCATCAGAGACAATTTTGTCAAGTGTCTATCTTAGCATAATCTGAGAGAGCTTTCTCCATCATAAAATATATTTAAAAATTAATTGCGTCATTTAGTCATCCGGCTTTTATTAATATGATATTCTAATATCGATATAGATTAATGCAAAGTGCATAGAAGCCACTGAACAAACGCACAGAGTAACGTTAAAACAACTTTCAACACACTCAAATGTATTTAGTATAGTGCTGTCAATCGATTCAAAAAATTATCTAGACTATTCACACATTTTTCTGATTAATCGTGCTTTAAAACACTTTTTTAATATGTTTTTAATATATTTTACAATGTAATCATTTCAGTTAATCTCCAAATTGATGTAGACACATAAACATAAAGACAGTATATTTTAAATATTTGTTGTAATGGCATCTTTTTATGAATGAGGGCCACTTTGAAAATGATTTCCCCTCCAATCTTAAACATTAATTATAGCCATTAAATATCACAGTGTAATCGAAAGCTATACATTTTTTTTACATTTATTAGGCTTCAAAAAATATAACAACTTTTTAAGTGAGTTTAAAGCAATTTAAGTGATAACAATTCTCACATAAACCCATAATAAATGTCATATTTACCAACGCCCTTCCTGTCTAACAGGAAATATTGAATTTGAAATTGAATAAATTTATCAAACAGTCTGCACTGCACAAATTATGAACTAAATATAGATTAATCCTTATTAAAGCTACAAAAGTTCTTTAGTCAAGAGCAGTGAGTTTTCTCAGTTACCTTTGTTCTTTGATTAACATTAGTGATAGACATCATTAGTGGCTGCTGTCACTTGAAGATCTGCCACTGCCGAACATGATGCGGTCACACGCGTCCTGTTTTAATTTAAGACGTTATTTAACAAATTTAAGACTGCTCTTATGAGGATACTCGACAAAACTGACATTTTGGGATAATAAGGTGTGTTGTTTGCAGTCCCATTGCTGGCCATATTGGTGCCCTAAGCGTAATTTCTTTATGGTGCCCGTGATGGCGGCGTTCGCAACTTTGTAGAGATGGGGGGAGGGGTCTTCTTTTGCTGCCCTACGCGCAGTGCGTGGTGGGAGCGGCAGCTGGTTGTTTGTTCAAGTGCGAAAGAAACTCCATTATGGTGTGCTGTCTGTGCATTCTCTTTAGTCTTGTCGCGCTTTAATGGTTCAAAAGCATTTGCATGAATAAGAGCGTGATTATATATTGTAATGCTAGCCAAAGGATGACAGAAAAACTGGATGTTGTGTTAATTGCGTTAAACAGTTAAACTGGAAAAAATGAATCGCACACGTTAACATTGACAGCACTGATTTAGTATGATTGAGCACATTTACATGCACACCAGTAAGCTGATAACTCACAAATATCAGCTTATTGAAATGACCAGTTTTCCCCGTTTACATGCAAACCAGTAAACTGACAACGCAAGTAAACCGCGTTTACATGACTTTATTAATAAATCGGATTATTTCCATGTAGTGACGTCAAAAATAATAATTTCCGTATCTGACTCCGAGTATTCCATATGTTATGTCAGTTGTGATGTTAAATAAAGCTTACAACATGTCAGCGGGAAACTTACGGCTCATATATTACTCTCTCAAGCAGTTACAGATTTTTTGGTACGTTTTGAGAACACATTTTTACAATTTTCTGGATCTTAAAAGAGTCTGCGTTTGTGATATATTTCCTTCTTTTTTTCATGCAAAACGCTCGCTCTGTCTAGATGTGTTTAAAGGTCCCGTTTTTCCTGTTTTTTTAAGCTTTGATTGTGTTTACAGTGTGCAATATAACATGTGTTCATGTTTTGCGTGTAAAAAAACACAGTATTTTCCACACAATTTACATATCTGTATACCGCTGTTTTCACTGTCCTCAAAACGGCTTGAAGATTTCCTTATTCTATGAAGTCCCTCCTTCAGAAACACGTAACGAGTTCTGATTGTGCCAGCGGTTCCCGTGTTGTGATTCGAAAGCAGCTTAGCGCACGTTGCCCGGAAAGGTCACGCCTCTTACCATAACGGGGAGATGCATGCGCTCAATGTTATTGTAAACATGTCTATTTTACCGTATTAATTTGAGCCAAAAAGGTGATTTGACTCCGGGATGAAAATAACAGCGTCTGGACGACATGGCGACAAACGCACTACAAACGCAACCGAACGCAACACTTCCTCTTCTCCACGTGGGAGAGCAACAAGACCACGCCCCCTTTTTTGCATGTTCTTGTGGGCGGAGGTTAGTCGACAAACTGTTCTACTGACGTTTGATTAAAGCAGGAAGTACAGGGATGTAGTCCAAACCGGCCGTTCGCTGTAGGCTTTGAAAGGGAACTTCTGTTAAATAAAATATCTCGCTTGGCATTGAACTTTGAGCTTTATAATTTTACAGGTATTATTTATGCGCTAAAAGCAACATTACACACTAACTAAAGTTTGAAAAATGGGATCACGAAGAACAGGACCTTTAAATCTGCTCTGAGGACGCGTTTCTGTCACCTATCACACATGCCGCGCGAAATTTGGGATAAGAGGCAAAAAATACCTGTTCTGACCGGTTTATGCTTAAGCCGTTTATGACCTTACTCTGATAAAAGAAAATGGGTTACCGCATTTACATGACCATGTTCGTTGTCGGCTTATTAAGCATAATCGGCTTAAAGGCCTGTTCACACCGGGACGATTTTCGCGCGCGTTTATCGCCGACGTTTAACGCCTCGTGACTAAACAATGGGCGCCAATGTGAGTGTGCACACCGACGCCAGGCGTAAAAGCGTAAAACGCCAGGCGTAAAAGCGTCATTTAAAAAAAAACGCCTCGGGTTCGTTTTTTTATTTTGACGCGGCGCGTTAAAAACTGGCCGACCAATGAGATCAGCGCTTTTGTTCACGTGCCTGGAGCTGCTGAAGTGACAGTAAAACACGACTTGGAGGCACTCAAGCACAAAACGGTCTTGCCGAGCACGCATTGATACGAAGAAGAAGTAGTAAGTAGACAAAGAAGAAGATGGGCTGCTAATGCTGCTTGCCAGTTAGCAAAAAGTGTGTGAATGGTTTTGCCATAGACATAATATATCTGTGGTTTTGGCAAGCACATAAATACTGTCTCTCCTTTTCTTCTGTGTGACAAGCGAGTGTCAGAAGCGTAAGTGCCGCAGCACCACCTTGTGTACCGGGAGCGCAACTACTGAATGTGCACGTTCACTCGGCGCATCGCCAGTGGAAATCGCTTGGGTGTGAACACTCAAGACGCGCCGAAAAACGTCACGAAAAACGCTGGTGATAAGCGCGTGCGATATTCGTCCCGGTGTGTACAGGCCTTAAGAAGGTGCATGTAAACGCACTCATTGTTTTAACCATGTATAACAGCCCTGCGTTACCCCACACATGTCTCTCATTAGCATTCACACAATGGCCTCGTTCAAATTTAATAAATTTGCGCATCCATGAACATGATTTCTGCCAGAGTCCATCAGATTCCTTTCCATCAGCTGTGGAGGTGAAGACGACAACTCCCATGATTCCACACTCATTAACGCCGTCATCAAGCTACGCCTTTTTGAATAAGCGATCTCTAGCGGCAAAACTTACATATTGTACCTTTGTTATCTAGTTTTGTTGTCTCTTGTTTGATAAATACATGAATGATGAGTTTACGCCTTGTTTTGTTTTTAAGAAGAGGATGTTGATGTATCTGAGCACAGCACACCTGAGCGGTTCTGTTACATGGTTAATCGTGAGGAGGAAGATATAGAGTTGGTGACTGAGAATGGTGAAGTACGTACTACACCATACATCATGACTTCATAATCAACCTTAATGTGATAAAACGTTTCAGCAGTACCTAAAACATGTTCTTCTTTCTTACTCTAGTCGTCTCCAGAAAGACTTCTGCGTGTGAGAGCGTTATATGACTACCAAGCAGGTTAGTGTTGCTTGCTTCAGCAGGAGTGTTGTGCAATGTGTCGTTTGAGATCTCCTTTGAAACGCCCCTGTTCTCCACAGAGGATGACACCGAGCTCTCTTTTGAACCTGGTGACATCATCAGTGATGTGGAAACAATCGACAAAGCGTGGTGGAGGGGCTCCAGCAAAGATGGACGCCAGGGTCTCTTTCCTGCTAACTTTGTAGAAACCATCTAAAGACTTTTCCTTTAAAGACGGTTCCTCTTCCCCCTTCTCTTTATACCAATTCTCAGGGACTAAGAACCGCAAAACCATGTACTCTGAGATTAAGAGTCACAGGAAAAGGGTTTGGAAGGGAAGCGTTCACAGGCACAACTCGGCCGTCGATTCCTTGCGTTCCAAAACAAGCAGCCAAAGTCAACAATGGAGGTTTTAATGATCATCAACTGCAAGATGGAGGAGGATTCTCACATGATGTGAGCTGAGAGACTGATTCAGTACAATTTTGGTTACAATTGTACACAAATTATCATTTTATTATTTACACATTACATCATTCATTATTTTACATACAGTTGTTACTGTTATCATTACTAAATGATACCAAAGGTGGTGGAGGTATCAACTGGAGAACAGCTTTCGGTTTCTATTCTGGCCTTCACGCATAAATCCAGCTTACAGTCACATAACAGTTGGCCCCGAGTATAGAACCTTTATTTTTTCAGAACTAGTACCGTCATAGTACCAGTATGAGACGTGTGGAGAATGTAGGTTATATAGTTGTAACATGCCATGTTTTTTTAAAAGCAGAGATGTGTTTCCAGCATTCTCAATGGTGTCATGCCTGCGAAGGTGTGCAGACAAAACAAAAGCTGTCATTAACGAGACCAAATGATGTGATCATAGCAGACACCTGAGAAATTGGTATTCAAACTAGCCAAACAGAGGGGATGAGCCACAACTGATGGCTCAAAACCCTGCTCTCCCAACATTGAAATTGTTGACGTTGTTTTAGTATATTTGAAAGCCAATGCAAATGAAAAATGGTTTTATCTTATAAGCAGATACCATATAACAGAACTTGTTAGCCATTGCATGCGTTTAAATGCTCTGAACCTTCTGTCAAAATGAAATTCTTCCATACACACTAGTACCGTTGTAAACTTTGGGGTCGGTAAGATTTAAAAACATTTTTTTTTTTAAAGAAGTCTCTTATGTTCACCAAGGCCGCATTTATTTGATCCAAAAATACAGTAAAAACTGTAATATTGGTAAATATTACAATTTAAAAAAATGTTTCTAATTAAATATATGTATATATGATGGCAAAGCGTCAATACTCCAGTCTTCAGTGTCACATGATCTTTCAGAAATCATTCTAATATGCTGATTTGGTGCTCAAGAAATGTTACTAATTGTAATACTAATTTTTTTTTTTTTCAGGATTCTTTAATGAATAGAAAGTTCATAAGAACAGCATTTATATTAAATAGAAATCTTTTATAACATTATAAATGTTTTTACTGTCACTTTGAATTCATTTAATGCATCCTTGGTGAATAAAAGTATTAATATCCTTACCCCAAACTTTTGAACGGTAGTGTATAACAAGACCCGTTGTGTAAATACTATCGAATACACATTGTTTTTCTATGTAATTTATTTATCTCTGACCACGAACATAGATATATTTCCTCCCAGAGAGTCTCCGTCTAACCCATTTAACTTGTGTAACCAGATTTCAGCAATAGGTACATTTTCAACTAACAAATTTCTTCTGTATTAATGCTGAAGATCATACAAGAACGTTTCATTTACTCTATGCTCTCTGTTAGTAATTTCTTATTGTAATAAATGATTAGGTTTCTGTTTTATTCACATTCTGCAGTAACGCTTGAATGTTTTTTTGATTTCTTGCACAGCCAGTATACTGCCTTCATACTGTTTTGAGTATCATAATCATCAAGAAACCATATTCAACATGTAATGCATGAGATCAAATTAAAGGGATTCACTTTACTGGGTCATAATGAGTTTACTCTTTTGAACATTTAGTCTAGTAAAATCAGCACGGCCAGAATTAAAGAGAATTACACATACACACACACACACACACACACAAAACTGTTTGCTGTTAATTTAGGTCTTTTTTTATTACAATAAATTGTTTTTGTACATGAATTTATTAGTGATTTGTCCAAAGACATGCAGACAACCTGCTGAAATGACACTTACCTCCAAGTTAACATTCAATGTTCTCTACAAAGATAGTTAGAGCTTTACTCGTCTGATAGAATGTCAATATAATTTTATTTATAACAAAAATTAATATGGTAAAATACAACTTTAATAAAAGCACAAAATGAAAATTACAAAACTTTACAATAACAAATAGTGTTTGAATGAATTTACAGTTTTAAATACACGTCAGTGGCCCTTTGAGAACTGTTAATTTTGTAGCATATAGTTACTAGGACAAAACTTTTCTCTACTACTTCTGAATTCAAGAGGAAAAGTAAGTCTTATTTATCTACACTTCCAACTTTATGAAATTTGTAATACACTACATGTAATCATTATAAAGAAAACATGTCTCCATCTGATTTTTTTTCTCTCAAATGAAATATAATACGCCTTATTAATAAGCCTTATTTTCAAGTTTTACGCAATTTCAATTGATAGTTATATTACATCAAATTGAATAATCCTTACCTATTATAAACCAAGCATTTTAAATAAATAAAAAATTAGGTAAAAAATAGAGCTTAATAAAAGATTTTGAATAAATGGAATGGACCATTTAGTTTGTGATTTGCATTCATAAATAAAAATTGTCGTTCTAAACCCAGTAAGACTTTCGTTCATCTTCAGAACATCTGTGAACTAACCCTTTAAGTTTAGGATTTATACAAAATGTTTTATTAATAATAAAATACTCTTTATTTATAATGTGTAAGGATTATTCCATTCAATTTGATGACATTTTACCAATAATTGAAATGTGTAAATCTTGAAAAAAAAGGCTTAAAACGTTTTTTAATGTATGTTTTCTGCAATACAGAAAAGTTATTAAACTTTATGTTTAATATTTTTATGGCAAGATGGACTGTAACTTCACTCCTGAGGTTTTACTGAAATCACAATAACAGTTATCCAACTAGACTTTAATTATTGTAAATATTGCTAATATAATAGTCTTCAAGCAAATACACAGTTTATCAGATCTGGAAGATGCGCTATGACACTGAAACACTCAGCAGTTAGAAGCACATGAAGTGATTGACAAAACTGGCCTGTAAGCCAACAAGGAAAAGGGAAATCTTAAAATAATGCATGTACCGCTTATGTAAACGAAATCTAGAATACACGATTAACTTTGAGCTGTTGTAGCTTTGCATAGTAGTGCCTTTGCAACCCTTCTCAACCAGACTACTGTTACTGCAATGGCTCAAAACAAAGCACCATTAAAAAAAAAGAAAACATTCCAACTATCAGCCATATTTCGTTGCTTCCGCTGAATACTGGTTAATGTGCATTCTGAATTTTTGAAACTTGTGGGGGTTCACATTTGCGGAGCGTGAAAAGGTATGTACAGTAATCCTGAGGTCATCACAGTCACAGGTATCGAATGGAGTCACACTATATCCCATCATTATAAACCTGAATACAGAGTCTTGAGATGTCTGGACCTTTGCATACATTTTGAAGCCATGCAAAGAAAATGTTATGAACTGTAACAGACAGAGTAGCAGATATTATACACAAAATGTGTATGTTAAAGATGCACTCAGTCATTTTTTCCTCAGTTAGGTGTCACAAAAAGAAATGATAGCCCCGTTAAAAAATATGCATCAAATCATGTACACTCGCATGAGATGAAGACTAGTAATATTAATATTCGCCTAACAAAAGCGGATTTATTTTATATGGAGTGGGTCACATCATGTGTTAAGATCACATGACCAGCAATATTACCGTGTATCACTTATCACAATATCACTTTAACTCGGTAACCCTCCTGTTATTTTACACTTTTGCCAAAGAATTACTCATAGCTGACTTAGCATTTCTGCAAATGAAAAATATATATTTGTGATGCAGAATCCACAAGATGTCAGTATATGTCCAAAGCAACCATTTATCACAACATCAACAAAAATGACTGAGTGCACCTTGAAAGAAAGTCAATTATTGGTAACATGGTGTGCTTAAGATACAGTGGTACAGGTGAAATTCATCAGCGTTCACCCAAAAACGACAATTCTGTCATAATTTACTCACATAAATAGTTTACCTGTATGACTTTCAGATGCACAAATGTTTTGAAGAATGTTGGTGACCATTGACTTCCATTGCATGGAAGAAAACATTTCTCAAAATATGTTCCACAGAGGAAACGAAGTAAAACAGGTTAATATTAGGTTTATTAATACTGTGTTTCCATTAAACATCCCACACTACCATTCAAATGTGCGGTCAGTAAGATTTCTTTGGAAAGATATTAATACTTTTATTCAGCATTAAATTGATCCAAACTTTCTATTCAGCAAATTGAATTCCTGAAAAAAATGTATCCGTTTCCACAAAAATATGAAGTATTATTCCACGTTGATAATAATAAGAAATGTTTCTTGAGCAGCAAATCATGAAGGATCATGTGACACTGAAGACCGGAGCAATGATGCTGAAAATTAAGCTGACATCACAGGAATAAATTACATTTTTGATCAAATAAATGTGGCCTTGGTGAGAATAAGACAAATAAGAATAATATGAAAATATCTCATGACCCCAAACTTTTGAATGGTAGTGTATGGCATTATAGCCTTTATGAATACTTGAGAGAGACTTGAGCCTAACAGCACCTTCTAAAATAAATTATATATCTAAAATGATAAAATACATTTTCAGATCTTACAACACCAGGACAACTGCTTCAGTCCAGTCGTAAACCACTGTATCAGGAACCTCTCACATAAAAACACAACACTCTCCAAAGATCCAGAAAAATGGCCATTTCATGCAGAGACCATGTGTAATGCTATATATATTATGGTGTATTATGTATCTTAATAATATTCAGTTCCCATTGTGGAAGCTCCTTTAAAAGGCAGAAGAAAAGGTTAATGTTGCATGTTGCTCTCCCTGTTATTATGTAAAAAGAATGCAATGACAGATGTTGAGCAAACATGACCTCAGGAGGTATTCCAGTTTTTTTTTTTTTCCAGGGGGACACAGGAAGTTGTGATAGTAACCAGAGGAAGTGTGACAGCTACACCTGACTCTGCAGCCAGTTCCTGGGGTCGAGCTTGGCTCTCAGGTTCCTCAGGCTGCGGCGAGCGCTGGACGGTCTAGAGAAGCCCAGGTCCGACTCTTGACTGTTGCTGCCCTCACTGGAGCTGCTGCTGGAAGTGGAACTGGAGCAGGACAGAGCAGTCTGAGCGGGGCGAGGGGACACAGAGCCGGTGGTGGGCGGCTGACAGGCGCACCGGAAACCGCCGTAGCCCCGACCGCGCAAAGTGGAGAGCTTGGCGTCCAGGGAGAGTGTACGTGGGCGGAAGTGACCGGAGGAGGAAGAGGTGTCGGGGGACCATGCCTGGCGGAAGCAGGGGCTGACGCTGGCGGGACTGTCGCTGTCTGAGGTCAGACTGGCGTTGGAGGAGAGAACGCCAGGTGAGCGGTGGCAGCGTGGGCTGCGGGGCTGGCGGCTGTGCAGGCGAGGGCTAGGCGAGTGGGGTGGCAGGTGCTGGCGGTTGAGGGGGGTTCGCGGGGGATCTTCAAACAAGGACATCCAGTGAGGTGGAGATTGGAGCTGGGTCCTCAGCTCAAACTCTTCAATACGACGCGCCAGGATGTCAGTGACCGTTCCAATGTCGTCAGAGGTGTCAATAACTGTGACAGAAGAGAAACAATGAAAACCTGTTTCTAAAAAAAGATGCAGAAATTGAAGTTGCCTGACTCTTGGGACGACACTAGCAGTCTATTTGCAGCCGCATGCTTAATTTACATAGTCGTTCGAGAACATCCTCAACATCCAACATTTTATATTATTACTCTCAGTAAGTGGGGCGGGTTTTTGTAACTTTTGACCACTGAGCTTCTTCTCACACTAAAATACTGACAAACTGGAATGTTGGAAAAGTTGGAATCTGATTTAATCTAAGCTTAAAATAAAATAATATCATATCATATAATATAGTTCATATAATATAAAAATAAAGTAAATTAATTATAAAATGAGTAAAAATGAAAGCAATAAAATATAAGATTATTTTGTTATATAGCTAATGTGTACAAAAATTGAAAACAATAATAAAATAAAAAAACATTAAATAAACTGGTAAAAAAATAATAATACCGTCTCAGTCTTACTTGTACTCATTTACTTTATAAATGTATTTTAATGTTATATTTTCACTTTTTTAAATAAAATAAATGATTGAAATAAAATAAGTAAGATTAAAATAATGTAAGTGAAATAAAGTAATTTTGTTCAAATAAAATGTTATCAAGTTATATTTTTACTCGTTTTATTTTAACATTTGATATACCCACTTGGAATTGCTCCATTTATTATTGTTATATTTTTTACTTTTTAGAATAAAATTGTTGAAATAAAATAAGTCAAATTAAACAGAAGGTGTTATCTAATAATAATAATAATAATAATAATAACAATAATAAAATCTATTCATTAAAAGTAAAAAAGGATAGAACCACATTTGAAATCTTGTTTAAAAAAAGTTTGGGAAGACGTGGGCCAGTAGCTTCTTATGTGGGTAGAAGGTGAGGTCAGGTAACTTCTCAGCACAGTTACTTCACCTGTCATTGTAATAGGAGGAGAGCAGAGCTCGGATCTCAGCAGAGACAGCGTTATCCTGCAGCAAAAGCCCCTCACCGGATGCAGGGGCCACTGAGGGGGTGTGGCAGCAAAATGCACCGGGGTGTGGGGAGGGCACGGGGAATGAGTGTTTATATAGCAACCAAATAATGGTTCAGGGGTTGGCGAATGAATGGAATGGATGTTTGGATCAAAGGCGTGAAACCAGGAATTCATTCAAGAGTGTGTGAAAAATCAATAGTGAGGAACAAAGGGAAAGAGGAGGGGGAAAACAGACAAGAAAACATCAGCGAAGAGATAGACATAAAAAGCACAGAGAAAATAAGACGGAGAGAGAGAGAGAGAGAGAAAAGACTGTCAGTTTGTCAGAAAACAGCAGATTTCTCATTTGGCAGTTAAAAGGAGATAAATTGATTACGAGAAAGACTCAGATCTGACAGAGGACTAGGACATGCAGTTCAATCCACTCATCATCGTTAGACTCGTATCTGCGTTATTCATGACAGGAAATCCTGCTTGTGCAATCCTGCTTTTTTGTGAAATAAACCTCTGTAAATGTGTTTAAACGGTGTCTGAACGCACTCACCCATCTCATGGTACAGGGAGCCCTGCTTCGGCGTGACTATGGCAGGCTTGCGTGGTGAGGGCAGCTCGATCTTCATCAGGTCGTCACAGCACTGCCTCCACTGGCCTGTGGAGGGCGCAAGTGGCTTATATTACTTGGCAGAAGAATTATTTATTGCAATTACAATTATTAAGTTCTTACTTTGTTGTAAGAATTTTGCAAGAGTGCCAATCAGATAGAATAGGATCGCAATAAAGACTAAAATATACATTTTGATTAAATATACAAAATATTTGTTGTTGAACAATAAATGTATCATTTTAAACCTACAAGCAAGTGTATTTTTATGATAACAGTAACTGTAAATTGAATATTGGGGTAAAAAAATAGCCTAATATAGGCTAATTAGTCTGTGCTTTGTTTTTATTTATTTTCTTTTTTTCATTAGTGAATTTCACTTTTTATTTTTAGATTGTAATGTTACAATGTTAGAATCTAATGTCATTTGACACTTTTTTGCACATATTTAGCATAGACTACATGGTTATATCCACTATATTTGTTTTCATAGCCTTCAATATGAACATTTTGTGTAGGACAACATTGTGTAGGATCATAGGATGTGAAATAAGATTTTTTTTTATTTTTTATAAATACATCATTTTCAAAATCAAAATAGAAAAATGTAGAAAATACAGAGATATAAACTGTATATCGCCATTCAGCCAAAAAATACTGAGATATGATTTTTTTTTTGTCCATATTGCCCAGCCCTAATACAAGCAAGAGTTAATTGTTAGTCGCCAGCCGCACACCAGTTCCAGACAATGACATTCAAAACTAACATTACAACAACAGCATAATTGGTTCTGGGAAACATAGCAAAACCAATGTTACTCATGTATGGAGCGGAAAAAATGCAACCCCATTTTCAGGCAATCTCACATAGGTCTCTCCAGCGCTGGAAAACTTTTCTAATATAAATGCAGATCCTGAAGCCCTTGCCTGATCATAACCCCCTTTTTCCCCTTCCCCTAATCCTATGATATTTTCTCTTTTGTAATGTCTCTCACCTATCTCTTTCTACAGTCTTTCTTAAAATCTCCCTCTTGCTCATTCTTTCTCAACCATCGTGACTATATACGCCCCCTTCTGCTGATTGGCTACAAGTGTGTTGTGCTGCTCGGTTTGACCCACTTCTTTTGAAAATCGCTTATTACACACCTTTAAGGGATTTTTGCACAGTAATGTTCATCTCTTGCGGCTTATGGTTTTAGAATAAACTGGTCACTTAATGCAAGATATGATTTATTTTAGTAAGTTGACATGTTGTTCATGTACTCACTCATATCATAGAACTGTTGCCAGAATGCCTCCATCCAGTGCTGAGTGTCCTCTCTGCTGTCCGCTGCTAGTGTGTGTGTCACCTCCTCTCCTCCATACTGGTTAGTGATACAGATATTCTGCGCCTTGCTGTGAGGGTCCTTCTCTGCAGCTCTTATTCTTGTCTCCTGAAATAGAGGCACATGAAAACAACACGTTATAAACTATAAATTATATAATGTATATTATAAACAGTATCGGTCAGAAGTTTGGGGTCAGTAAGATTTTTTCTTCCTTGCTAAAGTTTTTATTTCTTTCGAATAATAATAAAACAATTCTTACCCAACTTACCCCAAACTTTTGAATGTTAGCATATATTTTAGTATACAGTGGGGCAAAAAAGTATTTAGTCAGCCACCAATTGTGCAAGTTCTCCCACTTAAAAAGATGAGAGAGGCCTGTAATTTTCATCATAGGTACACTTCAACTATGAGAGACAGAATGAGAAAAAAATCCAGAAAAACCACATTGTCTGATTTTTAAAGATTTTATTTGCAAATTATGGTGGAAAATCTCAAGTTGTTCCAAACCTGTATGAGTTTTTTTTCTTCTGCTGAAGACAAAAGAAGATATTTTGAAGAATGTTTGTAACCAAGCAGATAGAGCAACCATTGACTGCCATAGTATCCCCCCCCCCCCCCCCCCCCTACTATGGTAGTCAATGGTTGCTCTATCTGCTTGGTTACAAACATTCTTCAAAATATCTTCTTTTGTCTTCAGCAGAAGAAAAAAGCTCATACAGGATTGGAACAACTTGAGGGTGAGTAAATGATGACAGAATTTTCCTTTTTGGGTGAACTATCCCTTTAATGGCACCTGTTTGAGCTTGTTATCAATATAAAAGACAGCTGTCCACAACCTCAAACAGTCAGACTCCAAACTCCACTATGGCCAAGACCAAAGAGAATTACGATATATATAACATTGATATATAAGTGATCACCCGGATTTAGCTCTACCAATATTGTATTTATATAAAGCGTTCACAGGCAAATTTGCTTTGTTTTCCCCAGGCGTCGAAATCAGGAATATAAATGTTAGGAAATAGGGCTGCACGATATGAGGAAAAGCTGCGATGTGCGATAACATTGTTTAATATTGCGATGACGATATGACTTGCGATAAATATTCAAATGTGAATGTTAGCTATACTGTTCCCATGTCTTAGTGCTTTAATAGGTCGTGTTCAGTGTTGGGCAGTAAAGGAATACATGTACCGGCATTACGTATTCAGAATACATATTATGAGTAACTGTATTCCGTTACAGTTAGAATTTAAATAGTTGATATTTAGAATACAGTTACATTGTTGAAATCAATGGATAACATTAACCATACTTCTCTGTTTCATGAGTTTATTTACTCTCTAAATAAATTAAGGCAACTCAATGCATTTCTCAGAACGCCCCAATATGAAAACGAAAAAATGCAGTTTGCGTGATCAGTCACAATGGAGTCGGAAGAGGAGCAGCGGGAGCTAGAGGTAGAGATGGAGCCAGAACAACAGAGCCAGGGCAAGAAATCGTTTCTATCTTGGAAATTCAAACAGCATTTCATATTAAAGAAAGAGAAGGGATAATGAAATATAACACGGCAGTGCAACTGTGCAGTGCCGCGGTGGTTGGGGTGGCGACTATACACGCACGCACGCCAATATATTTTTTTTATATAGCCTATTATATATATAAATTTGTTATATAGTCGTTAAATATATTATTTGTTTATGTTTTTTATTTTCAAAATGTAGGCGATTTAATTGAGATTGACGTGTATATATATATATATACACGTCAATGTATAGCTCATCGTGGACTTCAGGAAGGAGTCAAGAGGCACACACAACACCATCCACATCAATGGAATGGCTGTTGAGCGTGTCTCCAGTTTCAAGTTCCT
Organism: Gobio gobio; assembly: GCF_949357685.1. NCBI lineage: Eukaryota > Metazoa > Chordata > Actinopteri > Cypriniformes > Gobionidae > Gobio > Gobio gobio. Next base: position 31,296,557 of record NC_137100.1, on the reverse strand, counting down.
GGGGACCCACATCTCGGCGGACATGTCGTGGACGACCAACACCTCCAGCCTGGTCAAGAAGGCTCACCAGCGCCTCTTCTTCCTGAGGACACTGAGGAAGAATCAGCTTTCCTCGGCTATCCTGGTGAACTTCTATCGCTGCGCAATAGAAAGCATCCTGACCAACTGTGTGGCAGTGTGGTATGGGAGCTGCTCTGTTGCGGAGCGCAAGGCACTGCAGCGGGTGGTGAAAACTGCCCAGCGCATCACAGGGACTCCACTACCTGCCATCGAGCACATCCAGAGGAAACGCTGTCTGCATCGAGCTCGCAGCATCCTCAAGGACTCCTCTCACCCAGCCCACAGACTGTTTTCCCTCCTGCCCTCCGGCAGGCGTTTCAGGATCCACCGGACCAGGACCAGCAGACTAAAGAACAGTTTTTTCCCCAGAGCTGTCTCTTTACTGAACTCAAACCCCCGTTGATCCACTCCCCTCATATACTGATAACTCTCCTACCTCACATCCACCTTCACTTTGTTATTTGCACTACCGACTGTTTATTACAGTCACAACTGTTTACTTATTCATTTTGCACTACCATACCTTAACTGTTTTATGCTCATTTGCACTGCCGACTGTTATTTACAGTACCTACTGTTTACATTTGCATTTTGCACCGTACTTCTAACTGTAATATGCAATCACTTTCCACTGCACTTAACACTTTTTTTTTTCCGGATAGCTTCTGTCCATAATTTATTGCACTACCTTAATCCACTGCCATATTCCTCATTTTAGCCTAACATATCATTGTATACCTCTATCTGTAAAATTCTGTTTATAGTAATAGCCATCTGTATATTATATTACATATCCACCTGTAAATTCTGTTTATAGTAATAACCATCTGTATATTATTCACTGTACATATTCACCTGTAAATTCTGTTTATAGTAATAACCATCTCTCTATTTATAGATATATTTATATATACTCAGTACATATCCATGCCCTGCACTTATGCAAACGTTGTATATCCTGCACTTGCTGCTATTGCACTTCTGGTTAGACCTAAACTGCATTTCGTTGCCTTGTACTTGTACTTGTGTAATGACAATAAAGTTGATTCTAATCTAATCTAATCTATATATAGGCTACCTCAATTAAATAGCCTACATTTTGAAAAAAAAAAATAAAAAAAAAATTATATATATATATATATATAAGGCTCAAACATGCGTGTTTATTTTAGTACGCCTACTTCCGTCAGTGAAACAACAAACTACAGTCTGTAAAACATTTAAATAAATATCTGTAAGTAATCGAAATATAAATAGTACAAGTTAAATATTAGTTAAAGAAAAAATGTGTTTATATTTCCTCACAGACGTGCGTCATGCCTCTTTGCGCTGAAAGGGAAGACACGAGCAGGAAAGAAGCATCGTTTTCTAAGATCTTAAAGGGTTAGTTCACCCAAAAATGAAAATTCTGTCATTAATTACTTACCCTCATGTCGTTCGACACCTGTCAGACCTCCGTTCATCTTCGGAACACAAATTAAGATATTTTTGTTGAAATCTGATGGCTCTGAAAGGCCTCCATTGGCACAATGGCACTTTACACTCTCAAGATCCTTAAAAGGTTCTAAAGACGTCGTTACAAAGTCCATCTCATTACAGTGATTCTAAAATAACTTTATGAATCGGCGACAATAGTTTTTGTGCGCAAAAAAACCCTAAATAACGACTTACATAGTGATGACGATTTCAAAACACGGCCTCATGAAGCTTCGAAGCGTTATGAATCAGTGAGCAGAATCAGCAGTTTGAATCGCCAAATTTCAGCAGTTTGGCGGTTTGACACGCGATCCAAATCATCATTCGACTCACTGATTCATAACGCTTTGAAGCTTCATGAGGCCGTGTTTTGAAATCGTCATCACTATGTAAGTCGTTATTTAGGGTTTTTTTGCGCACAAAAACTATTGTCGCCGATTCATAAAGTTATTTTAGAACCACTGTAGTGAGATGGACTTTGCAACAACGTCTTTAGTGTCTTTTAAGGGTCTTGAGAGTGTAACGTGCCATTGAGCCAATGGAGGACTTTCAGAGCCATCAGATTTCAACTAAAATATCTTCATTTCAGTTCCGAAGATGAAGGGAGGTCTGACGGGTGTTGAACGACGTGAGGGTGAGTAATTAATGACAGATTTTTCATTTTTGGGTGAACTTACCCTTTAATGTTTTCTCCTGATGTTCCAAAACTGATCGGCTACTTGTAGTAAAATGTGAAGAACCAAATTATCTTCCGCAGGGTCAAGAACTGATAATGTGTTTGATAATGCGCTGTGAGAGAAAGCAAAACAAAAAATCTCCGGCGTGTATGAAGTAGCCTATGCTATAGGCTACACATGAACTTGACCAAGTCTAATAGCAAGCACAAACTGTGCTAAATAAAGTAAAGTTTGAAGTAAAATGTATCTGTCCTACTCCGTTTTCTACTTTACCACAGTAAATGATGAGAATATAGCCCAAGCCTGCAGTGCTCCTGTCAGAAATTTAAGCTTCTGCGCCTCGATCGCCCCCCGGTGGCTGGTCCCAGTATAGCTCCTAAACCCCACCCCTCCATGTATTTGAATGGACGCGAGACACACTAAACAATTCAAATACACTTCAAATAATTGTTTCCTAAAGATGGTTTCTGTCATTTTAGGCAGTTTTTATTACGATAATTTAATTTCAAGTGTTCATTTTTTAAATAAGTTTAGTTTTAGTGAGTTATTTGATGCTATAAAAACGGGGGGTGTGACGTCATGATTGACAGCTGAGATTGACGGCTTCTCTGAGTGAAGTTGTCACTGAGGCACTAACGGACTTTTTTCGGGATTTTTGGGAGGAGATTGGAGCTTTAGCTTTAATTTCTACATTTCCATAACTGTTTATTTCACACCAACACAATGAATTATTCTGCATCTGCGACAGTGTGGGCGGGCTTTTGATAATCGCGCCTCTACTTCCTGTTCTCTACTGCGCAACTCCGGTCCCGAGATCGCTACTGCGCAGACTCGGTCACAAGATGTCAGCGCCGTGAGCGGGCCTATGAAAGCTTCAACTATGGTCAGCGGAAGTCAATGAAGTCGCGTCGTCCATATTTTTTTACGGTCTATGATATAGCCTAGGCTCCTAAATTAATCAAACAAGGAAGACACGTTTAATCCCCTGTGAGAGACGTAAATGAGGATTTGGGGAAACAAATAAGAGATTCCATGTCCAGTAGAATAAAATGGAGTAAGCCTAAACCTATAGTTAAATTCGAGGAAAATCGTGTGACCAGATAGCAAAACGCAAGCAATCTTAAAATTGTCTCACCACACAAAGCTTCCTCTCTCGTTCGGCATGAATCCTTATGTTTCCATTGCTGCGATGTAACATTTAATTGCAAACCTATTATTTATTTTGTAAATGAAGCTTTGTGCTTCACTCGTGTCATTAATATTCACGTAAAACAGCATTCACAAACAAAAAAAGGTGTTTTGGCCGACCACCGCCGCTGCTCCCTGCTTAGTTGACGTGCAACTTTACATTCTCCTATGCGCTGATTTACCAGCCCAAGCGCTGTTGGCCCCGTTGAAGGCAGCTAAATATTTTATAATATATGTTTAGTAAGCAGGATTTGATGGCCGCATTCCTAGACTTATAAAATGCAATTCAAAGTGGAAGTAATCCAAGTATTCAGAATACGTTACTCAGATTGGCGCATGTAATAAATTGTTTTCCCTTATTCACCGTGTCAGGCTGTCGGTTGCGATGTGTTCATCGCGCGAGTTCATATCGCGATGACGATGAAAATTCGATGTATCGTTCAGCCCTAGGAAACACGATTTATGGCTGCATGTCAATATCCATGGATCACTGGATCTTTGGTAAGTTGTAAGGAATACTATATGGAGTACAAACCTTGGTTTAAACTCATAACCGTTTGTTTTAATCGCGTTTTCGCAGTTTCCCCATATTAAATCCAGTCATGCTAGGCTACAGTCATGCAGCAGCTCTTCCGAATAAACAGTCTGATGTATTTTATTTTGCTACAATGACTAGTTGACTATATATTACAGGTTACATTACATTTCTCTAAAGGATACAGTGTAAATTATTAGTTTTTAAAACTTTTCTTTTAAAACATTAGTAACTATGCAGTTATGCATAAAGTTTTTGTTTGAAGTCAGATGATATAATCCTGTAATACTTAAACTGTAGAAAAAGCTTGTTTTGCAGTAATTTGAATTGAAACCAGTAGGTGGCAGCAGAGCACAAGTAAAGCGTCTGGCAAACGCAGCAGTCACCTGAGAGCTGAGGAATGTGCAGTCTCACAGTGCAGCTCTCAGATGTTAAAACAAGCTCTTTGTGCTCATGACACACAGCTCTCTAGGGGCACTGAAAGATAGAGACCCAGTGCACGCCAAACAAAAAGTCTTTTCATGACAACTGACAATGAAAGAAACATCTTTCTAAATAACCAGAGAAAGCATTTGAAAGAATTCTTTCATGAAAAGCACAATGGAGAAATATCTCGTGATATTTCTAAAAGCAGAACAATGACCCTGATATCGTGCATAAACGAGCATGCTTAAAATTCCCAGAGTGACTGAATGTGGCTTACTTTGTTAATACCAATAGTTAAGACGGGCTCCACACTGGCCTCCATGTCCTCTTTTTGATGATAACAGAAGAGATTTGTTCCTTTTAAAACACCATAGACATTTGTCCAGCCTTGTGGCTCACCTCCGAGCTTAAGAGAAAGGAAGGAGAACATTAGCAAAAGAAAACTGAAGTGGGTAAAAATGATATTCTGAGTGAGTGTGTTTCCTACAGACCTTTACTCTTAGACAGCCACTCATCATCTGCTGTGTCATACAGTGAGGTTGAGCTGCCAGACGACAACATACACTGCCATACAGAGGAAGCCAGTACGAACACTCCTCTAAAGAGAGAGAGAGACAAAATGAGACGGTAATGACACTGAGAGAATGGTAAAAGAATGCGTGATCTTACAAAGTTAGAAACTGTATTTTGAAACCCAGTAAACAAGCTATTTAAATGACGTCATGTTTTGCACCCTATAGTTTTAGTACATATTTTACAGCAAACTAAACTATCATCTGCGAGAGTGAGAAGCCCACACTCAGGCTGTAAGACTGTCTGCAGTAACTCCTCAGACATAAAGACGGCTATAAGCGCCTCTTATTGGCCCTTCACACACAACGACTGGCCATCTAGAGTAGTTTATGAGCAAGACCCTAACACAATAAATCTGACAGACGTCGACAGCACACACACACACACACACACACACACACACACACACACACACACACACACACACACACACACACACACACACACACACACACACACACACACACACACACACACACACACACACACACACACACACGAGCTCTGCAGGCCTGTATGTGATTGATTACCTGCAATGTGAGGGAAAACTATCATGTCATAAAACAAATGTGCTGTAAATAAAATCCCAGAAGCACTTGATGACTGAACTTAGACGTTGCAATCTCTTTATCAGATAAAGCATCTTCTTTAGTCACTTTTATCAAAAACCTAAATGAAGTAAAATATCAAATTCTAATATCAAATTACATATCATTATAATATCAAAAGTAAAAAATAAAAGATAAAATACAGTAATGTTGTGCCTGACAGTATTTTGATGGGGTTTCCCCCCCAAAATAAAGAAGTTTCTGGCTAAAAGTTTTAAAAAGGCAGTGATAGAAAGATATGCAGCTCACCGTTTCCTGTGATGGCGAGGTCATGTGTGCGGAAGCTGTCCTGGACGTGAGAGAGATTGAGGGTCGTGTGAGCCAAAAGATGATATTTGGGCCCCCTGTAATCACATAAAATAGGGAACATGCGAACATATTTAAACTAGGACTATCAAATAGAAAAGTAATTGAATGTATTACTTGATAGGCTGATTAATTAATCAAATTAATTGTGAATAAATAAATGACATTTTAAAAGTTATTTTCACATTTTTAATATTACTATTTTTATTGTATTTTAGATCAGATGAAGGCAGCCTTGGAGAGCATAAGAGACATTCAGAAACCTAAATCTACCCGACTCCAAACTATTGGACAGTATTGTCTTATCATCAAGTCTATCACTGGCTTACATTCCACAGCAAGCCTTTTTGCGTTTTGTTTCAGGTTCAGCAGCAGCATGTGTGAGTGTGTGCGTCTACACACTTACGGTACAGAGGGCACAGGCAGCAGGATTGTCGCTCCTCCACCATTGCTGGTGGGACTGCAGGCTCCAGGCTCCAAGCCCGCCTTCATTTTCTTTCCCGCTGACCTGCCTAGAGACGAGCTCAGCTTGCTGGCCAGCTTCCGCGGTGTGCTGCCTGCTGAGTAGTCCTCCTCTGAACAACAGCTATACAGCTCCACACGCAGCTCGAACCCTGGGCTGGCCTCATTACTTCACACAGGAAACACAGCATTAATGAAGCACTTATTTCTACACATATTTGATATCAATAGAGTGGGTTCTCGCACATCAAGCAAGCATGCTTGAGTCTCCATTTATCTTAACTGTTGTGTGAGTTGATGAATGTTTATATGTGAATAAAAGCCTGAATTAAATTTGTTCATCATTTAAAGCGATCGTGACTCTTCAGAAAATGTGGACTAAACCACTCCATTCATATGGGTCTATTTATGAACTTATTGAAGAGTCAAAGTGGTAGTTGCGTATAGCTGTGTATGGATTGACATATGGATATTAAAAATCTCTTCATTCAATTCTTACGGATTTGGAATGACATGAGGGTGAGTAAATGATGACAGAATTAAAATTTTTGGTTGAACTAACCTTTTTAACCCACCCTTAATGGAACTGTATGTCGGATTGTGGCCAAAACTGGTACTGCAATCACTTTCAAATGACTGTAGAGCAGTGTATCCCATAACACCCTCCCCCCTGACTCGAGGTTGCATGATAGGCTGCAGGATCCAGCAGGAATGTAGGCTGCTACAAGGAGCTTCCAATGGCAAGTGGCGAGTCCTACACAGTAAGTTTTTCTTTCTTTCTGTTAATTATGTTTATGCTTCATGAGAGATGTTTTGTGAAGTAATTATGTATCGCAAAAATTAACTGATGGCGATTGGTAAAACCTTAACCAGATTAGCTTGCAACCCGGATGCCTAAACACTACTGACTTCGTGATTGGTAGATAGGTGGAGGGTGGCGCTTCAGGCCAAAACACAACATGTCAACATCAACATCAGTTGAGGGCTGCAACTTCAACTTTTAAATGACAATATTCTGGCCGGACTACTGTTGTCAGTGATATAAGTATTTGAAATTAACATGATTTCTTAATGTCTAGTGACATATCAGGGCCATTTTATGATTAATTGAAATACATTTCTTACATACAGTTCCTTTAAAACTACCCACACCACCAAACCTGTCCCTAACCTTAACCATATCCCACCTCAATAGCAGCACGTGTTTTGCAATACAACAAGAACACAATTAGTACATTGTACGTACGTTTTTATGTAAGTACATAGTAGTTAAATACACCTAATATGAAGTGTAACCAAGTGCTTTATTTATCCATGTGTACAGTTTATACAGACTATGAACATTAGAAGGTTGCACAAAGAGTAAACACTATATGGGTGGAATAAATGTCCAGTTAAACAGATAAAACAACAAAACATGCACGCTCACAAGACAATTGTGTTGTCAAAGCAGATGTCTGTCAGTGTCCGGTCGACCATCACCATGTCTGTGTCAAAGATCTCGCCACCCAACTGCAGCAGACAGAACACAGCACACCGATGCAGCTCTAAAGAAACAAACAAAGACATTTACCGTACATCATGATTTATATGTAGCAGTCACACCTGTTGTAATGTCTTCCCCAATGTAGCTGCAGGTTTGGCCCAGTGCCTGTAAAATCCCCCAAAGCAGCTCATTCAGGAAACATTTACTACTGCACCTGTGTGTGTGCTGTCCTGCTGTTTCCAGCTTAGGGCAACATTAGTATCTGTGTAATTTTTTCCCCCTGTACAAATTGTAGAACATGAATAATTGTGGCACAACCAGTCCTAAACGTTCTTGCCCTAATCCTTTTGATGGCTTTTCAAATATATGTTCCTATTAACAGGATAAAGCACATATAAAAGCTTTCCCATGAGAGAATAGCACGAGCATGTGGGTTCCTGTGTCACATTCATCAACATAATGTCACCTCTGTCAGCTGCTCTAAGCACCTTAGGTGAAACTACATTAGTCACTGTTGTCTAGAAAAAGGTTTCCAATACCAGTAATAATATTCTGTTCACCCAGAGGGCTTTGCTGGGCCTGAACGCTTCATAAATAAATGTGTTTTTCGTTATCGTGGTAATGCATATACTGAATGCACAATATACTTGAGCAGTATTTCCCATTGTGCGTGTGTGTGATATTCAAAGGATTACTAAACAACATGCAGTGTTATTACATAACATAACCTGCATATCAAAGTGAAGACGAAAAACAGATCTTACCTCCTTTATTCTTAAAATACTCTGTGTCTTTCCACATTAGAGGTATCCGGAGATCTGCAACACAGAGGAGTCAAGAGGTCAGAGAGAAACAGGTTATAACACACACACTCAGTGTCACGAACAGCTGAGAGCAAAAATGGCTGGCTGTCACTCCATGTCAATCAACAGAAAAATACATTCGAAACACACATCTGGTATTTTATGCCATGCTGCCATTATCATACTGGCCCATCCAACATCCCGGATGTGCCTTTCTATCAAGATCTGTGTAATCCAGCTTGTTAATAACAGCAGAACTTCATTTAATTAATAGGAAGAGGCTGTTAGGAACCAATTAATAGGGTACTGAATGCAGATGATGGACAGCACAAAACACAAAATGGAGGCTGGATGTAGGAATGTTGGATTGTGTGTGCGTGGGGTGAACTAAATAGCAGTCTGGAAGCATTCATGTGAGGGAATTAGGGCTGCCACTAATGACTATTTTTATTTAGATTCATCTATCGACTAATGTATAGATTAATCGATTGATCCATCGACTAATTTATCACAATAATTTTCAACAATTTTACTTAAAAACATTTAATTTAACTTGCAACATTGGCATTCAGTTGTGTAAAAAGGTACAAATTTGTCAGCTAATACGTTTTATATAGAATAGTGGTCATGATACCAAAATTATGACTTCGATACGATACCAGACTTAAGCCCCGTTTCCACCGAAATTACCCGGAACAATTTGTACCAGGAACTTTTTTTAAAGGAACTTTTTCCAGATCTGCTACTGTCTGCGTTTCCACTGCGGTCTAAAGTACCGTGAAGATTAGGCAAATTAGTCCGGTGATGTAGGACTGCGCGCGGCGCGACTGTTCCTCCCAGTCAACGACGGACAGTAATCATTTTTGCGTGACACTGTCTGCAGCAATAACAAGTATGGAGGAGATGCAAGCAGTGCTGCTTTTGCATGTATTGGTTTACTAAAGAGGTAATTAACAAAACGGCGGAAAAGAGACGAGCACTGATACTAAAGCGTATTCTGAAAGCTCGTAAAGCTAGATTTAAAATAAGACAACGTATGTTATCAGCTATTACGGACATTGACCGTGAGATGGCAGCGACGAACGCGTGCCATCAGACAGAAAGAGCAAGACTGATATTTGCTGAATGCAGAACAAACCTCACAAAAGACTTTTAAAAATGCCGGTTGAAATAAAATGCTGTGTGAGCTCAACCAATCAGCATGTTCAGCGCCAAAGTCCCACCCCCGAAAGTTCCTGAACTTTGAAAAAGTACTACCTCGGGAGCAGGGCCGTTCGGAGGGGGAAATATTTACCCGGAACTTCATTTAGACCCTGGTTCCTGCGGTCGAAACACACAGAGTACCACCCCAAAGTTCCTAGTTCCTGGGGAAAGTTCCTGCGGTGGAAACGCGGCTTAAAATACCTCAATACCGAATCCATACCATGGCAAAAAAAAAAAGTAAAAGTAATTGAATAATATGACAGAACTTACTTTTAGAACGTTGTTTTATCATTGTTTTAGGGTTAAAAAACCCTAAAAACTCGGACCGCATGTTCCTGCCCTGCCCTGCCCTGCTTCACACAGAATATAAGGTCCGGCCCTTTAAGAGCTGCACGGACCAAATTCATTGTAACACACGATTTTTCATTCAACTCTGTATACGTATACGCACTTTTCTGTTTTCTCAAACTTTCACACACGTCCTCACACATCGACGCACATTAAGAAATACTGCTCTTATTAGAGTGCTGTCATTTTTAAAGTACCGGTACTAATACAATTTCATATCGTACCCAACTTACCCAGTCGACTAATAATATTGACGTTGACTAATTAACAGCGCCGACGCAGTCGATTGTATCGACCAATCGTGACAGGCCTAGATGGAATAAAGGCACATGAACAGGAATCTGCATCTCGGAAAGTGAAGCAGATTTCTGCTGAACAGGAAAACTCGTCATTGATCAAATTCTGCAAATGCCCCACCCTTTGTGTGTTTGTTTATTAAATATTTCATCTGATTTGATAATGCGTTTAGCTACCAGTAAAACCAGTGTCTGTGACTACATATGAGTGTGGTTTACATTAGTGTGCATGTGACTGTGAAGTGAGGGTATAAGGTCCTCTATAACCCTCTTCATAATGACGTCATAATTACAGCATTTACTGAGTATCACCACTACAGGCCTCTCACTGAGGATCTCAAACACAAATTGCAGTCAAGGAGTTTGAACTGGGAGTTAATAGCACTGGGTGTTAAGAGGGGGGTTGGTCTCTCTAAAAGATCCAGACAGTGAGGAGGGGAGGACGAGACTCGTAAAAGAAGCCCCACAGCAGACTGAGACACAGGCGCTGATATATAAAACAGCAGGGGTGTGATTTAGTGCTCAGACACCCGTATAAACAGACTGGTTTGCATGATTTACACACAATACGCATATTAAAAACCAGAGAATGTTATATACACTACCGTTTAAGTTTGGGGTTGATGTTTTCTATTTTAATATGTTTTAAAATGTGATTTATTCCTGTGATGGCAAAGCTGAATTTTCAGCATCATTACTCCAGTCTTCAGTGTCACAAGATCTTTCAGAAATCATTCTAATATCAGTCTTATTATTATCAATGTTGAAAACTGTGTGTTGCCTGATATTTTTGTGGAAACTGTGATATTTGATTTTCAGGATTCATTGATGAATAGAAGAAAAAAAAAACTTTATTTGTATTACAAATCTTTTGTAACATTATACATGTCTTTACTGTCACTTTTGATCTACTGTGGCACTTTTGATGTGTCCTTAATGAATAAAAGTATACTTTTTTTTTTTTTTTTAATCTTACACTACCCCAATCTTTTAAACAGTAGTGTATCTATTTTTTCATAATGTAAATTAAAGTAATCACGGTGGCCTGGTTTCTGTTCTGCAAACATACCTGAAATGGCAACTTTGCCTTTACACGGGGATCGATCATCCATTGGACCTCCATCAGAAGACCTGAACACAAACACTCAATAAGACACAAACCACAATGTGTAAAGTGCTTCAAGCCAGTTATAAATAAAGCTAAAGTGTGTGGAAGCTAAACCAAATGGAATTGTAAAAATTCTGACCATTTCCTGAGCACTTCCCTTGTCTGCCATTGGTCAGTTCATACTATTGATTGAGCCAATGTTGTGGTGTCAGGTTGGTTGATATGCTCAAATAAATAAAGCAATGTACTGACATCCACAAATAAGTTACTAATGACAGTAATTATTTTTTAAACATTACACACTTTAGCTTTAAAAAGTTTTCTAAACATAGCTTTATTTTTGTGTATATGTGGTGTGTCTGGAGCCAACCATGTGACTAAAAACACTGACACTAGCTTTAAAGTGACCATCCTGATAAAGAGGCAGAGATTAACCCTGTAAAATGGACAACACTAAACTCTTTCTGACCTCAACACTATTTTCTGCAGTCATGTGCTTTGAGGCTTTCCAATTTTCTCTACTCGAAGTCAATACATTCAGCTATTTTTAGTAAGACAGCGTATAAGCATGCAATTTGTATATTTTGAAGTACTTGTGAATAGATGGTCAGTGTTTATCATCAGCGATGCATATTTTGATAAAACTTCATATTTACTGGTGCTGACAGTATAATTAGAAATGCTTGAGCCTAAGAAACTGGCCTATTATTTGATTTACTTTTTATAAAGCACCACAAAGGCACAAACATCAAAGCCACCCAAAAAGATCACATCTAATTTAGTTTGACCAAACTTTGTTAAAAGTGCACTATGTAATTATGTAATTTATTGTTATATACGTAAATAGAGAAAAGTTGCTCTGGCTACTTTGAAGCATGTGGGAGTACCATAGGTTATTTGTCGATATTATAACGAGAAAGGTTGATATGGAGCATGCTAAATCTCAAACTTCCGGAGAATCGCAAGTAAAAAAAAAAAAAAAAAATGAAGAACAGAGGAGCTTCTGCTGGAGAACTGATGGATTTGAAATTAATACTCAACAGGTGAGTAAGGTATTTTACTGAAAAGATAAATGTAGCTCTCTAACAGAGTTCATTGTAAAACATCTATTGTGAAGTGTCATTTCATGGGTTGTTGTATAGCACAGTGCTGGAATTTATGTGTAAGGAAGTACTGTGTCTAAGAATGAATATAGCTACAGTAATGGCTTCAGCTGGTCATCTTAAGATCCTTTCCATCTAAACTGGTTGTTTTTAACTGCCATAGCTGACACAAACCAAGGTACATTCATCATAAGTGAGCTCTGACCTGCGTGCGATCCGCTGCATGACCTGCGCCTCCTTCATGCGCTGCAGCTCTGACATGTAGGCCATGATGCGGGCGTTGCAGGTGAGGAGGCTCTTGGAGGCCTCCAGCGCTTGGTCCCTCTGAGAACATGCGGCCAGCAGCTTACACGCACCCTCACGCATCCGGATCTCATAGTCGATCTTCTTCTGGATGTCACTGTCCTGGAAAAAAACAGAGGCTAATGTAAGGTTTACTGCTGCCTGGTTGTACAAACAACGCTGTTCATCTGTTGACCATTGACCATCTGTTGACCACTACGAAAAGTGAGCATGTGCAATTGGTACATCGTCATGAAACTTCATGGTCTGACCATTAAAAATGACTTTCATCAGTGTAACCTAATGTTCTCAGGGTTGTTCAGTAAGATTAAACAATGTTGACTTGAATAAAAGCAGTTCTTTTAGATGATACCACATGAACATTTGTGGTATCATCTGGGCCTTGAGATGATATATGAGGAGTCTTCAAAAGGAAAGACATATCAGGAAAACTCAACATAAACACAAACATGCCATTGTCTTTTTTCTCTGCTTCACTTTACTGATAAATACTTAAAATATATCATACACTCATAGGCCATACAGTAAATTATCTCTATTAAGCCAAAATGTCCAAAGGCACTGCACAAGAGGTAACACTCCAGTCGCATGACCTCTGTAATGGACTGCTCCAGCTCGCTGTGTGTCTCAATGCAGTGAAGTATGAAATTGAATATTGGGGTTAACAAGCTGGAAGAGATGCTCTGGCCTCTTGACTTCAGTTTACCCTCAAACAACCAGACACCAGGACACTGAATCATTTACACATGCACAGAGAGTGGCAAACTGTCTGGATGTGGTGCCATATCTACCATATCTTTAAGGGTCCCAGTTTCTCTGGGGAAGATGTGAGTGAACCGAGGTCGGACTATGCAAGGCAGGAATAAAAGAAAGGGTAGGGATGAATGGGGGGTGCGGAGGTGCTTAGGGAAAAAAGGAGGACGAAAGGAGAGATAGGTGTGACTGAGGATTTCCAGTGGGCAAATATAACCTACTGACATTTAAATTAACTCTGGGATGGGATTTAGCATGATATCTATGTGGAAATGAACGAGGCAGAGAAAGTGAGAACAAAAATTGAGAGAGATAAAACAAGTCCATTATAACCCATATAACCATTCTGTCTATTCTGACAAAACAAGATAAGCAATGAAAATGCTTTGTTGGTCACTTTTCTCTCTTTACGGTTTTCTCAAGTGACATAATCCAGACCTTCTTATATGCTTTACCCTCCTGCCTTCCACTGGGGCTCCTGTTGCCATGGCAACAGGACCCTCGTTTGTGAGCAAATTTCAGAAGCTCATTAAGGTCCAAGCGGGCATCAATTAAGACAGCTCCTCTTTTGGCTCTCCATTCAAGTGAAAACAGGATTTGCTGTATAGTCTACTGCACTGGATCGTACAGTTACAGTCAAAAGATGGGTTAGATGTGTGTCAAAAGCAAGAACTCCTGTGGAAGACAATACACACACAACAAACCAATCATGACTGCTTAAGATTCTTAAAAGACTCAAGCTAAGAGCTCAGGGAATTACGGCCACCATCTTGTTTGTACACAGAGACAAGTACATACAGAGCAGAGCTGATCAACAATAGCCATCACAACACTGTCAGGGTGATAAAAAGCAGAGCTGGAGAAAAGAGAGAGATGATGTGATGGGTAAGTTTAAGAAAAAAAGACCATTAAAACTTTTCATGTGATAGTGTGGCGTCGCGCCGGTTTTCCTTTAAGTGTGAAAATAGTCTTTTGCTGGAAACTTGTCAAATCTCAACCGGTTAGAACAGTGTTAAACTGTTTGAAAAAGATCCAATATTGACTTCTTAGCAAATAGAAGTCTTCTTAGCAAAAACTCTAGTAATTATGGTATTTTGCCCAAAAAATAAAATAAAAAAACGTTAAGCCAAACATGGTCATTGACAGTGGCTATGTCATTTTTCAATGGATTTATACTGCTCCAGTTCAGATTGTCTAATGAAATTTGAATTAGTGCTACAGCACGATAAGTTGCTGTAAATAATGGGCATCATTGTAATATTTTGGAAAACATATATTATGTTGATTTTTATTTTGTATTGACACTATTATATTATATATATATTACTGATTTAATGGCACTGACTCTATCGATGAGGACAAAACTTGAGCTGAATTGAGCAGACACCACTGTCTTCAGCTGAATTCCTTTTATTTTCCAAAACTGAAAATGTTTGCAAAATCGACACCACTATTGAACTGAACTAAATCAAAAATTATCTGACTCAAATGAAGGTGACTTGACTAGATGACCCTGCTGAAAAAATCCAGAAAAAAACAGCATGAATTGCATGTTGGTCCAGGCTGGTTTATGCTGGATAGAGCCGGTATAGTGCTGGTCTAGCTGGCGGACAAGCATTGTCATGCTGTTCTCAATGAATACTGAGCTGGTTTAGCTGCTCCACCAGCAATCCCGCTTCCCATTCTGGATTGTTCATTAGGGTAGTTTTGATTAATGTATGAAGGAATGTATAAACAAATAAAAACATTCAAAAATTGTCTACCAGATGAGCTGACGGTAACTGCTCGCATCTCTGCCTGCCCGACAGACATTTCTTGCTGGATGAAGGACCACCACCTTCAACTAAACCTTGCGAAGACAGAGCTGCTTGTGGTCTCAGCCAACCCAACACTTCATCACAACTTCTCCATTCAGCTATGTTCGTCAACAATAACTCCATCCAGGACAGCCAGGAACCTTAGAGTTGTGATTGATGATCAGTTAAACTTCACAGACCACAGTGCTAGAACTGCATGGTCCTGCCTTAAACAACATTAGGAAGATCAGGGCTTTCCTATCGGAGCTTGATACATAACTCCTTGTCCAAGCTCTTGTTCTATCCAGACTGGCCTATTGTAATGCTCTCTTGGCAGGCCTTCCAGCATGCACAGTCAAACCTCTGCAACTGATCCAGAATGCTGCAGCAAGATCAGTCTTTAACAAGCCGAAGAGAGCACACGTCACACCCCTCTTCATCAATTTGCAATAAGTCCACAAGACCGAAAGTGCACATGAAGTGTGCCATTTGGGACAGGGCCACAGTCGTTTATGAACAGGTGATTTAATCTTTGATTCAACCGATTCATTCAAAAAGCTGAATCATGCAGTAACGCTGTTGCTGTGAGAAGCATTATAGTTCTGTTGTGATCTTTGTTTGGAACTATTTTCGCTGCTGAAATAGAACAAAAACAGTCAATATATTGCATCTAAAATGTAAGTGACTTTTTGTTAATTAATTGTTTGGAACTGTCCGTGTCATGAAATCAGTGACACATTTTCAGTCGTCATGAGGCTGCGCGAGCCTCAACTGCACAACCTTACCATCAGTAAATTACAAGAGGACACGCGTTAACGTCGAGCCCTGAAACTGGTCAGAAAATGTAATGGAACGTTGTAGAAATGTAGTAGAGTGGAAAGTATAATAATTGCTGCAAAATGTAACGAAGTAAAAGTAAAAAGTATGCACTATTGATTCTACTTCTGTAAAGTACAGATACCTGAAAAATTTACTTAAGTAAGTATTAAGTATTTGTACTTTTTACATTCCACCACTGACTGTGCTGGACTAACTGGGATTAGTCACAGCACTTGCATATTGTTGCCTTATTGTTATAGTTTGTCTTATTGTTATTTTTTATTATTTGGATAAAAACATCTGCTAAAAGATTAAATGTTAAATATAAATTGTGTAATTGCTTGTTTTATTTGGTCACTTTCATGCATTAATGATGCATTTAATTGCTCAAAAGATATGTTACAAAAGATTCTTTTTCAAATAAATGTTCTCTTAACTCTATTAATAAAGAAATCCTGAAAAAAAAATTCTGTTTCTTCTAAAAGATTAAGTAGCAGAACTGTTTTCAACATTGATGATAATAATAAATGTTTCTTGAGCACCAAATCAGCATATTAGAGTGATTTCTGAAGGATCATGTGACACTGAAGACTGGAGTAATGATTCTGAAAATTCAGCTTTGAATGCATTACATTTTACAATACATTCGAACAGAAAATTGTGATAATATATTTTACAATATTAATGTTAATATTTTTTTAAAAATCAAATTAAAGCTACACTATGTAACTTTTCCGTCCATTAGAGGTCGCCTGTTCAAAACAAAGGCGTAGTTTGATGACGCCACGTTTGAGCGCAGAATCTTGGGACATGTGGTCCACAGCCGGTGGAAAACAGTCAGGATAGGACTCGGGCTAAAATCATGTTCATGGATGCGATTATTAACATTACTGTAGTGAAGCAGAGCAGGACGAGTGTTGAGCAAGGCTGAGCAAGGCCGCAGGAGCGATTGAAGAGCGGGACTGTTATTATGGCATAGTTGCCGGCGGGACTTTTATTATGACACGGTCGCCGGCACCACTTCCTCTTTTCCAGTCATGAGTATGAGGTAACGCAGCTCTGTTTATCGTATTAGATATATCTGAGTGTGTTGATGATGTTATGATGTTACTCTGCCGTTCTCTCGGCGGCTGCTATGACACTTGTTCACACTGCAGTAAGAGTACAGTGTTTCTGCTAAATAAAACCGAGGGTAACGCAGAAATGACGCAATCGACAGGCGACTCCCTCAAACGCATAACTCACACGTCCCGGTTCCTTGGTTCAAATAGCAATTTCTCTCAATTTACAAATAGTTGAAAACATTTGGGATATTCAAAGTACTCAACTGAACAAAATATATAACACTGGCCTAGTGGTTTTTGGATATTTTACTGCAAAAATCTTACATAGTTCACCTTTAATGCAGTCTTGGTGGGACTTTTTTTCAAAAACATTATAAAAATAATAACTTTTGAATGGTAATGTGAGTACTTCAAATAAACACTTAGGTTAGCACTTCAGGAATAAGCGTATAGTAAATATACAACCAAATGACAAAGCCCCTTCCAACACATTTGCAGGGTTGCCAAGTTCAGCCTACCCTGTAACAGGTGCCAGGGCAGAGCAGCACGGCAAGCGGTGTGTGTGTGCCAGTCGTCAGTTTAAGTGTGAGTGATGGTGGCAGGCTGGCAGCAGAAGGTGTGAAAGAGCAAGGGAACGAGGGAGGAGCGAAGAGAAGAGGAGGGAGGAGAGTACAGCGAGCACTCTGTTTCCCGGTAATGAAGCGTGAATGTTGAAAATGAACCCAGATGGGAATAATTGAGGGAGATGGAATCTTCACCAAGTCGGCAGAAAGATAGAGGACACAAGAACTAGTATGAAAAAACTAATGAGTCTGTAATTACAGTGACAAACGCCTCGCATGTTAATTTCTCCCAAGCTTCAGAGACCCCGGAACCCTACAGGACCGCCAGGAAAATGATCGGTTTATTGCTCTGAGACATACAAACTACTTGGACTTAGTAATTGCTAATAATTACACAATGAAGTTGGTCTTATTCTCAACGCACTCAAAACCCCCGGCAGACACGAGACATGTACCTTGTGGCGATACAACTGCAGGAGGAATATCAGAAGCACATTTTTTTCAGTGGCAGGAAACGTGAGTCATGGGAAATGACTACGCTCTTTAGAGGATTGGCTCAAATTTGAAGTCTTTTCCTCTGAAAATACCTTAAATAATGAATGTGAACTAATGGCTATGTAATGTCAAATGAAAGAATGTAAACAGAGGAACCAGCCACATGGAGCCAGATAATGAGATGCTGATTTGATCTAAAGCACATTAATACACCACTCGATGATAGCTTGATTCACTTCAGCACAAATGTTTATAAAAACATTTTCACACTTGAAATTTAACTCATTTAAAGTTTATTTTTAACACTTTGTTAACATCATGCTAGGTTATTTTTATCCATATTAGTATTTTATTAAAATTCTGTCATCATTTACTCACCCTTGTGTCATTCCACACCTGTTTGACTTTCTTTCTGTGGATCACAAAAGATGATATTTAAAAGAAAACCGTTTTTGTCCATAAAATGAATGTCAGCGAGGTCCAAAACAACATTAGACCATGTTGACTTCCACTGTATGGACAAAAAACAAATTTTGAGGCACTATTTTCTTTTATGAACCACAGAAGAAAGTGAGTCATTGCAACTTTTCATAATTTTCATTTTTTTTGTGATTTTAGGTTAGCATTTCACATAGTAGCTAGCTACATTTACATGCAACCAAATAATCCATCTTGACTGATATTTCAATCGGATTGAAAGGGGTGGCGTAGACCTGAAATAATCCAATCAATAGTAAAAATTATGTTTTTGCATTGCATCCTAATATTTTCTCAATCGGATTCAAAACTACATAGTGCACGTGCAGTGCCATCACATTTTATGTCTTACAAGCATGCATATGTTTATTTACATCTTGCAAATGTGTCTTATAAAATGAATATTTACTAATTATTTGATAAAACTCTTCTAATATATATGTCAGCTTTCTTTTTAAAGATGTCATCAAGGCAAAAACTCCCGGTAGCTCACGGTGACATTACCTCACTGGTTTTCTCCAGTTCTGGGCACTGTTCGGAATAGATGCGAGGCACATTAAAATGAATATGTGAATTGAATTGGAATGTTTACGGTTCAAATAATCAGATCTTTCAGAATCTGATACTGGATTGGATTCATGACGATTTATGAAAATCAGTGCATGTAAACATACCTAATATTCAACAAATTCTCCAATTAGCTCAAGGCTTAGCAGTGCTTCATACCTCAGGGTACCCTCTTTTAACATTACAAGTGTGAAATGTTGCTTAAGCCTGGGTTAAAAGTGGTCATAATCTGCACGTTAAGACAGTGTTAAGAATAGTGTGAAAAGCCCATTAGTGTTATGAAGAGCTGACAAGCGTAGCAATTACCAAATTGCGTTTAAAAGCAATTTTGCTAACATTTTGTCATTAGCCGTTGTGAACTAATCCAGCCTACTAAATAACAATGTGAAGTTAATAGGCCCTCTGGGGATATCGTTGCATGAAGTGACGGCCTGCAGGACATTTCTCTCTGGGATAATGCTCTTATCCGCTTGTTTGTTTTGTCTTGTTTTGCCTGCTCTGTTTCTCACGCTGAGGCTAAATCTTAAACTTTGACCTCCTATTTTGTATGCTATTACCAGCAATGATATGAGAAAACGGAGCCTCAAGTCTCAGAGAGTCAGAGCTCACACTGTTGCAACATGTTAGAAAATTCAACTTGCTAATGTATGTTAGCAATTAGCTGCACTGATGTGTCATTTGTAATGAGGAACTCTTTGCCAACAGTAATTTCACATATCATTGCAAGTTTGCTGTGGTAAATTAACATTTTGGATCACTTTAGACCAGCATATGAACTTTTTTGATGAAGACAGTTGACCAAAGAAGTCTTGATAGTTAAGACATTAGAACAGCATTAGAACGCAACATATATGCTGGTGAACAGCAACACAGAGAGCTTCAATTGCCTTTAAATGTCTTTAATAGGTCAAAGTTTACATCTCAGATAATATTTTGCTCTTCTCAGAGGATTCAACTGCTGTGAAGTCATTTCCTGTCATGAAAACTTGGCTGCAGTCATCTGTGTGAATCTCTCCTGACAGACAGCAGCAGCTGAACTGCAAGGCTAAAGAGAAGGGAGAATTAAATCATCCGGGCTACGCTGACCAACTTAAAACACAGTATGACTTGGATCGCTTTTGCTTACAGCTGCTTAAATGGCTGTGAACATAAGTAGCACTGGAAAATGGCCAACTATGTTAACCACAGGCCTGAAAAGAAACACAGGAAATTATCATCATCACCTTTAGCACTAAGGCAGATTATAGAGTAAGTGAAAAGAGTGGTATTATATTCTTTAGCTACTTTAACAATTTGCTTTTCACTAAAAGACAAAAGTTCGCACCACACCAATTAATGTGCTTTTCTGCATTACCGAACCTTGACTTTCTCAGAGTAAAGAGAAAAAATGGTGACACCCTAAGGCAAAACACCAATTGAAAAGGCCAAATCACTGACCACACCCACAGACACACTGGATTTCACTGACCGAGGCCAGTCAACCTCCAATTAGTAAACCACAAATATGCACCCGCCTTCCCCATCTGTTCCACCCAATCCCAGCGCTCTTCTTTTCGTTCATGTGGTTCAAGCCAGCGCTGTGGACAGTATTTGACTTTCCCCATTGATATGGGTGTAGATGTAGAGAAACTATCTTGGGAGGGACTGGGAGCCATGTGGGGTTTGAAGGGACAAAAAGGGACACTGATGACTGAGTAAAGTTTTGGTGATTCAGTTTTCTGCAGGGCAAAAGGCAAATCCTTTTGTGTAAGCTAAAATATCTATATAAAATATCTAGCTAGCTTTCCAAACCAGTATTATCCATACAGTCCATTTATAATAGCTCTGTTTTGCCATTATAAAAACATTTTATATATAACCCTTTTATATATTGTGTAATTCCTAAAAAAAAAAAAAACGATTTATATTATTATAATAATTTAAAATATAGATACACTTTATTATGCCCTCTTTCACCAATTCATTTTTGTTAACTGCTGGGGAAAAATAGACACTGTTTTATTTAAAATATATAAATATATTTTAATAATTATGTTATTGTGAAAATGTTTAATTTACATCGACACTACCATTCCACGGTATGGGGTCAGTATTTTTTTAAGAAACCTTTATTCAGCAAGGACACATTCAATTATTTTAAAGTGACAGTAAAGACTTTTTAAATAAATGCTAGATTTCTATTCAGAATAGAAAACAGTTATTTTAATTGTGATAATGCTATGTAATTTTACTTTATATGTGATCAAAAATGCTGCCTTGGTGAGCATAAAAGATATTTCAAAACATAAAAAAAAAATCTTCCAGACCCTCAAATTTGGAACAGTAGTTTACATATAAAATGTAATCAAAATGCATGTAGTGACTATAGTATACTCCCTCAAAATAACCTTAATTTTCTTCATTTAAAACAGGAAAACAAGCTCTAAAAATCTTCAGATAAACACCTAGTGACTATTGACAGATAATCCACTCTAGAGGTTGAAGAGTCAAATTTCTGGTTTGGATTTCACGGCAAAGCTGCTGTGGGCAGGGTTCAGTTGACCTGCGTTAACCCTGTCAAACCGTTCCGAACACTACCTAAAACTGAAGAAACACTGCCAGTGGAAGCTCCATCCCTTGCAATGAATCGAAGGAAAATAACAGCTTCAACAGGCTAGTTGTACTCCAGACACACAGATTTCACCCCGTTAGCACTGCGTAGGCCAAAATGGAATCCTATTTAAGCTGCACAGCAATACACAAGTCTCATTATTAGCACACAATGGGCCATTTGAGATGTTGTTGTGTATGTGTGTGTGAGGGCCGTCTAAAATGCACAGTGTGTGACTATGGCTCTCCAGCCAGCTGTTCCCACACAAAGGCGAGAAGCCTTCCAGCACAGCTGGTTTTGGACAACTGAAAAAGGGTGTGTGTAAATGTGTGTTTGGGAAAAAGAGGTGTCTGTGTGTATTGGAGAGAGTTGCGCAGGCTGAGACAGAAAAAGAAGGGGCGTGAGCATACATGTGCATGCTTGAGCTGTGAACTTTGACAATACACAGCCCACATCTGTGATGGAAAATATAGGTTTTTAAATTGTGTAGGTGTTTGTGTGCAATCTGGGAATCAACGATATCTGCGTGTGTTTTAAGCCATATGCAAAGCCTACAGAATTAAAGGAACACGCCGACTTATTGGTTAGAGTCCATACATAGTCCATACATACCATTCTCATCTCCGTGCGTGCCATAACTCTGTCTGACGCACCCACCGCTAGCCTAGCTTAGCACAAAGACTGGAGGTAAACGGCTCCAGCTAGACTACTGCTCAATAAGTGACAAAATAACGCCAACATTTTCCTATTTACATGTTGTGATGTGTATAGTTACATCGTGTACTAAGACAGACAGAAAATGAAAAGTTGCGATTTTCTAGACCGATATGGCTAGGATTTATACTCTCATTCCTGCGTAGTAATCAATGAACTTTGTGCCGTACCATGGGTGCAGCGGCGCAATGATATCTCAGTGGCTCAGTGGTTCATGTAGGTTGTCTACAAACCGGAAGGTTGGTGGTTCAATCCCTGGTTCCACCTGACCAAGTGTCGAGGTGTCCATAGGCAAGACACCAAACCCCAGCTGCTCCCGACGAGCTGGATGGCAGAGTCCTGCACGGGTGTGGGTACCCGAAGGGTGACCCGCGAATATTGCTGAAATGGGTGAAAAACATCCTACTGTGTCGGATACGGGTGCGGGTCGGGTCAGACAAGGGAGAACACGGGTCTAAACACGGGTTTTAAACGGGTCACTTGCCAACGAATATAGGCCTATATATAAAAATATGCATATACAAAAATATGACTTGTCTGTATTTTAAGTCGATAAAATAATTTCAAATCCATATCAGTTTATGATATGCGCGTGCCCGCCCTCCCAGAAGAATCACAACCGCGCGCACGATCTGCCTGCACTGCAGTCGTCGAGAGGGATCCTGAGGAGTTGAAGAAAAGATAGCCGCAAATATGGAACTTCATCGCTGAGGAAGCACGCAGATAACTGTGGTAACAAACCAAGCACAAGCAGTTCTATCGAAGAGTATTTTTGTTATGTTTCCTGAGTTTGGTCTCTTAATAACACTGTCTTAGTACATTAAGCCGCGTTTTCTTATAATGGTTTTCTATGGGAGGAACCCACTTAACTTGTAATTAAACGTGTTGCGTTCATATTCTGTGCTCATCTGATTTTTTGTATAATATACGTTATTAGTATTGTGTTTACGGAGTTTGGTCTCTTAATAACAGTGTCTTAGCCACGTTAAGCATTTTTCACGTTAAGCGTTTTAGAATGTCCCGGCTGAAGTTGTCCTTGTGTTAATGGTCGTGTAATAACTTCTGTATGCTGGCAATAAACAAATTATACATTTTGTTAACTCTATAATGTGATATGCTAAACCGATTTTATTGCGGGTGCGGGTCGGGTGTCGGTTCTATTTTAAGCGGGTCGGGTCGGGTGCAGATTTTATTTAGTGCTGTTGTCGGAAAACAGGTCGGATGCGGTTTTGAGCACTGCGGGTACGGGCGGGTGCGGGTTTACAAAATCGGACCCGTGCAGGACTCGCCTTGCATGGCCGACGCTGTCGGTGTATGAATGGGTGAATGTGAGGCAATATGTGAAGCGCTTTGGATGGCCATGGGTCTGTGGAAAGCGCTATATAAATGCAGTCCATTTACCATTATGATAGGGTTTTCACTTATTTTGACCAATGCATTCCCATGACCGTGCCATCACTTTTTCAATTATTTGTGATAACTGAATACTGATGTTCAAAAATCATTTTGATTCAGCTACAAAATTATTTAAATCATTTGGTGAACCAATTCATTGCCAAAAAAGAAAAAGAAATCACATTGAACATCACCATCATACATTTCAAGCAAGTACAAAGATCTACACAAGATTAACATCACAAGATAGCTACTTTCGATCTATATTTTTCATATCTAGAAAAATATATATTCATCACGAAGTGATTTGCTCAGTACTCCTGTGTATAGTACAAAAACACGGGCAAACCATCCACGGACACACAGATTCTCTCCAGGGTTCCTTCATTTCTGACAGTCACTGATCCCCTCTCCACACCCAAACACAGCATGTTCACCTCAGGCCTGACACTCACTGCCCTTCTTCAGCCAGGTAATGTCCCGGCTCCGGAGATCACTGCTAAACCCCTTACAGGCTCAGTTTCTGGGCTAGTGGAGGTAAGAGGGGAGTGGGGGGTCTGCTTGCTTGCTTTAGTGACACACTCAGGTTGATCTGTATTCCCTTATGGCCGTTAATCTCAGACTTTGATGCTGTCGGAGGCCAAGTATGGGACTGGTCTCTAATCAGCTCAAGCGGGCTAATTGGCAGTTAAGCACCTCTGGCTGCTCTAAGTATAGAGTCGTGATGAAAAGTGGAAGCAGTGACCTTGGAGGACCAGTTTACTATCAGGTTTACACCAGCTAAACACTAGTGTAGATCTGTTGAGCTTGAATTTTATTACAGTACAATATTCTACACTATTTTTCGTTCAACAATAAGGATGGCCTGCTGGACCAGGTAAGAAACTACTGACTGATCAGTTTTACAACAATTTTTCATATAAATTCAATAATGAAAAAAGATGACTGTGTATTTTTATAGCAAATATAAAAATACACTGCAAAAAATAAAAACTGATCATTCATTTGTAGTGGCTCGACTGGCCAGCAGAAAGAAATGGCACATTTAGCTACTGTACCTTTAAGACTTCTTTATGTAAACCACATCTGTTATTTCTGTCAGGACCACTATCAACAATGATGATTGACAATTAGGATACAGTTTGGATTGGCGGTATGGTTCTGTTCAGGGCAAGAACTCCCTGCTGTGAGCAGCAATAACCCCCTTAGGGTAAACAGAACAGAACCAATATAATGTATTGCAGATATCATTAATGTCAATATTTAATGTACAAATTAATTCGGGAATTTAGTCTGATTCGAAGGGAATAAGAATACCAAATTCGGACTGGACGAGAGGAGGAGCTGGGGATGGAAGAGAATAAATGAGCTCTGGAGAATCGTAATAGCTGCTGATAGTACTAAAGGAGCTTATATAATGTATGCAGTAATAGACATTGTATCCCTATAGGTAGACGTGATCAGCTGACAGTCAGCTGATGCTAGTTTGACTAACGTGACCTGCCAGAACTGACGCTACGCCTGATGGCTGTAAAGTTTACACAGTATACTACTAACTGAATACTAAATAGTGTTGATACTGTTGATAGGTGTTCATGGTTCTATACAATGAGGATTTTTGAACTATAAGAAAAAGTGGACTGTGTGGACTGGAAAGAGTTCTTCGTGTTGTGAATGACTACGTCAACACACATTGAACTCTTATTTAAAAAGAGCAAGGAAAATTCCATGACATGTTCCCTTTAAATGTCAGCTCTTGTCCTGAATGGACTGCATTAAAATGCAACAGAGCTCAGCTTTTATTCTCCTTCACACTGTTTTGACTTTGATAAATGCCTGAGATGCATGATTGCAGATGTATGATTCTGGATGACTTGACCTTATTTTCCATTACATTATGTATGTAGCAGCTTTTGGTAGATAAAGGCACGTATGCAGCTATGAGATCATAGTGTTTACCTCATAGATGTAGAAGGCAATCCAACATTAACTGACAAACAGATTAACTATAGGCGCTGCACTAAGATGATCCAATTTACTGACCCCACCAAGAGGTCACCTTTTGGCTGGTTAGCATGACCCTGTTCACACCTGCTTTAAGACCGCACACTCTGTGGGTATTTTTCTCTATTGAGAGTAAGGGATAGTCACATGACAGTCACAGCTCAGCTGATTGGCTAAAAAACAAATATGCCCAGAATACCGATAAGCAAAGACGGCAGATTTCAAATTGCATAGTTCCAGAGTAGTGCTGCGCCAGCTGTGCAGCTGCTATTGATAAGAATAGAAATGCAAATGGATACATTTTCCAGGTATTATAGACATCCTTGGACCTCCAAAATGCCAATAAATGTTAAAAGTTATGGCTCCACAAATTAGCAGCGCCAGCAGAGAAAGTTTATTACTGTAATCATAGTAAACATCTCTCTCTTTCTGTCACCACATCATGCTCTGTGCGTTGTTTTGTTGAAAATTCTCTCAGACTGTGTGTAACTGAACTGTTGTGCCTCATTAAGATCAAAGCTGAGAGTGTGTGTGCACACAAGAGAGCTTGAACAGCAGAAAGACCCCCTGCAGAATCGACATCAGTCTGCTTTTTTTTTATACACTCACAGTTGCTGCTCATTGCGACCAAATGAGGAGTTCACGCTTCCATACATTCACTGAGATCATTTACAGTAACAAAGAAAAAGCAATTTTGCATTTGATGCTAAAAGCAAGTGTTGTAACAAAGCAGTGAAGCCCTTTGTTATGGTTTTCCCAATACACTACTCATTAATTAAAGCACAAACGCAGCTGTGTGACTGGTGTACTAGTTACAGAAGCTCTTCATTAGCATGTGTATTAAAGTGCCGGTCTGCAGGCGGGATTAACTGCCCTGCTGAGCACACAACCTCAGCTGCCATGAGCCCACCTGACCAGAAAGATGGAAATAGAGAAAAATACTTTTCAAAAAGTGGATACAGGGTTCACACTCCTGCTAATAGTGGCTAAACTGAAAAGTATCTATCCACGTTTAAAAGTTTGGGGTCAGTAATACTTTTAATATAACATTTTCAACTCTTCTAGGAAGTCTTTCCACAAGGTTTAGGAGTGTGTTTATAGGAATTATTGACAATTCTTCTAGAAGCACATTTGTGAGGTCAGGCACTGATGTTGGACAAGAAGGCCTGGCTCGCAGTCTACGCTCTAATTCATCCTAAAGGTGTTCTATCGGGTTGAGGTCAGGACTGCAGGCCAGTCAAGTTCCTCCACACCAAACTCGCGCATCCATGTCTTTACACCACTGCATCCGAAGCTTTGCATTACACTTGGTGATGTAAGGCTTGGGTGCAGCTGCTCGGCCATGGAAACACATTCCATGAAGCTCCACATGCTGTTCTTGAGCTAATCTGAAGGCCACACGAAGTTTGGAGGTCTGTAGCTATTGACTCTGCAGAGAGTTGCCAACTTCTGTGCATTGTGCGCTTCAACATGTGCTGACCCCGCTCTATGATTATGACGTGGCCTACCACTTCTTGGCTGAGTTGTTGTCGTTCCCAATTGCTTCCACTTTGTTATAATACCACTAACCGTGGAATATTTAGTAGTGAGGAAATTTCACGATTGGACTTATTGCACAGGTGGCAATCTATCACGGTACCATGCTTGAATTCACTGAGCTCCTGAGAGCATCCCATTCTTTCACAAATGTTTGTAGAAGCGTCTGCATGCTTCTACAAACATTTGTGAAAGTGCTTGGTTTTATACATCTGTGGCCATGGAAGTGATTGGAACACCTGAATTTAATGATTTGGAGTGGTGTCCCAATACTTTTGGCATATATATATATATACACTAAAAGATGTCTCACATGGCCAAAAAGCTGCGCTTAAAGCTACACTGTGAGATATTTTCCCCCATCTAGCGGTTAAAAGGTATATGACCATCCAGTGAATATTAGTTTCTCTTCCTCTTAATTCCGATTTCGTTTTAACTCCTACGGTGGCCGATTTAGTCCAAGATTAATATGGCTTCCAGTTCGACCTCGTCCACATTCAACATGGTGCCATCGAGTGTTAAAACGCGAAAGGCGAAGCTTGAATTTACGGGTATGTCCCTCTTTGGCTAATGTACTTTCAAGATGGAGGGGCAACATGGCGACCCGCATTCGAACCCCTTACTTATTACACGTATTTTCAATGGCATCTTATAAACTTACGAGAATACTTTATTACTTGAAAGAAGTAAATATACATTAATGAGCACATATATTTTTGAAAGAACTAAGTGTTTTTAGCTAAGAATAAACAAAAAAAGTTACAGTGTTGCTTTAAACACATCAAAAGCACTAGGTGACTATAAACTAGCATGTGTGTTCTGCGCCTGTGTGTAAGGAAATAACTGTTTATATCAGCAGGAATAAATGTTTTAGGACTGCAGAAATACAGACCATAAACAAAGCAGCGCTTGCATATCATTTTTAATATGAATCATGCTGATCACTTTCTTCATCCCAGGCGTCTCATGCGGTTATAAAAATATTTATGCATTCGAATGCGCAGGTACTTAAAATTAGAACAGCCCTCTGTCTGTGTCATCTTGACTTTTTTGCTCTTCATCATTTTTACTTTTATTCTCGTGCACAGATTCATTCATTAAGCTGAACAGCCAATCAGAGTTCTCTCTCTCTCACTGATGGCACCGACGGACACCAATTCACCATGCATGATTGGTCAAAAAGCCCACAACGGGGTCCAACTAGTGGCTTGGTGTGTCAGGGCCTTTATGCTCACCAAGGCTGCATTTATTATTTACATTTATTGCCTGCATTTATTATTTAAAACATTAATATTGTGAAATATTATTACCATTATAATATATTTATTCCTGTGATGGTGAAGCTGAATTTTCAGCAGCCAGTGTCACATGATCCTTAGGAAATCATTCTAATATGCTGTTTGTTCCTCAAGAAACTTTATGAGTATTTATTTATTTTAAAAGAAAATCTTAAACCTTTAACAACCAACTACCAGCTCCTTCATAAGAACTTTTATAAATGTTATGAACATCAAACTTACGCATGAGTCATTCAAAATCCCTCTCAAGTCATTCCACTAACACTCATTCATTTAAATCCTCAATGACATGCACTAAATCCTCTTTAGCCCATAAAGCATTGTCCTGTCATTCGCTTCCTGTATGATTATGGCAGGCCCTGCTCAAACTGACCTGGGCAGGAAAGGTAGACCATGAGAAGAAATCTGCAGATTTTGTTTTTTGTTTCCTCCTCTAATCTTTAGCTTTACTTGAAAGATGATTGCAAAGAGGAGTGTATGCATAAGCAATCATCAGGGAGTGAGAGAAAGAGTCCATTAGTCAACCAGCTCAGGGCTGAATTAAAATGAAATGTTATCATTCTGAGGGCTAGTGAGCAAGAATATAAAGCTTTTTGCCTGTATCAGTATTGCTCGCTTGCTCCCTCCCTCCCAACTGTTGCCTTTCCCTTGCCTTCTCTGTCTGTTCATGTTCTTCCTAGAAGTATGGATGAGCAGTCACTGCTAGTAAACCACACCAATACATGTAATCAATAAAGATTCTTTGAGCAGCTTGTGTGCTGTTTGCAGGAACGTCGTTCTAGTGCATTTCTAATGCACCTTGCATGAGTAAAGACATTCAATGTACAATCATACCTGGCTTTGAGGGTGCACTTTATTATAAAACCTAGGCTACTGATATGACTGGAGTTTCTTCTTATGTGAATGTACATCATTTTAAACATCCATCCATATTCATTACGCTTGTTTTATGTAGGGTCGTGGGGATGCTAGAGCCTATCGCAGCACATTTTAAATATCTTTCAAAAAATACCTTTAAATTACGTTAAAAACTTTTCTAATGAGGTAGCAAAAAAATGCACATTTAAAAATCTTAGCAATAGCAAATATAGATTTATTCAAATTCTGTTCACACACAATCTGGAAATGACGGATTGATGGATTGAGGCAACAGATTTCTTGCACATGCAAATACATAAATAGACAGACTTGCATTTCTCTGAGATCTTTCTCACGCACACCGACAGCAACTCACAGCAGGACCGGGAAAGATTGAAAACACAGGAAAAAAGAGGAAAGGATAAAACTGGGACAAAACAGAGGAAGAAGCAAAACAAACTCATTGAAAAGGGGTAGTGATGGAAACAGAAAATAAGGCCATTGAAGGGATACTGAATTTATCAAGTTGGAAAAAACAGGGTAAGTGTGACTTGAGGGGGAAAATGTGGGAGAAGAAGAGATATTTTAAGACATATAGGGCATCTGCACCAGTTGTCTGTTAAGATGTGCTCTAGTAACACACATTTAGTTTTGGTAGGTCAAACACATCCAGAAATACACAGAAAGCAGCATGAAAAATGTAGCAAAAAATGCTGGTCTTACCTTCACCAATAAAAGTTTGAGAACCACTGACTTACAGTGAAGAGCACCTGCTGATAGCGCTAATTTGCTTGCACTGTCTGCATTGTTTCAGCACCAGATTCACTAAAGGAATTATGCAAATCGGACAGAGGCACAAAAACGCACTTAAAATTTGTGCGGAATGCAATTTGCATGCCGCAAATCTCCATTATGCTGCTGGTTCTTCTCAGAGTGCTAGATTGTGGACAACCGTGATCTTGCATATATTGCTGGGACTGCATCCTGGCAGCTGAATGTTTTTATGCTCTTTAAAATGCCGAACAAGTGCTTGGCTGGTTAATTATCTTCTCCAACTGATTATCATTTGATCAACGACCTCTGCCATTATCATGTGAAAAGAAAATGTAGCTAAAACCATCTTTTAAATAAAATTAGCACAGCATTAACAAACAACACTAGGCAGTTGCTAAGATTCTTACTGGTTCTTAGAGTGTTGCTATTGGATTGCTCGGGTTGTTCTCCTTGGTTGCTAAGTGATTTCTTATTGTCCCAGGTCAAAACAGGCTAACTTCAACTATGATACTCTGTATATATATCTCAGATTCTCTTGCAAGGTAAATTTATATGAGGCCATTTTAGGCAAATTTTACTGTCTGAAAAATGAAAATGGTCCAAATACTTAGAAAATAACAGCAGATTTCTCATAAACAATCAAAAAAAGCGACTCAACATGCAGCACAATTTGTAATTTGTCCCCTAAACAACAGAAAAGCATACAGTCGGCAGCAGTAAATCTATTTACTCTATTGAAACAATGTTTTAAAAAATGTATCATCACTACAACAACAGTACCAGAGGAAATATCTTAGCCTACATTCAGTATATTGTTGAATACTGTCTTGGACAGGGGAGAGCCTTAGAGTCACAAAGGTTGAGAACCACTGGCTTAGGTGTTTTGTAAATATTAGCAAACAGAACTAATAAACCCAAGAAAATGCACATTTTAGCCTACACTGAAGTCACATTCTCTAGGAACAAAATGTTCTTTAGAAAGCAACACTCATTCACACTGCTTGTAAATCACTAATAAGTAAGCCTAATAAGTGTGTCTGCGCTCTAGTGTGCACTTACAGTCAGGATGTCACCCTACCCATGCTGAAATACCAGCCCAGCACTTATGTGGCAAACTAAGTTTAACCTGCATTTTCTCTTTGCAAAAAAACGGGTCGTTGAGCTATAAAGCAAAAGACCCCTGAGGAACACGCGTCATATAAACACATAAAATAGGCTGCTTGTGTGGGATTTTGCTGTCTTGAGTGTGGACCCCCATATGCACAAAGCAACCACCTCCAGATAAAGCACACAGAGCCACTGCCACATAACAGCAGTGCACATTAATAACCTACACACACGAAGCCCCCACACGCTGCCCTCTCTCCTACTAATGCTACTTTCAAACTTGAGTATGAAAATACAGCTTTGACATGTGCATATTTAATAACTCATATATAATTATACCTCACACAAACACTCTCTCTAACACAATAAATCTCTGCCCTTTTTGAGAATGTGCCACATATACACATACATATAAAGAGCATTTAGTGTTAGAGTTAAGCCTGAGGTAAGAGAAGCAAGTCTGATTCATTTCTGTGAATCAGTTGAAACAGTCCTTATGTTAGATTCAAAAATGTTCCCAGACATTTTCATATAATAAAAAGGTATATTAAATTGTCATACTACTGCTTGTAAATGAAAATGACAAATATTTTCTTTGCTTTCAAAAACCTTGATTATTTTTGTCTATACTTTTACTTTTAAATATTTGGAATTGAATCAGCTACAATGGTAGCAATGATCCTCTGGTTACACTGACTGAAAACACCATTTTAAAAATAAACAAATACAAAAACATACATAGTAAAAACATTGGTGAAACAAAAAAAAAAGGAAAATGAGTTGTCAGATGGGTTGTATCTTGCAGTATTGAAAGTGAATGGGCTTATCACTTGGCTTTTTTCTCTATGGTTTGATGATTCACTTTTTTGGTTTAGCACAAACTGATTCCACCGCGTGCGCACAAACACATGAGCAAGCACTCATGAATACACACTTCCATATGGGCCATGTGAGTGTGAGTGAAGCTGAGAATTCAGCAGTTCCCCAGTGTGATGAACACGCTGGCATTTCAACCTCTCAGACTGGCAGACACATAAAACACAGTGCTTCACTCACCCATACGGCCTCTAACAGTGAACATTCTTTTGTCCATCTCTTCTTCTCTGTTCCAGTCCATCTACACATCTTGCCATTCTCTGGTCCGTGCATATAAATTGCACTGTCAAAACGAAATTATACTGTTCTGATTGATAATAAATGGCTTATACTTTGCTGAGCTACTCTCCCAAAACACACACAGAAAAATCTGAGCAGAATGATGGTCTAAGAGGCACTTTTGCTTTCAATTAGAATTATGGCTGTTACATACCGAACCATCTTCATTTAATGTGTGAAGATATATAGCATATTTTATCACAAAATCAAAGGGAAACTGTAACCTGAAATCTACAGTCTGCAGCTGAAATTTCTCAAGCTGCAATTCTCATATGTTGTAGCTGCATCTCTGTAGACAATCGGGAAGAAGGAACAGCATCTCTCCAGCAAATATTGATTCTCTAAATGCGGTCAGACTAGATGGTAATGATTCAGCTGCAGCAGCAGCATCAGGCTGGTCTAAACAGAATCCTGTACATCACGACAGGCCGCCAAAAATTCCCACATTGATCTTTATTGATTCAATTCCTGAGAGAAAACACCACGTCGAGTGTCACGACCAAAAGGATTCAAAACAATCCAAGAAGTCTTCAAAGCGAAAAGAGCAAGCTGTCTCTGCGTTTAATCGTCTCTTCAAACCTGACCTTTTCTGCATCAGCCCGCCAGTGGTTTAACATGGTCCTGACACTGAACCTTCACAACACATTGACTCAATGAAAAGAGAAAAGTGAACACACACAAAAAAAGAAGAAGAAATAATCTGAATGTTTAGATAGGGGAGTGCTATATCAGAATTTGGTCACACTTCAGATTAGGGTCCAGTTCTCATTATTATTAACTATGACTTTTGCCTCAATAAACTCATAATTACTGCTAGTTTATTATATATATTACAGTATGTTAATAATGTAGCTAGTGATGTGGCTGTTAAGTTTAGGTAATGGGTGTAAGGGAAAAGGAGAACTAATTAACATGACTGTATATGTAACACAATAAGTAATCCCACCTGCAACTGAAGCGAGTGGTGGGAAGTCTGACTGATTTCCGGGAATTGGTTCAGTGCGTTTCAAAGAAAGAAGAACCGGCTCCAAAAAGCGACTCAGTGGTTTGTTTTACATTAGCACATGGTCCCTAACATCCAGCGTGACATATTACATGACATAAAATGTTTCAATTAAGTAATTTCGATCCTAAATATAATTTGAATTTACATTAAACAATAATACAACTCTGCTATTTTTCTATTAAACTTCCTTTCCAATCCAATCATTAAATTCCAAATAAAAGATCGAAAGAGACCATTCTCGCATTGTTGACTCGAGAACAGTTCAGACCGGTTCCAGAAAGACATCGTGATTTGTGAAAGAATTGTTCAGATCGACTAACAGCCTGAAAATAGGTTCAAAAGAGCGATTTGTTTACAAATCGGACATTAATAATCTGCAGCAATGTTTCAGTAAACATAACTAAAAAAAGGAATGTACATCAACACTAGACTCGTAGAGGTTTAACAACTAATGCTCTCTCAGCCATGACCTGTGTAAGAAGACTTAAAGGGTCTCAACCAGAACCTACAGTGTATCCTAACAGGGTAGATTACAACACTGGTTCTCTGTTTCCATTACAAACCCTCTAAGAAAAGAAAACAAGAGAAATTTTGCAATGGGCCCACAAAGCCCCATCTTGACTTTGATTTTTTTTTCTTCTAAAAAACACCCCCTCCCATTACAGAGTTTTGTCACTGCAGTACAGTAGAAGCATTGTTTCAAGAATAATGAATTTCTACAACAATCATCATGTAGTGCAATCATTAATACATTAATAGAAATGTTATTTCACTATTTTATTCCCATTATTCTGTTTTGAAAATGCATGTTGCAGCAAACTTACACCCCTTCTTTATGGCCCATATCGTAATAAAAAAAATTGGGGATTAAAACTTTATAAACTTGTTAAAAACAAGAATAGAGCATAGTATACCAAGATTAAACGCAGTCGAATACAGGCTGAAAAGAGACAGGCCTCCTCCGCGGCGCGCATCATCTCATGAATGCAGGTACTGAGTGCGTGCGCGCGGGCAGTTGACCTTGCTGCTGCACGCTCACCTGAGCGTTACAATAACATCAAACAGATGCATTATCATCAAATGAAGGGTATATTTTCGACATAACCCGCGTTTATAAAACAAAACAAGCAAAATAGCATATTCCACCAAAACTAGAAATCAAATCTGAAAGTGCACAGCGCGAACCGTCATCACTTACTCGCTGATTCTTC
Source organism: Gobio gobio (assembly GCF_949357685.1). Taxonomy (NCBI): domain Eukaryota; kingdom Metazoa; phylum Chordata; class Actinopteri; order Cypriniformes; family Gobionidae; genus Gobio; species Gobio gobio. The sequence goes on along the minus strand of NC_137100.1, from coordinate 31,261,414 downwards.
GTATTGTTCATGTTGGAAGAGTCGCTCGAAGCAGCTCGAACTCCGAAATCACCGCGCGGTCTTACGCAATCCAGCCCATCCATTGCAACTCTGAAATGATCAAGTGATCAAATGTCCATTCCTCCGCAATAAACAGTGCGTGGTTCTGTCACAACGGTAGAGAGAATGCTTGCTAGGGACCGTCGGTGTTTGACACGGTCATCTGGCCGAGCTCATCTCTCAGCTGTCATCACAAGCCGCACGCGCTCTCTCGCTCTCTCTCTATAGTCCAGAGGGGGTCAACGCGAGCTGCGGTAAGTGAGTGAGTGTGTGAGAGCCAACCAGTGAGGCGGGAGAGGGGGCGTCGGTGCTGCTGACTTCTGGAGGTTTACAGTCGCGGTCCGGTGTATGTTAATCGGAGAAAAAAAACTCTGGGTTTTCCTAGATAGCATGCACAGAGATACAAATAGGCTACATCCCGCGTGCCCTCGTAGAATGTTATACAGAAGTCGCGCGATCAAAATAAAACTGTCCGTCTAAGCGTTGCTGGACCACACCAATCTTTCTGTCTTTCTCCATCTTCTGTCCTCGTCCGCTTCAAATCCACGTTGAATTACATCACCCCTCTAACAATAGCAGTGAGTGCTCGGATTCGGAATAACGCTCCTCAGTGGAGCAGGTGGAGAGAATATGGTTCAGATCAGCACGTGGGTTAAACCAATTACCTAAATCTTTATAAAGCAGCGACAGTCCAAAGAGACAAAGTTGCCAAAGAGCTTCATGATTAAAGATACATACATGCATACTCTGATTAGACGACACATTGGGGTTTCAAACTATTTGATGCCACCCTGATTATGAACTTCCTTTTGAATTAGTGTACTGGTAAAACGTAAAGACCTGGAAAAACAAAAAAAACCCTCCAAAAGCTAAAGGTGACAATGGCAACAATTATTTCTTACTGTGGATAATATACATAAACTAAATGTATTAGCTGTTAATGGATTAACAAATCAACTAATCTCATGATTTCTGTTATTTAAAAAGCTGAATCCAGTATTTTTTAATAATTCTCTGATATGCACCAGCACCATTTTGCTAGCCCCTGAAACCCAGTTTGAACAACATTCATAATTAAAAAAAGTACTGACATTACAGTGTATTTTTAACTATTTTAATATATTTCAAATAGGCTACATGAATATGATATTTGATTGCCATCTGATAACACCCCACTACCTCTAATTTGTAAGGGTTAGCATTGATTATCTATATGCAGGACTTCATTGCGTGCATTAAAGTCACCATGAAATTACAAAATAGCCAATTTTAAGGAATATCGCAGTATTTATTTATTATAAATGATTTATCCATGCACATCATCACTTAGTACTTTTATACAATATAGTATATAGAATACTTTTTTTTTATTCATGTGCCCTTGTAATCTTTAAATTAAAATAACTTCTCCTTCCTCTTGCAGCGACATGTCTTCTCTGATGATGTGTTTACTGGCGTGAGGGCGGGGCAACCTGTCACTCACATGAGATCATAGCAATAGCAAACCACAGCCATCCAATTCCCAATGGACAAAATCAAGTCCCGCCCTACAGTTTTCATGTTCGAGAAGCCGTTTCACTCGGGGACACAGTACGTCACAATAGGGAAGAAAAGACTATCGACACTTCATGCCGACTTTAAGACTTTGGGGTATAAATAGTTTTAAAAATGACTTTAAAAACAAGGGGATGAATTTTAATGACAAACAGACAAACAATATTTTTTTGTCTATGATGCCATTTACTGCTCATTAGATGCTGATAGCCTTCAGGGTCTTTCTCAAATGCAAACAACCCTGTAATAGTGATAATAATAGTGATCACGGCCCCATGCTTGTGTAACCCAAGTCAATAGCATTTTCATCAATCCTGTTTTGTTGCACACAGTCTGATTTAGTTGAACCACATGCAGTCCTAGTGTCTGCTCAGGGTAGACTGAAGCCAAGGCTATGACAGACAGGCTCTTAGATTCATTAAGCCTCTTCAGATGGCAGTTCTAGGGGGCATAGCAGGTAGTATTCACCCAGGTGGAAAAAAGGTGAGGAGTGAGCCAGCAAAATGAAGAGGAATGCCAAGAGGACCTGTGTGCTGCTGGTGGGTCCTTTTGTAGGATACACTATCTGTGTAATTGAATAGCACAATCAAAAGCACACAGTTAGAGCAGTGTGACATTGCATTATATAAAAAATACATTGTTATAACAACATGTTTGGTTCATTTTATGGTGATTTAAAAGAAGGCAAAAAGAGAAAAAAGTGACATTCTGAATAAAGGATATAGGCTGAATGGATTGAGTTAGTGGAAGAGCAAGCAAGAGAGGGAAACAGAAAGAAAAGGAAGTGAGGTAAAGTAGGGAATTGTCTTCCAAAAATCAATGAACATGGTGAGAAACAAGAGAAGATGAAAGAAAGCTTTATAGAGGGAAAAGGATTTTTGACCTGACACCATTTCACACACATCCTCAGGATGTTCTATACGGTATGTGCCCACAAGCTGTATGTACCTCAACACCCATGTGGAAACACATATCCAGCAGTCAAGAAATGTTTTTTATAAGAATCATCGGTGCAGTAATAAGATCCGTTCAACAACAGCTGCGCTAACTGCGACAGACAGTATTATTGGTCGCAAGGAGCAAGAGAATGTGTCAGGGCCACAGACTACACATCATGGAGTAAAATTAGCCTTGTGCTAATACAAGAGAGACAAAAAGAGAAGGAGAGGGGGTGGGAAAGAGGGAGACAAACTAAGACAGGAAGCGTGTAGTGGAATGTGAGTGCATTATGTATTTGTGAGCATAAAGTAAACATCCAGACTGAAAAGCCAGACGTCATTGCACAAGTGGCCTGCTGGAATATAGAGAACACAGCAGATTTTAAAGGAAACATGATGAGATTTAGTGCAACTCATTTAAAATCGGATTAAATGCTTCAATCTGATGGTTCAAGACACTTAAAGGGTAACTTCAGTGATTTAGCATTAGGCTTTGTATCAGTAGAAACCCGGAAGTATATTAAAATTATGGTACTTTCCCCCCTCATATCCCCCTGAGACGAGAGAATTATGCATTTTATTCCTGGAAAAAATCCTCCGATGACGCAAATATCGTCATTTTGCGTCATCTGAGGATTTTTTGGCCAGAGGCTAAAGACTACAGCCACTAGATGGAGCTGTTCCGCATGTTATCAACCCGCCCATAGGGGAGAGATCTCACGCACAGAATGTAAGACACAGACAGCCGCACGGACAATCATATTGGATCGCTGCAGAGCAAAGTGAGTGTTTCAACTTTTCAATGAATTCCTGTGATAGTTTAGCTTCCATATTCGATCAGAAAACGTGCCAGACTGGTGCTTAACGTTACCTCAGCTCTACGTGATGAATGAAATCTGACACTGCTGGGTCTGTGTCGTGACTTTCGTTTGGCTCACTCACACTTTAGTGAAAAGACACGTTCAGTTTTTAATTGTAGTGTTTATTCTCTAACTGAACGAAATGATTGTATTACTATGAAGATCAAAACGACGGTGTACAGAGTGGCCTCATAGGGCAGCGAAGCAAGTGCATTGTCTTTCATCCACATGAGACAAAAATACATTTTCTGTCTTTTCTCAGTCTAGAAGGCACCAAATTCAAAAATAATTTCACATTTCTACTGCATAAATGACCCAGTTTAAATACAAAGCTTAATGCTAAATCACTGAAGTAACCCTTTAAAGCTGTACAAAATAAACAGATTTGAAATGATCTCACTTGCCTTTGAATTATGTCTGAGTGAGTACATCAAGTATGGTATTTACCCTTTATAACCTTCCCAAACGCTCCCTTATTGGCTTGTGATTTCCGATTTCTACCATATTTACTTTCTCATTGGAAGGGATGTTTTTTTCCCAAGCAAACTAAATCTTGTTTCCTATCTGAGGCGTGTTGACCTCGTCTCTGCAGTTTGTTTCCTTCCTCACCATATACAGCATCTAAAACAGTGCCTCTTCTTCCATCTTGTTAACTTCTTACTGGCCCTGATGTCACAGATGCATCGTACTGCATTGTAATGTCACACTGTATTGTTGTAATACCAATAAATTCTCAGAGAAATATATAGCTAGGACTTTCGCCCTCAGGAGGGGCTGTGCGTTGAGGCAGGAAATGAGCAGTGTGGTTTGGAAGTTGACCACATACCGCAACCAGAGCAGCAAAACGTGATATTTAAAATCTTCCCAGTTTCATAACAGAATGAAAGGAAACAAATCCCAATTGGCAATATATTCTCATAAAACCGTGGCATATCCAAGTATACAAATCCCTATTTTATGTATAATATATACAACCCATTGCATTTGATGTCCATTTATGTTAGTTTAGTTAGTGTCCCTTTGCTGACATTTGTTAAATATATCCTTAGCCTACTCACAAATTTCTCGTTTGCAACAGCAAATGAGCAATTATGAATCACTGACATCTCTGAAAATACACATTTGAGCAGCAGATAATATACTGTAGAGCTGACAACACAAGCTGATAATGGTGGTGTTCAATCAGTGGATTTACTAAAAGGCTTTTGGGAGTATTGATTTTGGCATTATTGCAACAAGCCTAGCAACAACTCTACTATAGATAATTGAAAGCCCAATATTGATTAAAATCATAAAGTCTACTGACAGCATCCTAAAAAACAACAACAACAGAAGAATTTCATAACAAAAATGGCATGCAAGAACTTTCACTATTGTGTCCTTCAGTGTTGTGCACAATTCAGAACTGAATTAAGAATGTCTTTTAAATTCCAATTTAATTCCGAAATTTGAACTGGGGTAGCAAACTGCAGATTTAGAACTCAAATGTAAATGTATGAATAAAAATAAAATTCAATTAAAAAATATAACTCATTTCATTTCATTTCATTCCATTCATGACAAATTGAAAAGCAAATTTTGCCAATACAAAAGATTTGAAAAAAGCCTGACGAGGCATGTTTAAATCAAAAAGCACCAGCACGCTAATATGGGTGGCAACACCATAACCAATTGCGTGAAGCATGAGAATTGGTTAGTCAAACAAAGGGTTAATCTATAGAGTAGGGGCCAGCTCATCCCCATAGGCCTTTATCACACTTCCTATTTCCGGTAAGTGAAGCAGTGCACCTCTACTTCCGGTCCCATCGCGACTCAATCAAAACGCGGGTGTAACTGCAGCGATCCGGTGCTCTAATACTAAATAATGACATCCTTACCTCAGATTTGACCATTTCCTGACACTAAAAGAATAGAGGAGAGCATGGGTGAGACTGATATGGTGGGATGAAGTTGTATGTTTGTGTGTTGTAGGCCTATGCATTTCCAAACTGCGGATGTTTACGTCTCATATCGTCAGCCTGCTGAAATGTTCCCATCCAATTGTGCATTCTGAATAATAAATACATTTCTAACCTGCCGCAGTCCAGTGATTGTCTTCTCATTAACAGTGTTTCTTACTAATCATATTTCATACCTGTTGTTACATTTTTAAATTAATTTGACTGATAAACACCCTTACGAAAGTTAACCATGGTTTTATTATAGTAAGAATGTAGTAACCATGTTTGTTTTTTTCGTGGATTGACTACCATTTGTATTAGTTTTACTACAAATACCATGATAAACTACAATAACCATGTTTTATTTTATTTGTAATAAAAACCATGGTTCATTTTCATGTAATAAATAGATGAATGAATGCGCGGTAACTGCCTTAAAGAAAGTAAACAATGTTAAGCATTTAATTAATCTTAAACAGTAATACGTTAACAGCGTGACTGAATTTTGGCATAAATGTGTGAATTACATATACTGTAGGCTACAGTGAAATGATTGTCACTGAAAAGTGACAGAACAATGACTAAAATATTAATACAAATCAATATGTTCATTCAGATCTTATTCGTCAGGTCTCACACACACTTAATCGCGGACACTATTTAGACGTGCACTGACACCGTGTGGTGAAATAATCACGTATGTTTATGACCCTCGGCTTATGTCGGATTAAAAAACTACAAGTTCAACAGAGTTTGAAAAATCCTGTACACAGTAATGATCAGTTTATCTCTTCTCCTGTCTCGGAAAATGTCCGGATTTTTAAATCATCCTCCAGATGCTTATTTTAATTGTCGTTTGTTCAGCTAGGTGTTCACAGCACATTGAAAACATGCGTAACCGGAAGAATCAGCACACTGCTTTGACGCGCACTTCCGGTATTCAATTCCTCTGTGATAAAGGCCTATTCCTTAGCCAATGGGAGACGGTGCACAGCTCCTGCATCATCTACACAGAAGCACAGTAAACTGGATTAACCTAAAGGATTCGTGATCACGTCAAGATTACATACACATGCGTCTATTCTTCACGAAGGCACAGTCCATTTCATGTGCTTGTTGACAGAGCCACATTATGTACTGCGCACATTATGTAGAGATCAGTTTCCAAGAAAAGGTTAAGGTTGAGGATAGAAGGTTAAAAACCTATCCAGAACATCCTGATAGTAAATAAGGGTTGTCCGCACCTCTGCAGAGTCTTTAAGGGATAGTCCACCCAACAATGTATTTAAATCATTTACTAACCCGAATGTCAAAGCTGTAAGACTTTCTTTCTTCTGTGAAACATAAAAGGAGATATATGGACAACAACAAAAAATGCAATGGAAGTAAATGGGTAACGAAATTCTTATTCTCATACAGGTTTGGAACGACATATGGGTAAATGATGGCAGATTTGTAATTTTTGTGTGAATTATCTCTTTAAATGAGCCATACTCGGCTTATTTAAAGTGATTTAACACCTACTAGATCTATGGTGTTAGTAGTTGATAATACTGTAATCTTTTAGAGCTGACTGGTGGTGAACCAAGACCTATAACTGGACTCAAGTGTATAGTAGAGATCCTACTTTAAAGGCACCCATAAAAACTTCAATTAAAATCTAATGGAGTTAATGGCTATTTTATCGAAGAGCCTTTCCATAGTGCACACATAAACTAAAAACAACAAGGTTGTACAAACAAATCAGCTCCATATACTTCATCTGCTTCAGTCCTGCAGCAAAAGTCATTTTACAAAAGGGAGCCCTCTTGCCTGACCTTCAGTTTAACTATGAACTACAAAGTTGGAGAATGACATCAGGGTGTTGTACCAATGGCATCAACAGACAGCCTGTTCTCCCGTCAGCAACTGCCGCTACATGGATGGCAGGAGTCGAGTCGGGGGAGCTGGAGGCTGACACCGCTTAACTGTTCGCACAAGGAAAATCTATTTCCACCGGTGGAGCCATAAATCTAAAGGAAAGGTTTAGTGATGATGCAAGCAGAGAATTGTAGCTCATCTATTTCATAGGTACGGGCAGATGCCTGAGCACTAGATCATGAAGAGGTGCCACTTCACCGCAGGGAGGTTAAAGGAGGAGAGATCTGAATGAATGGTTTTCGAAATTGGAGAACAGGTCAAAGTTGTGCAATATGGACATAAATCATGTTTTAATAAAAAGAAATGGGTAATATAAATGTCGGCACATACCTGGGCAAAAGTACCATATAACGCAATTCTGTATTACTCAGAGGGAAGAACATAATGACCTGCTGAAAAGGTCAAACACGGATTTGTGTGCTTTTTTTGGTAAAGTTTATGAATGTGACTCTACAGTTCACACTACAAGTCTTCAGTTATAAAGTCTACAATTTGAGAACGTATTTAACAATGAACTAACTTAAAAATCAAAAATTTCAGAGAAGGACTGAAGTTTGAATCCAGACTGGGTCATATCCTGATTTTGAGAAATACAAGCGAGCAGCTTCAAACTATGCTGCCGGTTTGTCGCTATGCCATGACAAAAGATATACAAAGAAGGTTCACTCCTATTACTCATCAATGGGAGAAACTGCGACACGCAATATGGCTGAATATGTCCTGCCTTCTAAATAAAAGAGCCAATTGCTAATTGGTAAAGTCATTGCGTCACATGTCAGATTTTGTTGCTGATTTGAAATATATGTGATTTAATGGGGAGTTTGGCAAGCAGTTTTGGATATTTCAGGAATCCCCGCTCAAATAGATAGGACTTGGTCTTGGATGCCCCAAATAACTGGCCAGAGGCGTTGCAAATATGGCCGCAGAGTGAACAGACATTGTTTACTGTATGTACAACTAGCTTTTTTCAAATTGATTCATTGTCAAATTATTTATTTCTAATGATTAATATCATATTAAATAAATATACATTTAATTGCGGCAATTGTTATGATTGTGTTTTTCACTGGTTTAAATTAAATTGCGTGATGTTGTGATATATTTATCGACTTTATATCACCCACCCAGCTCAATGAGATATCAGCATTGACCATCAAAACACCTACAGTATATCAGTTTATTTCTAGTCCCGAACCCATTACTCCTCACTCTCTCTGTCACTTTTCTGGTTGGAAAAGCTAAAAATAAAGCGTTGCATGCGATTTCACTTTTTAAACTTTAGTTAGTGTGTAATGTTGCTGCTTGAGCATAAACAGAATCTGCAAAGTTACAGCCCTGAAAGTTCAATGCAAACGGAGATATTATCTTTTAAAGTTATGGCAGTTTATTGCCTACAAAAACGGCCGGTTTGGACTACAACAAGCTTCTTCCCGGGTTGGTGACATCATAAACCCTTGCTATTAACATAAACACTGCCCCTGCGAACACGCAACAAAGTGGGCGAGGCCACGTCGCAGTCATTACGAAAGAGAGAGAGCTGTTGCAAAACTACAAACTACATTTGGCCATCTAACCAATCTAAGACCATTGCGTTTTTCGTAGGGATGGGCTTCATAGAAGCAGGAAGCAAACAAGCCGTTCAAAGGACAGTGGAAACAGCGGTGTGGAATAAAGGTAAAATATAAGAAAAATACGGCGTTAACAAAAAAAAAGAAGTATTAAGACATGTTATACTGCACCCCATAAACACAACCAAGCCTAGAAAAAAAACACGGAACCACCCCTCTAATAGAGATTTACTAAATCAATTTTATCCCCAACATTAAAATGCTCTAACACAGCTGAAAAAGTGGTGCTGAGTTGAAAATGAGCAATAAATCGAACATGGACATCCGGACAGGCAGCACATCATCTTTAGACTCCCAGAGCAAAGAGTATCAGGAGGACAAGGGCTCCTTTTCAGCTGTATCTGATAAGCTAAGCGGCCCACACTTCAGCAGCTCTATCCTTGGAGCCTGGCCAGATGCTTCCCATCAAACTGCGCTAAGGATGAACAAACAGCGTAAAGTACATTATCTCATCCGTGTTGACTGAAGCTTTTGAGAAGCAACAGCCATAAATTGCAGAGGGTGGAGGTGTGCCGGTTTGTTATACTGATGCTAAAATGACTCTCCTGTTGTTCCATTCACTCCTCTGTTCAAAACTACCAACGTGAGGCTTGATTCAATTACACGGCCTAGCGGACTCCATTGGCTTCATCTGCAGGTGGTGAGAGGGATAGGTCACTGCATAAACACCGACATTATAGACCAGGCAAGAACACGTCTAGCTGAAAGACTTATGAAAAAAAGTAACTCGTTCTATCAAAACATAAAACTTTAAAGGGTGTAAATTACAGCGAGTGGTTTGTCCTTAGTATGAATAGCTTTTGTTTATCTAGGGTTTCTTTTTACACAGGGAGCAGCTGACTAGGCACTGCCAGATCAGTCAAGCTGCTCTACGAATTAAAAACACTGCTTTCCCATCCAAATTAAGTTCCTCCTGATACTGTGAAGCAAGACATATGAGTCCAGAAACAGCAGCCAGATTGAGTTCAGGCTAAGTTAACTAATTCTGCTAGCATACACAAAACTAAAAGCAAACAAATCTAGAATGCCGGTGAAATATGAGATATACATATTATGTTAATAATAAAATATAATACAAATATTTTATTATAATAATACAAATATTTGTACATACAGTTGTGGTCAGAATTATTGGCACCCCTGGTAAATGTGATCAAAGATGGCTGTAAAAATAAATCTGCAATGTTTATCCTTTTGATGTTTTATTTAAAAATGCTACAATGACTATGCGCAAAAATCTAACCTTTCATAGAGGGAAGAATTTGAAAGTAGGGGGTAAATCACATGAAATAAATGCTTTTCTCCAAAACACGTTGGCCATAATTATTGGCACCCCTACATTTTTTAATGTAAAATATCTCTCTCTCAAAAAAGCACCAGGGTGACTGTGAGCATAAAATTGTCTAGCTATGACTTCTTGTTCCACAGGAGTATGAGGAGACAGAAAGGCCAAATTCCCTTAATCATCCATCAGAATGATAAAAACCAAATAACATAGTTCTGATGTGCAGCAAAAAGTCTTGGGGTCAGAAAGCAATCTAACAACCCCTATAAATCACCACAAGTTGTTTGGGAGGGTTTCAACAAAAATCTTCCTTGCTCATCCAAAAACAAACTCCAGTATATTCAGTTGTAAGATACGACTGAAACTTCAAAAGGGACCTGCATGGTTCTGTGGTCAGTGAAACTAAAAAAAGAGCTTTTTGGCAGAAAACCCACCAGATGTGTTTGGTGCAAACAGGGATAAAAGTACCCCATACCCACGGTTGTAAATACTGCTGGATCTTTAATGTCGTGGGCCTATTTTTTTGCTGGAGGTCCTGGACATCTTGTTCAGATACATGGTATGATGGATTCCAGCAAATACCAACAGATAAAAAATAAAAACCTGACCGCTTCTGCTAGAAATCTTATAATGGGCCATGTTTGGATCTTCCAACAGGACAATGATCCAAAACAAACATCAAAATCAACACAAAAATGTGTCACTGAACACAAAATTAAGCTTCTGCCATGGTCGTCCTAGTCTCCTTACCTAAACCCATGCATGTAGCATGGAGCTGGGAATCTGAAGGATCTGGAGAGATTCTGTATAGAGGAATGGTCTCTGATCTCTTGTCATGTGTTCTCCAAACTCATCAGGCATTATAGAAGAAGACTCAGAGCTGTTCTCTTGGCAAAATGGTGTTGCAAAAAGCATTAAACACAAGGGTGCCAGTAATTATGGCCAATGTGTTTTATTTTGGTGTAATCTAACCCCCACTTTTAATCCTTTTACTTAAATGAAAGATTCGATTTTTGCACATTTTTAAATAAAAGATCAAAAGAATAAACATTGCCGATTTATTTTTACAGCCATCTTTGATCATTTTACCAGGGGTGCCAATAATTCTGATCACAACTGTATCAGATTTCACCTCCAGGCCTGTTCACACCAACAAGAAATTATTTCGGTTTTTCATTGTGATGTCTGTTCAGACCAATGTAAATAAAAATTCAGATTGGGCTGATGGGCTGAATTAATTCAATCGCTGACAGTAGGTGGAAAATATCCCAGTTACACAAATACACTAAACAGCACACCACAACTTTATGTTTCTTATACCCGATAGGGAGAAGAAAGGAAGTCAAACATATATTCGAAAAAGCCGTTCTGTTTTGGGTATTCACTATGGTGTTAATCAAATGAACAACAAATACAAGAGAACTGGTTCCAGATTCTTCCTCTGTTATTCACTAGTGCTAAGCAAAATATTCTGTTCGTGTATGAAACATATATGCCCATTAACTGAATTCCGGCGGTGCAGACTTGACAGGTTCAACAGCAAGTCTTATCTTAGAGAAATGAGGCTCATTTTCTAAAGGCATAACATATAGAATGCCAGAGCAGGGCAGGAAAGATGGGATGGGTAATAAAGTAAGCAAACAGGGTGAGAGACGGCAGTCTACTTTAACACACTGAATGCTACGAGGTGTTTTCCAAAGGAAGCTGGCTCGAGTTGAGGCATTTGGCTGGTTCCTGCACACAGAGTGTCCATTCAGCCCTGTTCCTGACTACACCAAGGCCCAGGCCAGGAACGATAGAGGCTGCGCTGAGGCGTGGGTGACCAACTACAATGCTCTCTTTCACTACCAGCCTATGCCCTCCTCCCAATACCCCACCCAGCCAGGAGGGCATGAGGAGTTCCAGAGCCTTGCAGATACAGGGCCTAGTCACGAAAAAGCAGTTACACTGAGGCTCCTTGAAACCCAGTTTGTATACTGAGAACTGGGTTATTTGAAAAGCATACAGTAGTGGTCAAATATGTACTCTTGCTCCGTTTCTTGACATAAATCAATAAAGACATCTGTTAGTGAATAACACTGAATTTTATGGCTGCGATACGTACTGCTGTGACATCATTAAGCGTTCGAAACAGCTTGGTCTATTGGTTTGTGGCGATTGCGTAAAAGGTGAGTGTGGCTCTGTGGCTCCGCCTTCTTTGACATGGAAATCTCTGTTTATTTCGGGGTGCTTCTAAATCATTATTTGTGCATCTTCGTTTCCATTCCTCTCTTCCTTTTCTCGCATCTTAGTTCCAGCCCTTCAGGATGCGATGGAAGTATGCAAGGAAAAGACGCGAAGACAGAGGAACTGAATAAAGTGAAATTATATATATCCTCGCTCCCTTTAGCGTCACTTCAAAGCGTCGTCAATTAATGATGACTCTACACCGCTGGATTTAGCTTGCATATTCTTGAACATTAGAGATAATTATTTATATTGTAAGTTTCAACCTTCACAAAACACCACATTTGTCCGTATTTTTTTTATATTACCAATTATTATTAACAATGAATTAGTTAGCAGTTACTAACTGCATTTCATTTGTTGTACAGTATTACAGTTTGTTTAATTTTCTGTCATTTTCTTGTGCTTTAATATAATTCTGTAAGTGTCCTACTACAGTTGTTGTAATTTGACATGCATTTGTGTCTTGTACATGTAAACAGTAATGATAATTATAATAATTAATAAACTGTGGCAAGATGTGAAGGGGGAGTAGAATTTATACGTGCATCACGTTTAGTCGATAAAACACTTCCGCAAAGGATACACCGCTGTATCCTCGATCCTCGCCTCCTTGTAGTGCAATTAGAGAGTTGAGATGTCCTACAAGATGCCTGAGCTCGATCGGTTTCCGGGTCATAGGATGGAGGACGGAGGAGCGAGTAAACGAGGAGGGATATTGAGAAGCACCCTTCTTCTGTTCAGTCCGTCAAGGTCAGATGGGAGTAAAAACAAAGACACTGGAGAACTGCTTTATAGTTTGGAAGTTAACTGTTTTCTTTAAAGCTACACTGTGTGATATTTTCCCCCATTTAGCGGTTAAAAGGTATATGACCATCCAGTGAATATTAGTTTCTCTTCCTCTCAATTCCGATTTCGTTATAACTCCTACGGTGGCCGATTTAGTCCAAGATTAATATGGCTTCCAGTTCGACCTCGTCCACATTCGACACGGTGCCATCGAGTGTTAAAACGCGAAAGGCGAAGCTTGAATTTACGGGTATGTCCCTCTTTGGCTAATGTACTTTCAAGATGGAGGGGCAACATGGCGAACCGCATTCGAACCCCTTACCCGTATGTATTTTCAATGGCATATTATAAACTTACGAGAATACTTTATTACTTGAAAGAAGTAAATATACATTAATGAGCACATATATTTTTTTAAAGAACTAAGTGTTTTTAGCTAAGAATAAACTAAAAAAGTTACACAGTGTAGCTTTAAAGCAATTTACTGTATAAAATGCTATATAAATAAACATGACATGACTTTAGTGCTGAATTTTAGATAAACATATGCAAATCACTATGATCAGATGCTTTCTTAACTTATGTTTTCTCACCGCTGTCAATTTTGTTGTTGTGTTAACTTTGTTATTGATAGGAAAGCGCACAGCATATATTCATCTAAACTCTGCTCCCAGCAGTGAGGGTGGTGTCACGATGTTCGCTATAACAGTAAACAAGTATGCTCAGCTATTTCGAACACCCCCAAGCTAAGAACAAAAAAGAACTTCGTTGTAAGTATATCAGGGTCTGTAAACATCACAATCCATAACAAAGCTAGTTAAACACCTCTCCAGCTGAACCAATAGAATGAAAAGAAGACCTTGTTTTACTATGGATGAATGGGCAAACGGCACAGTAAATGGCTCTGGCATGCGCACATTGATGACCTCTAACCTTATGAACCCTGAAGAGAGTCACGTTTGGCTCAGGCTCACCACTGGAGTTCATTCATCTCAATAAAATGAAAAACAAAACCAAGCTTATAAGCATTCCAAAGTTATATTTGACATTTCTCGTGGATGTTCAAACAGAGACATGGGTGTTGCGGGGACATTTCATATCCCACATTAACCAGCTAAGAACTTGTTGGGAGGTAAAAACAGATATCAAGACAAGAGTCGTCTACTATCGGGCCAAACGTTCAGCATGTACTTGTCGAAGTGTGGTGATTAGCTGAGGTGGATTCAGGTCACACTGGGTTCTAGGTGAGGTGAGAGGTCTGCTTTTTCCCAAGCATTTCATTATGCTCTGGCTGGAGTTCAAAGACCCAGAGGACATCATGGGTGGAGGCCAGAGTTACGAGGTCCTTTTTTCTTGTGCTAACACAATAATGTTCTTCTAAGGTCATTTTAGTTGCACGACATACCATAAGAAATTAACGCGAGCAGCAGGCATCATTCCTGCTGGGCTGGACACATAAAGGCCACACTGGTCCACCTGAGAGGAAGAACCCTGGTAAACACACTGCTAAGAGAGTATAGAGAGAGCTCTGTATCTGCTACGTATCCGTGTAAACAAGCTGTGTGAACGGAAAGAAAAATCACTAAATCCATGCAACTTGTTCAGTTCATGTTATTTATCTCATTCCACAGAAAAAGCGACAGGGAACTGAAGAGATATAAAGATCACATTGTTGCTTGTTTATCATTATGCCCTTGAGCACATTCATGAGACTTAATTAAAGCACTGTGAATTGTTTTGCTAAATGGCAAATAACGGATTAAGCATGACCTCATGCTTATAATCAACTCAATATTATCATATAATCACTCACCACCATTATTGTGAAATATAATTACAATATATTTTTTTTAATTAATATATATATATATATATATATATATATATATACACACACACACTATGTAAATAATATGCCATTATTATATTATATTATTATATGCCTATATACACTCACCTAAAGGATTATTAGGAACACCATACTAATACTGTGTTTGACCCCCTTTCGCCTTCAGAACTGCCTTAATTCTACGTGGCATTGATTCAACAAGGTGCTGAAAGCATTCTTTAGAAATGTTGGCCCATATTGATAGGATAGCATCTTGCAGTTGATGGAGATTTGTGGGATGCACATCCAGGGCACGAAGCTCCCGTTCCACCACATCCCAAAGATGCTCTATTGGGTTGAGATCTGGTGACTGTGGGGGCCATTTTAGTACAGTGAACTCATTGTCATGTTCAAGAAACCAATTTGAAATGATTCAAGCTTTGTGACATTATCCTGCTGGAAGTAGCCATCAGAGGATGGGTACATGGTGGTCATAAAGGGATGGACATGGTCAGAAACAATGCTCAGGTTGGCCGTGGCATTTAAACGATGCCCAATTGGCACTAAGGGGCCTAAAGTGTGCCAAGAAAACATCCCCCACACCATTACACCACCACCAGCCTCTGCACAGTGGTAACAAGGCATGATGGATCCATGTTCTCATTCTGTTTACGCCAAATTCTGACTCTACCATCTGAATGTCTCAACAGAAATCGAGACTCATCAGACCAGGCAACATTTTTCCAGTCTTCAACTGTCCAATTTTGGTGAGCTCGTGCAAATTGTAGCCTCTTTTTCCTATTTGTAGTGGAGATGAGTGGTACCCGGTGGGGTCTTCTGCTGTTGTAGCCCATCTGCCTCAAGGTTATGCGTGTTGTGGCTTCACAAATGCTTTGCTGCATACCTCGTAATACTGCTGTAATGAGTGGTTATTTCAGTCAAAGTTGCTCTTTTATCAGCTTGAATCAGTCGGCCCATTCTCCTCTGACCTCTAGCATCAACAAGGCATTTTCGCCCACAGGACTGCCGCATACTGGATGTTTTTCCCTTTTCACACCATTCTTTGTAAACCCTAGAAATGGTTGTGCGTGAAAATCCCAGTAACTGAGCAGATTGTGAAATACTCAGACCGGCCCGTCTGGCACCAACAACCATGCCACGCTCAAAATTGCTTAAATCACCTTTTTTCCCATTCTGACATTCAGTTTGGAGTTCAGGAGATTGTCTTGACCAGGACCACACCCCTAAATGCGTTGAAGCAACTGCCATGTGATTGGTTGATTAGATAATTGCATTAATGAGAAATTGAACAGGTGTTCCTAATGATCCTTTAAGTGAGTGTGTAAAAATTATATTTCATATATATATGAAATATAATTAATCATTGTGATGGCAAAGCTGAATTTTCAGCATCATCACTCCAGTCTTTATTGTCACATGATCGTTTAGAGCTCATTCAAATATGCTGATTTGGTGCTAAAGAGACATTTCTTATTATTATCCATGTTGAAGCTGAGTTGCTTAATATATTTGTGGAAACTGTGATCCATTTTCCCACAGTTTTTTTTTTTTTTTTTTTGATGAATAGAAAGTTCAAAGGAATTATTTTAAACCAAACTCTTTTGTATAAATACCTTTACTGTCACTTTTGCTCAATTTAATGCATCCTGAAATGAATGTGTACTTGCAATGTTTCTAGATTTCTAGTTTCTAGTATTAGTTTCTAATACAGCTTGTGAGGATATATTTACTATGGTCTCCCCATGTACGTCTATAGAAGTTCACAATCCCAGAAATGTGAAAAGAGACCATAATAATATTGGTTGAGCGAGTGTTGCCGTTGTCAGGCTAGACTGGATGCTCAAACAAACAATCAATGTTTGAAACAAAGGCACAGCACTCAAAAAAAAAAAGATGTTTGCTGCTTGTTCAAATTATTTTGTTAAAATGTGCTGAAGCAACTTAATTCTTCAAATTTTTGTCACAAATTAATATGATCCACAAATTGATATGAATAACTTAAATTAGTAAAATGGAAGTTAACATAATTTTGAGTTGGGACTACATGAATCATATTTGTTGACATAATTGGAAAGTGGATCTGTAGTTCCCAGCATGCTTTGCATTAGATGAGTAAATTTGTAAATTAACTGTTATTTTATATTTTAGTGTTTTTCAGTAAAGAGAAAGACTTGTTAGTGCTTAATGTTCCGTTATGTTGGAGATTTATAGTTTCTGTTGTTTTTGAGTTTTGTGGTTGCCATTGTGCAGAAGAGTGGCGCTTGTGCTTACATGATAACCATGTCTGTTGATAAGCAAAAACTGTGCCAATTGCCTGTACCGCGGCCCGTCTCTTACTTGCTCATCTTATGAGTTGTATTTAATAATAAACAAAATTGTCTTTAGCATAATACCATGCGCTATTGCTAGTGACACAGGAACTTACATTTATTGAGTTTGTTCAACAATACTTTATTTGTTTAAATAAACTTGTTTGTTACAGACCTAAACAATTGAGTGAAAATGTTTCTTAATTTAAGTTCATTGAAAAAAATTTTTTGGAGTTCCACTTTTCAGGGAAATCAACCTACATATGTCACTGCAGATTACGGTGGAGAAAGTATAAAAATACATTCTTCAGCAGTAGGTGAACTATCAGCAAGAAAAAATATAGAGAAAGTGAACAAATTACCCATCACCCTACCTGAGTCCTCACAAAGCCATTTCCATATCTACAGCATGTGGGTCAAGCAGAGATGACCTCATACCAGCCAATCACTCTCATTAAGCTCAGCTATTTCCTGTTCCCATCACCCATCACTACAAGCAGGCTATGAATCACAGCTCTGCAGCAACAAAAGGTTGTGACGACACCGGGAAAGGTTGTGTTCTCCTGTTTTTTAGGAGACCGAGACATCGTAAAGGAAGGACACGAGAGGAATGTTCATGCAGTGCCAAGAATGTGGCTGCCTCGACTCTGAAATGGACTTGTTAAAACTTGAAAAGCCTGACTACAACTGCTAGCTCTAACAGTAGTCCCCAATCATTCAGAAAACCACAGGTTCCTGCCTCCGCACCACTGGAGAATATATCACCCCCTTGTGCAAACTCTGGCTAAGCAAAATCATTTACCATTTTATGTTGTCAGACAGCCCAGAAAGATTTTCCTCTTTAAATTAATCTTTACAACAACAATGGGGTTCACAACCTCTATACTGCCATCCAAAAAACACTGTTTAGAGGTTTTGAAGATTATAGGTGAAAGACCAAAATACAACAAAAATATATTTTTATAATTGTCAATGTTAAAACCAGTTGTGTCGTTAAATACCTTTGTGGAAACTGTGATACATTTTTCAGGATTTTTTCAAATGTTCACAAGTATAGCATTTATTTGAAATAGAAATCTTTTAAAATTATAACTCTAGTCACTTCTAATCAATATAATGCACCCTTATTTTTCTCAGTAGCACATGAATATCTGTAACTGATCCATTTAAAAGTCATGAAATTATAGCATTTTCATAATCAATCATTACGGTCATGTCAAGTTCTCGTGTCCAACCCTAATTTTGAAGGAATCCAACCTGTCTACAGGGGGGGAAAAATGTCTAAAGCTGCAGTGGGCAGTTTTTTGCTTACAAAGAGACCATTTTTTACATGAAGATCACATGAGCGATTAAATTTAAACACAGAGTCCCTTTCAAACTGACACAGGCTTGAAGCGAATTGATATCTGAGAACCCAAGACTGCCAACTTTGAGATGCATTGAACATGAAGTATTTAAATGCACCGGGAATTTATGAAAATGTCCTTCAGCTCAAAAGAGGCGCCTCCATGTCCTTTCATTATCTCAGGCTTCGAATTTAGGGTCGCATTGCAGGAATAGTGAGTACATAATCTGTCTACTTGGTGAGGAGCGCAGACACCCTGGAGGAGTGAGGTGTGATCTCAGCATGAGCTATGAGAAGAGGCTGAAGCCCAGTTTGGTCACCCACACAAAACCCCCCAGAGCTCAGTGCAGCGACGGAGGCTGAGGCAGTGCTCAGCATGTCATTCAGTGAGATACTAGGCGTTCCTAACACACAACAGCTGCAGGACAAAAGACGCCTACCCAAAAAAGTATGGTATTTGATATGTACTTTGATATTTATCATATAGTTTATTGTGTGCCTCCTGCTTTCCAAGTAGTAAATAAAAAATGTACACCATGACCAACTAGTAAATCAGTATATATAGGGGTATCAGCCACATTACACGGAAATCTTGAAGGAAGGTTTTTTTTCCCCCACACTTCTCGTAGCTTGACTTTAACCTAAGGTATCAGTATGTTATGTTCACACCGATAATATCACCAAGTGTGCAAATGTTTCCAAATATAAGACCAGTCAAATGACGTCTCTATAGACGCACCTGCAAAAGAGCTTACATTAACTTGTACGTTTTTTCATGGTATGAGTTCAAACACGGAACAAGAATTCAAAAACCAGGCACAAAGGTCTAACATCCCATGAGATTCTGTCTTGTGCGATTGCAGCTGAAGAGCAGGACCATTTAAGAAATAGTGCTGCTGCTGCTTCTACACCAAACTAACATGAACAATCAAACACATTATAGGTCAACATCATTGTAAGAGCTTTTAGATAAAACTTCATCACACAGGAAAACTAGCAGAGCAAGACCACAAGTGATCTCTCACACCTCATTACAAAATGTATTTAATTAGATATTCACCTACAGAGAGGCTTTTTAAATCTTGAAGTTAAGCCAAACTAATATTTTTCATTTCATAGCAGAGCAACGACATTTATTCCTACTTATTTTATTTGGAAATGTTTTTGTTTGTTTGTTTATTGCATTTTAATATCATCTGATTTAATTAAAGGCCAAATAACAACATTCAGACCTACTTTAGATGACCGCAAGCATTTTAAAGTAATTCAAAGGAGGGTTATAAGAATACTTTTACCTTTAAACTCAGGGCAATCTGACGAATGTATATCATATTGAGATCCTCCAAAATACGAAGTTTCTCCTCCATGTCAGCGAGTCTGTCTATGGGCATCATTCAAGAGGAATACCAGCTCCTGATTTAAAGTTCAGTCTCCCACTGCTCTTCAAACCATCAATGTGTCTTGAGAATTGAGAAACATTATCGGAAGACAGGAAGATGATGACGAGTAGGCTATATGAATCACGACCCAAACGCATCCAAATCCAATATCGTATCCAAGAAAGTCGTTTTCACATCACAGACCAGATGTGTCCGGGAACAACAGTTCATGAGATACGAATAATAGGAAATATAACTGAAGGCGACTAAAAAGAAAGACAGGAGTAAAAACTCTCTCGGTAAACTCCTCCAGCTGCTGTGGGCTACACGACCTCCACGCGTCCGCTCGTATGCCTTCACAACAATAGCGAGTGAATACAGTAAAGGGACGCTCTCTACTGCATAAAAAGCGACTGTCTTAACACCCTCAAATCATGTTCTCGTTATTCCGTCAGTATAATGGGTCATTAACACGCAGTATCTTTCTTTGCGTCCCATCTGAGCTGATGTGAGTGTGCCTGTGTGCTCTAGCAGGACTTTCCCCCACAAAAGGGCATCAGCGCGCTTGGACTGACTGTACCGCCTCATTCACCATTCAGCTCACGAGTCACAACACTACAGCACAACCACCGGCGCGAGATAAACTACACGCCCCTCATAAACAAATAGCCGAATATCAATTATCGCAATCGCAAAAGCCTTCACATCATTCAGGATGAGGATTTAAAAGGAACTAAACGACCCCGTAAAATATATGGCCAAGAAATCCGTCTGGCAAAAGCAGAGCAGGTTATTGGTAATTGAACCCTGTTACCCAAATTAGGCCTACTGTAAGAAACAAACAAACAAAACAAAAAACAATAGTAAAATAAAGATGTAAAATAATTTAAATAAATAAAATATGTAAACAAAAAATATTATTATTATTATTATATGGGAATTTATATGATTTTTTTGGTCTCAAGCTTGCCCCTAATAATTGACAACTTAATTTAGGCAATTATGGTTAATACGTGTAATTCTAGCATCTGGTTAATTCTTATGTTTGTTTACTTATTATTTTTATGTTGATTATTTACTGTAAAAATCCAAAACCACACAAATCAAACTGTGTACAGTTTGGAAAGCACGCTAAAAAATGCAAATAACATAAAAATATTTCGAAAACAAATAAGATTTTCTAAAGCTTAAACACTTTCACTGACCATTTGAGGGGGGAAATTTTCATTTTTTTATTTATAAAAAAAGGTTTTAGTTAAACTCTATAATTTTTTTACCCTATCTTGGTCCTATTATAATACAAGTATAATCTAGGGCTGCACGATATATCGTTTTAGCATCGATATCGCGATGTGTGCATCCGCAATGGTCACACTGCAGGATGTGTGATATCATGCATGTAGTTGATTTGTGATCCGGTCTGTGATTCCCAGGTTTGGAACATGAAGTCAAAATTTCCGTCTCAGCAAGCCCGTAAACACAGTCGGCTATGTGTTGTAAACAATTGAGAAAGAAAACGGATGCGTATCATATCATATATTGGATCTGTGCATTCATCTTAAAGTGACAGCAGCCTAATATACCCGCAGCTGTTTGTGTCACCAATGTTAATCAAACAACAAAAGAGAAAATCCCTTTTGTAGCTTTAACAAATATAAACTGTATTAATTAATTATATTATCTATATTTTATACAGTGAAGACTGTAATTTTACATTTGATTATTAAATTCCCTGAATCTGTTAGACTTACCTGAAAAACATAAAGCACTGTTTATTTAATGTTTGTATCTTTGTTCTATTGTATTTAGCTATGCTTGTAATTTGCTACAAAATCACCCCAATCATCCATGAATGATTCATTCTTTTCAAATAGAGCAATTCAAAATATCTGGTGAAATTGTTTTTATATCGCATATTTGCAGAAAATCAAAACGTCGCAATGTAGGATTTTTCCAATATCATGCCTAGTGTAATCCCCTGGTTTTTATGTTGTTTTTTTCTCCCAGTTGTTTTGAACATGTTATTTTTTAATAGTATTTATTTCATTGGAATGTTTGTATTACGAGCTGTGTTTCTTAGTTGTTGTTATTCTTGTTGGATCTCTTTTGTTTTCTTTGTAGTAATATATTGAATAACTCAATAAATATAACCATTTTTTAAAAATTAAGTGTATAGGCCCTATTTTGTACCCTATTTATGTAAAGTTAAGTTCCTCAAATGAAGCCTCTTGACTGCTTCAGGAACATGTGTCTCCATGCTGCCTCAGCTGGAATACGAACATTAACTATAGGAAACAAAGGGTCCATCTGTCCGCTCAGTGAGAACAGTGCTTTGTCTGGGTAAATGCAGTCTGCCTAATACTTTCCACATAACGATGACATCCAGCTTCATAAATCCAACACAATTAGTCATCTTGATTGTCAAGCAGTGGTTTATCGACCCTTTCACCTGCCAAGTAATACATTTATTGGAAGACATACTACTGAAATATATATTTCATACAGTGGCTTATGCGTGTTAGCAGGGTCTCAATCTTTAATATATGCTAAATAATTTAAAATGCCACAGTTCAATGTCAGACTCAAAATATTCCTCTCAGTAAAAATCAATGCATCAGAGCAAACAGGACACACATTTACATTTACAGACTTCTTGTGGTCTCTAGATCTACATCTTCAATTACATTCTTGTTACCTTTCTTTTTTATGCATTTGTTTATCTGTTTGGATATTGGCAACCTTTAAAGGAAAAATAAGTACATTTTATTTAAAGGTCCCATGGCATGAAATTTTCATTTTATGAGGTTTTTCAACATTAATATGAGTTCCCCTAGCCTGAATATTGTCCCCAAGTGGATAGAAATGTTGATCGGTGTAAAACCGAGTTCTGGCTGTCTTTCTCTGCCTTTGAGAAAATGACAGGCCAGACTAGCCAATCCTGAAGTCTCCTGGTTTGACGTCCAAGCAGGCACGGTTTCCTCCCTTTCCTCCGCCCAGAGAATCTGGCACGCCCATGCAAACGCTCGTCGAGAGATCATTGCATCATTGCTTGTGAACGAGTGAACGCTGGCAGTTTCTCAGTGTTTGGATGTACAAATGAAAACAGAAGTCTTTTTTCAGTTCCTTCTGATCTGTGATCAGTGATTTCTGATGTGTAGCTAATTATTTATTATTCGTGCACACAATGCGGCTTCTCTCTCTCCAGACAGAACGGTGTTTTCGTGTTTTATATCTTGTGAGTCAGTGTTTTTGTACGTCCTCGTCGCGTCTATCGGTTCTAAAATGTGCATACAGTCATGAGTTTCTGCTCAACATCAGCAGAGATAAACCTCACACACGCCGAAGCTCGGCCTTCAACATCCCCGACCCACAGTACTGCATCTGGCCCACAGCGGAGGCACCAAACGCGGCGTGAGATTAAGCAGAAGGGGGGTAAGCTTGAGCATATCCGGGCTAGCCAGCCTAGCCCCACAATAAACTGGATTACATCCGATTACTGCTGTTGTGTCTTTGTTTGCGCTGTGTACTCAACGCGCGTCACTGACGCTTTTATTTTATTTTAAAAATAATGCTATTATCAACACTTACTTTTAACTCGTTCATCTCGACAGCTGTAATGGTACTTTGCATGTGTTACAAAGTTGGTAGAATAATGATGAAGAGACGGACTCGGTGTGACTGTTTATTCAGAACTCTCAGATACAAACACAATAAACTCGCGCTGACTGACAGCGCTCTCATAACTCAGTAGTTACTATAAATAACTTTGTTAGCAATCGCTGAGCTCAGTCTCTGGTACATTAGTGATGTCCGGTTCGCGAACGATCTTTCTTTTGAACCAGTTCTTTTTAGTGAACCGAATCAGTTCACCAAATCGGACTGAATCGTTCTAAACGGTTCGCGTCTCCAGTCAGCGCTGATCCATAATTTACTAAAGTTACTAACTTTCTGACATGAGTGACAGCCCCTCCAACTAGAAATAGACTAATAACCTAAAGTATATGCTGTAACTAAAACAGTTCAGACATGCTGAGAGAACTGATGTGAAGTGAACTCAGGTCCATCCGTCTCCCTGGCAGACTCGTGCCTGCTCGTGCCTCGATAAACCACGCCCCCTCCGCTCATATAAAATGCAAAGATGTCAGCCAATCACAACAGTGGGCGTTTTTACTGAAGTCTCACAGCAGACACGCCTCTTGAAGCAGGGCATTCAGCCACAGGGCAAACAGCAGTATAGAAAAAATGCCTTTTATTTCTAAATTATGACATTTTATGATGTAAAAGTCATACTAACAATATAAGTACAGCTCAGGAAACATTATAAAATAATAGAAAAATGCCATGCCATGGGACCTTTAATGATGTTTCATCAAACTATTAAGAGCCTTTCAGTCTAAGTTACTAAGCAAACAGTATCCTATTGAATTTGTGCAACCGCCAGCCTATTCAGTTTCTTTATATGACCCTATTCAGGGTCATATAAATATTACACTTGTAACCAGTTTCTCTCAAGGATGCCGAACCACAATGTTATAATAAAAGAAAGTGGTCTGAAGTGGAGTGGCAAACTGACTAAAGCAGAACATGCCTGTCAAAATATATGCTACAAGCTACACCTGCAAATTACTCTCTGTGAATCTGATGGCTCCCTGTACTGGAAATGAAGTCAGACCATTCAATTCACAAAATAAAATAATTCCGACTGAAACAAGAACACACAATGGGAAACACAGAGACGTGATTCGTTATTTTCCTTAAGTCTTGGGAGATAGAAAAAAAATAGACTGCAAAATGTGGGCTCCAAGGGAGTGGTATTCTGTGTTTGTGAAAACAAAGTGGACACAGGGGTCTTGACTCTGTGAAACTCAATATACCATCTGTGCATGGAGTTTTTTTACGGGCTGTAGAATCATGCACATATTAAAGTACATTCACATAACTAAATGTGTAACTAGTAATCAGTAAAGATCTAGTCTATTTGTATCATATTTGACGACTTCTGTTGTTGTTCTTCCCAAGTTATAAGGGTGAACCATGGACAAACCAGTGTAACATGTGCAAACAGTCCCTGGTGCGGTCCTGAGTCAACAGTCAGTAAGAATAAAAAGTTTCTAACTAACAAGAGCTATCAGATGAAGAACAAAGCACAAATCACAGTGATCACAATAACAAGGCATAGCAAACCAAACAAAACTGGATGTCAAACCTTGAGGGCAGACAACTATTCAAAACAGCTATTACACAAATTAAAGTGTGTGTAAGGTGCTCTCTTCACTCAAAGCACTTGCTAACACTTACGCATCCCTGTACTGAATGAGAAAATCAGCTATTATACAGATACAATGGGGGGGGGGGGGGGGCACTGTCACCACAGAAAATTGTCCAGACGATGTGACCATGAAAAGCAAGCAAGTACAAAATGTATTTGATGTGTCAATGAGGGTTTACAATCCCTGTTTTTCCCCCAGTTATGATGCCGATCTTCAGAATTGTTCTATGCTGAATGACATAACAGGACATGCACATGTTTTGAAGTGCCCGTATAATGATTTTTCAGATATTACTTACATAATAGCTGTTTGTGACTGTAAAAGATCTGTAAAGTTTCAAAGGGATAAAGGGAGTGATTGTCTCCCAAAAGAAAGAACCAATTCTGTACTGCCTGAAAAGAGTCATCAGTAATTCCAGTCTTGCTTCCTGCAAGAACATACATAGGTTTGTAACAAATGTGCAGGCCTGTGTGGTCAGCCAAGGGCATTTCAAGGGCATTTCAACCCCAGGTTATCGTCATTCTAAACACCACTTAAAACCCCAGGTAAAGGAACGTTTCACACATGTAATTTATAAGAGGAGGGTTGGCACCACTTTTTACCCCGGGTTATGAAACCCTGCTCCGGAACAGGGTTAGCACCGCATTGAAACCCGCATTGCTGTGCCAAACTTGTACAGTGTGAAACCTGAAACGATGCAGTTTTAGAATGTTAAAGCTAGACACTTAAAGCTTGACAACCAATCGCATACTTATCTGCTGCTTTGGACAGTAACGGAAACACTGCACATTGTATATAAGCAGTACATTTCTTTCGTTTCTACAATGCTGTAAGCGGTACACCAATCAGACTGGGCCATCTAACCATTCAGAGCGGAGTAGGCTCTCGGAAAGGAGGGGTATAAAGAGATTTCAGACACTGTGAGAAAACAGGTGATGTGCAATGTATAATATGAAAAAGTGTTTTTTGACCTTCTAAAAATATATTAAGAGATCTCCAAAACAAAGGAACAAATTAGGAACTTTACAATATCATAACAGGGCCAATTTAAGTCAGGATGGGTTGGTTGCCCCACAGATGATATAAGTTAGTTTCAGTAGCATCTTTACAAAAAGAGTGTGAAGTGAAAAGGAACCTCTGACAGGCCTTTGTTCCTCAGCGGCTGTAGCGGAGATTTCCCTTTCCCAATCAAGAATAAGAGAATGAAAACGGCTTCTTGTTTGAGTGGCGAGCGTGATAAAGCTGGCGCTGCTTAGGTGGCAAGCAGAAGGAATTTTACTGGGTGGAGTAAGGAAATGCCATACTGAAGTTACCACAACACTTCAGGTTTGCTATACCCTTAAATTTAGAGAAAGGAAGTATTGTGACAGGGGGGAAGGCTCTTTTTAAAAAAAACAACACTCAGCGAAATTTAAGTTTGAGTTGTATGGACTCATTTTTCTGCAATACCTCACTAAGCTTGGTGGCTGATTCAAGAGTTTGTACACCCTTTAAAAGATAAGTGAATAAAGACACCAGCTAATTTAAAGTGTAGCTCATGTTGTGTTTTTAATTCATATTGTTTGAAGTTCAGTCAGGGCACATCTGTGAAACAAACAGAGGGAAGGGCAAGGCCTCTGAAGGGCTGCTAACCACTACAAAGAGCCTCAGCTGCTACCCAGCCCCATCTCAAACACTGAGTACAACCCACAAGAAACAGAAAGAGGCCTGTGCACTGTAAACACACACACACACAGATTTCAGGAGAATAATGGTGTATATTTAATCAAAATACCATGAAACCAACTAAACTGACTAGTTCAGGGAAAAACACCAGTTCTAAAACTCTTTCCTGTGTTCTTGCTTTCTCTATTGTGGTAGATTGTCCCTACGCACCTGACATAAGTTAACCTGGGGCGTCTCCAGTCGACGTCAGCTGAGTCGGACGACATCTCACCCCTTATGAACACTAAGGAATAAAGTCTCTGCTCCACTGACCTGCTGTGCAGCAGTAACCAAACAGACAATACCTTTAAATATACTTTAATAAAGGCCATGAGGATCTTGGCCAATTTCAGAGAATTCCCTTCAACAAAAAGAGTAAAACAATTTTTATAGCATGGCAAAGGTGATGATTCATTATGTAGGCTATAATTCTCTGTTACTAGGTAAAAGCCAAAGCCAATCTGGATTGTTGTTGCTAGGGTCATTAAGGTTTCCTCTTATTATATATATATATATATATATATATATATATATATATATATATATATATATATATATATATATATATATATATATATATATATATATATA
Organism: Gobio gobio; assembly: GCF_949357685.1. Classification (NCBI taxonomy): domain Eukaryota; kingdom Metazoa; phylum Chordata; class Actinopteri; order Cypriniformes; family Gobionidae; genus Gobio; species Gobio gobio. The sequence goes on along the minus strand of NC_137100.1, from coordinate 31,233,788 downwards.
TATATATATATATATATATATATATACATATATTATTATTATTATTATTATTATTATTATTATTATTATTATTATTATTATTTTGGCTCAAGTGTTGGGGACATTTAGTTTTCAAAAGTATACAAAATGTTAATCCTGCAGGAAAAATAAATATTAGTTATTTTTAAAAAAATCCTTCACACTCTCTACCATAAGTCAATTTATTTGCACTATCGGAGGTGAATATCATGCCATGCAGTTTGAAAACAGGCCAGCAAATGGCTCACCCCACACACAAGGAAACATTAAGGAACATTTTAATGATCCTTATTTAATCATAAATGAATAGATTTGATCCTGCATGCTGATTCAAGTTGTGCTTTATTGTGAATTTCACTGAGTATCATGCTTAATGTCCGTTAGAGATGATGACTATGCACAACATATACCACAATCTCTCTTACATTATGGCATTTATACTCATCAGTACCAAAACACAACAAGCAGTTATTTTAAAGTCTTCAAATGGTTATAACAACACAAAACCAAACCACATTTGTACATTTTAACAAATGAACATTTAACATCATGGAGTTACTGGCTGTTACTGCTACATTGAGTCTTTTCTGCAAAAATATTGTTTTTGAGCCCAGCTTTCTATCCTTAAAGTTTCGTTCCTTTGGGGTCTCCAGAACTTCCTGTCTGCTCTGAGGCTGCTGCCAGTGTTACTGTTCTAACATGCTCCACATGTCCACTGGCAGTGAGTTTCTCTAGGCTCATCAGCTCCCTGGAGACGTTTCATTTCTAAAGTCAGCTGCAGCCCGTGTGATCTGGCCCCCGTCCCAGGACCCCTCCATTGCCTACAAATCAACTCTCTCTCTCTCTTTCTCTCTCTCTCTCTCTCTCTCTCTCTCTCTCTCTCTCTCTCTCTCTCTCTCTCTCTCTCTCTCTCTCTCTCTCTCTCATACAAACACATACAAAATAAATCAGTATAAATATTCCACAAACTATACAGAAAGCTCATTAATTACATAAAAAAATGTATTTGATTCACTGACTCAATTTAAATAGTACTGTAATGGGAAATTAATGTTTATTTATTGCACTGAGAGATTTTCAATTAGACCACACACATCAATATCAGCTGGGGGGGAAAAAAATCAAGAGTGCTTGTAACACTGTTCATTAGTGCCCATTAATAATATGATTGAAGTACAGCATGTCAGAGAGAAGAATCAATGTGTTGATGCTGATAGCAGGTTTTCAAAAAAGAGCAATGTCGCCCCCTAATGGACAATCCTACAAACATTATTCAACGTACTGGTTGAACTTTAAACGTAAATACAGAACAATATGTCTCAGATTCATTGCCTAATGCATGAGCTAACCAAATCAGCAACAAACCACATTTTACAGCAATAAAAGGCCAAATAAAGCAGTAAGGCCGGGCTATAGCAGTGGCGAACAACAGCGTTTTTATGTTTCTGTATAGGGAGGTTTTCTTTCCAGTGAGGGAAAAAGCAGCTGTCCAGGAGAGAGAAAAATCATAGACACACGACAGTCACATGTGGAAACATCACTCTAAACCCAGAATAGTAAACTATTACCACACCAGACAGCCCAAACATTATAGCTGCTATAGGGTTATTTACTAGAAGAGTAAACTTAGGTTATTTTTAATCAGACAGTTGTCATCCAGAAGATGCTGGGGGTTGTTCAAGGGCAGACTTGGGATTGAACACAGCATATTTATTTGTGTTATCTGTTCAGATCCTTTAACATTAGCCTACTACTATCTCCTTGGCATGCTGCACTATATGTTGTATAACATTATATACTCATGGAGTTAACATTATTTATTACCTAAAAAGTAAGAGAAGTGAAGACATCGGGATACCTAAAATTAAAAAAAAAAAAAAAAAAAACATCATCCTAATGAAATAGATCAAGTCTACAATTAGTGTTAACATAGTTACAATCTGAATATCTGTAGGTAAAGCAATCTCCAGGTGTATCAGTTTCTCAATCATCAACCATCAAGCCCCAGAGGGTTAGACGGGTTAATGGTCTGTCTCACTTCTGTCTCAATAAAACAGCTCATGCAAGATGAGTCAACTGGATGAGAAAAGTAAAGTCACACTCATGTCTCACACTTTGGACTGTACATTACGTAATTCACTTCCTCTGACATCCTGAGAAGGACTCCCAAACAAATGATGTAAATAATAAGGCAAAACATGTCTTTCTGATGGAAAGCAAGATATGAGTAATCTAACAATGAGTTCCCTTACGAGAGTACTCTCGTATTGCGTTTTGCAAAAACGCTAGGGGGAATTCCTTTCCTCGAGATATTGAAGCAAATTTTTATCCAAAGATACCATGTACACGCAGTGCAGCTGCACAACTCTCAGCAGGAAGCAGCTGCGTGCTGATTGGCTGTGCCGCTGCAACTGCAGCAACCTATAGCGAGACCGTGGGGCGGGACGGACCAATCAGGTCCTTCCAAATTCCCGCCACAAGGGGCAACAGAATTTGCATAGCCAAGGGTATATAAGACCCACTCTCGCAATGTTAGTCAGATTAATTCTTCTTCAGCGACTTGCAATCGTTGAGCTCCGGATCGAAGCCCGCCGTCGACACGCACCCAGCGGAATTCCCTGCAGCCCTGAGGACGACGGATTCCAACCTGGTCTCCGCCTTCAGCCGCCTGCTGTTCCAGCTGAGCCATCCGGCGTTAAAATATCCTTTATACTATGTTTATGTGTGTTTATGATGTGTGCGTCGCTGCCAACGCCACTTCTAAGAGCTTCTAGCTCTCCACCTCTCTTCTCTCGTGCCCGCCGCGTGTTACGCCGCGAACAGAGAACATTGGTCCTCCGCCGCTTCAAATAAAGCCGAGGACAGACGGAGCGCTCCTCTTCTCTCGTTCCGTTGCGCTGAAATGCGCCGCGGACAGAGAATGTGATACCCCCAGCCGCACTGATGCCGCGGACATACAGAGTTTCACTCCTTCCTCTCTCATCCCCACCGCTCTAAAATGGCCGTGGAGAGAGAACGTTATATCCCCGCTGCGGACATAAAGAGCTCTCCCTTCCTCTCATTCCGTCGCGCTGAAACGCGCCGCGGACCGAGAATGTTATATCCTCGCTGCGCTGATGACGCCGCGGACATATGGAGCTCTCCACGCGCCTCCCTCTCTCTCCTCCGCCGCTCTAAAATGGCCGTGGACAGAGAATGTTATTCCCGCCGTGCTAATGGCTCCGCGGGCATACGGGGCTTTTCACTCGCTTCTTCTCTTACTCCGCCGCGCTGAAATGGCCGCTGACAGAGAATGTGATACTGCCGCCACGCGGATGGAAGATGTGCACTTCTACACACGAGTGAACTCAACATAAGCTCTCCTCACTCTTCCTTCTCTCTCGCCCCGCCGCCCTGATATGCCGCGGGCAGAGAATGCTAGAGGAGAGACATGCGAACTCAGGCTGCTGGATATACCGAGAACGCGCTTACGTCACAGCCGTTCTCGCTGCAGCGCGCGCTTGCTGCCAAAGGTAAACAGCCTTATATGGCAGCGCGCGCTCTCTGCACAGTGCGCGTTCGCTGACTAGAGCGCGTCATAACACGCGCTCTCCGTCTAGAGCATAACGATGTCATAAAATGGCTGCCTAGCTTGCGCCTTTTTTCCCTCAAATATCACTTCTCCCAGTTCCCCTATTCAGGCGGCTGGAGTGGTTCAACACTGTAGGTAATGTGTCCACTACATAGTGTGCACTCCTGCATAAGCACTGTTAATTCAGTGCCACAAAATCACTCAATAAACCTGATATTCTCCCAGTTCCCTTAGTTCAGGTGACTGGAGATGTAACATTGCAATAACTAGCCTGTGGCCAAACATGCTCAGTTGCACATTGACGCTGTTATGCGTTTGCCTCTGTGAATTCGCTCGCTGGCGTACGCCGCGAATACTCTAATGTAGTGGCGCCCATTATACAGTGCACGCCACCACACATTATTTACAATGAATCAGAGCTTTTCTAGTGGCTAGGTAAACACGCGCCTGCAGAGCACGCGCTATCCATTAGCCCTGCCGCTAACGTGCACGTGGACTAATCCGCAAGAATGCGTCCACTTTACAGTAACACTATCTAAACACAGTGTTACGAGTTCGTCTGTAGGCAGGTGCCAACATCAAGTTGTACCCCTACACTCAAGCACTTCCCTATGTCCCCCAGCTCCCTGCACCCAGGCGGCTGGAAACATTATTCCTACAATCGACGAGCCCGCAAACAAACGCGCTCGCCTGTACACATGCACCATTTCCCCGGCGACACAAAGCGTCCTCAGGCGGCTGGGAACACTATTTCCCTATTTACTATTTATGAGCCCGTGAGCAACGTGCTCTTCTGTACACAAACACAATCCCCTTGGTAAGCGCCACTTCCAAGGCGACCCAATAAGGCGTGCGTCACCATTCAGTGCACGCCGCCTCTCACAGTGCTACTAGCACAATGCATCCGGGCTAACAGGTCCCTGTTATTCAGTGACCCGCCCCACAAATTAATTCAACCCTTGGCTTCGATAACAAGGTTACTCGCTACAGTTCGCTCACAGACCACCGTGCTTTCGCACTGTGGTAGAGACAGCGGTGAGAAGCGACATGAGTCACGTGCTTCGAACCGAAATATCAAACTGTTAAATAAAGGGAGCGGTGGAAACCGTGCACCCCTCACAGAGCGAGTCAGGCTTTTAAAGTCGCTACTTCCTTGTGCCAAAAGAAGGGTGGTGGTCTCAGGCCATTCTAGATTTCAGACATCTGAATAAAGCCCTTATGAAGCGCCCGTTCAGAATGTTGAGAATGAAACAAATCCTCGCGCACATTCGCCCAGGTGATTGGGTTTTCACTGTGGATCTAAAGGATGCCTTTTTCCACATACAAATAGCCCCTCATTACAGGCCATTCTTGAGATTCGCCTTCGAGGGGAAAGTTTACCAATACAAGGTGCTACCTTTTTGGTCTTTCTCTGACTCCCCGCACAAAGTGCATGGAAGCGGCGCTAACCCCGCTGAGGCTTCGGGGAATGAGAATTCTCAATTATCTCGACGACTGGCTCAGAATAGCTCAGTCAGAGATACAGTTGTTAAACCACAGATCTTGGCTTCTCAACCATTTAGAATGCTTGGGACTCAGAATCAACATGGCAAAGAGTTTATTGTCTCCCACACAGAAAGTTTCGTTTCTGAGAACAGTATTGGACTCACTGCAGATGAGCGTGCGACTGACGTCACAGCGCGCGCTCTCTTTTCAGAACCGAGCGGTTTCCCTCAGGTCCGGTGCACGCATTCCTCTCAAACACTTTCAGAGGATGTTGGGTCTCATGGCCTCGGCGGCGCTAGTTCTCAGACTGGGTCTGTTGCACATGCCCCCTACAGCACTGGCTGAATCGCCGCGTTCCAGCTCACGCATGGCTCTCGGGCCGATTGCAAATTAAGGTAGACCACAGCTGTGTGTTGGCTCTGGCTCCTTGGAAAAATCCCGTATGGTACCAGACGGGCGTGAGTTTGGGCACTGTTACGAAGTGGAAAGTTATCTCGACAGTTACATCCAACCTAGGTTGGGGAGCCCTTCACGAGGGCAGGCCAGTCTCTGGTCAGACTCGGAGAGGAGCCTTTACATAAACTGTCTAGAGATGAAAGCGGTCACGCTATCGCTAAGAGCTTTCCTTCCGTACATAAAGCACCACCATGCCCTGGTCCGAACGGACAGCAGGTCGGTGGTAGCCTATATATATCGCCAAGGCGGTCTGAAAATTATCGATCTGCACACAATGGCGGAAGAAGCCCTAATATGGGCAGAGCACAATCTGAGCTCGCTGAGAGCGACTCATGTGCCAGGCATTCTGAATTTGGGTCCGGACATGTTATCCAGGTGCAATTCAGACAATTGGGGCAGTTCTTGGAGAGGCAAAAGTGGATCTTTTCGCCTCACAAGACTATGCTCAATGCCGAATATAATTCTCCAAGCACAAGGATGCGTTGGCCCACGAATGGCCCAACCTTCCTCTTTATGCTTTTCCCCCAATCTCAATGTTACCTCAGGTCATAGAGAGGATCAGGGAGAGCAAATGCGCTGTGCTTTTAATAGCCCCGCTTTGGAGAAATCAACCTTGGTTCTCACTGGCCCATCAACGGGTACATGAGAACCTCTCCGAAAATGTATTGAATACTATTACTGAAGCTAGAGATCCCGTGACCAGGCGGCTCTATTCAGGCAAATGGTCAGTCTTTTCGGACTGTGTAAAGCGCAAAGTCTGACCCCACATGATTGTGAAGTGTCAGAAGTGCTTACATTTTTACAAGAGCTTCTGGACGCGGCTCGTTCCCCCTCCATGCTCGAATTTATGTGGCTGCTATAGCAGCGTATCACATTCAAGTGAACGGACTGTCACTAGGAAAGAACGATCTCATTGTTCGCTTCCTTAAAGGGGCTAGAAGGCTTCACCCACCTCGCCCCCCTTCAGTCCCTATATGGGACCTGTCCACGGTCCTGGATGCCATGAAGAGCTCTGCATTGAGCCTCTGCATTCGGTGAGCTTAAAGCTCATGTCACTAAAGACCGCTTTTCTGCTGGCGATCGTGTCAGTTAAGCGAGTGGGTGATCTGCACGCGCTCTCTGTGAGCGCCTCGTGTCTGGAATTTGGGCCAAACGACTTCAAGTCGTCCTCAAACCAAGACATGGATATGTACCTAAGTGCTTTCAACTCCGTTCAGAGCACAGGTCATTCTCTCTTCAGCACTTTCATCGTTGTTAGATGAAGATGCTAATTTGCTCTGTCCTGTCAGAGCGCTGAGGATATACATAGAGCGTTCCGCTGCTTAGGCAACTTAACAGCTCTTTGTGTGCTTTGGCGGCCGCACCCGAGGGTACGCGGTTACAAAGCAGACCTTGTCACGATGGATAGTGGATGCTATCTCGCTGGCTTATGAGTCTAAAGATCTCAGCTGCCCTTTAGGCATCAAAGCCCATTCTACTAGAGACATGACCTCTTCGTGGGCTTGGTCTACTGGCATTTCTCTGAATGATATCTGTGCGGCGGCAGGCTGTGCCTCCCCGTCCACTTTTATCAGATTTATAATTAGATGTCCTGGCCTTATAGGCTGGGCTTCTTGCTGTGTACAGATTTAACCCCTTAAGGCTCGAAAAGACCGGTCTGGGTTAAATATTGTATAAGTCATAGCACATTCCTTATACAGCTCGAATTATCTGGCCATTCATTATTCCTGGCCCGACTATGTCTGGTCTATACATTATATTATTACACGTATATCGTGTTCATTTTCATTAAGGGCCCGACTCAGGTCTGGCTCATTCTGAATTATTGATATCATATTACGGGCCCACCTAGGTTGGCCTGGGTTTGGTGTCGTCGGCTTTAGAGCCGTTAAGCAAGCACGGCGTTTTGCATTGGTCCCCCTAGCGTTTTAGCAAAACGCAATACGAGAGTACTCTCGTAAGGGAACGTTTTGGTTACTAACGTAACCTCGGTTCCCTAAGAAGAGGGAACGAGTATTGCGTTTTGCTTGCCGTGCTTGCTCACTTGCTCAGGAGTCGCTTCAGTCGATTAACCTGACTAACCTTGCGAGAGTGGGTCTTATATACCCTTGGCTATGCAAATTCTTTTGCCCCTTGTGGCAGGAATTTGGAAGGACCTGATTGGTCCGTCCCGCCCCACGGTCTCGCTATAGGTTGCTGCAGTTGCAGCGGCACAGCCAATCAGCACGCAGCTGCTTCCTGCTGAGAGTTGTGCAGCTGCACTGCGTGTACATGGTATTTTTGGATAAAAATTTGCTTCAATATCTCGAGGAAAGGAATTCCCCCTAGCGTTTTAGCAAAACGCAATACTCGTTCCCTCTTCTTAGGGAACCGAGGTTACGTTAGTAACCGAAACGTTACGTTGGTCTAACAGCAGTGTGATGCAATTGTCCTGGCACACCATCACCTTATTATCAGAGTAAATTTAGTGCTCTTAGAAGAGCATTTAGAAGCCCATGAGAGGGAGCTCTCAAAATACACCAAGAAGTGTGTTAATGACATAGATGAAAATACTCTCATGATGACAACAGGATTAAGTTGAATCTATTTATATATTTATTTATTTGACCAAAGTCACTTTTCACAGGATGTACCAGAAGAGGAATAGTTTCCTCTTCCTATTGGTTCGTGTCATGAATTTCCATGTTGAAATACTGGGGTCTGGGCTCTAATAATAACAGCTGCTATACCAATTACTATTAGAACATTAAAAAAACTGAATTAAATACATTTAAATTGACTCAAATAATATAAAATATGTTTTTGGCTCACAATAGGCAAAGCATTCAATGCGGTATTCAATGCAGCATTCAAATTTGAGGTCATTAATTTATTCAGCAAGGACACATTAAATTTTTTAAAGTCCTAAGTTAATTAAATATAAATATATAAATATTTAAATATTTAAAAACTTTTTATATATCAAAAAAATGCTGAAAAAAGTATCACGGTTTCCACAAACATATTAAGCATCTGTTTTCAACATTGATAATAATAAGAAATGTTTCTTAAGTGGCAAATCAACACATTCGAATGATTTCTGAAGGATAATGTGACACTGATGACTGGAGTAATGTCTGCTAAGAAACAAACAAATCAATTTGTACATATATTAAAAACAAAAAATATATATTTTTAAATATTTTGCAATATTACTGTTTTTACTGTACTTTGATCAAACAAATGCAGCTTTTGTGAACATGAAAGACTTTGTTTTAAAAACAAAGTAAATGATTAGCAAATATATATTTAAAATCCAATTAAAATCTTCTGAAGTACATTACATGTATCAAAAAAAGTACAATAGTGTTTTAAACTATATGCACAGAACAAGAGAGGGAGAGTGTTGATAACACAACAGCCATTTTGTGGCACTTATCTGTAATGAGGAAACTGTACAAAGTAACTTACAAATGAGGACAAACACAAGCATTGTCGTCCTCACAGAGATGTAACAGTGGCCTACAGACACAGCGCCGGTACACAACACTAGTTAATAAATGTTAACAAATACCAGACATTCTCAAAGTGTGTGGACACTCAAACCAACCCCACGCTGACTCTGCTTTAAAGTGATTAGGCCAGAAATAAATTAAGATTGAACAGTCCAGGCTGGGAATGGCCCTGGCCGACTGAAGGCAGATTACCTAAGAGAGAGTTCAAGAAAAGAGACATTTTAATCTTGTCATTGTGGAATAAAAATACTCAGATACTGTCTTAGGAGTACAGACAGCATTAAAGCTCAACAGATCAGGGTGGGGGATATGAGGATTAATGCTAATTTTAGCTGCTGAGGGCATTGTGAGAGAAACAGAAGTTCAGGGGTGCCAGTTTGGTGTCTGAAGTCACACTGAGCATGTTAGCACATTATTGACATGACGTCTTTGTTCATATGACACATGTGTGTTACATACTCTAGAAGCCGGAGTCAATCCCACAAGAGTGTTTTGCACAGATGTTCATGTATAGTGGTGTTTTAGTGTGCCAGCTCTGTGATGTGAACACTATTACACATACAGGTATGTAATGGCATGGACCGCGTCCAACAGTGACATACAGTGCAGTGTCTGTGTGAGACAGCTGTGTCGTCACCGCTTTTAGAGCACAACCCTGTGTGTGAACAATGCTGTGCTCACCCCGCACAAAGTCGGACTGAGTTTCACGGACGAATAGAAAGACATGCGAAAGGGCAGATTCCATCAAGTCCACAGGGTAAAAGACAATGAGAACCTCAAACTGTTTACAATTTCACTGTTTACCCGGATCATTTCCTAGATTCACAGACCCATGAACACTCACAAATGTTGGGAAATAACCAACTAAAAGTAGTGACATTTTAACTACATGTTTTAGAAGAGTGAAGGAACAGTTGTTTTTTCAGTAACAAGCTGAAGAAATCCTGAAAAAGTACAGTTTCCACAAAAATATTGAGCATATTGATTTCTGAAGGATCATGTGACATTGAAGACTGGAGTAAAAATACATTTAGTAGTTATTTTAAAGTTGACAAAAAGGAAGTAGCAGCCTTACTGTTTTTGTCTCAGGGAATAATCAACTCACTGTCTGTCCTCTTGCTCCCATACAAAATCTGATCCATGGACATCCCTGTGCCCCCCTCAGGACTGAGAAAGATGGACTTGATAATAGCGTGTCATTTTCTCACCCAAACCATTGTCGCCTGCTACTGCTTCTGCTACTGATAGCTTTTAGAGGGAAAAGCTGCCCATAACAGCTGGTCAAGGATCTGTTTTCTATATAATAATAGTATATTATTAGCGAAAAAGAGTTGGCACAAGATCCAGTGCGTATCTGTATTTGCACTCGTCAAATGAATTCCAACGTGTTTTAGCTTGGGTGAGTAATGTAGCCAATCATAGACATGTTTATTGATTTCTTGAATGCAATGACCAATCACAGATGTTGAAGTTAGAATCCACTCACCGCTCGAGTCGAGTTTTTGTCCAGTGCTGAGTTCTGCATTCGCGCAAATCCTCTCGAACAAAGTGTAGACATTATGTAAATAAGAGATTCATTGTGTCGTCAGCTTCACTGGTTAATATAACATTAACTTTGTGAGATTGCATTAATCGAGTGAGTGACAGCTTTTAGTGATTATAAAGGGAGTGCTCTTTTCGCACTATCTAGGCGATATTCAAAATAATTAATAGGCCTATAATATATTCAGAATTAGAATAAAACTTCTGTTTTCCATTCTTGACAAGTAGCCACATACACGCTTCAATACTTAGTCCCATCCACATGCGGGCTTTGCTCTCGAACTTGTGATGAATGACAGTGATAAATATTTATGTAGGCTATCAAATCAGGCTCATATAAATGTCAGGAAATCACGATTTCTGGCTGCATGTCAATATCCAGGGATCACTGGATCTTTGGTAAATTGTAAGGAACACTATATCGAGTCCAACCTTTAGTTTAAAGGGTTAGTTCAACCAAAAAATGAAAATTCTGTCATTAATTACTCACCCTCATGTCGTTCGACACCCGTAAGACCTCCGTTCATCTTCGGAACACAAATGAAGATATTTTTGTTGAAAGCTGATGGCTGAGAAAGGCTTCAGATAGGCCTCCATTGGCATGGGCGTGGTAGTGGGGGGAAAAGTGGACCTGACTACCCAGGGCCCCATCTAGGGAGAGGGCCCTTTGAAAAGTCTGGAATATATTTTAACATGGAACATGGGGGCCCATCAGGACTGCCTATGCATTGGGCCCAGGATTTTGTGCTACACCCCTGTCCATTGGCATTCAGTACATTTACATTCACAAGACCCATAAAAGGCACTTAAAACGTCGTTACAAAGTCCATCTCACCACAGTGGCACTACAATAATTTTACGATGCGACGACAATAGATTTTGTGCGCAAAAAAAAAACTAAATAACGCCTTTATCCAACTTGTTCTTCTCTTCTGTGTGTGCCTCCACAACGCATGCGCGAGAATATTACGCAGATCCGGCGTTCGGACACATGACCCAGAAGCGATTTGTTTACAAGCAGAGGAAGACTGTTCTACATTGATCGTGCTTTAGGTCTCGGTGTAGTGCTCAAATGGGACTAAAGTGTGCATTTCATGGATTCCCGAACGCCGGCGCTACGTCTTATTTTCGCGCATGCTTCGTGGAGGCAGACACGCAAGACAAGAAGAGGTTGAATAAAGTCGTTATTTAGATTTTTTTTTGCGCACAAAATCTATTGTCGTCGCTTCGTACAATTATTGTAGAGCCACTGTGGTGAGATGGACTTTGTAACGACGTTTTAAGTGCCTTTTATGGGTCTTGTGAGTGTAAATCTACTGAATGCCAATGGAGGCCTATCTGAAGCCTTTCTCAGCCATCAGCTTTCAACAAAAATATCTTCATTTGTGTTCCGAAGATGAACGGAGGTCTTACGGGTGTCGAACGACGTGAGGGTGAGTAATTAATGACAGAATTTTCATTTTTGGGTGAACTAACCCTTTAAATTGATAACCGTTTGTTTTACTCGCGTTTTCCCCTATTAAATCCATTCATGCAGCAGCTCTTCTGCCACTCGGTCCCGGCTGAGGGGGTGTAATCCGGCAGGAGAGTGACGTTGATGCATACCCTCTATACAAACCAGAAGTCAAAAGACAATGAGCACAGGGCTGAAAAGGGGCGTAATGTCTATACGGTTTCAAAGCAGTTTCCCCAACTGACACTCTCACACACTCAAATGTTTAAGAGGATGGAGTTTATGAAAAAGCATCCACTTTGAGGATTAACTCTCTTATGACATAAACAGAAGCAACTAGAACTAGTATAATCACAGTGGTTGTTGTTATAACAGTGATCACTTCAGGGCTGTGTGTGGGCATGCCATTGCCAAAGAGTGTGTGACTCACATCCTTTTTTCTAGCCAGACAGGTACGCATGAATGAAGTGAATCCCCTTAAGCTGAACCCATTTGATTAAGAAACAGTTAATCACGTTAACAAAAGTCCGAGCCTCTATATCGTCTCATCCCTCTCTGTCTGGAAGATGTTCCTTCAAGCTACAAAACAAACACTCAGCCTTCTGAAAAGCGCAAGGTTAAGGATTCTGGAATGCCAGAGTAATTTAGATAATGAAACCATGCCTTTAAGCAAGGAAAGATAACCCTGCAATTTAAACTGAAATTTAAAAAAAATCTAATTCAAGATATCAATCTGAATTAGGTTCTGTGTTTTGTTTTTGTTTTTTGACTGTGGTGGCAAGAAGCTGCTGGAGGCAGAGTAAAAACCAACATATGGCAATGATTTCAGCATTAGTCAGCATGTATGTTTAACTGTCTGGGTGTTGATGCGTGTTTTGGAAATGATGACAGAATTGAATTAAATGTGCCTTGCCAACAAGTGGCACATATGCTTTATTATAAACATTAACAAACATTATAAATGATCAGACCATTTATGAATGCAATGCACATTTACATAGATACACATGTATGAGTGAGAAGATGGACCACTTCTATAAAAGTGAATAGGAGAAATAATAATTCTTACTATGGTGGCTGTAAGACTGGATGTACCGAATTTCAGTTAAAAAAAGCCAATTGCTTTATTGATAGAGTTTGTTCATTCTAGAATGTTACAGCATGATTAGCGAAGTAACATTTTTCAAACCATTGTGCTCTTCGCCTTTGGAACAATATGCATTCTGGGAAGCACTATACAAATTAAACTGAACTGAAGACACCACGGCAAGAGACAAAAAGATCCTACTGAGAGAGGAGAACAGAACAGAACAGAAATGAAACAGTCATTTCATTTCTGAAATAAAACATTGATTACTGTGGTCATGATGCAAGTCGAGAGATAGTAACCTGCCTTCATCTGCCTAACAAGGAAAAACATCACATGACATGTCCAATAGTATGAATAATGCCCGTGTCAGCTCTGCACAAGCGAGATAAGATAAGCGTGGACTGATATCTTGATGTCCTTGAGCACAAGATCCTGGGTTGAGTCCTGAACTATTTGACATCCTGCTGTTGTGAACATCTGAGCCTCTATTCATTTTAGGACAAAAACATGTCAGTACTGAAGTGTGTTATCAGCAAAGTCAATGTAAACTAAATACTGAGCCTGTTCCCAATATCCACAATGTGTAGTTGTTTTCTAGCAGCTCTTAATATTTTGCATGCAATTACTTAACTAGTAAAGGATTACTCTTAAATGTTCTGTAATTGAATTACAGTTACTTCTGATGTAATTGAATCAACCCTTAAATGCATGAATGTTTTGCCAATCATTACATATTCGGGTCTTTAGTGACCCGGATCTATATCTAACACGGATGGATCTCTACCTGTTGCGATTATATAAAACTCTCCTGATAGTAGAGCAACAATTACAGAAGAATAAACTAAAGCATATTTTGTTACATTTTGGAGTTTGGAAGGGTTCAGTTTGAGCAGATGTTTTATACCATCATCACTGTCCTCATCAGAGATCATTTTCGCGATCTTAAACTTATTCTCGAAACGATAATTTTCAACATCTTCAAAATCAATATTCTGATCACTGGTACCTTCTTCACCAGATCCACCACTAATTTTTAATGAAACTAATATTTGATTGCGTTCAGTACTTGTGAAAAATGTATGTTTTTAATGTAACCTAATCCCCTAAACACACTTTGGTCAGTTCAATATATGCAATTGTATATTGTTTATTTGAAAGAATCAAAGTGGCTGTCCTTATAATGTTCAACTGGTCGAGGTTGATATGGAATTTAGAAAGTAATTGGTAATAAGTAATCCACTACTTTTTAGAGAGAGTAATTAGAACAGTAATCTAATCATACTGTTAAAGATGTAATTAGTAGCTAGTAATACATTTGTTTTTTAGAGTAAATTACCCAACACTGCTACTGTACATGGTAGGGTTGACCATTGACACAATTTTCACGATTCAATTTCAATTCACAATCTAGTGATTCTACTCGATTCAGTTGTGTTCAATATTGATTCATTTGGATGTATAAAAGGTACAGAACAAAAAATCCCAACAAATGCAGTAAACTATACATGTCTGTTGGTAGGCTACTGTATCTTACTGAATCTTTCAACATACCTTCAGATGTACATCCATGTTTATTTAATGCTATAAATGGTAGTAACGCTGAAGAGAAAGAGATGGTTGGTTTATGTGCTCTCCGCTCTGTCGCAATCCTTAAACTGAGGCGGCTTAATATAGGGACTTTGTTTAATGTGAAAAGTAACAAAGCACAAAGCTTAATATAATTTATTACATGGCATGCGCACTACAAATAATGTTTGGTGAAGTTTTGTTCATGCATCAACTGAAAACAGCATAGACTAAAAGACTGATTCTTGGATTTTAAGAATTGATATTGGTTAATCAAAATGAGAATCTCTTTCAATCGAGAAATAGATATTTTCAACCCAGCCCTAGTTCATGGTATGTATAACGAACTGCAACATACTGTATTGTGTCACCTGTTCTTATGTCACTATAAATAGAAATATTCTTGTATGCGGGAGATTGGGGTAAGATGTGTCAAGCTGTGTCACTCATGCATCTTTGGCATTAGACTATATATTTGTATTATATTGCATTAAACCATGTAAACTATTTAGCTAACATTTAGCCATGAACTAGAAAATACAGGAAAAATTATTAAAAAGTGTTAAATACCGTGATATAAACACAGTTCATAAGATTTATAGAACTGTGAATGCGGTAAAACAAAACTATGAAATGGGATGGGAATTGTCATTTTTTCTCAACAGTTGTTCACTGAAATATCTTGTATGCAATGTTTCTAACACTCCCCCTTATGGTCTCTCCCATTTTTTCATTCACTACACAATCACAGGATGTTGTTCTCATTATTAGAGGTTTTAGCCAATATGCTTCTTGGGTTCTGGGTTTGGTTCAAATAACAATTCTAAGCAAAGCAAACAAATTAGAACTGAAAAAAGGTGTTGTCACTGAAACTCAAACATCTCCTCTCTTTTATATACAGAATACAAGCAACGTTCAGTATGCCTCTTCTTAGCTCTCACGGTTCAAGAGTGCCTGGCATACTAACTAAAAAGAGCGAGGCTCCTATGACATCAGAGCATGGATGATTATCCTCCTCTCCGGTTCCTCTTAATGGGGCTTTCTGCCAGGGACCTTCGTTTAAATCCAAAAGCATGTGCTCCTGTTTGGGCCCCAGCGCTGAAAGATTCCTCATTGTTCTCTGGGGCCTGGCAGTTCTGCCAACACGCTGAAGGGGAGGTTTTTGCATTTCTTCAAGATATCAACTCCTTCCTAGCTTATGGCATGCACTGCCTCATTCTGAACATGGTGAAAGGCGCCGCACAAGTGCAACGTGTGACCTTACAAATCCAAGGAAAGCTAACTACATGAGTGGAATGACTTTAAAACCTTCAGCTAAAGATACAAGTGTTCACACAGAATCATCTGTATTATATTATGCTACTAACATGAACCACAGCAAGAACTATTTTAATATAACAGCTGGTACACTACTGTTCTGTTTGGGGTTGGTAAGATTTTTTAATAGTTTTTTTAAAAGATGTCTGTTATGCTTACCAAGGCAGCATTTATTTGACATTGCATAATATTACAATTTAAAATAATTGATTTCTATTTTATGTATTCCAGTGATGGGAATTGTCAGCTTCAGTGTCACATGATCCTTCAGAAAACATTCTAATATGATGATTTGATGCTCAAGAAATACTTATTTTCATTATCAATGTTGAAAACAGTTGTGCTGCTTAATCTTTTAGTGGAAATTGATGCATTCTTTTTCAGGAATATTTTGATGAATAGAAAGTTCAAAAGAACAGCATTTATTTGAAAACGAAATATTTTATAACATTATTGATTATTATAGACACTTAATGCATCCTTGCTGGATAGAAGTATTAATATATTTTGTTTTAAATAGTAATGACTCCAAACTTTTGAACTGTATGCATATCTTCCCTTCCCTAAGGAAGTGCAGAGTATATGGTCAAGTGCTCAAAGCAAATTCACAGGAGAGCCAGTCAATGGAGAAAACATCACCATAAAAAAAAAATACAGAATCAGTCTGGAAAAAAACAGCAACTCTTGTAAAACAAGCAAACTTTGCCTGCAGACGAGGGAAACTTACATAATGTCTAACGAAACCAAGGTAAATTTTTTTCTTGGCAGCATCAATAATCGTGAGCAATCATCTTGGAGAATCCAGTTCAGAGTGAATTAAGCAGTATTCCGTTGGGAAAGAAGCAAATGGTGTGGGTGGAAGGGTGTGTCTGGTGGTATGTAGCCTACATCACTTTTAACTTCCTTCAGGGAAATCTATATGTGGCAGAGTCCCTAAGCGGGCAAACACTGTGGTTTTAATGGACCGTGTTGTAAGCAAACCAAAAAAAATTATGCAACTAAGACAAATCTAAAAATGACAGTGTGATTTAAATGACAACTGGCATGACAGAACATAACCCAAGAAAAATGCATTTTGCATCCGTTGTTGCTTGCAATTAAAAAAGTGCACTGCAAAGGTTTAACGTCTGTTGCGGACTTGGCATTAAAGAAAGGCATTACACAAGATCTGAGAGCCAATTTTTCCATTACTGCTTTTAAGTCTACTTAACTGACCCAGCAATCTTTCTTCCCTCTACTGCTCAGTATAATTGCTTCACCTGAGCTTTCACACACAGCCTGCTGCAGTACTAGTACTGTAAACTGGGGCACTATAAAGTTCAATCAGGTCACCCATCTCTCTGTGTGTCTGCAAAGGTAAAAAGATCTCTTTAAAAAGGTTTTCATTAGGCCATATTGATTTCCAATCAACAGCCACAGTGAAGACATCAAACAGTAGAATACATCTCATTCAGTCTAGAGGGGGTAACATGATGTCAGTGGGAAACTGGTACGTCTTGAAAGCTTGTCAACAAAGCACACAATGACTTGAGTGAAATGAAATCACATGCATCTTGAAAGAGGAACTGAATTAGAAATGTGCATTTGGTGCCTAAATGATACGGAGTAGTAGGCAAATCTTATTAATGATCGAATGGGTAAGTTAATCTTAAGATATGCAAACTGATTACAGGGGTTAAAGAATCAAACAGAACCTCCACTTCAGTGATTAAAAAAGAACTATTTAACACACACGAGTGAGAGTAAATGACATAATTTTCATTTTTTTCTGTGAAGACAGTAATTTTATAATACTTAAATGAACTTGAATGAACAAAAATCTTGAATATGGACTGAGAAACCAGTGGTTCTCGATCTTTTTAACTCCAAGGCCCCCCACTGTCCACAACAATATTCGAAGGCCCCCTAGCCATAGGTTTTTTCAAAATTAAATTAAAATTACATTTCAGGATTCCAACATTTTTAGGTTCTGAATTATTCTTCAGGCTTCCCACTCTTTTTAACCAAATTAATTTACACGACTCTTCAATTCATTTGTTTTTTACTGGATAAGGATTAAGGATTAAAGTTTTTTACTCAAAATGTATAAAATATTTTAGAGCACGGCATAACTAACAGACTGTATATTTATTATAAAAATGCCCATAGTATTTTAAGAATTTATTAGTTTACCTAATTTTCCCAGAAATAGATATCACACACTTATTTACCTCTTATATCCAGGTTTTCCAAGACAAAACACATGTGTTGAGGGGTAAATTAAAATAAGGAATATCTTCATTTTTAGTTGTTTTAGATTATTTTAATGTTTATGTCTTATTAAGTCATCTTGAGGCTCCCTTGAAGTCCCCTGGTTGAGAACCACTGCTATGAACAACCAATGGCTGTGACACAGTCCATGTGACTTGTCCTGTTCAATCATGACAAGATCTGCCTATGATTTAAGATCACTGAATGTCAAATCAATGTGGATTTAAATCCTCTTGCACAAATAAAATGTAAACATACAGTCACCGCAGCAGAATGAAGACGGTCCCAACTCCCAAGCTAAACAAGGAATTCAGGCACGCAGCAGCCCAGAGCTGCCACTGCTATTCTACACATCCAACAGCCACATTCTGAACCAACCATGCTTCTTTCCATCTCACCACAGCAGGCTACGTATAAAAATAATTAGGGGTTAGACAGAGTTCTCTTTTAACTCAACCTACTCTGGGATAATCATATACAGATGCCATGCAGCCCTTTCCCCTTCAAGGGATCTACTGCAGTGTTTGATAAGATCATGTGTACTGGGGGTCAATGACAAATAAGCATGTCAGACATTATAAAACGGAGAAATATCTAGTATAAAACACGTGTGTCAGGTTTTTTGGAGATGCAATCTATGCATTCCTGTTTGTTTCACACATTCTTCTTGCATTTTAAAGAAAATTTTGGTAACACTTTATTTTAAGGTGACGTAGTTACATGTTACTACTACATGTACTTACTATAGTAATAACAGTGCATTGTGCATAATTACAAGTAACTAACCCAAAACCAAACCCTAGCCGTAACCATAACTCTAAAGTACATGTAGTTCATTAACATTAGGCTATACTAATGTACTATATTAGTATACTCAGTACTTATTTGACTATGTCACCACCTTGAAATAAAGTGTAACCAAAAGGTTAAAGTCGGCATGAAACAGAAGTTGCGATGGTCTTTTCTTTCCTATTGTGATGTATATCCAAGTGAAACAGCTTCTGGATCAAGATTTTGTCCATTAGGAATTCATTAGATCGTTGGATCATTGTGGTTGGCCATAGCTGTGATATCATGTGAGTGACAGGTTGATCCCGCCCTCACACTAGTAAACACATCATCAGAGAAATTATTTTGATCAAAGAGGGCACATTAATTTAAAAGAAAAAATGATGAGCACAGTTAAAACATGTGTAATAAATACTGCAATAATCCATAAAAAATAAGAATTGGCCATTATGATTACATGGTGACTTCAATGACTAAAAATGTAACTATCAAGCACTAAAATAATTTCCTTCCTATTTGAACACAGGAACACAGCTCTAATTTAAAAAAAGGATGACAATGTCTTTAAAAAATATTAATCAAAACTGTAAATTTAAAAAAAAATACTATAAAATACTATAGCAAAGTATGCTACTTATGGCAAAAGAATTCCAGCCTTTAATAATAGGTGTTTTGTTGTTGTTGTTGTTGTTTTTACAGTGTCAGGACAGTTACACCACCTAAAAACACGTCTGACTTTAAGCCCCACAATGAGCACTCAACCTCAACCTCAACCCGGACAATACAGAGCATCAATCAATTACTACGTCATCTATTCAGTTTGTGGGAAATACCGTTACCTACTGTAAATAAACTACTCCTTCATCAATGGATTAAGGCACCATTATCTATAGGTGTTCGTAAATGATCATATTTACAAAGAGTACACCCAACACATTTACTAGAGTCCAGCTGAGCCTCTGGACACAGTGATCACCGGAGCTTCATTTACCTGCGGGGTCTCCATGAAAACACTTTGTCTGAACTTTCCACGGCGGATCTCCATCTCCAGCGCGGAGCCCCGAGCGACAGTCGCTCTCGCTGTCTGATTTCGGCAAAACATTCGCGGCTTTTAAGTTGATCCTTCACTCCCACACAACGCTGTTTATTCTCACAGACCTGAGACCAAGCCGCAGTTTGGTTTGGAGACGCTCCACGTTGCAACGGATCACTGTCACAGTCGCGTTCATGTAAATCGGATGACGTCCCTTCCTCTATTTTCTGTGAAAAAACTACGTGAAGTATGATCGATACAAAAAGTATGATCGCACTGCTCTTCTGCTCTCACTACAGTACTCTAATCTCTCGCATCTATCTACAAAGCGTGTGATTGAATTCCCAGAGCCGATCGGAGTTACTTTCCGTGATTGTGAGCCAGGTAAAACAGCGTCCTCTGCCGGCGGATAAGCGGATAAATCAATAAAGACAATAACATTGAACTCTTCCCGAAAGGTTTGTGGGGATATTAGACGGGCAACGTTTAATACGTTGATGCATACATAGTTACCTTGACTCGACAAAATGGACCATACAAGAAAATGGGAATCGCGTAAACGCGATTAAGTGTCAGAAAAGTCACATGCTAAAATGGGGACTGGATTAAACAAACACACTTGGGCTCGGTTTCACAGACAAGGTTAGTTCCAGACTAAAATGTATGTTTGAGCTGTCTTTACTAAAACCAACTTATAACTACTGACAAATCTTAAATATGTCAGTCCCATTGTTTTGTTTAAAGATGCAACCAGTAATTTTCTAATTATAAAATAATTTTGAATTATGAACCTCAGTCCGGATTTTTCCTATATTTTTTTATTGCTCTTAGAACATGAAAAACAAGCTTTCAAAAAAAAAAAAGAGATTTGCAGATGTCCACTAAAGTGGACAGCATGCGTTTATGGTTTAAACTGAAGATACTGTAAACATAATACAGACATAACACGGCAATATTGTGTAGGCTATTTAACAAACCAATCAATAAAATTGTATAAAATCATGTGAAAACTATAAAATATAGCCTATACAAAAATATATACGCAATTGACTTTCATACAAGTTGAACTTCACGTATCTTCGATATCAGAACATGAGGGCGTGATTCCATCAAAATCTCTTCAACCTGTCAACTGTGGAAACCCAACTCAGATGCTCCCTCCAGTGTAGTATGTCGATTTACCTTTATTAGCTGATATTTCTGATCAGTGTTGGTAAGCATACTTGCAAAATGTATTTCGTTAAAATACATGCCCAAAAATGTAATTTGTAAACATTGTGATCAAGCAAACCGCGCATTTTCATATTGGGGCGTTCTGGGAAATGCATGGAGTTGTCTTAATTTATTTAGAGAGTGAATAAACTCGTGAAACCGAGAAGTATCATAATGTAATCCATTGGTTTCAACAATGTAACTGTATTCTAAATACCAACTATTTAAATTGTAACTGTAATGGAATACTCATAATTTGTATTCTGAATACGTAACGCCGGTACATGTATTCCGTTGGGGGTAACGCATAATGTAACATGCATAACGCAATCAGATTACGTTTCGATGTTATGAGTAAAGTAATGCATCACAATTAACATGCATAACGCAATCAGATTACTTTTTGATATTACGAGTAAAGTAATGCATCACAATTAATATGCATAACGCAATCAGATTACTTTTTGATATTACGAGTAAAGTAATGCATCACAATTAATATGCATAACGCAATCAGATTACTTTTTGATATTACGAGGAAAGTAGTGCATCACAATTAATATGCATAACGCAATCAGATTACTTTTTGATATTACGAGGAAAGTAATGCATCGCAAGTAACATGCATTACGTAATCAGATTACTTTTTGATATTATGAGTAAAGTAATGCATCACAATTAATATGCATAACGCAATCAGATTACTTTTTGATATTACGAGGAAAGTAATGCATCACAAGTAACATGCATTACGTAATCAGATTACTTTTTGATATTACGAGTAAAGTAATGCATCACAATTAATATCCATAACGCAATCAGATTACTTTTTGATATTACGAGTAAAGTAATGCATCACAATTAACATGCATTACGTAATCAGATTACTTTTTGATATTACGAGTAAAGTAATGCATCACAATTAACATGCATTACGTAATTAGATTACTTTTTGATATTACGAGTAAAGTGATGCATCACAATTAATATGCATTACGTAATTAGATTACTTTTTTATATTACGAGTAAAGTAATGCATTACAAGTACCGTGCATTACGTAATCAGATTACTTTTTGATATTACGAATAAAGTAATATATCACAAGTAACATGCATTACGTAATCAAATTACTTTTTGATATTACGAGTAAAGTAACGTATCAAAAGTAACATGCATTATGTAATCAGATTACTTTTTGATATTACGATTAAAGTAATGTATCACAAGTAACATGCATTACGTAATTAGATTACTTTTTGATATTACGAGTAAAGGAATGCATTATAAGTACCATGCATTACGTATTCAGATTACTTTTTGATGTTTCGAGTAAAGTAACGCATCACAAGTAACATGCATTACGTATTCAGATTACTTTTTGATGTTTCGAGTAAAGTAACGCATCACAAGTAACATGCATTACGTTATCAGACGTTATGTGCAACTATGCCATCAAAACTGCATGCATATGCAAGAAAAGGCTTTTTGAATAGCTGTCCACTGTAGTGACCACTATGCACGAATTTAACTTAGGGTTAATTTAACTAAGACCAAAGGCCTGTTGCATAAAACGAATAAGCCAGGCTTTATTCAGTTAGTCTGACTCATTGTCTGTTGATTTGGTTTCATTTCATCACCAATTTAGCATAGTTCAAGCTCAGTCACTCTTGCAATTTATGCTGGGAAACTAACCTGGTCCAGGGCAGGCCAGGCCAGGCTAAGTATAAGTTGTTGCAGAGTTCCTCTAACTGACAAGAACAAGAACACAATGATATTACCACTGAATTTCTCGCAGGGACGTCACTAGGATTGGAAGACAGGGGGGGCTTAGCCCCCAGGGTATTTGTAACTTGCGTTTGCAAAATCTTTGCACACACATCTAGAGCAACACTTATGTCAACAACCAGTCAAGAAACCAAGATGTTAACAAGTAAAACGTGACAGACATATCCTCTTCTTCCATTTCTACTCTGTTAAAGAAAAGTTACTGTAATGTTAGCTTTTAGACACATCAAAGCTGCATGGGGGAATTTACTTTGGCTTTTACTTTGCCAGACTTTGGGGCGGGAACAAACCACACAGTCACACATCTGTATAAACCTAATTCACCACAGTTTAAAAGTGAAGTATATCGATCTTCACCTCGTCGGTTTTTGTGAGAGGAGAGAGATTATGTGATATAAGTGAGATTTATAGTGTGCTTTGGTTAGTTAGGCTAGATTTAGGCTAGATTTAAATGAGATATATTGACTGATAGGTGACGGATAGGATAGATATAGTGACACATTCATATAGGCTAAGTTAGATAGTGACAGATAGCACAGCATAAGTTAGAGATATAGAATTATATAGATTCATAGGTGATATATAGATAGATATATTAATAGAATAGATAAAAATGGAGGCTCCACATAAGACAGAACATTTTTTTATTGCTGAACAAATAATCATTTACAAACAGCATGGCAATACCAGAACATTTTTGTATTACAAGATACAGATCAGGTGCTTGAAAGTACAGTAGAAAAATATATCAGGCAAATCATAATAAAAGAAACAAAAAACATTAAAGGGGCTAGGGTTTTGTTTGAAGATCATATTCTTCTATAATGGAAAAAAGACTGATTGCATTTTCATAACTTTGAGGGCTTTTGTATAAGAATTAAACTCATTATGAAATTAATAAAATCTTGGTTTCACCTTTAAGAACTTGCATATGTGTATATAAAATGTTCCCAGCATGAGGATGTTGTTAATCAGGAAGTTATCTTTGTTATTGTCCGTTAATCTGTGGTGTGGGAGCATTTCCATTTGGAAACACCAAATAAAGTGAGATGTGTGTATTGTGATAGGTGGCCGCTAGCCTTGATGCACCATTTGAGGAGCACTCATCCTGGCATTTTGGAGGGTGCAGAGGACAACAAGTGTCCCATGTGAGAGGATTTTTTCAAAGGCTGGAGAAATTATATGTAAAAAAAGAAGTCAGCTAATTCCTTCAACAGCAGAGCAAATAATATTTTTGAATAAAAATGTTGTGTAACAAATGTGACACATTGAGGCTTTATTTATTTTATTAACGTTCATTTTTCATGACCACAAAAAAACTATAGTTATTCACAATGAGGAGGCTACAGGTTACAAAACCAAGATCATGTAGGTGTCAGACAGATGTTAAAAAGTTTTTTTTTTTTCTTTTCAACATGGATCATTGTCAAGGTATTTCAGATCAACACATGCAAGTGACCACTAGATGTCGCCGTAGAGACGGGTGTCGGATTGATTCGAAGCTTCGACATTTGCTTCAACTGTTTCAGTGCTTCACGAAGCCTCGGTCTGCCCATCACTACACACAAGGTGCAGGAACACGAGCAGGAAACAGGGGACAACAGACATACCAATGATGACGTACCAGCACAAGACTGAACACAGAATGAGATAATAAAGGGTGACAAATCAAGCAGGAAATGAGGGAGAATAGGTGGGGCAAATTAACCAATAATGAGATAGCAAGATGAGCGGGGTTGACAATAGACCAGAGAGATGACAGACCAAACATGACAAAGACAAGCACATGGCTAGAATAGACAAAAACACCACATGTGCCACATAGGACAAGATAGACATGTTGTAACAGTGTTAGCTGTTACCCTTGTATTCACCAAGCCGGAGCGCTAAAACCCCTTGTATATAAATTGGGAGTAGAGTAGAAGAAGTCAGTTTGTTTG
The DNA here is from genome assembly GCF_949357685.1 of Gobio gobio. Lineage (NCBI taxonomy): Eukaryota > Metazoa > Chordata > Actinopteri > Cypriniformes > Gobionidae > Gobio > Gobio gobio. Next base: position 31,208,786 of record NC_137100.1, on the reverse strand, counting down.
GAAGAGGGAAGCTTGATATTACAGGCTGTTACAGTGGACCGTGGTTATAATGTGACAAAATCAACTTAAATAATAAATCAAATAGGTCACAATTATAAATTATACAATAAAGACCTACAAATGTGTGCAATTATATTGTATAATAATAAATGTTTATGTTATATAATGTTCATTTATAGGCCTGTATACTCCGAATTATTGCGATCCAATTCTTTTGTGCTGTGTAACACACGAGAACAAACCTTATTGGCTCTTGCATGTCAAGTGAACATGCTTGAGCTTCCGTTTATCATAACTGATGTGTGAGCTGATGCATGTTTATATGTGAAAAAAATCTTAAATTAAATCTGGTCAGCGTATACAGCGATCGTGTCACTTTAAAAAAAATTGGACTTAACCGCTCAATTCATATGGATTAGTTTTACGACCTTTTTATGAACTTTTTGAAGCGTCAAAGTGGTAGTTGTGTATACCTGTCAATGAAGGGACATAAATATTTCAGATATGATTAAAAATACCTTCATTTGTGTTGCAAAGATGAGCGAAAGTGAGGGTGAGTAATTAATGACAGAAATTTTGGGTGAACTAACACTTTAAAAAGAGCATGCACATCAAAATATTTTGACTCATTGAACCTGGGTCAAATTAGTGGGATTGTGATCTTTAATGGTCCTTTATGGAACCGCTTTAGACCCGACTGATTTGTTAGGTTAATTCAAATTGGACTGTGGGCTAATCCCCAATTTTCTTAGCGCACTTTCCCTGGTTTCCCAGACAATGCTTAAGATATTCCTGGTCTAAAATGCATGTTTGAGCTGTTTTAACTGAAAGCAACTTGAACTGATATCTTAAAATATGTAAGTGCCATCGTTTAGTCTTAAGATGCAAACCAGTAATGTTTTTTTGGGTTTTTTCAAAGACACATTTATAAAAAGCTACTTAAATGCCCTAATTGAACTGAGGCAATCCTGGCTTAATCTAAACTCTGTCTGTGAAACTTGAATTTGAAGAAAGACCTGTAAAGAAAGACATGGACCAGAGATGTAAAAAGTAGCCTACTGAGAAGTTATATTGTTACTTTATAGCCTATTATTACAATTGTTATATATTTTAGTAAAGGAATGGATATTGTGTCAGAATTTTACTCAAAATTTGGCAAGATTTTATTAAAAAAAACATTTTAAAACAGGATACTTGAGTGAAAATGAAAAGATTCAGCAGTTAAATACAAAATTTGTCTTATTACCTGACCGGCTCTCTGTAAAACCCTCAGACTTTAATAAGCTTTCAGAACTATTTTAAACTTTCAGGTCAGGCTTTGGTAAGTCACTATCTACTTTTGTCTTGACTATCTTTACTTTTCTTATTCTCTTTCTTTATCATGCTTAATCTTGTTCGTTGTAATGTGTAGTATGATACTGTATTAAAGGTCCCATGGCATGGCATTTTTCTATTATTTTATAGTGTTTCCTGAGGTGTACTTATATTGTTAGTATGATTTTTACATCATAAAATGTCATAATTTAGAAATAAAAGGCATTTTTTCTATACTGCTGTTTGCCCTGTGGCTGACTGCCCTGTTTCAAGAGGCATGTCTGCTGTGAGACTTAAACGCCCACTGTTGTGATTGGCTGACATCTTTGCATTTGAAATGAGGAGAGGGGGCGTGGTTTAACGAGGTCTACGACGCACGAGCTGCTGGCAGAGAGACGGATGGACCTGAGTTCACTTCTCATCAGTTCTCTCAGCATGTCTCAGTTCAGGGTGAACTGTTGTAGTTACTAGGGATGCACCGAATCCAGGGTTCGGGTTCGGATTCGGCCGAATATTGGGCTTTTTGACTGGGTTCGGTTTCTGCCGAACCTCAGAATTTATTTCCACCGAACCCGAACCCTAGGCTTGCACTATGCGCGCCCCGCTGGTCGAACTTAATGACGCCGCTGTTGAAAGTGAAAATGGAACTCATGAACAGAAAACGTGGCAGTATAGCTACTTTAAGTCGAAAGAAGGCTATTCAAGTTGAGCTACACGTTCAATTTGCAATGCCGATTTGTCTCGTGATGACAAGGACCCTAAACAACAGCCGCTGTTAAAACATTTGCATATGAAACATCCGAGAGAATACGATTTGTGCATGAAGGAATCTACAGACAGCAGCCAAAAAGTATTTTATTTTACCGTGCAAACAGCCTATAGATCAGATAAAATATAAATAAAATTAATAAAATATATATAGGCTACTTAAATAATTACCAAATTAAGATGACAAAACAAAAATACACTGAATCCGTTAGCTTTGAAGAGCCGGAATTAGGTAAATAGGTAGATAATATACTATATATCTTTACATAGCATACTATTCTCTTAAAACCATAATTTCGTTATTTTTATTAACCCAAATAATGATTCATCCGCTAGGTTGCACGTGAGGGGGAAAAAATAGGTTCCTTCCACTTAAGAGTTGAGCTCTTTTTATTTTAATAGGCTATATCTCTTTACATAAATACTATTTTCTACTTTAAAAAAAAAATAACTTCGTTATTTTACTAACCCAGTGTTTTGTATGTGAATGCTGTTTCACGTGAATAACCACAGGAGTGAAGCACAAAGCTTTGTTTAGCCTAGAAAGGAAATAATGGTCAGAGAGCACTTTTTCATTCTGTTTTGCTATCTGGATATGGTCACTCGATTTTCCGTGAATTTTAACAATAGGCCTAGTCCATTTTATCCCAATGGACATGGACATCTCGTTGCTTTTCCCAAATCTTCACTCGCGTCGCAACCATTCGCAGGGGATTATAAACGTTTCTTCCTTTCGTTTGCTTATAATTAAGTCTATTATAACTATTCACATCCTTTACTGTGGGAAAGTATAAAAAACACTGTAGGACGAATACCTTTTTACTTCAAATTTTATTTAACACAGTTTGTTCTTGTTATTAAACTTGTTAAGGCGCGTCAAGTTTGGTTTATTTGAATAACGCATTTCACACACACGCCGGTGATTTTAGTTTCGTTTTCTCTGGCAGTGAATAATCACATTGCCTAAATGTCTTGACCCTGTGGAAGATAAAATCCGCTCTTCAGACCTTTTACAGCAAGTGTTGCTTTGCAACATCAGTAGAACATATGAAGACGAAGATATTCGAGAAGGTGTAGGCTATATTCAGTGTCCCATTCCTCTCAAAGCGCAGAGCGGTAGGCTATATGACGCATCTTTGCAGGGAAATAGTATGAATCAAATATTTTTCTAACTAATATTTAATTTTCATATATTCTTGAGGTTACCATTATTTACTGAAAATCGTTTTTGTTTTATAGGCTGTGTTGTTTCACTGACGGAAGTGCTAAAATAAACACGCATGCTTATGGATGTTTCAGCCTCAAATGATTTCAAAATGTAGGCTATATAGGCATAGACTACAGATCTGGCATAGACTACAGTATTTAAAATCGCATATGCATTAGTTACATTCTCAATTTAATTTACAGAGCAATTCCTGCTAAGTTTTTAGTTTAACTAATACAATAGAAGTGGATTAGTGTGTGTCGCAGACTCGCAACGGGGGCGTGGCATCACGATGGTGGCGCTCCATCTTGATG